>NC_059080.1:86782832-87394395 GCF_020497125.1 Mauremys mutica
TCATAATGATTGGTAATTAATCTGATTCAGAGCTTTCTTAACACTGTACAATGCAAGGAAATAGGCTCCCACTCTAATATCTATTATGCCATCTCCCACACATTTCTTCCACTCCCATCTTTTTACTTTCTTCCATGTTGCTCCTTGCAACTGGAATTCTTTCCCTTTCTTCATAAATCAAGAATCTACTCTTTCTTCTTCCAGACACAAGGTATATCTGGACTTCAATAGTACTTAGACACCTCGTGGGATTTACAAAAGCACCTAAACAAGTTATGTCCCTATCTTCATCTTTAGGTGCCTAAATACCTTTGTAAATCTAGCTTCTTATCATTAACCTATGGATTAAAGAAGAAGAATTCTTCATTCTAAATTTAACCCATCTGATCATCTGCTGCTTTATGTGTTTGAACTGTATTTTTTATTTAGAATATAAGGGCCTGTCTTCCCTTCTGTTTAATCAGTACTGCTCATTGTTAGCACTAAACTAAAAATGGCCAAGATCAGTGGGAGTGGAGGGGTGCTCAGCACTTTAAAATTCAGACCCTGTATTTGAATGTCTAAACATAGAGTTAGGAGCCTAACTTTAGGCACCCATTTTTGAAAATGTTAGACACAATCTATGGTTCCTCATCTTCAGAGTGTAAAAATATTCTACACAATATTTAGCATGGTTCCTTTTCTCAGGGTAGTTTTAAGTTCTCTATTTTAAATCACGAATTAATATATTACAATCTAAGCTATATATTTTAGGTATTTACAAAGCGCCAATCATTGCATGGTTGTATTTTCAAAAAACAGCTCTCTTCCCTTTTAGAAATCTATTTGACGCATTCATATTTTCAAAACTGCTCAGCAATCAGCAGCTCCCATTGCTCCCAAATGGTAGCTGAACTTGTTTAAAAATCCAGTCTGTCATAGGTAGCTCCTGTTTGTGTCTCCTTACGCTGTGACATTGTGCTTTCCGTTTCTTTTTTAGCTTCATATTTTCAGATTATCTAATTGTATATCAATCTCTTTTTAGATTCACTTTGTACTGAATATTTATTGTATGTAGGTTTTTTACAGGAGAACAAATGGTCAGTTATATTTGCATGCAGAATGTAAACACCTATCACGGAAGGGCACATGAATTCAAACAAATAAACAAACAAAAACCAAACATACTGATTTAACAGAAAAGCACTAACTTTGAGCTATACATGATGGATACTCATTGTGACAAGATAGCAGAGTTCCAACACATAGTATATCTCAGAGGGAATTATTGCAAGTCTCTGAGTGTCAGCAGTATTACAGGATGACTGTCTATACAGGGGGCACAGGTGTGTTGCTCAAGGGACAAACCTTAAGATTTTTATGCTCAGTCATGTTCTTATTGACTCTGTAGCTGGTGAAGAAAACAAGAAGTCATCAATGTAATTCATCACTGGGTCTTGGTATCTGGTTAGAAATGTGGCCAGTGTACTAAGCGAGGTGGCAAAAAACCAAAACAACAAACAAAACACCCCTGCCATCTAACTGACAGTATGTGGCTACTTTTATTACAGTCTTGAATAAGAACTCAGTCGAAGGTCAGTGGAATATTTTTATACTTTGAGAAACATTTAAGTGGGTTTTGTTTGTTTATTATACATATATGCTTTGAGCAGGGGGTTGGACTAGATGACCTCCTGAGGTCCCTTCCAACCCTGAGATTCTATGATTCTATGATTCTATGATCCTTATTGTTTTGACTATGTTTGTTTGGGACCAAAGCATGGCATTTAGTCACTGGCATGAGTAATGGGCAAGGCCAAGTTGCACTTCCTGTATTTATATTATCCCCCAATTTTCATTTCTGGTTGTCCACCCCTGAGGCACAATCCTTTCCTGAATGGTGTAAGTGCACGTGGAGATGATGTGATGGTGCAGCCTACTTTGGAGAGGTGGAGGGGGCACTTTTTCCCCAACTCTTCCAAGCCCCACTTATTCTTTCTGGAACATCATTTTCCACCAAGAGGCACCAACTGCAGCTCCTACAGGAACAGGGATGGCACTTGGAATAGGTTGTTGCATGTACCATGCAGAGGGAGCTTTTCTGTGCACTCCCCCTTCTCCTTATGTACTTGCAAACGTATGAAAAAAATGAATAAAGCAAATGTGAAATGGCTTTAATAGAGAAGGAATTAACTGAGGTACAATGAATTCATAGTATCAGAGGGGTAGCCATGTTAGTCTGGATCTGTAAAAGCAGCAAAGAGTCTTGTGGCACCTTATAGACTAACAGACGTATTGGAGCATGAGCTTTCGTGGGTGAATACCCACTTCGTCGGATGCATGTATTTATGAATTCATAAATACTGCAGTGTAGCGCAGATTAACAAACTGACAATTACTGCTGGAAATCCAGAATGCTGAGTAATAATCTCCAAATGAAGCTCTGGTAACTACAGCAAAACCAGGGATATTCCTCATTTAAACATTAGGGGCTAAATTCTGCTGTCATTTACACCCATGCAACTGAAAACAATGACGTTTCGCAGGCATAACTGACAGTAGAATTAATCTTTATTTTACATTTTTTATCATTTCTATCATATCATGTAGATGTTTTGTTTGAACACAACTACAGGTAGAGAATATTGCTTTGAGAACCTCTGATAATAATTATTATTTATTTATTACTGGCATGAGGGTAGGTCTTAAAAGCCTCAACAGAGAGCAGAGTCCCATTGTGCTGGGTACTGTACAGGCCCTTGATCTTAAGTCTTAACATAGGGAGGTATAAGGACTGATGAACCACTTTGTGTTTCAGTCAATTCTGCAATTTTCAGAACAGCTGTAATTTTACTGATACAGTAATACCAATGTTTTCCTGAGAAGGAGGTGCTGAGATCTATTTCACATGTGGTGAGGGACTGATGTCTAACTTAGCTAAGAACTGGGTATGTAGCTAGAATAAAAACTTTGTATTGTGGTCAGATTTTTTTGACTAGACCAGGATATATGACTGATTTCCAGAGGAGAGAATTTTTCAGGTTTATATGTTAACCCTACTTATTTGGTTATATAATGTTTCCCTAGTGAGCAGCAAAAGTAATGAGTTGGTAAGCCTATATTTACAGAAGTCTTTGAAGACCTCTGTGTATATCCCTCAGAAAAACACTCCAAGATCTAGACTTATTCTTTTCCTCACATTGTGTTACAGCATTCCCCTCCAGGTACTGGAGGGTCCAGGAAGGTCTCATTATCATCATTCTAACTAATGGTGTCAAGTATCAGACACCATTCGTCCTGCATCTGACGAAGTGGGTATTCACCCACGAAAGCTCATGCTCCAAAACGTCTGTTAGTCTATAAGGTGCCACAGGACTCTTTACTGCTCTAACTAATGGTGTGAGTTTAGGAAAGTCTTGCTGACTGTGCTCTTCACAACTAGAGCATGCTTCATGGAGTTGAGCCAGAGCTACAAAATCAGATTGGTGACAGGGTCACACTGGTTTAGTAGTCTAGAAGGAGATCTGGGAATTTACATGAGACTTTTGCTTTATGATGAGTTTCCTCTGGAGGATGGTTGTGCTGTATGGCTGGGATTGATTCTCTGGAGCCCACAGAGGCTGCTTGTTGCCTTTGTAATGGCTTGTATCTGGAAGGTCCATGTCCATGTAGGTAGGGGTGGAAGAATCAAAATGAGTCATGGACTTCACTTGGAGGAAGATAGCTGACACAGAACCCATAAAAGCAAAGCTCTACATTGAGAGAGAGAGAACCCACACAACAAGCACTGTGCATGGAAGGAGGGCTACTAGAGAAATATTGGCTGAGAGAGTGCTGGCACTCTTAATAGTATATCAGGTGTTTAGGAACTGGATCATATTTATTCTGCTTTTATCTATTTCTTCAAAGGCTATTGTTTATTTATTTATTTTTGCTTGTTTGTTTGCTTTACAGTTGGGTTTACAGGCCCCAACCAAGATCAGGTTGTGCCATTGTTCAAGGCATCGTATTCAAGACGATCTAACCTGACCTGAAGAGCTTTCAGTCTAAATAGACAAGACACTCAAAGGAGAAACAGAGGCATAGAGAGGTGAAATGACTTGCTCAAGGTTTGTATCACATTTTTTTTAATATCCTCTTTTCCTTGTGGAAGATATTATAGTTCTGTATTTTAAGCTCTATGTTGAGAAAATGTTATCGGGGAATTTGGGTTAAAAAGCTGCAAAAGGTTCTAGCAACACCTGCCCACCCACCATGGATTTTGAAAAATATCCTCTGAGGGGCTTTTTTTTGGTGTGGGGGGAGGGGAGGCAGTTGGGTTACAGTTCTATTTTGGCCTTATTTTTAGTATTTCCACATAAGCCATGTAGAAAATTGAATTGAGAAAGACAGCTCAGTGACATGATAACTGTGCTCTGAATTGGCTCCACATCAAATTGTTCATCAATAGTCTTAATTTCTGAAGTCCTCAGTGGGATAGAATATGGTTACCTCAGGGACTGCCTCTTTCTGGGCAATCAAGCAATCATCTAAGAACACTATCATTGATGGAGACAAGCATAAATCTCTCATGAGTCTGTGGAAGGACACTTTCAGTAGAGGGTCTTTGGCAGAGAAACACCCTATTGCTGGAGATCAGACTGAGTTCATATTAAAACTGAACGCAAGGCACTGAGTTTTGACAAAGTTGGCCCCCAAGAAAGGAGTTATTGTCATGCCCACCATTTTCTTTTCCCCCTAACATCCTACACCTTATGTATACCATAAGATTATTTTTTCCCTCAAGCAGACAACCAAGACATGCGATTTAAAAAAAAAATAACTGTGCTTAGATACTATAGAGAGCCATGCTTAACAAATCCAGTGATTTGGATTGGTAGGATGAGCAGAGATTAGTAATAAATTACATAGAAAAATATGGCCTCAATTCAGGAAAACACCAGGACAGCACTTAAACATATGCTTAAATCCCAGTGAAGCCCGTGGAATTTAAAGATATTCTTATAGTTAAGCATTCGCTTAAAATTATTTCCTGAATTGGGGCCTATGTAGGAAATTTCCAGAGCATCTGATTCTAGCAAGAGCTATTAATTTCACAAATTCACAAGAGTAACATTTGCAGCAAAATGTTATAATTTAAAATAAGTCAATGAAAAGGAATCATTTTAAAGAAACGCATTGTACCTATTTTTTCCAATTTTCCTCAGAGAATCTTTATTGGATCATCATTTTAAAAACTGACTTGTTGGCAATATATAAGAGCCTTTGGAATGAATTTTCAGAGTCAGGAAAGAATGAATCCATCTCACTTGCACAGTGATTGGGTTTTTGTCTCAGCCAGTGTTTCAAGATAAGTATTTTTACAAAGGGATTTTTCAGTCATTTACATTCTGAAAAGGAGTGAACTGCCATTGCTCAGTACAAAAAAACACGTAGGCACAAAGAGACACCTGAAGGAAGGAAACGGTAATAGAATAACTAAGATGTTCTGCATGTTAAGTAATATTATAAATTATACACTTTTTTTGGCACTTGTCACTCGAAATGCATTTTGTCTTTGATGTTTTATTACAGATGTTTGTCTGTCGTCATTGGCAATTTCTAATTAAATCCTTCTGTATATTTGGGCCCTGGTGTGACTTTACAGGCTTAGGGTCATTTGCTACCCTTGATTCACACAGCAGTTACATACACAGATGAAGGGAAGCCCCAAGATAGAAAGCTGACAGAACTAAAAACAGCTTGTTTTTTTCCCTAAATAGACCTGTCTGACCTACTGAAAATTATAAAGGGAGTTCTCAAGGAGCCTGCATTGCAATAGCATACTTAAAGAATACATAGTCAAATATTCCAACCATAAATAGATATATGGCTTAATCGATCTGTCTTCATTTATTGATCTTTCATGTTCTGATCCTCCATTCCTGTGCACCTAAAGCTCCTATAGGAGATACTGGATGTTAATAGTATACAAAGAATGCAGCATCAAACCTTCCAGTTCTTATTTAACAATTCTGTACCTTGACATTAAACTGGGAATTTAGGCCCAATCCAGACCCTCCTCCCAAATCTGCAGAATTGCTGCACTGAAGAGACTTCAGTCCAGTGGCTGAAGCAGCCTCTGTGGACCTTTACACACCTGCTCCCTGAAGACAGAGGAAGAGCATGGAAGAATCTACGCACAGTCCATCGTTATGCTGTCCCTTCCTCTACCTGTGCAGTGTTAAACAGGAAGTCTGCACTGTGTGGAAGTTGCACACCTGCTAAGTGACGCCAGTGTACATGACCTAAGCAAAGTAGGATGAATATACTATTGGTGAACAGGGTACATAAATGACCTACCTTAACCATGGATTAACTATGAATTAATACATGGTTTAACCACATAGCTACAAGAATGTATGAAAGATGAGCATAACAACCTCTTGACAGCATCTGAAGACATTCCAAAAACTGATTTTCTTTATCCATTACCTCAAACTCAACTTCTAAGTTATTAATAGTTTCTTGTATTACATTTTACTACTACCTTCTCATGTCTATTAATAAATATGATCGTTATTTGTATGATACCAAGAGTGTGCTAAGTACTAACAAAAGTAAATGTGTCCTTTCTACGAATGAATCCACAGGAGATGATGAGATTTATTTTTTCCCTTAATTTGAAGCTAGCATTATTTTGCATGACGTCTTGGTAGCATCCAAAACATGCCTGTTAATCTACTAACTACAGGTCCTTTAAAACTGTGGGCCTTAATCCAGTCATTTAATGTACTCTATTCCAAATCTGAAATTTTGTATGATATCTTTTTAATTCATTTTTAATCCTATTATACATTTTTAATTACATTATTAGAGTGATTGTGTCGGAATTCACCTAGAGTGCTGCACAGAGATAATTAGTAAATGTATGACTAGAAATCCTATTGTATTGGGCACTACTGAGGATTACTAGAATTCAAGACCATCTGGCTTTTTAACTTTTAAGATCATAGGCGACTGTATTGCCCAAATGTAAAATTCTATACACAATATTAATCTGGCAAGTGTGAATGAGAAAGAACAAAAGGCAAGCAAATATTATTTTTTCCTATTTATTGTACAATGCTCAATATTTGACCTGACCAGCAATGACACTGTAGCTGAATCTTGATTCAAAAACCTAACTGCTGGGTGAGTATGAAAAAAATGAATAAAGCAAATGTGAAATGGCTTTAATAGAGAAGGAATTAACTGAGGTACAATGAATTCATAGTATCAGAGGGGTAGTCATGTTAGTCTGGATCTGTAAAAGCAGCAAAGAGTCCTGTGGCACCTTATAGACTAACAGACGTATTGGAGCATGAGCTTTCATGGGTGAATACCCACTTCGTCAGATGCATGTATTTATGAATTCATAAATACTGCAGTGTAGCACAGATTAACAAACTGACAATTACTGCTGGAAATCCAGAATGCTGAGTAATAATCTCCAAATGAAGCTCTGGTAACTACAGCAAAACCAGGGATATTCCTCATTTAAACATTAGGGGCTAAATTCTGCTGTCATTTACACCCATGCAATTGAAAACAATGACGTTTCGCAGGCATAACTGACAGTAGAATTAATCTTTATTTTACATTTTTTATCATTTCTATCATATCATGTAGATGTTTTGTTTGAACACAACTACGGGTAGAGAATATTGCTTTGAGAACCTCTGATAATAATAATTATTTATTTATTACTGGCATGAGGGTAGTTCTTAAAAGCCTCAACAGAGAGCAGAGTCCCATTGTGTTGGGTACTGTACAAAGACATAGTAAGGGGAAAACCCTGTCATGAATAATTAACAACTTAAATAGACAAAGACAAAGAGTGGGACGGGAAATAGAGACACAGAAATAAAGTGACTTATCCCAAGTCACACAATGGGTCAGTGGCTATAATGGGAATTTTTGCAAAAATAATTTCAGTTAGATAAAAACACAGTTTTCTGTTGAAAACCAGTTTTGACAGAAAGTTTTCAACCAGCTGTAATACAGAGACCTGGAGGCTGCCATTATTATATATTTTATATTAGAGCTCACTGTTGTATGACTAGCTCACAGTCCACACAAATGTGGAAATCCACGTTTCAATGTTCCTGAGGCATCATAGATATAGGTAATGTGACCCACGTGATCTCTTCCAACTGCACAGTATACAAAATATACATTCATGCCTTGTAGCTGGAATGTGATTATGTAATATGCTTCCCCGCTCCTCGGCAGGGCCACCTTCACAAAACACCTGCCTCATGGGCTAAGTGGTAAAGACAGTCAGGGCCAGGCTTCCACCAAGTTTAAGGAAGCCACACTAAGCCACGTGTTGCCCCTTGAACTGAGGATGATCCCCATGAAAGGTACATGGAAAGTTAATGACACCCGAGGCAGTATTAGGGTTTGATTTTGCCAGGGCCTGAGCAACTCATTCAAAATTCATGTGTCCTCAACTCCTGTTGACTTCAGTGAAAGCTTAGGGATCCCAGCACCTTATGAAATTGGTTTTTATGTAGTCTCCTCCATTAAGACATAGAGGGCAGATGAGTGCTGGCAACCAATGTCAGCCAGGCTACATTGGTCTTACTGTATTTAAGTGATTTGTGGGGAGGATTCTGGAATGCGGAAGGAAAGATGCTCCAGCATCCTCTGGGCCAGGATCTAGCTTCAGTTGATTTCAATGGAGCTATGCTGATTTACACCAGCTGAGAATCTGACCTGGAATTCGTATTGTATATGCTTGGATATAGGTAAGTAAGTGTATATTCATCTTACTGGCTCTCAGCCGGCTTCATCCTTGGTGTAGTTCTAATCAATTCATTCAAATTACATCAGATAAGAACTTGTAACACTTTCGCTTTACTGTCTGTGTGATTCCCCTGCTCGTGTACACATACTCAGGCCAGCGTGCACTGAGCTAGCATGAGTAGAAATAGCATTGTAGATGCAGTAGCACAGGTAATGGCACAGGAGGCATGGCTGAGCCGTGCCCAGTACATACCCACCCACAGCTCACCCATGCCTCTGCTGCTCCTGCTGCTCATGCTACTGTGGCTACGCTGCTCTTTGTACTCACTCTAGCTCGATGAGAGATAGATTGAGCATGTTTACACAAACAGGGGAATCACACCCCTAGTGTATAGTACAGATGTAGTCTGTCTCTTCTTAAGCGTATGTGGGAAAAAGGAATAGTTTGTTTCAGCTGTATAATAGAATGTCCTTTACAAAGATCTTACATGCTTACAGCAAGGAGAGAATTCTTCTCTGGACACAAAGGGACATTTCTGAAAAAGGGTGAACAGCTCCAGCTCCAGTGTGGGGCTTGTTGGTTCTAGTAATCTAACTTTTGGAGGCAACTTCCAAGAGTCCTGAAGGAATCAAATGTGAAATTGCAGAATTACTAACTGTGGTATATAATCTATCATTTAAATCAGGTTCTGTATGAAATGGCTGGAGGATAGCTAATGTGACTCCATTTTTTAAAAAAAAGTCTCTAGATGCAGTCATGACAATTACAGCTTGGTAAGAACAGAATTATCAGACACATTGATGAACACGATTTGTTGGAGAAGAGTCAACATGGTTTTTGTAGCAGGAAATCATGCCTTACCAATTTATTAGAATTCTTTGAGGGGATCAACAGGTGGACAAGTGGCTATAGTATACTTCGATTTTCAGAAAGCCTTTGACCAGATCCCTCACCAAAGGCTCTTAAGCAAAGTAAGCTGTCATGGGATAAGAGGGAAGGTCCTCTCATGGATCAGTAACTGGTTAAAAGATAGGAAACAAAGGGTAGGAATAAATGGTCAGTTTTCAGAATGGAGAGAGGTAAATAGCGTTATCTCCCAGGGATCAGTATTGTTCAATATATTCATAACTGATCTGGAAAAGGGGTAAACAGTGAGGTTGGCAAAATTTCCAGATGATACAAAGCTATTCAACATAGTCAAGCAGACTGCAAAGAGTTACAAAGAGATCTCACAAAACTGGGTGACTGGGCAACAAAATGGCAGATGAAATGCAATGTTGATAAATGCAAAGTAATGCACATTGGAAAACATAATCCCAACTATACATATAAAATGATGGGGTCTAAATCAGCTGTTACCACTCAAGAAAGAGATCTTGGAGTCATTGTGGACAGTTCTCTGAAAACATGTACTCAATGTGCAGCAGCTGTCAAAAAAGTGAACAGAATATTGGGAATAACTAGGAAAGGGATAGATAATAAGACAGAAATTATCATATTGTCTCTATATAAATCCATGGCATGCCCACATCTTGAATACTGTGTGCAAGTGTGGTTGCCCCACCTCAAAAATGATATATTAGAATTGGAAAAGGTACAGAAAAGGACAACAAAAATGAGTAGGGGTATGGAACAGTTTCCATCTGAGGAGAGATTAATAAGACTAGGACTTTTTAGCTTAGAAAAGAGATGACTAAGGGGGGATATGGTAGAGGTCTATAAAATCATGACTAGTGTGAGAAAGTAAATAAGGAAGTATTATTTACTCCCCATAATACAAGAACTAGGGGTCACCAAATTAAATTAATAGGCAGCAGGTTTAAAATAAACAAAAGGAAGTATTTCTTCACATAACACACAGTCAACCCGTGGAACTCCTTGCCAGAGGATGTTGTG
Source organism: Mauremys mutica (assembly GCF_020497125.1). Taxonomy (NCBI): domain Eukaryota; kingdom Metazoa; phylum Chordata; order Testudines; family Geoemydidae; genus Mauremys; species Mauremys mutica. Next base: position 86,793,478 of record NC_059080.1, read on the forward strand.
AAGGCCAACACTATAACAGGGTTCAGAAAAGAACTAGATAAGTTCACGGAGGATAGGTCGATCAATGGCTATTAGCCAGTATGGACAGGAATGGTTTCCCTAGCCTCTGTTTGCCAGAAGCTGGAAATGGGTGACAAAGGATGGATCACTTGATGATTACTTGCTCTGTTCATTCCTTCCAAAAGAACCTGGCATTGGCCATTGTCAGAAGAGAGGATACTGGGCTAGATGGACCACTGGTCTGACCCAATATGGTCATTCTTATGTTCTATACATGGGCTTATTGGCTATACAGTTGCTCTTGGAATGGCTGTGAGAGTTCAGAGAGGATTTTCAGTCTATGCATTGAAAACTTCTTAAAAGATGTTTAAAAACAAACTCAAATCCAACTCAATGTATTAATCATTGCTTGAAAATACACAAGCTCTACTTTTGGTTTGCTGACATGAACCTGATTCAGAGCCTAGTTAAGCCAATGGAAAGATTAATTCTGTAGCTGGTTGAAAAATGGGATGAAAATTTTGCACAAAACTATTGTGAAAAATTCCTCTCATTTTTTTCATTGACAAATTGAAATTAAGAAAATTTCTTCCAGCACCAGTTAATAGGTTGCTTAAAGCTAGAGCACAGCATGAAACATTTTTTTCTTCCCACAAACATTTTTGAGATTTCAGGAAATGTTCCTGTCTTGAATTGAGACAAAATGTTAAAATCTCAATTTTTTTCAGGAACAGGACATCTGGAAGAAAAAAAAGTTTGGGTCAATAAAAATGTTTCATTTCAATAATTTCAAATCTTTTCAGTTTGATTTTAAGTATTTGTTTTTTATTTATTTACTATTATTGGTTTTCAAATTTTAAAACAAAAAGTTCAAACCAGAAAACTGGAATTTTTTATTCTGAAAATTTTGAAATGAAGCATTTCAACAATTTCAAAGCTTTTTCTTTTCAAACTTTTTTCTTTTTTTGAGTTGAAAAATGAGCATTTCCTATGGAAAATTTTGGTTTCAACAAACCAGCATTTTCTGATGGAAAAAATGTTTTGTCAAAAAATTCCTGACCAGCTCTACTTATTGTAGAGAGATGTTTGTAATTTAGAGATGTTCCATCATAAGGGACAGTATTATGAACACAAGAATTTGGAGATGTGCCCTGAAGGCGGGGGTTGGGAACACCACACGGCTGTGTGCAGCAGTTCACGAGAGGCACTCTCCAGTTTGTTTTGTTAAAGTTTTATTCCTTGCTCATTCATTTGGTTTGTTGTTTAATGAACCCCATGATCATTACACTTGTTACTAACTTGAACTCCTTCTACTTATGCCATGGACACTGTTCATGCTTGTAACATGCTTAAAAACATCTATTAATCATTTATTAACCCTTTAAAAATAGACTATACCCTTACTACAATTTGTGACCCAAGGTGCGGACCTTGGTGGGGATGTTAGAATATGGTCAAAGTTGAAACACTTGCTCTCCTTTCCCTAAAAAGATTCTCATAACTGAAAGCACCTCTGAAGTTACATTTGTGCATAATCAGTCAAATCCTTTTATTCTTTGAATTGGCCATTTATGCAAAAGATCGGCCCTGCTTCGAAAGCCATGTGTTCACTGAGAATTTTAGACCATTCTCTCACTGCTGTTTTAGCACTGTAGCATAAACCATCTGCCAGAATATTTACCATTGTGTGGCCTAGACCTACTCGTGGGGCAGGCTTCTTAGCTCTTAGTAAGAGGATTCCTAGTTAAACATTTTCCTATGGGTTTTAGTGCATAAGAGGACAATATAACATAATGGCTTTGATTCTGATCTTAGTTAAAAAGGTTATCAGTGGGCATAACTCCAATAGGTGTGAGATCAGAATCAGAACTGTAGTCCTCACAAAAAGAAGGGGTGAGTGCAATATTTTAATTACCAGGGAACAAAGGAAACAGGCAGCATGATGATAGAGGAGAAAAAATATTAGGGCCTAATCTTGCTCCCTTTGAAGTTAATGGCAAAGTCAGAAGCTTAGGACACAATTGTGCACATGTTTATCCCAATCATGTGGGTTTATGATACTGGGCTGGAAACTTTCATGTGAAATTTCTAGTGCTCCTTGCTTTTGGTTAGGCCAAATATACCATAAGAAAAGGTTTAAGCACGGTCTTTTGACATGCCTGTTTCACTTCCCAGCTGGTCCTAGAAGGGCTGAGACATGCATAAATTAGAATAATAAAACATAATGCAAAACTAACTTTCCCAAAACCTCTAAAGGGGTTTGCTCAGACTCAGTATATGTTCTGTGGGCAGATGGATTTTGTTTTACCCATATATTACCCATCTCTTAAAAAAATGGAACTACTAGTAATTTTACTATGTTTCAAAGTGATCACTCAGCGCAGAAGTCAAGCTGAGTCTTTTCAGATGTGCTGCAATTCAATAGTTAGTGTAACAGCGTACACTAAAAGGCAGAACCAAAACTTGTTTGTTTCATAAGCATAAATTAGATCAAAACAGTAGTGTAGATGTTACAATATTATTTTATTCAGCAAGTCACCTGACTTTCAGTTTTTACAAGAGCTTACAGATGGGAAAAGGACTGTACAAGCAAGATGATGATTCTGGAAAATCCAAATTAAAAAAAAAATCCACTAAAAAGTAATAGTGGTTTAACTAATCTACTTCACCAGCCATGTCAGACCTTAAAGCATGTTACTCTATAATCTCCAAGAAAGTAAAACATCAGTATTTATCTGTCAACTCTGTTTAATAAATAGTCAGCAAAATGAGAAATAGGCCTAAGTAAAATAAAATCTTGCCAAATCGCAGGGACTGCTTTCTATCCAGCACTTTCCAAAATGTCACTGAATGACATATTATCGTATTTTGCAATAGAAACCACTGCCATCCAAGTATGCTGAGATATAAACAGACATATTTATAAGGTATCTCTGATCATACCCATTGGCTAATTAAAACTTCTTTTTTAACTTTAGAAAATCTTGATTAATTTGCCTTAGGTCTCTTTATCATTGGAATATGCTATGAAAAAAATAAATCTTTTGGCTAAACAAAATTTCTGGCCAAGCATGAAAGCAATGAAAAAATAACACAGGCTTTTGAACCGCCAGTCCTCTCCATTTAATGAGATTATGCATGAAGCAAGAAATTATTTCAAAACCAAACATCGCATCTATTACACACACAGACAGAGTCATAGCCTTTTGGCAGATATAACAGCCATCAGTATCCCTGCTTTAGATTATAAACCTTCAAGGAAAATTCTGAGAAACTTAATTACGAAAAAAACCCCACCTTTATACAACATATGCATCCCAGGCAATCAAATAAGAACCTCTGAGGGGCTGATTTGTTAAATCCCCTGTCTCAACCTAATTACCAAAGGATAAACTGCTAAAACAAAGCCCATCCATGGGTTTATTTACTATAAATGCAACTAACTAGAATAAACAGACAAGCTATGTGGATCTGGTGAGAAACTCCCAAACCCCAAATTAATCTCTTTGAATTGGTTAGGTACAAAAGGTTAACATTTGTTGATTATTTTCATTTTGGTAGCCTTGTCTTTCTTTACCTCCCTTGCAAAGCACAGAGCTGATCTACAAAAGAAATCTGGAAAGCAGTGATACTGTCTGGCTGCATATGTTCTTTTGCAGCCCCACATGAGGCTCTTTTGGAATCTATGGAGCTGATCAAAGGCACATGCTAATTTTAATGTGATGTTTCAACATTGCTTAGTGATGGTTTCATTGTGATAGTGCATAAATATGTGGTAATCATAAGTCATGACTATGTAATATTACAGAGCACCCTCTGCAGTTAGTGCTGGATGAATATCACAATGTTCTGCTAATAAAGCAAAATAAAAAGAATAAACCTACAAAATCACCCCCATCATAACAGTTGACATCGGCTTGATGCCTCTGACTAACAGTCTCTAGATTTGAAAATCTAGAAGGTGGTGGGAAAGTACTATCAGTACAGAGAAATTTTAGACCTTATTATCACTGCTGGTCTATCTGACCCTGAGTATGGTATGGAGAAAGACCTATCTGTTTTCTGCCTTTGCCTGGTGGAGGTGATTGCTACACTATATTTGTTTCTGGTTTAATTTACATTCATAGCAACATATGTATTGTAAAATAGTTCATGTCTTACATGACTGCAGAGACAAGTTGTGATGAGTGCATTGTTACAATTAAAAAGAAACGAGGTCAAGGGGGAGAATGAAAGTAACTTTGGGTTCCACTGACGCTCCTTGGGTTTCACTGAGGGCCTCTGCCTCCTATTCCCAGGTGCTGTTTATTATCCATGAAATGATCCAACAATGCTACCCAACTGAAATCAAAGTGCTTTTTAAAAATATATTCTCTGTTTTTTGTAAAAAATAAATAAAAGCCAGCAGTTAACACAGATAATTTTTCCTGGATTCATGGATAAATAACCTGATAAAAGCCTGTGAACTGAGTACATTCATTTACCACTGGTTAAAAAGGAATCTGCAGAATCTAGCACATCTATTTTTAGCACAGCAGAGCTGTATAGAAAACAGCTACCAGAAATGAGGAACTACCAATATACTGCCTACATTGCTGCATGAACAGACAGCCTAAACTTACAACAACCAATGAAACCGGATACTTACTATAAATGCAAACAACACATTCAACATGAAATGCTGGAATACAGTTATGTTAATAGTTCAACTGTGAGCCATGTTACAGATAACAGATTACTACTCAAGATAACATGTCCTGTTTTCCTGTCAGATTTTGAATCTGTCTGCCTAACTATGCATTAAAGTACCAGACACAGATGCTTAATTTCATACCTCTTTGATTTTTCATGAGGGTGCTATAATTGTAAAGTGAACTGATGAATATTAAAAACATTTGCTGTTTCACCTAAATATGAAAGCAGCGACACTTTAATAGAATCTAATAATTGTGTTGCTCTCTTTCTGTATTTTTTTCTTCATATCTAAAAAGCCTCTACTGATAATCATGACTTAATTCTGAAACTCTTAATACTTATATCTGAGTTTTCCATTGAGCTCCTTCAGCTGCCTGATTTTAATGTTTATTATATTTTGTTATTATTTTATTCTTATTTAGTCTAATTTTAGTTGTTGTGTTTAGTGGGTGCTGGCTAGTGTTGGTGGCTTGTGATGTACAGGAGGTCAGACTAGATGATCTGGTAGTCCCTTCTGGCCTTAAATTCTGTGACTCTATTATTTACACATACACATAGAAGATGAGGGTTGGAGGAGACCTCAGGAGGTCATATATTCCAACCCCTGATCAAAGCAGGATCAACCCCAACTAAATCATCCCATCCAGGAATTTGTCAAGCCGGGCCTTAAAAACCTCTAAGGATGGAGATTCCACCACCTCCCTAGGTAACCTATTCCAGTGCTTCACCGCCCTCCAAGTGAAATAGTTTTTCCTAATATCCACCTAGACCTCCCCCACTGCAACTTGAGACCATTGCTTCTTGTTCTGTCATCTGCCACCACTGAGAACAGCCTACCTCCATCCTCTTTGGAACCCCCACTTCAGGTATTTGAAGGCTGCTATTAAATCCCACTTCATTCTTCTCTTCTGCAGCCTAAATAAGCCCAGTTCCCTCAGCCTCTTCTCATAAGTCATGTGCCCCAGCCCCCTAATAATTTTCGTTGCCCTTCACTGGACTCTCTCCAATTTGTTCACATCCTTTCTGTAGGGGCCCAAAACTGGACACAATACTCCAAATGTGGCCTCATCAGTGCCAAATAGATGGGAATAATCACTTCCCTCGATCTGCTGGCAATGCTCCTAGTACTAATGCAGCCCAATATACTTTTAGCCTTCTTGGCAACAAAGGCACATTGTTAACTCATATCCAGCTTCTCATCCACCATAATCCTCAGGTCCTTTTCTTCCACTTAGCCAGTCGGTCCCCAGCCTGTAGTGGTGCATGGGATTCTTTTGTCCTAAGGGCAAGACTCTGCACTTGTCCTTGTTGAACCTCATCAGATTTCTTTTGGCCCAATCCTCCAATTTGTCTAGGTCACTCTGGACCCTATCCATACCCTCCAGCATATCTACTTCTCCCCCAGCTCTTTGTGGTCCACAAACTTGCTGAGGGTGCAATCTATCCCATCATCCAGATCATTAATGAAGATGTTGAACAAAATCGGCCCCAGGACCTACCCCTGGGGCACTCTGTTTGAGACCAGCTACCAACTAGACATCAAACCATTGATCACTACCCATTGAGCCTGATGATCTAGCCAGCTTTCTATTCACCTTATAGTCCATTCATCCAATCCATAATTCTTTAACTTGCTGGCAAGAATACTGTGGGAGACTGTATCAAAAGCTTTGCTAAAGTCAAGGTATATCACGTTCACCGCTTACCCCATAATCATAGAAAGACAAAGGTCCATCCCTAAAGAGCTAACAGCCTACGACCCTGATCCTGAAATGTGCTGTACAAGTGTAGACCCTGCATGGAGCCCCACTGACTTCACAGAGCTCTTTGTATGGGCACAGCAATCTGCCTGCATGGTATACTACTCAGGATCAGAGGCCTAATCAGACAAATGGTGTAAGCAAGTTACCAATAAAGGGGTGGGAAGGCACAGGAACATTGCCAGGAAGAAAATGAGTGGCAGAAAGTTTCACAAAAGAAGGGATGCCCTCTCTGGTTCCATCTTCCTCTCCCTGTTGATTTAGTACAGTTTTTAAAGAGAAAGAACAAAATCCTACCTTTTAAGGCCAGGAATTAAGCTTTTAATTAGAATGTCATCAGAAAGGGAGTTTATGGTACTTTACCATTTTTTGTACAAACCTCCCTTTATTACCCTTCTTGATGTTTATGAGGGACTTCTGTGGAGGGAGTGCAGAATAACCATCAAAAACTCACTGTGTTTTTCTGAGGAGGAGAAGTGAGCCCTTAGAGCTTAAATTGCTAAAAGTCAAAGGGGGGAGAGAGAGTATATTCAGCACTCAAGAACACGTTGCTAGCAGGCACATTTTATCATTCAGACTAACTCTCCTAGCCTCCTCTGTGACGCAGCTAGGCTCAAAGCAACTACCCACTTGGGAGTTTGCTATCCACCAAGGATCAAAACAAGTACAACAATGTTAGCAGAGGGCTTGATGTTGGAGTCCTGGCCCAAGGAAACATTGCCAATTTTACTAGAATACAGACTGCGGTAGTTGGTCCAAAAGCCAGTATTTTCCCCAGTTTTTATAGGAATCAGGAAAAAAAGGTCAAGGGTCCTGATTCTCTGTTGCCATGGTTCTTGTGAAATCATTCACAACAGTGCAAAGCAAGTGCAAACAGGGCGCAAACCATCATTGTGGTTTGGTAGTACTTTATACACCCTCTCTGCATAGGTATAAACAGCTCTGTGAGGGGCAGGGCAACAGAGAATCAGGAGGATAATCTTCCAGTTTCTGTGCACATATACAACCAGACTGACTCCAGAGGAGCTACACTGGAGTGGTTGGCAGGGGGCGTGCTTACCTTCCCTTTTTAAAACCTCCTGCTAAGGACCAGACACAATAGCAATCCCTGTTTTCATGGCAACATGGGATTGTTCCCTCCTAGCACCCCTGGGGGTACAAATTACAGCAAAGGGGGTAGAGGAGGAATCTTCTTTTTCACAGTCCCTCCTTTATCTCCACCTGGGGCAGTGCATCTCCACGCTTCACTAGGAAGCACTACCAACCCACCCTGCAAAATAATATCAATTCTCTCTCTAAATTTGGAGGTTGAATTTTGAAGGTAGAATTACTTGGAATATATTGGAATTTCTACCCCATGAGCAGACATAACTTCCAGGATTTCTAGTAGTTTATCATGTCACGCTCAGCTGCATGAGCAGCACATTAAGTTCTGTTTGTTGCATGGGTTTGAAACATCTTTATAACAACATGCTGATCTATGAAATCTGCAAAACTGCAGTTTGCTAATGAACTCAGCTAAAAATATGTCTCTTTCCCCCAAGTAAAACACTCTAAATAAATGTAAATTTACTATCTGGATTCCAGCCAGAATTCTGCAATTTGATTCTCTTCTGAGAAAGTACTGTAAATGGGTAGCTGAAGATTTCCAGGAGGGCCTTTTTTTATTAATTCTCACTCCCCTCAATGATTGTAACCTGAACGTCTAGCAAAAAGTCAGGTGCTTCAGTGAACGTACTCACATTATTTGAAATACTTATTGTGTTATGAACCTGAACCAAAGCCCACTGGTGTCAATAGGTGTATAGCCAAAGACTTTGAGGGCTTTGGATGAAGGCCTTTGAGAACTCCACGCTGTTTTCAGATATATTTCTAGATGTGTTTTTGTAGGCTAAATTCAGACCCTCTAATTCACATAAGGGGAGCACTGGTTCCTATTACCATACATGGAGATTCCTGGAAAAAGGGATGTCTTCAGCCCCACTGAGCCCATTATTCCTGTCTGACAGCTAGATGCCATCCAATGCAATCTGTTTCCCCAGCTGTCACTGAATCAGAGAAATTCCATCTCCCCCTCTATTAGAATGCCAAAGAGACAGTGACTCTTCTAAAGTCACTATCAGGCCTCCAATGCTTAGCTGCTGTTGAGCGGGATCCCCCGGCTAGAATTCTATTGCCCTGGCAACCAGGGATCCTGGACCTCAGGATTCAATTATGTCTCTGCAGTAGCAGAGCCTAGATCGATCACAGTCTCAATGATGATTTGGGGGCTTATGTTCATTTTGCAAATGGCTGAGCTGATATTTAAAGGCAAACATTATACTCTGGGATACCAGCCACTGAAGTGGATTGCCCAGTTCATGTTTATTAGCGCTAGTGCTACAAACCTTTAAGTAGTGATGGGTGAGCCTCAACATTTGCATTCTTGTGACCAGGCATGTAAATTTGATTAGAATTTTTAATGCCCCTTTTGATTTCAAACTGGGTTAGACATCTCATGACAGCAGATGTTACTTGTGGCACTAAAGAACTTTCATTGTCTGACCCAGGTTGGAGCCCAGAAGTGAAGAATCATGAAAAAAATATGATACCAATGTGAGGAGGAAAGAACTGTTTGATGTTCTGGGTGATGCTCAGTAAGGGTGATGGTGGTATGTATGTATAAAAATCTCAATCCAAACTGGCAATTTTATTTAAGATTGTTCATCCATCCCAATATGTTATAAAACAATGAGAGAACTAATACCAGCATTTTAAGTACAATTGGGGTGGTAATTTAAATAAAGGACTAAGTGATTCCTTTTACTACCTAGCTCTTCCTAATAGAAGAAATGAAGCACATCATATAATGTCCCTTTCAAATGGTCTTCATTCCTTCTGACCCTTTGTACCACACATGAAGAAAAAAAGACTTTGCTTTAATAAAATGGCTAAAGTCCATATAATAAAAAAAAATTCTAAAACCGCAGGTTATTTGCAATTTTTTTATTTTCTGCTCACTTACACAAGTTTTTCATGGCTGTAACTTCCTTGATTTCAATGCAGCTATTTTTTATTTATGTGAGAGTCTGCTCCAAGCAGGTGTTTGCAATAAATTCCACTTTCTGCCTTAAGATGCTGCAGAAAGAATTACATCTGAAGTAGGAGTAACCAAAGCTATCCTTTCACTGATTTTCTATTCTACCCCAGGTCTCATAGACTTTAAGGTCAGAAGGGACCATTATGATCATCTAGGCTGACCTCCTGCACAGCGCAGGCCACAGAATCTCACCCACCCACTCCTGTAACAAACCCCTAACCTGTGTCTGAGTTATTGAAGTCCTCAAATCATGGTTTAAAGACCTCAAGGTCAGAATATTGTCTGCTAGTGTTCAGCTTTAAGTCTTTAGTGAATTGCTGAATTTAAATAGTCTTTGTCATTTGTTATTTCTCTCAACCCCCTAAACTGCCATTTTCATAGAAATCTACAATCTGCCCTGGAGAAAGGTACAATTCTAAAGCTGGAGGGGCTAAAATAATGTTTTGATGGGTCACACATACTGGACATTTGCTAGTCTTGCTGAATTCAGACACTGTTACTAGATGAATTGTTTTATTGTTTTGTCTTAAACATTTGCCTTTTACAACAACAAGTGCCAGTAATAAGCAACAGAGAGTCCTGTGGCACCTTTAAGACTAATAGATGTATTGGAGCATGAGCTTTTGTGGGTGAATACCCACTTCGTCAGACACATATACCCACGAAAGCTTATGCTCCAATACATCTGTTAGGCTTAAAGGTGCCACAGGACTCTCTGTTGCTCTTTACAGATCCAGACTAACATGGCTACCCCTCTGATAAGTGTCAGTAATATATTTTAGACCAAGTGGGCCCATTAGCTAGAAGGCACAGAGAGCTGATCACATGGGCCACATCCGAGTTATCAGAAAGATAAAAATGAACCTAACATTTACAGTCTTTTTTTTTTAATTTATTTTACAGTGTCTCCCAAAACTGACAAAGGGAAATGCAAATTCTGTCACAGACTGGAGCTTGATTTTAATGATGAACAAAGAGAACAAATGTTCTTGCTCTTTTCCTGATCTAAATATCCTTACAATAACTTTTTTTTCAGAGCTTCACATTCCCTGCAGAGATTCTGGAAATATAGCAAAACTGAAATATCTAAGGGACAGAAATGAAGAAAAAGGACTAAATCTGCATATACAGAATTCTCATGGCCATCAATGGATTGGGCCCAGACTGTGCATGCATAAATTACAAAGAAAATGGATTTCTACCTGTCCTGACAGGTTTATTGAAAGCTCAGTCTTCTCTTGTTTTGCTTTCCCTCTTACTTCTTTCTCATGGACATTTGCCATCTGAAAGTGGTCTTGCACATGTTATGCATTAAGGAAAGAAGAAACTTAAATAATCTGTACAAGATCATTTCTGAACCCAGATAGACATTCAATGGAGTAAGGAGAGCAGATTGCAAGGAATTTCTCCATCTCCACACGAGTGCCTTCCACAGTCCAGGCCTTTACTCCTCAACCCCCTCCCCCAGGCCCTGGAGACTCTAGTACTTTCATATTAAATACTCCACTTCTCCAGCCTCCAAGCACCGGACACACTCTGAGATCCAGCAGATGCTTCCTCTCCAGTGGTCAAAGTAGGGAGGGGTGGGGTAATGTTACATCCTCTAATGGAAAAGCTCCATGGCTGGATGTTGGTAAATCAACCTTGCCAGAGATGACTGATTCCTTGGGCTTTGGATTTCAGCAAACAGCACAAAATTAAATTAAAAATTCAGCAGCGGAAACCTCTTTCTCCATATGACATCTTCACCACTCCTTCCTATTATAGAAATTGAACACTGTGTTACATCTTCAATATTTTTCAGGAACAAATTGTTTCATACATGGTAATATTTTTCACCAGCTCTGTATATTTATGTCAGCTGGTGAACTCGACATAAGTTTGATAAGGTTGCCTCCTGCCTTAGTTATTGCTATGAGGCAGCAGTTTTGCTCATAGAGGAAAATAATATCAATAGATTCCCCACTTTTCAGTCAGCACATGCAACCCTGGCATCTGGGGATTATCCCAGGGTAAGAAGGAACAATTCTGTGGGAGAACCTTGTAAAAATAATGGCAGCAAATTACTGTTCCCAAGCCAGTCAGTTTGAACCAAGGCCAGAGCATTAGTCGATGAAATGATCATTTGCAGTAGTATTGATCCTGCCATGGATCAGAAGAGTGGACAGGGAAACCCTGAAGAAGAAAGCTAAGCCATGTGAGCTAAGCTTTGGAGAAGGTGGTCTGAAGAAAAAGGTGAAAGCAAAGGGAAGGTAAAAGAAATTAAACTGGTATGAAGGAGAGTGGGACCCTGTTCCATTAGCAATGAATGATGGGACAGACAAGCAGAAATATAGGAAAGAGATCTTTATCAAGTATGCTGAGAGGCTGGCAACATACTGAGGCTCGGCAGTCTAAAAAATAGCAGCTTGGTCTCTGCTTGCATTCCTAAGCCCCCTGGTGTCCAATAAAAGCAGATTCCTCTTGACCCTTGTTGTCCAATTCCACTCATCATGCTACAGACCTAGCCAAGGCTGGCCTTACCATAAGGCGAAATGAGGCGGCCGCCTCAGGTGCCAGACTGTGGGGGGGCACCACTAGGACCCAGAGTGTAGAAAATTGTGTCTGCTGCTGGTGCATATGTATTCTCTCTGCTCTAGATGCACAGAGATGGTGGAGTGCTGTGCTGGAGAAAGGAGGGCACAAGAGACATAACAGGCAGGCAGGAGAAAAGGTGAGAGGGAATAACAGAAAGCAGCAGGAGCTGCAGGGAGAGAGAGGAGAAGGAGCCTCTTATGTACTTCTCTAGCATCCCCAGGAGCCTGGACTGATTAACACCAGTTTCTCAGGGAGCTTTCGGTTTCCTGCTGCTTCCCTGAACCCACTTGAGAACAGGCAGTCAACTGAAGTAGTAGGAGTCAGTTAGGCCCTTAAGACACTGATATCTTCCCTCACTCAGGCCCTGCTACCAGCCTGCTTATTTGTCCCCTTCAATTGAGTGTTGAGAGCCACTATAGGTGCCACAGAACAGCAGTCATGAGTGAAAGAAGAAAACGCCCCTCTGGGGCAGCATTCAGAAAAAGAAAGAAAGCAACGAAAGCTTTTCTATCTAAGCAGGAAGGAGCTCTTCTGAGATACATAGACTCAAATGTTCACGGTGAGCCTTCTGGCCCCAGTGAGGATGTTAGTGGTGAGGAGATGCCTGATCTTCCAGTTAGTCAGAGCGCAGGTGACCTGGCAGCTCCTGCAGCATCCATATCTCCATCTCAAATGGATGTAACCATACGCATTCCTGAGGAAAAATATAGATCAGAGAAAAGTGTGGTGGAGACGCAAGAAACAGCTGCTGCTGAGTTTAGTTCCTTAAATCAAGATGATCCAGGATTGTGGACCCACTTGAGCAGTAGCCTGAGGGACTTCCTTGGGCCACAGCAAGTGAAAAATTTCATGTTCCCCAAAGACAATGAAAATAGACATTTCCATCCAACACATTACTGGCGTGAAATCCCCAATGGTGACAAAGTGGAGAGGCCATGGCTTATGTACTCAAAAATCCAGAATGCTGCATACTGTTTTTGTTGCAAACTCTTCCAGTCTAATGTTCCAGCCACATTGGATTCTACAGGAACAAAGGACTGGAAAAATCTGGCTAGAAATCTGGCATGCCATGAGAAGACAGCAAATCACCAGAGAGCATTCCATAGGTGGAAAGAGCTTGAGATGAGACTAAGGTTAAAGGCTGTTCGAAATAGATTGCGGTTCGTTAAAGCTTGGTATTGAGTGAGGAAAAACAGGCAGGACCAGAATAACAGTGAAAAGCCAAGTGGCTGCATTTATTTGGGGGATAATTACAACTTGGGCCGGGGGAGTAGGCAACTTTGGCTGGAATGGTATTAAAAGTAAAAAGACATCCCAAAAACACAGTAATAACACACTTTATACTGCTCACCACACCACACCAGATAGGCAGACACACCAATCACACAAGATGGGAATCGGGTTCGTCAGGGCAGTGCCCGGTGCAACACAGAGAAAGAGACCCATGGGTCACTGCCTCAGCCACCCTTGCTTTCACACTAAGGGTAACCCAGAGTGTGGTGCGGCTGCAGCTGGGCAGATTCCACTCATTCAGACCGCGGGGACGGGAATCCCTTGGTCAGCTAATCTCCAGGTGGATACAGCTCCCAGATTCATTCACTCCGGACAAAGACAGAGCAGTGATTCATACGCATAAAACAGTTTGCAATTAACAATTCAATAACAAGTAGAACAATTATACAAGCTAGCTAAGCAATTGTGTAATTCTGAGCTCATTAATACAATCCTGATATCCTGAGTAGATATTTGGTACCAAATTAGGGAGGGGAAAAAATAAGAGGCTAGATAAGCTAACTGTCAGATATCAAAAAGCAAATACCGCACTCCAGGCGCAGCTGACCAGCAGAACAGACACCAGAAGCATGACGAGCTGACAGGGATCGGGTCCAAACGACAACGAATCCAAACGATACGACACGAGTGCACTTTACCGGGAGGAGACCCTAGCCAAAAGGGTGATCAAGTCCTTCAGCTAACACGCGGATACTCCACACAAATTTTGGGGGGAAACCTAGTTTTATAAAAAGGTCTCACTCCCTCGTGTCAGCATCTGTTTGGCTCCCTGGTCCCTCCTCCCTTCAGGTTTCAAGCTGTTGCCACCCCACGTCGGCAGGATTTGCACACGGCACACTGGAGTTGACAAGTAAACAAGCTTGACCCTTAGATGACTGGGTCTAAAAAGAGCGGGAAAGTGAGTCGCTGGGCAGAATTAACCTGACCTCCAGACGACCGACCTAAAAAAACAGGTTGCCGGGCAGAATCAGGCCTTCACACACAGAACTAGCCTGACCTTTAGATGGCCCAGCAGGAGAGAGAAAAAAAACAAAAACACAGGAGAGCATACATAGCCAGTGTTGCTGGGCAGGATTGAGTCTCTGCCCTCTCCTATACAACAAGAACCTGGTCCAAGATGGAGGCTGCCTTGTCCTTTTAACAGGACAAGATGGCCGTGGACCGACAATTGGCCATACAGAGCCATAACTATGTATCGGATTGCGACAAAGGCCACCATAGATGATCAGCATCAAGAGGAGATTGAATCAGAGTCTCTTTACTGGCAAAATATTCTGAAAAAGCTCGTTGCCATTGTGAGAATGCTTGCTACCCAAAACCCAGCACGGTGTGGCACTTCAGATCAGCTGTATGTGCCAAAAAATGGAAACTTCCTTAAAATTGTGGAGCTGATGGCTGAGTTTGATGCTGTACTCCAGGAGCATCTAAGAAGAATCACCACCCAAGAAATGTACACACACTACTACCTTGGAAAAACAATTCAAAATGAGATCATACAGTTACTGGCAACAAAAGTCAAACAGAAGATTGTGGCAGATCTGACGTCAGCAAGAAGTTGGCATAGGAACTTCACACTGAAGCTATTTTCCCACCCATTCAAAAATACAAGAATCACCGAAGACGACGTTTTGATTACGAGGCATGGGATAATCCCATAAGAGACCCCAAACAACAATTCAAAGTTGAATTCCTTAACCAGGCACTAGATTGTGCAGTACAGTCAGTTGAAGAATGTTTCATGCAGCACAAGGAACACAGCAGTATATTTGGGATGTTGTATGATAGTCCAAAACTCCTCACTATACCCGAAGAAGATTTAGGTGATGAACTGAAAGCCCTTTCAAGATACATTTCATCAGGATCAACTCCAAAGGCTGTTCTGGAATACATGGGCACAAATAAGATGACCACCCTCTTTCCAAATGCTTTTGTTGATCTGCGCATACTTCTAATACTTCTTGTAACAGTTGCCAGTGGAGAACACAGCTTCTCCATGCTGAAGTTAATAAAAACACGTCTACACTCCACAATGACACAGGAGAAGCTGGTCAGCCTTGCAACCATCTCAATAGAACAGGAGCTGGTCCAGACTATGGACCTTCAGTAGGAAGCAGTTCAAATCTTTGCAACCAAGAAGGCATGGAAAGCACCACTTTGATTATTCAAATAGATAAAAATGCCTGTGTTTACTATGCAGACAAGAAAAGTTACATTTGCTGTTCAGGCATTTGAAAGTTATGTGTTACTTACAATTTTTGAACAAGGCATTTTAAGTTGTTAGTTCTCCTTTATTGGGATAGGTAGCAGAGCAGTACCATGAGAGGAGTAGAATAGGAAGAAGGCAGAATTGAGACCTTTCAAAGTTTTGGCCCAAGTGAGGGGGCGTCATTTGAGCTCCCCACCTCAGGTGCCAAAATGTTCTGGGCTGGCTCTGGACCTAGCATCAGAGAGGTTGAGAAGAAAAGAACCAGAGGATTAGAGAGACAACCATTAATAACTGAGAGACAGCGACATCCAGGGAGAGAGAAAGCAGAGAAAAAGTTGAGCGGGGAGGGCCTAACAGTGAGAATCTGTATTGAACAGAGATGAACCACTGGAGAGTATCTCAGGTTTGGCACACTTCTTTCTTTGCCCTGATTGGCTGCCTACCCTATTCAAATCAAGCATGTTCTGAAGCTTCCATAATATAGTCATTTTTAAATATGTTTTTGTGCTTCCTTTATTCTAAGAAGCTTCAGAATTTGGAGGGCATAAAGACAGGAAGGCCTCATAGGTGTCTGTCCAAACCTTTCCTAATCTAAAAATGTCATCTGGTGCAGAGTAAGGTCTGGATAAGTGTGACAGGCTATACAGGTACTGATCCTTGTGGTTATATTATATACCAGTTTCCCTAATTAACAAGGGCCAAAAATTGAGACATTAGGACATAGAAGAGTTCCTTCAGAGCTTAAGGGAACAAGGTAGGACAGTTGCATCCAATTTCCAGGTGCACATGGAGAGAGAATAGATCATTTGTCTGGAAAAGAGAAGACTGAGGGGGGACTTGATAACAGTTTTCAAGTACATAAAAGGTTGTTACAAGGAGGAGAGAGAAACATTGTTTTTCTTAACCTCCGAGGATAAGACAAGAAGCAATGGGCTTAAATTCCAGCAAGGGAGGTTTAGGTTGGAAATTAGGAAAAACTTCCTAACTGTCAGGGTGGTTAAGCACTGGAATAAATTGCCTAGGAAGGTTGTAGAATCACCATCACTGGAGATTTTTAAGAGCAGGTTAGACAAACACCTGTCAGGAATGGTCTAGATAATACTTAGTCCTGCCATGAGTTCAGGGGATTGGACTAGATGACCTTTCGAAGTCCTGTCCAATCCTATGATTCTATGATTCTGCTAAACAGGGTTGACGTTGCTATGGAGAGAACAGCCTTCAACTCCCTGTAACGGTATTCAAAAAGAGATGTTTTTATTTTCTTGCTTTGTTGGGAACCTTATTTTGAGTAAGGAGCCAAGGATCTGAGTACCTGTTTAAGAATGTTTATTTTGTGCAGGCCATGTTAAAATCAGGACTCTTTCCCTAAAAGATTTTGGTTTCTCCTCTTCTTGGCTGTTTTCTGTTTGTGAGAATGAGCTTAGAACTGGGGCTCTGCCACATTATGGTTTGGGAACATTCAGTATTTTATTATCCAGTTTGCTTATCCCAACATGTTTTGAAGAGGGGACTTCAGACAAGCTATTCAAAAGCCAAAACTAACATTACCACAATGTTTTTTCCTTTAAAAGAAAAAGGAGGTTCTAAAATATTTCACAAATCCTTCATGCCCAGAGACTGATTACAAAGCATATAATATGCATCACACTGGGAGTGTCCTAATAATTAAACTCTATTTTAATGTACAGTATAGATCAATGGAAGAATTCTACAGAACTTAGATACAGGCTTCTGAATTTAATCTGCAGAGTTCCTTCTTCATTTTCCCCTCCCACCTAACACACAAGTTTCTGTGTAAGTTTGTTTTTTCCCCTTGGTTATTTCCTATGTTTATCTACATAATGCAGTTTTGTTATTTCTTATAGATATCTGTAATGCAATTACACTGGTCTGCTTTCCAGATATATCCTTTGGCCTCAGAACACAGTGTATTTCTTCAATAGTGACCCTTTCATGATGAAACAATGTGTTAATTATGGCACAGTACAAAACAAAATTTGAACATATAAATGTGAATGGAAATCCAGGTGTCAACTTTTCTTGGGCACTGGGAAAGGGCTGGTGTCCTGAAAGGTACAAACAATTCCAAATCAGTAGTAAATATGGGTAACATTTTCAAAAGTGACTCAGGTGACTTAGGAGCCATTTTCAAAAGGGACTTTGGCTTCAAAGAGCTGAAGTCCATTTTAAATATGGGACTTAAGTGTCCAATTTGTTTACTTTGGAAAATTTCATCCTATGGTTATAATTCTTGAGTACTCATTATTCCAAAACCATACAGATGACAGAGAGACAGAGAACATATAGAAGGTTACGGTAATTCCGTGCAACACTGATGCACATCTAGATCTCCTAAAGAATCTTCGCTGACTCTCCTGGTTTCTAAGTCTTAGAAATGTTTTTGCTCATTTCTGCTTCCTTTCTGAGCAGATTTTGGGAATGTCATTAAAACAGAGAATGCTATAAATAGATTTTAGAAGATTTTATCTATTGTGATGAATTACTGAAAAATGGGAAATTAACTCAGGTTGGCCCAGTGAGTGGAGCAAGACACAGGAAGGGACTTTCCAAGATACTTATTTTAAAATATTCATTCAGAAATATTATGGAAAGATGGATTCAGAAGTCATTTTGGGATTCTCAGTCCATATAGATTACAGAACAGCATTGTGGCCTCATAGGAAGTTGCATAGCAAGACATAGGGCGAGCACCATATTCGTGATTAGGTGTTTTAGACCATTCTGAGAGATGAAGTTACAGTGGGAAGACATGGGGGGAAAAGATAGCACAGAATTAAGGGATACATAATAATTTAGCCTAATTAAAATACTGATTCAGGCCCTGATTCAGCAAAGTGCTTAAACTTAAATACATCCCTGTTCTGCAAAGCTCTTAAGCACATAACTAAATAAGTCAATTGGCTTTAATGGGATTTAAGCCTATGTTTAAAAGCTTTGCAGAATAGGAATGGTTTGCTGAATCCAAACCTCACTGCCCAAGGGGTCTGCTAGATAATTTAGAATATGTCCTGACAGCATTTCATGGAGCAAGGTCATATGACTAGTTTCATGCACAGTCACACACACATTCTCAGGAAAATCATCAATGGAGACAACCTTTACTATTTAATTAGAAGGATTCCAAACTAAGATTTTACACTCCCCAGTCTGTAATTTATGAACGAACTCTAAGCAACTGCTGCGGCTCTTCAAGTCCAAGAAGCTGGTCCATATACGTTTCTAGATCACAGTAATTCCTATTGAGTGTAACTTTCTCCCCAAAAGAATAACTCTTTATTTTAATTCTGTATAGTTATAGGTCTATAATTTTTAATCTTAAACCTAACAATAAACAAAGAATAAAGAAATTGTTAAAAAAGAGAATTTTTTATAGGCTTCTCAGTTCATTTATAGTGTTGTATCTAGTGTCAAACAGTATTCTTTGTTAAACAGAAAAGCTAATAAAGGGTTAAAATATCCAGGAATGTTGTCATCCAGTTCTTAGGCTTACTGTAGCATCACTATTTTCAGTACAGACCTCACTTCAGTTGATGCTGTTGAGAACTCTGTCTTGTCTGTGTTGTGCTTATGATGCATTCGTGTAAACATTAATCTTTTCTTAAAGGATATTAATAATATTTTCCTGATGGAGGGATTCATCATCTCTGATTATAAGAACCTGCTAGAAAAACAAATGGAACCAATTAGCCGTAAAAAGAATCATAGAATCATAGAATATCAAGGTTGGAAGGGACCTCAGGAGGTCATCTAGTCCAACCCCCTGCTCAAAGCAGGACCAATCCCCAACTAAATCATCCCAGCCAGAGCATTGTCAAGCCTGACCTTAAAAACCTCTAAGGAAGGAGATTCCACCACCTACCTAGGTAACCCATTCCAGTGCTTCACCACCCTCCTACTGACAAAGCTTTTCCTAATATCCAACCTAACCCTCTCTCACTGCAACTTGAGACCATTACTCCTGTTCTGTCATCAGGTACCACTGAGAACGGCCAAGATCCATCCTCTTTGGAACCCTCTTTCAGGTAGTTGAAAGCAGCTATCAAATCTCCCCTCATTCTTCTCTTCTGCAGACTAAACAATCCCAGTTCCCTCAGCCTCTCCTCATAAGTCATGTGCTCCAGACCCCTAATCATTTTTGTTGCCCTCTGCTGGACTCTTTGCAATTTTTCCACATCCTTCTTGTAGTGTGGGGCCCAAAACTGGACACACTACTCCAGATGAGGCCTCACCAATGTCGAATAGAGGGGAATGATCACGTCCCTCAATCTGCTGGCAATACCCCTACTTATACAGCCCAAAATGCCATTAGCCTTCTTGGCAACAAGGGCACACTGTTGACTCATATCCAGCTTCTTGTCCACTGTAATCCCTACGTCCTTTTCTGCAAAAAGTTTTGCTAAAGTCAAGGAATAACACATCCACTGCTTTCCCCTCATCCACAGAGCCAGTTATCTCATCATAGAAGGCAATTAGGTTAGTCAGGCATGACTTGCCCTTGGTGGATCCATGCTGACTGTTCCTGATCACTTTCCTCTCCTCTAAGTGCTTCAGAATTGATTCCTTGAGGACCTGCTGCATGATTTTTCCAGGGACTGAGGTAGGGCTGACTGGCCTGTAGTTCCCCGGATCCTCCTTCTTCTCTTTTTATAGATGGAAACTACATTAGCCTTTTTCCAGTCATTCAGGACCACCCCCGATCACAATGAGTTTTCAAAGATAATGGCCAATGGCTCTGCAATCACATCTGCCAACTCCTTTAGCACCCTTGGATGCAGCGCATCCGGCTCCATGGACTTGTGCTTGTCCAGTTTTTCTAAATAGTCCTGAACCACTTCTTTCTCCACAGAGGGCTGGTCACCTTTTCCCCATATTGTGCTGCCCAGTGCAGCAGTCTGGGAGCTGACCTTGTTCGTGAAGACAGAGGCAAAAAAACCATTGAGTACATTAGCTTTTTCCACATCCTCTGTCACTAGGTTGCCTCCCTCATTCAGTAAGGGGCCCACACTTTCCTTGACTTTCTTCCTGTTGCTAACATACCTGAAGAAACCCTTCTTGTTACTCTTAATATCGTACTAGCTGCAACTCCGAGTGTGATTTGGCCTTCCTGATTTCACTCCTGCATGCCTGAGCAATATTTTTATACTCCTCCCTGGTCATTTGTCCAATCTTCCACTTCTTGTAAGCTTCTTTTTTGCGTTTAAGATCAGCAAGGATTTCACTGTTAAGCCAAGCTGGTCTGCTGCTGTATTTACTATTCTTTCTATATACCGGGATGGTTTTTTTCCTGCAACCTCAATAAGGATTCTTTAAAAATACATCCAGCTCTCCTGGACTCCTTTTCCCCTCATGTTATTCTCCCAGGGAATCCTGCCCATCAGTTCCCTGAGGGAGTCAAAGTCTGCTTTTCTGAAGTCCAGGGTCTGTATTCTGCTGCTCTCTTTCTTCCTTGTGTCACGATCCTGAACTCGACCATCTCATGGTCACTGCCTCCCAGGTTCCCATCCACTTTTGCTTCCCCTACTAATTCTTCCCGGTTTGCGAGCAGCAGGTCTAGAAGAGCTCTGCCCTTTGTTGGTTCCTCCAGCACATGCACCAGGAAATTGTCCCCTACACTTTCCAAAAACTTCCTGGATTGTCTATGCACCACTGTATTGCTCTCCCAGCAGATATCAGGGTGATTAAAGTCTCCCATGAGAACCAGGGCCTGTCATCTAGTAATGTCTGCTAGTTGCCAGAAGAAAACCTCATCCACCTCATCCCCCTGGTCTGGTGATCTATAGCAGACTCCCACCACGACATCACCCATGTTGCTCACACTTCTAAACTTAATCCAGAGACTCTCAGGTTTTTTTGCAATTTCATACCAGAGCTCTGAGCAGTCATACTGCTCTCTTACATACAATGCAACTCTTCCACCTTTTCTGCCCTGCCTGTCCTTCCTGAAGAATTTATATCCATCCATGACAGTACTTCAGTCATGTGAGTTATCCCACCAAGTCTCTGTTATTCCAATCACATCATAATTCATTGACTGTGCCAGGAATTCCAGTTCTCCCTGCTTGTTTCCCAGGCTCTGAAGAAATGTTGAACAAGGATTATCCATGATGGATAGGAACCGTGTCCTAAAGCGGCTAATGGCAAACACTTCACTTGCCAACACACAATTTTCAAGTGTTTCTGAAACTCAGGTGGGATGTACCACCAAATTCCAACTAAAAGTATTAGCATAGATAAATTATATGTCTTTCAACAAATTAGGTGAGATATTATTAGCTGCTTAAACAGGTGTAAAATATGTTGGCTGCGTCAGTAGTTACAGTATAACACTATTTACAAGCTCTGGGCCAGATTAGTATGTGCTGACTAGTACCTTTCTCCAGAAGCAGTGTCAATGAAAATCAATGGGTCGAATCCTTGCCCCATTTAATTAAATAGCAAATTTATCCTTGACTTCAATAAAGCCAGAATTCCATGCAATGAGACTTGGATATTTATATACCAGCCTATTGTATGTGCTTGTTTTGTCATACACAAAGAGCAAACACGTGTTTTCAATAAAGTTGGCTTTATTTCATATTTTAAAAAAACAAGAAGGAACAAAATTAAGATCTCCTTGGGAGAGCAAAGAGGACTAAAATATTAAAAGGATCCATAACTTTGGGGGTTTCAACTTTGGGAGCTTAATATTATATGCCTAGGGTCTGATTTTCAGAGGTGGTTGGCGCCACAACTCCAGAATGCCCACAAGGATGCTACTGACACTTATCAGCTACAAAATTCAGTGATAATAAGTTGCGTGGAGTCAGGGGCGGTTCTATGTTTTTTCCGGCCCCACGCACGGCAGTCAGGCAGCCTTCAGCGGCGTTTCTGTGGGAGGTCTGCTGGTCACGCGGATTTGGTGGCGGTTCTGTGGGTGATCTGCTGGTCCCGTGCATTCGTCGTACCTGTCGCCAAATTGCCGCCGAAGCCGTGGGGCTGGCGGACTTCCCGGGGAAAAAGGCCACTGAAGGCTGCCTGACTGCTGCCCTCACAGTGACTGGCAGCCCGCGCCCCACGGCTTGCCGCCTCAGGCACGCGTTTGCTGCACTGGTGCCTGGAGCTGCCCCCGCGTGGAGTTCAGTTCATGAAGCGGAGGGTCAAAATACCAATAAAAATAATGTGGCAGGGCTAATCCAGTTCCCTTTATTAGTGTAAAGTGGCTTGCTTAAATAATACGAGAAGAGACCAGAAAGGAAGGATATTTATACTATAAAATAATTACCATCTAACACCCGAGCATTGGTGAGAAGAGATGCAGTGCTAAATTTTACAGATAGTAATTTTATTTACTACTAAATTGGCATCTCAGTCTTTTTTAAGTCTTCCTGGTATCAAGGATAAAGAGACAGTCAACAACCATAGCACTTCTTAGGCAAATGCCACCCGTGCTGTTACATGAGATGACCCACATATTCTTCCTCCTTGTCATAAATAAATTCCTTAATTTCTGCTATACAGCCAAAGAGGTGCCCAACTACACAGTCAGGGCTTGATCCAAAGCCCACAGAAGTCAAATGAACGGCTCTCCTTGACTTTAAAAGCCTTTGGATTAGGCCCCAATGGAGAAAACTGAATTTGCTTGAAACAAATAATGCTAGAAAAGGAAAGCAAAGACACTTGAAAGGAGCATCATTTATTTTCCTGGGACCTTAATGAACATCTTGGTATGTTAATTACCAATGGGAGCCAGGAGGTCAAAGACTAGACTTTGGAAAAGAAAGAACAATAGGCATCCTGTGTTAGCCTGAAGCTTTTATAGCTTTAAACAACTTAGAATGGTAGTGAGGGAAAGCAACATTTTTAAGAGATGGACTGCAGCTGAAATCCTGTATATGGAAATACACAGATTGGCAACCACTATGGAAAATTACTGTGCCTTTTTTTATTGTTTGATAAGTAGTGATGAAGCAAAGGGATTTAAAGGAGTACTGCCAATATCTTTAGGTAACATAATCACTGATTAACAGCATAGGAAATAGTGGCAAGGGAAAGCAAAGGAAAGCTACAGTAAGAGAAAGAGAGGAAAAAAGCAACCTCCTATTCCAGTGCTTGGGGCATACATAATAATAAGACTGCTGAATGGGAGATACATATTTTCAAAAATTACTATATTATCAGAATAACAGAGGTCTGGCTGAATCATGAAAATGAACAAGGGACTAAAATACCAGATGCAATTTACTGGAGGGAGAGATGGGGAAAAGCACAAAATGGGGTGACTATTAGTGAGAGATATTAATCTTCAGAGAGAAATCCTATAAATGTTTTGGCGGAGGCAGTATGGACAGAAATTTAAAGAGCATAAAAATGTTACGATCCTTGGATGCTGCTAGAGACCCGCCAGGGCAGTTGGAAATAGCAACTTTGGAAATGGGTTCACATTAAGCGAGCCAACACTTGTCACTTACTGGATTTTAATTACTAAAATATTGATTGGGATAACTATTGTGCAAAATTTAAAGCAGGGGACATATTTTTGGAGGCAGTGCAAGTTCTCTTCCTCATACAGCTTGTTGATTAGCCAGTTCGGTCAGAGGCTCTTTTAGATTTCAATTTAGGCAGCAAGCCAAGTAGTATCAAACTGAAATTGGGGAGCAGATTGGGTGGTCACATTATCATTCACTTCAAAATACTTGCTGGTGTTGAGTGCTAGCCAAGGAAGCAACAAAAAGTTTTGCCCTTTAGTAGAGCTGATACTGAAGAAAATCTACAGTCTCAGCAATTTTGATCATATTTCTGGTTCTGTTAGGAAAACCTCAGATCTACAATAAATGTATTGAGCTGTGCTGATATTATTGAATTATAGTGTGTCTCAGAAGCAGCTAAAATATCTGGCTAGGGGACTATAAAGTGAAGTTGAGCAGATAAGCCCTGATTCTCAACCAGTGAATGAGAAATCCTATAATTCAAAAGGAAATACCCTTCGAGCAATGCAAGTATTTATTGCAGACCACAATTCATTCCTTTACATTTTATTTTACAAATTCTCCATTACTTGCTTCAGTTACAGCGAAATGGCCTGCTGTATTTCAGAGACCCTTCTCTTTCTGGAGGACCTCTCTGTTCACTTTTACATGGCAAGGAATCTCCAGCCAATTGAACAACCCGATTACTGAACAACTGCAAGTGCTTCATAGTGCAAGAAAATGTGAAATATTTAAGAACTAATGTAAAAGTCTGCAAATGAAATGCAGTCAAGTGAGTCTAAAAAGGGAAAGGGAACATAGGTCAGTGCAGTTAAGTACGAATGTGCAAAGACTTTATTCAATAAACACAAGTTGTGTTTATAATATTTTAGTGAAAGAAAGGTAATTCATATAAGATTCTTCAAATTTTTCTGGAGAACAGCATCTTTTTCACACAGCATGTTTTACTCCTTGCATTTTTCATAGGTCACATAAATAGTCTGATAATGGGGTATGGGAGACAGACAAATGAGAAGCATGGTACATTAAAGAGCTCAAATGATTATTTCAAACAACAAGAAAGGTTTATTCAAATATCTTTGCAGCAGAAAGGATGTTGAAGAAAAACATATTCCATAAACAATGGAAGCCATCTGATGGCTGTTCAGTAGGTTTTGGGACATGAGAGGTTGTCTCATTCTATTTCTGAGTGGACACATCACAAATTTGGCTGGCAATCTCAACTGATGTACTGAATGGATATGCGAGCTGAAGTGTCATGTTATCCTAACAAAAATAGACCTTAACATTTATGCTATGTAGTGCTCTATGGGTGAGATTTTCAAAAGTGCTCAACATTGGCCTCACTCTGCTCCCACTCAAGTGAAGAGTGAAACCAGAGATTTTGAAATCCCAAGAATCTTCTTTTATCCTCATTAGACAGAGCAACTGGAACTCAGTTAATTTAAATAGACCAGATTAGACCTCAAGTTGTTCCTAGATCCAGACTAAGCTGCATATCCACGTCAGCCTTCTTCGGCAGAGTGGTGGAACAGTGTAAGGGTCTTGCATTGATTGCTGTTCTGTATGCTGAGCGGGAAGGACCCACTTCATGGATGGTATAAATTAGAGTAATCTTCAGGTGTAAACATTCTGGTTATATAACAATGGAACTCCACAGTGAAACAGAAGCACTATATAACTAACTGGCTTTGGCATTATATATTGATATCATTATAGCAAGCATGGCCAGGTGGCACTGTTACACATAGTTTTTACGATTATCTTTCTTAGCGTGTGAGCAAATGGGAAAAATGATATAATCGTGTTCATTTTGGGGTCATGCAATGTTCTTTGTACAGGCAATTTCTGGAGAGAGGAGCAGGAGAGTTTGCTGTGTGCCTTGGTCTCTGATTAAGGTTAATTTTGAAGTCAGTGTTGCTCCCTGGGAACAAGGCATTGGTGTTGGACTGAGAGTCCTGAAAAGAGACTGTCTGTATGCTGTCTGAGCACTTCTTTTCTGAGGCTGGTGTATAAATAAAATTAGTTACACTTAGAAATTAGCCCAAACTCCTTGTAACTAATCTCTCTTCTACTGGCAAGCTGACCTGTTACCACTTGGCTGAGAGATGAAGCTGGTAGCAGAAGAAAGGGCAACATTATTATTGCTATAGATCTAAGACCCAGCTATATGGTCCCCATTACTATAGTATCTGAGAATCTCACAGTCCCTAATGCATTTATATAATTACAACATTGCTGTGAAGCAGGGAAGTGCTACTATTCCCATGTTACAGACTGGAAATGGAGACACTGAAAGGATAAATGATTTGCCCAAGTTCACACAGCAAGTTTATGTTACAGCAGGGAATTGAATACTGATCCAGGCCATCACTCCAACCACTGAGCCCTCCTTTTTCTCCATAAGTCTCATAAACACCACACATCCATCACTTCACTTTAACTTCTGTACTGTACAAGTGAAAGAGTGATTTAAATTGCTCAAACTCTTTTACTTTAAAACACGCTTAGATTCCACTTAAACTATTAGACAATCTCTGAGAGAGGAAGATGAAAGCTTCTACTTGTAAAGTTTGGTTATTCATGAGATACACATGCATGCACATACCAAAAAAAACCAAAACCAAAAACAAAACATAGAAAACGTTTTTACATCAGGAAATCCATTTTTTCCACATTACACAACTCAAAGCACTTAAATGCATTTTGCTCAGATTCTCCAAAGTGAAACAAACCAATCATGGAACCCAAACCCCAATAAGGAACATTTGGGGAAGTTTCAGAAAGTTATGAAGTGGTGATAACTAAAGTGGGGATTTTCAAAAGAACTTGAGCGTGTTAGGCATCCATATTTAATTGAAATTATAGGAGAATCAGATCTTAACTCCACCAGGCCCCTTTGGAAATTCCAGCCCAAAGGGTTATAAATGGAAGTCTGATTGTACCTTTAATTGTAATATTCATCCCCAAAGAATACTTATTATGTCAGATACACTAAATGGAAAGATTATAAGTATTTATATGATGGAAGGTGATGATGGTCAGAAGAAATGTACATTCTGTAAAATGTAGGGAGTTTGGATAATTAATGGATCAATTTGTATTCCAAGGAATCACAAAGAGGATCAAAGGGTAAAAAGATAATGAGCAGATCAAAGGGTAAGAAGCCAAATGTTGAAATAAAATGGTAGTAATATAGGCAGTTAAGGAGGAGTTATTGACCAATAGCTGTACCACTTTAGGTAATATCTGCTTTATTAAATTCATTAATTACATTAACAAGGTCCTTAATGCATTTTACAAATCTAAACTTGTGTGTGTCTAGACAGCGGCAAATTCCTTGCAAAGCTATAGCCTCATGGTACACTATTTTTAGGATCTTTTGGATAAGATGCAAGCTAATATGGGCTTTGTTACTGATTATGCTGCATGGGTAACTTTTCTTGGGAAAATAGAGATAAAAGAACGCAATATTGAATGGCTTGGCACAAAGCATGCTTTTATATTAATATAAATTGCACAGTTTATCTGCAAGAGGAGGTGATGACATCATAATTTAAATGATTCTGTTCAAATTTACCTCCCAGTGTTCTCACTGAATTGTGGTAATCTCTGTTATTCAAAGACTGTTAGCTCCTGGCTTCCCTGGCCTTTTTATACAGGCCAGCTGTGGCCTGATTAGGGTGTGGCCCAGCTGCAGTCACTTCCCCAATCAGGCCAGCTTTTAGAGCTGCAGCTTTCAAGCCCTCCCAGGCCACTTTTTAAACCACTCAGGACAGGAGTGGGTAACCACCCCACTACAGTGGTAGATAAGATTGGTAGATAAGATCTGGCTCAAATTATGTCTCTGTAAGAGGAGAAGTGTGTCTTGAGTTAAACTTGGAGGTTTCTCAACTTCAGTTTCAGCTGAAATCACTCACTGAGGTACTGGGAATGTGCATGAATCATATCTATGCTCCTTCTTTGCATTTGAAGGCCAGTGATTGGGAGCTATTACAGTAGTTGGTTGTCAGTGCCTCTCTTTTAGAAAGCTATTCTTGGACTCTTGCTCAAGGCACCATCTCTTGATATTTTTTTCCAGTTACTGACCTATATCTGAATATATAGGTACATAGGAACTACTAGACTGGATTAGACTCACAGTTCATTTAGCCTAGTTTCCTGCCTCTGACAGTGGCCTGCACCAAAAACTTCAGAAAAAGAAATGAAACACTTCAGTAGACATATGTGGGATTACCTCCTCCCCTACAATAAAGTCATATGGTGAGCTCTAGTAATTAAAAAATGGCTTTAGCCCTGGAGTATGAGGTTTTATATCCCTTTCAAGGGTCTTTTTAGCACTAACTTTTCAATACCTCCTCACATATGAGGCCTACCAAGCCTCAATTCATTCTCATTCATAGAATACCTGGGTTGGGAGGGACCTCAGGAAGTCATCTGGTCCAACCCTCTGCTCTAAGGGAGGCCAATCCCCAACTAAATCCCCAAATGGCCCCCTCAGGTATTAAACTCACAACTTTAGGTTTAGTGAGCCAATGCTCAAACCACTCAGCTATCCCTGCCCTCCCCCAAAAAATAATTTTGTCTCATCTACAAATGTTGCCACCTCACTGCTCATCCCTTATTCCAAATCATTAACAAATATATTAGAGAACACCAGTCCCAGAACAGAGCGGTGAGGCATGCCCTGGTTAACCTTGTGACATGATGAAAATTGATGATTTATTCCTCCTTTTAGTTTCCTTTCTTATCTCCTTTGTTTGAAAAAAATCTCCAAGAAGGTTGTAGCTAGTCAAATCTACTCAAAAGTACAGTTAGTCATCACTCCTCATCCATTACTTCCAATTCCCTCATAGGTTTAGGTTGATTCAAACCCAGGGAAAAAAATCTGTGGCAACAGGCTCTTCAGAGCTTTGACACTGGGAGGAGAGTGTAGCTAGGCAGAACTGAAGATACTTTACAGAATTGGCCAAGGATTCTGAGGGACTAGTTCTCCATATTTCTGCTTCCTTTTCTTATCTTTCTCTCCACACCTTGTCCCTTTTCAAATCCTTCCTTCTTCATGGGAAGAATTGGACAGGAATTCAGAAAATGAAAAGCAGATGAATTCAATTTTTAACTTCAAAGGAATTTTCCCCTGCAAAGGCAGCATGTGATCCAGTTTGTCCCAGCTTTGCTCTCCCATTGACCTTGTCACTAAGAGAAAGTATGTATTCCCAGGAGGAGAAGTGTGTGCAACAGGAGTTGTGGGGATCTTTTTTTCTAAATATGATATTAAATGTCTCTCACCTGAAGAATTGGGAGAGGAGGGTGGAGTAAAAAGATTTGTAAATATCAGTCAAGGATCTCTTCCTGCAAAGACAAAACTTTCATTAGTTCAATGGCAGAAGATCTAGGCCCCAGAATGTTTTGATTAAGGGAACAGGAATCACAAGGTCATTCCCTAAGACAGGCATGAAGTGTAGTATGCCAAATCAGGCTGACCATTTCTATGATAAACTCGAATTTGAGCCTGTTGTTTTGGTTTCTAAGAACTCTTGCTGGCTTCAAATTTGTGACTCCAGTGGGAGTTTTATCTGAATCAGAAGGAGAAGCTCTTTATTATGATATAATCTTAGAAAGAAGAGACGGGGGAAAATAAAACTATTAATCCATCAACTTCTTCCCCCTGCAGGTCAGGATAGTTTCCTGAAGTATATTTTCACTTACATTTATAGCACTGCAGATGAAATACCAAATGGAATGAATTCCTAGCTAGCAATCTAACCTGTTGAAACAGAAAAAAAAGTAATCTTTCCAGATGAATAAATCCTGCAAATATAAATGTACTTACAAATAAATAAATAAATACAATCTTTCCACTATGCCTCATTTCTCCTGATTTCAAACAAAAATCTTAACAGTCATGCACATCAATATTATTTAGTGGCTCTGGGGTAACTCCAACTAGCGATACCTATAAAATGTGCAGCTCTGTAATTAGTGAGTTGGAGAAAGTTTTAATATTTCAGAAATATTGTTTTGGATGTGTAATTCATGCTAGCTACCACAGTCCTAAATAAAATCAACATGAATTACTTTCTAAACAATTCTTGATGAATGATCAGTCAAATCTCTTGGGGCTGGTTCTGAGTTAACCCCCTTAATTCCTCCTCACAGATGAGATAATAAAATAAGATCAGTCTAAATACCTTCACTGAAATATACATATCTATTTTGCAAGAAATGGTGCTATGTAGCCTGTAATAGAGAGAAGATGATGAGGTACCCTGAAGTGATTAGACATGCAGCAAGAGTGAATTTAATTTGGAAGATTGAGAGGTGTGGAGATAACTGCTTTCTGCCTACACATTTTTACCATTGCTCAGTATAACTAAGACTTATAAATACTTTATAAATTAAAGAAATTAACCACAGCACTCCAAACTGCAAGAACCACCTACACCATTTGTACATTATTCTATTAATAGTGGCTAAAGCATTAGCTGCTGAAGCTCTGGAATAAATTAAAATGGAAGCAGAACTTGAAGAGACAGGAGAATGTATTCTCTCACTTGTATGTATGTTAATTGGGAGGCATCATACAAGAGATTAGTTGCTATTCAGATCTGAAATGGACATAACATTAGTTAAGGCCCTGGACTCTATCCTGTCTTTCAGTATTGTTAAGGAAAAGGTAATACGTTCTGCACACGGATATGACTGGAAAACTATGACTGACCTCCGAGAGTATGTATTGCTACAATGAAGCCACTGGGCTAGTCATGTATTTTGTGATGCTGCTAGGGAGCAGAACAATATCAAACAACCTTTCTCCCTTTATTGACATTGGCATAGCAACTACTGTACCACAACTAGACTTTATTTTGGGATCCAGAAGAGACACGAAGTGAAGTGAAACGAAGCAAAGAGACGTGACACAAAGTACCCTCCTCTCCTGCCCTAATCTACCATCACCCATCTTTTTCCTTTCATAACGTTTGTGAACCTTATTTATAATCACCGGCAACCCAATTAAAACCCTGTTAAAGTGCACACCTGCATTGACTTTAGCATCACATCACTGCATTGTAGTCATTAAGTCTATGCATCAAACTTTTTCTGAGTATTGTACATCCAATCTAGTCTACCAAAACATTTTGTAGGCTTGAATACAAAGACGGGGTAATCAATATTCATGCATCAAGATTTCTGCAGGGATCAGGAAGGAATTATCTCTCCTTATGAGCATTACTAAATTAGTTAATTACTTTAGGGCATAAGATTTGGTTCTAAATCAACTGAAGTCTGTGTAAATGCTTTTGGACTTTTAACTGGCTGAATAAGAAATTTGCCTGCTTTGTGCATTATATCAGAAAGTTCTGTGAACATATTTAAACCAATAGGATTTAGAGGTATGAGTAATAGATGATATATATGTGTTTTATACATCAACTTTTTAAAAGTAAGTTTTCATCAGACAACTCAATATTTCAAACGGAGGTTAAAAATATATTTGTGGGATACAATGTACTAACAAACTTATTCATAAAGACTGTGCATATGAACAACACACAGCAATTTAGGAACTAAGCCATAGGCTAATCAAGTCCAGTATTTTGTCTGTGGCAGTGGCCCCGAGGAAAAAGAAAAACCCTGTAACATACCCTGCCGGTTTTGCACTGTTGAATATACTGAGAAATTCCTTTCGATTCTTGCAGTAATCAACTTGGGTTTTGATTACTCCTACCTTATGATGCACAACTGCAAAGTGTTTTGTTGCTCAGAAAATTACCTGCTCTCTCAAAAAATCCAGCTATCCTATTGGCTGTTATGAGATCCTATAAAGGAACACTCTCTACAGTGTCTAAGAGAAAAAGAGTAAACTGGATTGGATTGTGAATTATATATATTTTTTAAACTGCATCAGCCTTAAAAAAAGGAAATAGAAGAAATGATTAAATGGAAAAGTAAAATGCACTATACTAACATAGAAAGAGATTGAGGGATAAAGTGAGTAATTATATATCTGTATATATCTATAGATATATATAGATAGAGAATAGATATATATAGATAGAGAGAATATATATTCTCTAGAGCTTTCCATTGTTTTATATATAAAGTAGAAAGCTCTAGGGAATAAACATAGTTGAATTTAAAAGCAACTAAAAGAAGTTGGCACAGAGCAACTGAAATAGGTACAGAGTAGAAATTGGGGTAATTTGAAAAATTCAGAACATTCAAACTGCATAAGAAAAAAATAAGGGGAGTGATGCTCCTAGAACTAGACTAGAAAAGCATGTGAGAGCTTCTATTATTTGCTAGGGGAAGAATAAAGGCCCCCAAAGAAATTTTAAGACAAAAAAGAGGGTATAGGAGGGATTCAGAACCACTAAAGTTAACATCTGTTATTTCTGCAGGTTGAGTTAGTGCAGTGGCTGTCTTAGCTCACCAGGTAGAAAGACCTACCTTATTAGAGTCAAAAGCTATGATAAATTCTCCCCCCTCCCCGTGCCTTGCTACATAGGACCAGAAAACCACCTAGAAACATAAGTTACTGAAGAGAGATAAAAATGAGTTATTTTTGTTAATTATGCTAGGGATTTTCTCTAATGGATTCTTGCTCCTAATCCACCCAGAATGAATCAACTGGCATGTGGCATGTACTACAGATGGATCAGCAGTGGTAAACATATACAGCTGCACATATCTGTTACACAGGTGCTTGGTTTTGCAATTGCTAGCTAGCCAAGAGCAGACAGATTTGTTGGCAAATCCCCATAGCTGCACAGAGAGTGAGAGAGAAAGACAAGCAAGAAAGTAGTCAGCTGGCACTAACGCATCTCCCCAATAGGCTGCACGCTTGGGCCAGAGCTGCTGCTCTCATTCCTCGCCCATATTCTGAATCACTGTCAGATTCCTAACCTATTTCTTCAACTCAGTGAAATTAGCACAGCAGAGATACCATAATGCTTAGTGTATCCACATTAGCAAGCTCCTCCACGTCCTTTAATTCTTGCTAACCCTGGAATGTGTCTTGGCTTTTTAACAGTTAATTCACTGGAGAAGCAGGAAGAGCAAGGAGGCTGTGAGGTTTTCAGTGTGCCGGCTGGTACTGATGACCTATGCTGTTCTTTAATAGTTGGACATATTGCAGGTGTAAAAGCAGTACTAGGATGGTTATTATGTCCATCTGAATCAGCTATTGCTGATGTCACAGAACCAGTGTGGAGCCAGGGGAAGTGTGACCCATAACATGGCTGAGATGAAGGCAACTTTTTGATATAAATATTTCTACTTTTAATATTATTTTTCAGACTAAGCTGTATGTTATCTGCCTATAGCAATGGGTTAGGTTGCTTTGATATTAAGTTACACAGTGGAGTTCAGACCCCATAATGTTTGATAAATTAAAAATCACAACATTATGATGTAGTTTAAAAGATAGTATGTCTACTGCCTCTATGTAATAGGAATGGTACAGAGGCCTAAATGTACATAATTCATATTGAGTCTGTACATTGTACAATGTAAAGGCAATTTT
Source organism: Mauremys mutica (assembly GCF_020497125.1). Classification (NCBI taxonomy): domain Eukaryota; kingdom Metazoa; phylum Chordata; order Testudines; family Geoemydidae; genus Mauremys; species Mauremys mutica. The sequence continues at coordinate 86,827,100 of NC_059080.1, forward strand.
TGGTTGCTCCATCAATTATTCCATTGTTTACATTTAAATTTCATTTTCAAAATATGAATTGACACAGTGTTGTTTTAAGTATCATAAGGGTAGCCATGTTTGTGTTGTTTTACTAAGCCTGTTGATAGACAGAAACAATGACCCAAATTCTATCCCTTTATGTATTCACAGAGCAACAATAACTTTGGTATCTAGGCATGTGGCAACACTATGAGGAAGTTAACCCAATTTCTCTAAACTAGGTGTCAACTGACCCCACTCAAATCAGTGTGATGTTAACTCTTAAGCCTAATGGCATTAATTTAAATGTCATCATTGTTAATTGCACTGCTAACCATGTTTTCAGAAACTAAAAACCACCCTGGTATGATAGTCTTTGGATCCTGAGAGCGTGTGTGAGTAGTGTAACAGCAGATCTTCCCCATCAACCCCTTGTTGCAATCCCTTTTTGAGCCAATAACAATATCATTAACCATAATACATACACAGTAAAATCTATATTAAGGTATCTGTCCATTAGGCAATGACTGTCTTAAGCAACTACTTTAAAGTATCCTCATGCAATTTCTAGTACAATTTTTTTCGACATTTAGCTATGAACCACCTACAGTGGGTGACTGATTTTTTGCTGTTCCCTTCATTAGTCACTTATGACAGGTCTTATTATATTTGCATAAGTGTAGGATAGAGACATATGACTAAATGAAATCAGCACAGCATAGGAATGATGTAGTAATGGTATTTTACAAAATCCTTTCCCAGGGCAAGAAAAATGAAAGCATAAAATATATTCACACCAACAAAGTCAGCAAGCCAACAAATGAATGGGTTTAAGTTTAATTTTATTCAGTTTGTCTTCCCCTCCCTTCCTCCAACCTCTCTTAGGATTTCATGTTTCAATGTCCAACTACAAATTGTAAAAAGAGTTTTATACTTCAGATACATTCATCCAGCCCCACGCTGTACAAACAGAAAAAAAATACTACATATCTTTTAAATGATTAATTTTTTTAAAATAATTGTATGTTTGTTAGGCCTGAATTTTTCAAAAAAAGTGTTGTTGCTTGTCTCATTTTCAGAAACAAACTGAAATGGCTTGAAAGGAAGACACCAAGAATTTGGGTGTGATTTTCAAAAATACTCAGGGTTGACCTAACTTTGCTTCCTTTGAGATTCACTATTGACACTTTTGACAGCGTTAAGCCCACAATGAGCGCTTTTAAAAAATCATATCCATTAACTCAATACAAAAGGACTGCCTTCTGAACCAAAAGAACCAGCTGGGTGATGCACAGAGACTCATAATCTTTCAGCAAATTTTTCCAATGGTCTGAATAGCAGAGGATAGGCAGATAGAAGGTACTAAACATTCAGTACTCTGTAGATCACCACAATCCTGCATGTTATAATATTATCATCAATAACAATAGTAATTTATATAGTGCCATAAATGTATATATACTATAAACATGATACACGATACACAGAGTTTTTGCAAAATCTAGGGCTTGTCTACAGCTGCACTTCTGTAGCTCTTCAATGTACTCACTACCTACTCTATTAGTTAAAATGGTCAGGGAAGCAACCCCAACTTCTGTCTGCTAGAAGCTGGGACTTGACGACAGGCTAGGGTGACCAGACAGCAAGTCTGAAAAATCGGGACAGAGGGTGGGGGGTAATAGGAGCCTATATAAGAAAACACCCCAAATATCGGGACTGTTCCTATAAAATCGGGACATCTGGTCACCCTACGACAGGCATTGGCTCACTCGATAATTGCCTTCTTCTGCTCACTCTTTCTGAAGAATCTGGAACCAGCCACTGTTCTAGGATACTGGGCTAGATGGACCATTGGTCTGACCATTCATTTTTTATGCTAATGTGAAGAGTTCATTCACCGGTGTAGGTAATCCACCTTCCTAAGATGTGATAGTTAGGTTGACAGAAGAATTCTTCAGTAGTCCTAGCACTGTCTACATCAGTGATTAGGTCGGGTTAATTACACCGCTCGAGTGGATATTTTAAAACCTTGAACGCAATAGCTGGGTTGACCTAACTTTTTAGTGTAGACACATTGTAGTTAACGATTTGCATTCCTTACTTTATGTATGGTAATTGCCTGTCCAAAAAACTGATGGCCTTTTGAATGTGCAGGTTGTAATCCAGGAAACTGGTCTTCCAATAAGTTGTGATAAAAGTTCTGGTACTGACTTCCAAGAATTTGTACAAGAAATGTATATTCCCTAATATAGTGTTTCCCAAACTTGGGACGCCGCTTGTTTATGGTAAGCCTCTGGCCAGACAGGCCGGTTTGTTTACCTGCCGCGTCCGCAGGTCCGGGCGATCGCGGCTCCCACTGGCCACGGTTCACCGCTCCAGGCCAATGGGGGCTGCTGGAAGCGGCGCAGGTTGAGGGACATACTGGCTGCCACTTCCAGCATCCCCCATTGGCCTGGAGCGGCGAACCGCGGCCAGTGGGAGCCGCGATCAGCCGGACCTGCAGATGCGGCAGGTAAACAAACCGGCCCGGCCGGCCAGGGGCTTTCTCTAAACAAGCGGTGTCCCAAGTTTGGGAAACACTGTCCTAATCAAAAGGGTGAACATATTTTATCAGCTAAAGTGCTTGTTGCAAAAGAAGCTGTCAGTCTTTTTTCTCGGAGTTTACATCTTTATTTTCATCTGCTTCTCCATCATCTTAGTGTTATCCAGATCTCTTCAGTCTGCCAAAATGGACTATGAATTTCACCAAAGCCTGCTGTCTCAGGAGAATTCTGATAATACTTCCTTCCAGATGGACCAAGGATAGCATCTTACTGTATTTTGTGGCATTTTGCTTCCCATTCAAGCCAGAACCAAGAAGTACAGATTAATGGGGAAATAGTCATACACATTTTTGTTTTGAATCCACAAAAAAGATTCAGTTAGAGTTTGTGGAAAACATTAGGAGGGATTTTATATGAACCAAACCTGGGGCTCAGTCATACAAACCTAAGGGCCCACTTCTGCAAAATACGGATCTCCTTCAGCTCCCAATGACTTAACTGAGGGACTTGCCAGAATAATGACTACACACTACAGGATAGGGCCTATGTTCTACAGATTGTAATTCTTCTACCTAATCAGGACAACTGAGGTTATATTTCTGGTCTTTGGTAAACTGATGCGACTGACACTATGTTGAATCTAGTCACTTAGGATTAAATCTGAATCCATCCTTCAATGTGCAGGGAGCTCCTCCCTACAATGAATCTGGGCTAGTTCCACTGGGTGAAGAGGGACAGAATTATTCAAGGGTGGGGGTGCTCAGTGGGCATTTGCATCCCCTATCCAGAGCCCAGCTCCACAGGGAAGTCTTGCACAGGGCAAAGAGAGAGAGATGGATGATCAGGGAAAGGCTGGCCCTGGCTGTGGATCCGTTACTTTGAGCCTTTGCTCCCTGATGAGTGGGATAACGGACAGCAGAGGTGCTACACAGACTGGCTCCACAGTGGTTCTATAACATAGGGGAAGGATTTTTTTTATCCCTGGCTCCTAGTAGGGAATATTAATGTATGAATACATGGGCTGTGTGGTGATTCCCAGGGACTGGGCCTTAAAGAAGCAATTATTCAAGGTTTAATAACTCTCTTAAAAAACCCTTTGATTTAACAAATGGTTAACGTTTGTTGTGTCCAGAAATGTTATCATCTGTTTATGTCAACTAAATTACAACTGAAGCAAGGTTCATAATGCTGTGACATTGCCGCTAAAGATCTACATCAGTTGTGCTTTCCAGACAATATTATAAAATACTGATATTTCTATTTTAAAAAATTACACTTTCTGTAATAGATTACAATGTTTCCTTGAAGTGAGACTTTAAGCTGCTAGTGTTTATGATAACATGTACATCATTAATCTTCAGACTTTCATATCTATAGTCCTATCTGACATACTCTGAAGCTTTAAAAGGGTATGAGTGCCTTATATTGTTTATTGAGATACAAGGTAGAATATAAACTAAAAGATCTGGGGAATCAATATTATATTCATGACATTTTGTTTAATTTACATAATATGCTTTATTGCTAAACACGTTAGATAGTTACTGGTATGTTTACCTTGATCAATGGTAATATGGACATTCTCGAAAGGGTAAACCTATTAATTAGAGACCTGCACAGCTTTCCTTCTTGCTAGTGTAATCATTAAATTGATTTTTCCAGTCCATCATGTAATTGTTCCAGCGATGGAATCCAGCTTTCCATTCTCGTTCTGCTTCATCAATATTTCCTGTAAAACACATAATGGGTTGTATTAATCTAAATTTGAATCTTTTTTACATTAATTGAAAAATAATGTTGATTACCAGGGGCCATTTTCCTCTAGATGGCACAACAGTTTCTCCTCCCTCTCTTTCATCCCCAACTATTGGAAATTCAGTGGCTAACATTTTAGCACTGCATCAGAAAGTAGTGAGTTAAAATAAAGAACTATCATTCTGGCACAATCTCAGGTATTATATATTTATGAAGATGAATTTGCTCTCTTTACATTGTATATATGTTTATCAAATAAACATGTATTATTTATCTCAGCTTTCAAAAGCAACCTCTGTTTATTTTAATCAAAATAGAATGATTTAATACATAGTTTACAGTGCAGCCTAGAAACCCCCAAAAGGATCATATCTCCACTGTGCTAGGTGCTTGTGATAGAGTATATAATCCCTACAGTGGTATGGAAGGGGTTAAGTAGCTGCTTTGGGCTGGAGTGGCACTGCCCTCCTCACCTGCAAATCATTCCAGGACTGGAGGAGTTGTTAAAGGGAGGGAACTCCACTCAGGTGGGGTAACCCTGGAAAGGAAACAGACTGTTGAATTTCTCCAGCCCCAGAAGAGGTGACAGTCTGCAGAAAGAGGGTGCAGATCACCTGAGCTAAAAGGGAGAGATGGGGACTGAGACTTGCACTGGAGCCCAGTGAACTCTGAAGTGGACAGTAATTCTCCCAGGGCCCTCTGAAGTAACAACAGCCCATGTTCTGGAGGGAACTGCTGACAGATTTTTCTTTTCCTTTCTTTTGTTTAAGCTCATTTGCTGCCTGCAGGCTGTTTTGTTGAATCACCTGAGACCCTGAGAGGAGATGAAACAACCAAGAGGCCTTGGCCGAAGAGATGAGCTCTGGCCTGCTAAAAAGATACATCTTGCAGCACCTGTTGGGGTGAGGGCAAGTGAACTCACGTCTGCACTCCTCACATAGCTCCTACATGGGGCACGCTACCACTGACAGATTTATGACAGTGCTGTACAAAAACATAGATACATGGTGGAATCACGGCTCCATTCAAATTGAGTCTGTTGCAGAGAAGCTAAATGAAATCTTTGCAGCTGAGCCATTCTTTTTAGGTAATATATCAAAGGAATTATCCCAGATTGAGGTGTCAGTAGAAGAAGTTTTGGAACAAAATGATAAATTAAACAGTATCAGTTCTCCAGGACTGGATGATATTCATCCAAAGGTTCTGAATGAACTCAAATATTAAATTGAAGAACTACTAATTGTGGTATATTACCTATCACTTAAATCAGACTCTGTACCAGATGACTGGAAGATAGTTAATGTAATGCCAATTTTTAAAAAAGGCTCCAAAGGTGATGTTGGCAATTACAGGTTGGTAAGCCTAACTTCAGTACCAGGCAAATTGGTTGAAGCTATAGTAGAGAACAGAATTACTAGACCCATACATGATCATGATAGGTAAGAGTCAACACGGCTTTTCAGCAATCTATTAGAATTATCTGAAGGAGTCAACAAGCATGTGGACAAGAATGATCCTTGCAAGTTGATATGGTGTATTTGAACTTTCAGAAAGCCTTCTACATGGTCCCATACTGAAGGCTCTTAATAAAAGTAACCAGTCCTGGGATATGAGGAAAGGTCCTCTCAGTGATCTGTAACTAGTTAAAAACATAGGAAACAAAGGATAGGAATAATTGGTCAGTTTTCACAGTGGAGAGGGGTAAACAGTGGGGTCCCCCAAAGACCTGTCCTGGGATCGGTGCTGTTCAACATATTCATAAATTATCTGGAAAAGTGTTACACGGTGAGGTAGTAAAGTTTTCATACAGTAATAAATTACTTAAGACAAATCCAAAGCTGGCTGCAAAGAGTTTCTGCGGGATCTCACAAAACTGGGTGACTGGGCAAAATGGCAGATGAAATTTAATGTTGAGAAGTGCAAAGTGATATACATAATCCCAACTATACATACAAAATGATAGGGTCTAAATTAGCTGCTACCACTCAAGAAAGATCTTGGAGTCATTGTGGATAGTTCTCTGAAAACATCCGCTTAATGTTTTCATTAATGTACAGAATGTTAGCAACTATTAAGACAGGGATACATAATAAGACTGAAAATATCATTATGCTACTACATGGTATGCCCATAGCTTGAATACTGAGTTCAGTTCTGGCTTCTCCTTCTTAAAAAAAAAAGATATATTAGAATGTGAGAGGTACAAAGAAGGGCAACCAAAATGATTAGGGGCATGGAACAGCGTCCATAAGAGGCAGATTAAAAAGACTGGGACAGTTCATCTTAGAAATGAGATGACTAAGGAGGGTTATGATAGAGGTCTATAAAATTATGAATGGTGTGGAGAAAGTTAATAGGGAAGAGTTATTTACTCCTTAACACAAGAACCAGAATTTACTCAATGAAATTAATAATTAGCAGGTTTAAAACAAACATAAGGAAGTACTTCACAGTCAATCCATGGAACACTTTGAAAAGGGATATTATGAAGGCCAAAAGTATAACTGGGTTGAAAAAAGAATTAGATAAGTTCATCGAGGATAGGTCCATCAATGGCTATTAGCCAAGATGGTCAGGAATACCATCTCATGCTCCATGTGTCCCTAAACTTTTGACTGCTAGCAGCTGGGACTGGATGACAGTGGAGGGATCATTTGATAATTGCCCTGCTGTGTTCATTCTCTCTGAAGCATATGGCAGGTTACTGGACTAGATGGACCAATGGTCTAGCCCAGTATGGCCATTCTTATGTCAAAAGGGATAAAGTTTATTTGCAGGTCAGCTGAATTTTTCCAAACCTGTTTGGTCTGGAAATCAGGTTGGTAATTTACTGAGAAGAGACTTTTCAATAGATTTTAATGCCTTCCTAGTTTCAGTTATATCAAGAGTAATTCAGTATCTTTGCTTCTGGAGCAAAATGAAGGCAAAAAGAATGTAGATGTACAAAAAATAAAAAAAAATAGATGAACCAAACTTTTTGTTTTCAAAGCTCCAAAATAGTTAGGGCTTCACTAAATTTGAGTTTTGGGAAAAATTCAGATAATTTCTTATTTTCTCCTGGCCAGTTTTCTCAATAACAAAAAAACCCCAAAGCTTGTGCTTTTCCAAATGTTGATAATATTAAAAACTTTTTTTTGGTCAATAAGCTATGTAAATATGACTCATAAGACCTGTAAGGAGCAGATATGCACAATACTAAATGTTCTACTTTTACAGTCACTTTTCTGACCATCAGTGCTGCTTTCTGCATATTTTTTTTTTACTTTAAATACGAAATCAGACTCTTAGATGAAGCCAGATTATTTGCAACTATGTCAAATGGATGGGTAATTTAGCATTTGGACCATTACTAGTACTATTTTGAGAAAAACACCTGGATCTTATTGCTTTTCTTAGTCTTGATTATGATTATCCAGTCTAATTTATCCATGCAATGTTGCTCAATTATTGATTCAGGCAACTATTACATTTCTTCCTGAATATTTCAGGTACAGAGGCTCAGATATTTCTGAAGTCTTAATGACTGGAAAGTATTCATGCCCAAATATTTTATAAACTTGAATACATCTCCTGTCCACACATCTCTAATCAGAAATAATTGATCTGGATCATAAATTGTGAGACACTTCAGTGCTACCTAACGGACATTAAAAGAAGTGAGTGAGCTATAGAAAATGGACTATGAGAAATTCAGACTAGCCACCATTATGAATCTAAAAAAGAAAGAGAGACACTAAAGCCCTGAAATAAGAACTTGGGTTCCCATTTGTTTGCTCTTTTTCAGCGATAAGATCAAAATTGAAGTCACAAGTCAATGCATCCCATTATCACCAACATCATCAATCTCTTTGAAGCAACCACCTGTGACTTAGATGGGCTGACAGAAAGAAGGCAAAAAGAGATTAGAGAATTCATCTTGACCAATGATTACAATTCAGAGCATGAGGTTACTCAAATTCACTACCATATAACAAAAGCCAACCAATGAAATAATTAATACATTTTAACAGATGCAACAGCTTAAATGCAGTTTTATATGGTCAAATCTCCTTATATTTTCAAATCTCAAAAGGTTTTGTAGTCGATTATCCCAAAAGATTTGCAGGCCATGATTAAAAATAAAAATAATAAATTGTAAAAAATAACAATAAATAATAATTCTGAACAATAGATACATAATAATTAACATGATGGAGAGTCTTTTTTGGATCAGGCCTCTAACGCTCAGTTTGACAAAGCAAGAAAATAAAGTGTTCCATATACCCACAGATCAAACAGTTGACAGCACATCCCTTCCCACATTGCTTCGGTGATGTCACAGTACCCTAATTTCAGTGGAGTTACATCAGAGATAAATTTGGCTCCATGCCCTTATTTGCCCCTCTGTTAAATCTGCCAAAAGGGCACCAGTTGTGAATGTATTTTTGTGTTATGGACACTAGGAGCTGGACAGAGGTCACATAACAGTTATGATATATTATAATTTAGTAGGAAACATAAGTCAGGCGTAATGTTTTCTTCCTACCCAGCTGCTATTAGTACCTGCAAATATATTCCTGACTCTTAGCTCTGATAAATATTAAGAACTGTCCAGGTACAGGGGTCTGCAGGATGAGGTGTATTTTGAAATCTCTCCTGGATGTTCTTTAGTCATCCATACAATTTCAGAAGAGCTGTGCAGCTTTAACCCACAAAGCAGGTTTTTTTGTTTGCTTGTTTGTTTTTAAAGAAACGAGATTTTTATTTTCTTCTTCTTCTTCTTCTAACAGTCAGTAGAAATGTTCAGATGGTACAATATTGTAATAAGTTTTACCTCCCTTACTAACTAGGTTGCAGGAGGGTGGGGCTAGACAAATTAAATGAATGGACAGAGGATTTTAGGGGCCATATCCTTCCACCCTTTTATTAAGTATTGCCTTACTCTGAGACTAGTCCCACTAGTCCCATGAGTAATGGTTGCTGAATCTAACCCAAAGTAATATGGAAACTGGTTCTGATATTGAACTTTCTGACTTGTGGCATAAGAACATAAGAATGGCCATACTGGGTCTGACCAAAGGTCCATCTAGCCCAGTATCCAGTCTTCCAACAGTGGCCAATGCCAGGTGCCCCAGAGAGAATGAACAGAACAGGTAATCATCAAGTGATCCATCCCGTCGCTCATTCCCAGCTTCTGGGAAACAGAGGCTAGGGACACCATCCCGCCTATTCCTGGCTAATAGTTACTGATGGACCTATACTCCATGAATTTATCTAAATCTTTGTTGAACCCTGTTATAGTCTTGGTCTCCACAACGTCCTCTGGCAAAGAGTTCTACAGACTGACTGTGCATTGTGATACTTCCTTTTGTTTGTTTTAAACTTGTTGCCTATTAATTTCATTTTGTGACCCCTTGTTCTTGTATTATGAGAAGGCATTTTAATGATCTACATACAGCTGATTATTTGTCTAATGTATAATGCTTTTGAATACTATTTTCGTACATGTAAAATGTTCAAGCTTAATTCTTAGTTTTCTTAGGATATTTTTCTTAGCACATTCACAAAATCCACTGATAGGACTATTCTGACATTTTATCTTTGTTTTGTTTCTTCATAGGTAATATAGAATGACACAATCTTGCTATAAATTAAAAAAAAATTATATTTTTAAAAAGACCAGAGTAAGTAATGGAGTAGAAACTGAAAGTTGTTCTGCCTATAGCCAGCTCAAGGGGAAACAGACAATGTGGTAGTTAGGCTCTGGATGCATTACAGGTTCTTGGAGTGTTGGAAGGAACATTCATTTGGATACAAAATATTTTAATCATTAATATCTGTTAGAACTGGAGGGTGTTCAAGAGTTAAAAAACTTCTTTTGAGTAAATTAATCCATTATTCTAGTTCCTATTCCTTACAGGTAAGGACTAGTGTCTTCTGGCTCTTAAACCTGATAACCCTTTTAGAATCTGTCATCAGGAGGAGTACTGTGAATTGTGCCAATGCTAGTACCCTCAGACTAATCTTTTTGCCTTGTGCATGCTGAATATTTAAGTCTGTTCCTCCCATGGTATTGAGTTTCCTCAGTTTTTCTTAAGGCCAGTGAGAAGTTGAGAGCTCTCAGTCCCCTGCGGGAGCCTGTCAGCTCCCTGCAGAATTGTAACCTGAGAATCAAGAGCACACACCCGACAAGTCCAGGGCCCAATTTATTAGGGTACTTGTATTGTCAGAACATATATATATATATATATATATATATTGCAACTAAGGTCCTCAATGATAGTGTGGTAATCCACCGCAAGGTAAAGACACTAAGAAACCCCCAAAACTGTACCAACACTAAATACTCTAGAAATATTCAGAGACTGGCATTTCCATTTGTGTCTCTTTTTGCTATCTGGATGTGTGAGATTTGTTTTTCTCTTATTAATTTTCTAAATCTGCAGACATACTATAAGCTTTGCCAGCTCTGGGCATTTTGCTTCCCTAGGAAACTGGAAAAGATCCACCCTTGCAGCCTGGAGTCACTAAACATTTTGCTGTCTCTTATATTTTACTACTTTAGCCAACTATCTGTCTTGCTTAGTGTGTGGTAGAGCCAGCTTTGCTGTTGAGCAGCACTGGTGCTGGTCATTATGTAGATAGGAGATCTCCAAGTAATAAACAGGATAGCAGAGGAAGATGAGTTAGTAGGTGGCTCAGTACCAAACAGATTCCCTAGCATGGTGACAGAGGACACTGTATGGCTGAGGTGGCATTTTTCAGATAAGGCATAAAACTGAGGCTCTGACCACTTGAGGTAATTAAAATATTCAACTGCACTTTTAGCAAGAGTAGACATGTCAGTTTGGGTGTCCTCTTCAGATTACAGTTGGAATCATTACACTCCTGTCTACCTAAATTCCAGCTGCACTTTCAACTGGATATCATATTTTTCTTCACTTCTGTCCTAAATGTTGTGCAGTGTTGCTGTACATTAAAGCAGTTGTGACTTTCCACCTAAGAGGTGGCAGTGTTTCAATGTTGGGTAAGGTGATCTGCAGATGTATCTCTGTCTATGGTATGTAAAGTCCTTCGGGACCTAAAGAAATACAAAATAATATTTTTGAACTTAGTGTTTCTTTGAAAGGAACCTTTGCAATGAAAGATGTCAGAGTAACAGCCGTGTTAGTCTGTATCCGCAAAAAGAACAGGAGTCCTTGTGGCACCCTAGAGACTAACAAATTTATTTGAGCATAAGCTTTCGTGGGCTAGAGCCCACTTCTTCGGATGCATGGAATGGAACATATATTGAGGAGATATATACACACATACAGAGAGCATGAAAAGGTGGGACTTGCCCTACCAACTCTAAGATGGCAATTAAGTAAGGAAAAATAAACTTTTGAAGTGATAATCAAGATAGCCCAGTACAGACAAGTGCATCCTAGGAAGTTTATCAGTGGAAACTAAAATGATTTTTTTCCTCACAGCTGGAAGAGGTTGTGTAGGAAACATAAATATAGAAAGGTCTAATGTTTCTGTTCTAAAGACAGGCAGTGCCAAAACAACACCACCCACTAACAACATTCAGTCTCCTTCTTTTACTTTTGTTAAGAGTATGTTATGAAATCTTTCAAAAAATATTTTAAACATGCATATTAAATTAGGGATTAAAAGAAATGATTTATGGTATATCAAGAAACATACTTTCATTTCTCTAGGCAGATCGTGAAAGGTGGTTTGTGATCCTTCCCCACCCAAGGCCATGAAAGGCAACTCTGCTGGGCTGCCAAGAGATGCTGAAGCATGTGTGTTGATATAAATCGTGTCACAGAACATTTGGTATACACAGTACATTCGTATATCAATAACATCATCCAAACAGATGGAGTATACAATTATCATTTTTATGAGTAATGCCTGATGATCAAAACGCAGATTAAACCAAGTCTGTGTAGATCTGAAATACCCACTTCTTGCCTGAAAATGACCCAAATTCGCACAAAAAAAATATACTTGCTATTTTGTAAAATCTCCCACGTAGTCACCAAATAGCAGGGTGTCGTGAAAGAGACACAGCAAAGCATCACCCAAACAGCAAATAATACATTGAATTGATTACAAATGCTGCTTCCTTTCCCTTTTTTTATTTAATAAAATGAGATCTGATGCTGAGAGCTACTGAACATCACCTACAACATACTGATGAGCCCAACCAACTTCTATTGAAGTGAATGGGAATATTGCACTCAGATAATATGGCATAGTATAAGAGCCTAAATAGATCAGAATAGATTAAAACAAATGGTTTTAATAGACAATTTGAGACCATTCCCATTATCCAGTCCTATCCCTTTAGATTCTGTGATTTCAAATCCAGTAAACCGCAGTGATATGATCTCAATCAAGTATAAAAATATTGGTCTGATCCTGCTCCCTTTGAAGTAAATGGAGAAAGTAATGATGATTTCAGTAGGAATACGATCAGAACTGTAATAGACCAAAGGGCACAAAATGGGAATGAATTAACCATTTCAGAAAAACAGAACAAAAACAAACTTTTGCCATCATGAACACTTACCCACTTCTAGAGCCAACTTCTAGACCCAACCTTAAACTGAACTTTATGGAAGGATGTGAAATTATCACTTAACCTTTTCAAAACCTGATTTTATTTTCACACATTTCTTTCCTTCTAGGCTTAGATGAGGGTTGGAACTCCAAAAACATTTTTATAAAGACTGTTCCTGAAAAATATCCAGAGGCACACAACTCTGACCTGTACCATTGGCTCACTAAAATGCAAGATACCAGAACCCTGACAAGAAAATCAGTTGTCAAGAGATATCTAGCCAGTTATTGAAGTCTGAATGGATTCGGATAGGATAGCAAAGTTTCCAAAGTTTTCAGTCTTCATGACTAAACCCAAACTCCAAACCTCACTGAAACCATAACTCCAAACCTTGTGACAATTCTCCATCACTAATAAAAAGTTATTAAAAGCGATTTAGACAAACACTGCAAAAGCACTATGCAAACAATCTTAATTAAAATCCAGTGGTATTTTGCACTGGCCAAACCCTGAGGTCTCTCCATTCTTTTTACACAGTCTTTACATAACAACTGCATGGTTGTTACCAGAGATTGAGCCCTGGAACTCCAGAAATAAATCAGAAGCATCTACAGCTTGGTCCTAAAGAACCAAATCCCCCAGCTGGCAGCAGCAGCAAACTCACAGCCTCTGTGGATTAGGTACAAAGGGTAGAGAAAACTCATTCTAAGCATCTGCAGCCTTTGGCAGTTCTAATCCCAAACAAGCTCCCATTTATGGTCATCACTGGGGATTGAACTTGGTACCTCCAGCATTAACAGCCTGCTGCACTACAGCTTCAACAAAAGCCTCTCAGCTGGAAGCAGACATATCTGTTCTCTGTGGATCAGACACATTTAGGGTTGCATAACACACTGACGAATAACAAGGCAAACTACTGCTGAAGTGAATGAGAGTTTGCCCAAGAAAAGACATCAGGATTTGATTCCATTGAAATAACCTTTTCAAATATAAGCTTTGAGATTCAAATTAAAATACAGTGCTACTATCAGGAAAGTGAGCTTGTATTGAGCAGCATACTCTGTGTGTGTATATTTACCAAAAGTTTACCTGTCATTTCCAGGACTTTGGGAAAAAATACATTCCAGAATCGACACTGCTGGGCACGTAATTTTGTATATATCTTTGAAGCTTCGGTGTTTAATGTTAAGTATTTTTGTTCAGCTGTAGTGAAGATTGGCCATCTGGTTCCATTAATCCGAGTCCCATTTGGAGTTCTAAATGATTAAAGAGAAATATTTCATTTCTCATGGGAAATTACCTGTGCACATCAATAGAATAAAATTATACTATTGACAAGTTATATTATTTCAGACATCAATATGTTAGTTTGGAATTACTGGAGCACCTTTGTACATGATAGAAATAAAACCACCACCCAAAACAGTAAAACTTTAAATTTTTCGTATCACTAAGGTTAATTAACAAAAGTAAAACTAAATATATTTAGATTAGTTTTTGGTTTTTTTCTTATCCTAAAGGAAAAATGAAGTTAATAAAACCAACCTACATAAATTGCATATGTTGAACCCAGAAGATCTGATAGAAGATACAATCTGTTACAAGTGACCCCAAAACAGTAAAGCTAGAAGCTTGCATTACATATATTTTAATTTAAATGCTAATGTCTAATTCTAATATGAGTCCATTGGATTGCATTGTTCAGGTAGATATGAAGGGTCTACAAGTAAAGGTTTACATCTGTGTAAATGAAGTGACTGGAATCTACCCTGGTTAGAGCAAGGTCCAAGAAAAGAAAATAATGTCTTTTGTGTTAGAAGAAAAGGCCCTTAACTACAATGTGCTAAATACCTCCATTGTGTTACTGAGCACACTGAATCACAACTCATTCTGAAAGCAATGAGAATTGAAGGGTGCTGAGCATCTAGCAGGATGTGATTAGCTTCCAACAGGAACAGGACCATGATTATTATCAGTTGCAGTGGTGGTAAATATTATAATAGGCCCAAGGGATAAACTGAATTTAAGATGGGGATATGGTTTTAGGGCCATAAAGATTTTTATCCATTTTTTTTTCCAGAGAGGGGTGAGTTTTATAGTGTAGGAACAGATAGGACTTGATGAAAAAGAAGTTGGTTTAAGTTTCAGAAGAGAGGAAGTCTTAAAATCATTTATTGGTGCAGGAGGCCTTTGAGACAGTATGATTTACATAAAGACCGGATGATTTGTGACTATTAAAAGGTAAGGCTATGGAAGCTTAGACAGAGTGGAAAAAATGGTAATTAAACATCCTACTTCAGTGCTTAAAGAAGGAAAACACTTTTGCTTTCTTTGCTGGAAACTGATGCCTAGGAGTCTGGAGTGTCTTCACCTCAGGTAGTTAGTACAATGGTGAAGCACTGGACAGTAGCCTTTCCCGTCCTGAGGATGCATTATGTACACAGGACAGTCTCCTGCCTCCACATCAGAAGTCTTTTTCATGGTCTGAGGGCAATTCCAACCACATGCAGCTTCCTGAATAGCTGTTGAGGAGGAGGAGTGGCATTCAACATGGAAAAGTAAATAAGAGGAGTACATGGTTCAGGCAATAAGTGACCTCTTTCAGAGGACAAAAATAAGAGAATCCCAAAGGGTACGGGATTCAGATGGGTTCTGCTTACCAGTGATGGGGATGGGAGTGGTTGAAGGATAAGTAATATTAATATCCAGTTATCTAAATATTGCTAGAACATCAGGCCTATTCTCTATATTCTGAATGAATCTAGTTATTGTCCCATCTCTAGTGTTTTGCTTTATTTTAAAGCATCGGGTACTGGCCCCTTGTGGAGACAGGATATTAGACTAAAAGATCCATTAATCTGATCTGGCATGGCAATTTCTATGTTCCTAACTTGCTCACTTCTTTACTAATTCTGCTCTTATTAACTTATGGAACCCTTTTAACTGCACATTTATTTGTGGCTTCTGAAAACAATGACTTAAACAGAGTTGACTTGTACTTCAGTTCAAAATCAGAGCACTAATAGTGCTGTCAGTATTCATTTAATAGCCTTTATGCTATAAAATAAATCATGACATTCCAAAATGTAATTTACAGATAACAAGGAGGTTTATGCCTATGAATGCAGATATACTTTACTAAAAATGATTGAAAACATGATCAGATTAATACAGTATATTGCCATACCAACATGCTGATTATAACATTCTCTCTACATTGCTACAGCATTTACCATCTTAACTAGAAATGTACTGTAGCTCCCTTCTTACTGAAAACTTCCAGAAAATTAAACAAACAAACAAACAAACAAACAAACAAAAAAACCAGTTCCCAGCTACAACGATACAAAGAGATCACAGAATTATAATATTTTTAATTTGTAACAATTATTTAGGTTTGTAATCTATCTGCACACATCACACCTATTTTTCATTCCTTCTTGCTAATAATGTTGCCACGAGCATTGTAACTCCCAATATAATCAGGGAAATTCTATGGTTTATGGAGTTAATACAGTTAATACAAATACAAATTAACTGTATTAAGATAATGTTATGATTGCATGGGCAAAAACTCAAGTGCCAAGCAATGACAAAAATTAGGTTGTATGCACAGCCTGAACTCTGCCCCCTTGTGGAAGCAGAGTTCCACGTAACTGGTGAGAGCCTGGTCCTGCTGAAAATTTTATGTGTAGGACTCATCGTGATCCATGGAAACCTGACTCCAGTTTCAATGGCTGTCTATCTCCAAAGTCTCCTCTTCACCATCTCCCCAAAACTCCCACTCCCTAGTCAACCCCAATTCCTGAGAAATTCCAGATGCTTCTTCCCCAGGAAACTCCACAGTTTGCCCACATACTAAAGAGCAAAGGAAGGGAGAAGCCACTCCTATGTTCATGGGTGGCAGGTGAACTGTTGGCTCTGGGAGGCTAGCCCCCTCAGACCCGCTTCTTCTGCCAGAGGCCTTGCCCCTTCCATGCCCACTGCTGGATCCCAGAGCTCCCCCACTGCAGCCGCTGGCCCCCGCCCCAGGTTAGCGCCTCCAGCCCCGGAGTGCCTCCAGCCCCTCCCCCCCAGGCCCAGAGTGCCAGGAGGCTGAGCAGTGTGGCCCCAGTCCTCCAAGCCCCGGAGGCCAGGCAGCATGGCCCCAGACCTCCCCCTCCCCGCCCAGATAGTCCCAGCCCCAAACCCCCTAGCCCTGGAGCACTGGGAGGCTGGACAGTGCGGCCCCAGCCCCTCTAGCCCTGGAATACCAGGAGGCCAGGCAGCATGGTCCCACACTTTGCAAAGTAACCACACTTTGCACTTGTCTTTACTGACTGTCATTTTGTTGAATTCAAACCAATTCTCCAATTTCTCAGGGTTGTTTTGAATTCTAATCCTGTACTCCAAAGTGCTGGCAACCCCTCCCAGCTTGATGTCATCCACACATTTTATAAGAATATTCTCCATTCCATTATCCAAGTCATTAATTAAAATATTTTACAGTACCAGACCCAGGACTGACCCCTGCAGGCCCCTACTAGATATGGCCCCCTAACCTGACAACAAACCATTGATAACTACTCTTTGAGTACGGTCTTTAAACTAGTTTTGCACACACCTTATAGTATTTTCATCTAGGTCACATTTCTCTAGTTTTCTTATGAGAATGTCATGTCAAAAGCCTTACTAAAATCAAGACCTATCACATTTACAGTTTCTCCCCTATCTACACACTAAAAAAAAAAAAAGGTTGGTCTGACATGATTTGTTCTGGACAAATCCATGTTGGCTATCATTTATAACCCTCTTATCCCCAAGGTGGTTATAAATTTATTGTTTAATAATTTGTTCCAGGATCTTTCCAGATATCAAAATTAGGCTGACTGGTCTTTATGGTTCCACAGGTACTCTTTGTTCCCCTTTTATTTTTACTTATGGTGGTGTAAATGAGGAGTAACTCCATCTGCATAGGTGAGAGGAGGATCGGCCCCTTTGTGTCTTGAACTATGCTTAGGAATTAAAAATCAAATGCACACCTACAAAATGGGGAATAACTGAATAGTCAGAAAAAGATATGGGAGGTATAGTGAATCAGAGGTTGAATATGAATCAACAATGTGATGCAGTGGCAAAAAAGGCTAAATCATTCTGAGGTGTATTAATAATAGCAGTATTGTACGTAAGACCATGGTAGGTAATGGTCCCATTCTATTCAACACTGGTGAGGCAACAGCTGGGGTACTGTGTCCAGTTCTGGGTGCCACACTTTAAGAAAGATGTGGACTAACTGGAGAGAGTCCAGAGGACAGCAAGAAAAATGAGAAAAGGTTTTAAAACCTGATCTATGAGGAAAGGTTAAAAAAAAACTGGGCATATTCAGTCTTGAAAAGAAGATTGAGGGGAGACTTAGTAACAGTCTTCAAATATGTGTTATAAAGAGGAAGATGATCAATTGTTCTCCATGCCCACTTTAAATAGGACAAGAAGTAATGGCCTTAATCTGCATCAAGGAAGATTTAAGTTAGATATTAGGAAAAAAATTCTAACTATAAGGATATTTAAGCATGGAATAGGTGTCCAAAGGAGGTGGTGGAATCCCCATCACTGGAGGTTTTTAAGAACAGGTTAGACAAACACTTGTCAGGGATGGTCTAGGTGTACTCGGTCCTGCCATAGCCCAGAAGGCTGACTAGATGTCTTCTTGAGGTCCCTTCCAGCCCTACATTTCTATGATTCTATTTTCCATTATATCTTTTTGTCTAAGAAAATGTCCTGAAACCATGCAGAGCTTTTCTGGGTTCTGACTGTGGCACCGCATCCTGTCGTTCATGGACACTCATATGTTTCATGATGATAAGTCCTTAAAAAACATGAGGCAGCCAAACTTATTTCCTGGTCTCCTCAACATTACATTGATGAAAGAGAAACTGTTCCTTAGATTTGATCTCTGTCTTGAATTGCATGGCTGGACCAAGAAATTCAGGTGTCTCAGCCAACTTAGTAGGATCAGTTTCAGACAAAAATAGAGCCAAAATCTCATCAATATGTTGTGCCCACCCCACACAATGAGTGCAAACAACAGGGCATTGCTAGATTGTATTAAAGTCACATTCCCATACTTCATATATAGAGTACACATACAGGCCCTATTCTGCCTTTGAACATACACGTGCTCCCGCTGAAATCTGTGGGCTTGATTTTAATCTCAGTCTCACTGGAGTAATAGCAGAATAGCTATATTGAAGTCACAGGAGCTAGACTAGAATTACATCAGTGTAACTGAGATCAGAATCTGACCCTTTGGACATTATATATCCGTTAACTGGCAGCAAAATTTGCCCCTCAGGATTCATGCATCATAAAACATGGCAGATTTGGCTTACAGAGGGAACTTTTAGAAAGCTATACAATTTTAACAGGGGTTGTTCATTGAGAATTTCTGTATATTCCATGCTCATATGTAGTAGGCCTAGCCAAAAAATAAAAATTCCTTTTAGCAACAAATTCTGAGGTTTCAGAATTGGTTTTCATTCTACTTGGAACCAAACAGGACATCTTTCAAAATTTTTGGAGAGGAAGAACTATACCCCAGAATAGCCAATGCCCCACAGTTAGGCCATTACATGGGATGTGGGAGGTCAAGGTTTTAAGTCCCTGCTCTTCCTGATTCAGGGCAGGGACTTGAACCTAAATCTCCCACATCCCAAGGCAGAGCTCTAACCACACTCTTTCTGTGATTTTGACCAGAAATTCCATCCTGGACTTGAGAAACCTTCCCAATGAAAGTTTCATCAAAACAGACATGTTTCTACAAAAAGTTTCAGTTTTGATGAATCTGCATTAAAAAAAAAAGTTTGGGCAAAAATCCCCGACTGGTTTTAATATTAGCAACTTCTTTAGTAGAACAAAATTAACTTAGTTAATATGGAAATTGTGACATCCTTGCACACGGAGCTTTATTAATCATAATAAATATATTTCCATTACCTTATTTTTCTCAATAATATGATTGATACTATTTGAGAACACAATATAAGCATTCATTACATTTTTATTAGTATCTCCTCAGCATTACTTTTATGGATGATTTATCAATCTCTCACCCAATTAGATTAACATCCAGTTAATCTAAGATGTGATGAACAGGGTATGGTCATCATTTTGCAACAACTCATTACATTTTTTTTACTAGCATTCAAGAAATGAATTCTCCAAGACCTGTAAATTAGTGCACTTAATTTCAGTGAAAGAGCTTCAGTTGGCTTTCTGCTTTGTCCTTTTACCATTCCCCAACACAAATATGCTGTTGGATGCTGAAATACTCCAGAAGAAAGTTTTCTATGCTCAATTTTACAAATTTCTCAGGGAAAGATACAGCTGAAAATGGCTTACAAGTGTTTAGTTATCCTTTAGCTCAAGAACATAAGAACAGCCATACTGGGTCAGACCAATGGTCCATCTAGCCCAGTATCCTGTCTTCTGACAGTGGCCAATGCCAGGTGCCCCAGAGGGAATGAATAGAACAGGTAATCAAATGATCTACCCCTGTGGCCCATTGCCAGCTTCTGGCAAACAGAGGCTAGGGACTCTTCAGAGCATGGTTTTGCACCCTGCTCATTCTGGCTAATAGCCATTGATGGACCTCTCCTCCATGAACTTATCTAGTTCTTTTTTGAACCCTGTTACAGTCTTGGCCTTCACAACATCCTCTTGCAAAGAGTTCCATGGGTTAACTATGTATTGCTTGAATAAATACTTCCTTTTGTTTGTTTTAAACTTGATGCCTATTAATTTCATTTGGTGACCCCTAGTTCTTGTGTTATGAGGAGGAGTAAATAATACTTCATTATTTACTTTTCTCCACACCAGTCATGATTTTATAGACCTCTATCATATCCCCCCTTACTCGTCTCTTTTCCAAGCTGGGAAGTCCCAGTCTTATTAATCTCTCCTCATATGGAAGCTTTTACTCAAATGCTTTCAGCACTGCTAGTAGCACATAGTAAAATAGATTTCCATAGCTTCTACACATAGCTATTTGGATTTGTTCATGTGTTTACGTGTGTATGTAATAAAATAGTCAGAAACTTCTCCATTCATATGTTGAACATGGGCAAAATATACACGTATTCCTCTTTAATAGGCTCATATGCTGAAACACTGCCCAACTCCTTATCTCTTCATCTGTGCCCTGAATCAGTCACTATCACATTTCTTACCATTCCATGAAACTGGGTGGGTAATTGTTCAAGGCTTCTATGGTGCTATAATAATAATAATAAACAGTGACCATGCTAGCCCTAGATTCCAATTTGACCCTGATCTTTAAACAGTTTCTTTAAGGGAGGAGGTAGCCTGTTGTTCAGTGGGTCCTATTCTGCTGTGTGGTACCATGACAATGGGAAGCAAGAATGACTTCCGCCTCTCTTACATTCCCTATAGTTGATTTTACAAAGGCTGTAAGAACTATGAAAGTGGCTGGAATCTGTAGCAATGTTTGCTCTGTTTAGGCTCAGCAGCGAGTAAGAGTTGATAAACAAATGCTGCACCCCAGGGGCAAGTTGTGGGAAGAAAAATTATTGTACGGCTCTTGAATTAATATAGCTTATTTCCCATCTCAAGTAAGATCCCACTCTCTTCCATCCCACTTTTTCACAAAGAGGGACTGCCCTTTAGACAAGATCCAGGTAGGTTGAGCAAGAGGATGAGGGATCTTTCACCCCTGCTCAGCCACGGACAAGGGCACAATCTAGCCTATTGATTTCAGTGGGAATATTAATGGGGTAGTGAACTACTCAGTGAGAGTAAGGACAACAGACTCTGTCTCTTTAGGAATAAAGAGACACAAAGAGCCAGACTTTAACACCTAGTCACTCTGTGGGAGTAGTTCCATTAATTTCAGTGTAGTCAGAGACTACTTGATGAGAGTAGGGGTGGCAGAGTCCTGAAGTTTGAAGAAGGAATTAAAGACCATGGGATTGGGACCCCCAGCAATATTTCTTAACACTCAATTGTAGGCTAATGATTAAGTCACGTTGCTGAGAGTTAACCATGCTGAGAGTCGAGCAAACTAGACAAAATATCTTTAATATCTTGACTAGGCTTTTGGGCAAGATGGATGAACAGTACATTTTATGGTCTGGAAGAGATGGTTTTGCTGTTTTCTCTCTCTTCCATTTGGACAGAAGGGCACTCTTAATTAGCTGGAGAGCTGAAGAGGAGCACCAGGCATGTTTATGCTGTTCCAGCCCTTCAAAATGTAACTAGCTGTGTGAGGCACTAGATCATTTCAGAGAGTGGCAGGAAGTGTTTGTTGCATTAGTCAGGCAAATGTATCCAGATGTCTCACATAATTTCTAAAGGCCATGATGCATGATATTTATACCTATTTTCACTTTCTAGTCACAACACAACAACTACTAGGCTAATAACAATTCTGGGCTGTGGTTTGAGTCCCAGAGGGACTACAAACCTGTGACAGCACACATTTGCCTCATGTAAATAGCATAACACTTCCAAAGGTTTTTCTTAGACTGGAGGATGACGCTGGGAGCTAAACTGATATTTACCTGCCCAATCTTACTGAAAGGAGTTGCAGATTTGGTGTTAAACCTTGGTTCAATCTCTGCAAAGCCTGATGAAACAATTTGGCCTATCTCCTGTTTTCCTCAAACCCAGCTATCAGTTTCACACTATTCCTTGTCAAGTAGGAACTGGGGAGCACCACGAATTTGATAGCTCAAACCCCCTCAGATTAAGGAGCAATACTACTCAGTGTCAGAAAAAAAAATAGTTCTGGAAACTCTGCTTCATGGCAGCATAGAATGCTGAAGAATACTTCAAATGTTTGGGAAAATAAACACAAAAATATCCCCAGAAGCTCTAATTATTGTGTAAACTTTTCATTCAAGAAGAGGGGTCTGCAGGAATGTGAAAAGCTTTCACTGCATGAATAAATAGATTACATTTGATGCCAATATCACTGCCAATTGGGGCCACCTATGTGTGATTCAGTATAATGAGTTGACTCTCCAGATTTTTAAAATTCAGACAGCTATTCAGCACATTTTCCCAAGTCAACTAATCATTTACCTTCTAATAAAATGATCTGATGGGCTCACTGGGTAAATTCTTTCTACTGTGCCAAAATATTTTATATTAAAATGCCCTCTTCCGTCTCTCTGTTATTTCAGTAACTCTGAGAGAAAAGACAAGATGACAGAAGCATTTTGCTACCCAGTCTATTATCCAAAGTTTGTGAATGTGCCATTTAGAATAACAAGACTGTGGGAAGCACCACTCCTGAATAATAAAATGGTAATGTGACACACTATCACTTCACAAATACATAGACTACCTTTGATGTCAATATCATTACCAACTGGGGCTACCAGTATGTGAGCTGGCATAATGACTATATTCTCCAGATTTTTAAAATTAACACACTTCTTCAGAATATTCCCACATCAGCTAATCAAATGATCTGATGGGCTCTCTGTGCAAATGCATCATGCCTAATATTTTATTCAAAAATGGTCTCTTAGGGGCTTTGATTCTCACAACGCTAAAATAAAAGACAAGATAACAGAAGTATTTCACTATTCTGTCTCTTATCCAAAGATTATGGATGGTGCCATTTGGAATAATGAGACTATAGTAAGTACCAGTTTGAAAAGTGGTAACTCCATTGGTGGCATTATCACCATGTGGAATATTTAGTGTGGATGGGAAAAAATGCACTAATATTATTCTTAAAAATCCAGTTCTCTTGCACTCTTTCCCACCTTGGGCACCTTTCAAACAACAAGCCACAGTCTGACCCCAGGTTCCTATAGCACTAGGTACATGTATAATGCAGGTAGTTTTTAAATATATTAATGTACTTGTTTCATCTAATTTAATTTGATCTCTGTAAGAAGAGATTTCTGAAATTTTGCATTGTTCCTTAAATGGAAGATGACACAAAAAACCCAACCCTCTTAGGTCTTGATTCTGCAACCTTTACATTGAGTCTGACTTAGATGAATATTCACATTGAACTGAGTAGAAAAACCGTGTGAGTACTATGTAACTTGAGTAAAGGTTGCAGAATGTGACCCTCAGTTACTTTCTATGGAAGTTTTTTATTGTTGTCCTCAGTCTTCTCCCCCTCCCCCCAATAGAGTTTGTAATCTAATGACCAGGAAGGGGCTCAATTGCCTATCGTAAGAAAACTGCAGTATAACTGAGAGAGGAATATCAAAAGCAAACATTATTTCTTCCGCTGATCCCTGGAGCAATCTGTGTGATCCAGCTGGCTCTTATTTTAACTCCCAGAAACTAGAGAAGGACCTGACAGCTAGGCTTTCTATCACTTATACATGCTAAATAAGGCTCAGGATATTCCTTCCAGATTCTTACTTGATGACAACAGTGATGTGTATAAATGTCTGAAGCCATAAATTATTGTGGTATGCCGTATTCCACAGAAGTAACATTCTGCTGCTTCTCTTTTGGTCTGATTCTATTCTACTCTACAAAAGACTTAAAAAGTGCAACAAGCCACAAAAGTTGAGATGGTTCTTGTGGGTGAATTCCTTGGGTCTCATTTGTCAAGTTTTCTCACACATTAAATGTCCTCAAAACTGGTCTTCAAAATGTTGTGAGTAAAACAAATAAATAATGTATAGGGTCTAGGGAAGTCAGTGTGGGCTACCAGGTGCAAAACCCTCTTAATGGACAATGAATCACTTAAACGGCTTGAATCTTAGGGGTTATTTTGAATTAAACCAAACTCTGCTCTGTTTTTAGATGTGTATTGGTTTAGAAAAAGAGCCTTTCCTCCCAATATGATCCAGGCCTTCTTATTTCCCAGCTAGTAGAACCTTTCTTTTCATGATCTCCTAACACATTTTCATACCTCCCAATCCCTCTGTGCAACCCCTTACCACAGGCCCCTAACTTAGGGTCACTTTGTAGTGTCTTGGATAGGAAAGGCTTAGAACTGTGGAGGAGTAAAGAAAACCAAGACTGACATGAATGAATGAAATAATAATAATTAAAAAAATAGATGGGACATTTGAGGGTGTGGGGAGAGGAACTTTTGGGTATTTATGCAAATAGAATTTCCAAACATTTTTGAGGTTCGCTCACCACTCTTTTAACAGACACTGTTATTAACTTTTAACAGACACTGTTATTAATCCATAGTTCATAATTATGCTGAGGGGCTTCAATGTGAAGGACAGTTAACATAGACTGTCTAACACATACAAGAATAATCACGTGTATCTCAGACTGTACTTGTGAGTATCTGCAAGTAAAGAAGCAGACCATTTTTCATCCTGTATCATCTTCCCCTTAACCTAAATGGAGCTGATACAGTCCAGACCCGTTTACACGTCAATCCGCTTAACACGCGGTAGCACTATGCCTCCCAGTGCTACCTATTTAACAGGCGGTACAGGAACTTGCTATGTAGCACTACGGATTTGCTCACTAACTCACTGACATAGAAATCAACAGGAAGTGCAGAGTGGAAACGTGTTGCTACGTCTTTACCGCTGATGGGGGGCAAGGGACAGCAATGGTCCTTTGGCTGTGGCAGCACTTTAATATTGCTGCCCCTTCACCCCCCCCCCCATTGGTGGCCCTGCCAGTAGGGACACTACCAGCAGCACCGCCGACGGGGGAGGCAAAAAGGGCAGGGACATTAAAGCGCTGCGGCAGCAGTGCTTTAAGGACGGTCCTTTGCTGCGGCAGCGCTGGGCCACCGATAGAGTGGAGGCGCAGCAACGTTAAAGCGCTGCCGCGACAAAGGACCCTGCAGCATTTTAAAATCTCTGCCCCTTTTGCCTAAAGGGGCAAAGGGAGCAGCTGCCCTGGTGCCGGCTATTTAAAAGGGCCTGGGGCTCTGGATGCCGCTACCACAGCAGCGGTGTCCATAGCCCCGGGCCCTTTAAATCAGCACGGGAACCCTGGGCGGCGTTGACCAGGCGGCCTGGAAGGGCTGGCTGGGGGATGCTGACCCCTAGCCCTGCCCCTTCCACCCCAGGCCCCACCCCTTCCAGGGGCCAGAGCCGTCCCCACTCCGTACCGGTAAGTGTCCTGAGTTACTTTCACCCCTGTGTAGTAATAATAATCTTTTTATTAGATTACACATTTGAATTTATATTCTTGCAAAGCATCGTTAATGGATAGGTCTGCAGTATTTGGGATGCTGTGAATACGTATGTAATCCTAGATAACTATATATGTATATATAGAGATCTTTAAGATATTTCAGCATGGCGCGCTTAACCTGCAGTCTGTTAACACACGGTCGTGACGGCTTTACTCCTGACATCCGCACGTAAATGGGTCTGTACAGTACTGTTGTTTGAGATGTCATTTGAGGCCTGATCCAATTCCCTCTGAAGTCAAGGAGCATCTTAGAGGCTGATCCCAATCAGACTGCCCTTGACTTCAGTGAGTTTTGATCAGGCCCTTAATGCAGAAATGTATATAGCTGTATAGAAAACTCTCTTCTTCACTTGTAGATAGAATTTACAGTACTGGTATAACAACTTCTTTGTGGGTCTAGTCTCCACTTGCAGTGTGCATAAACTCTAGCCATGTTTATGAAATGTGCAGCCATCAATGAGCCTTTGTGTTTTGTAGACCTGAAAGCCCTTTCACGTGATGCCAATGGAAGATTTCAAGGGCTACCTTTCAAACATACTCTTTACACTCTCAGTTGCCACTAGAAATCAGATTAAACTATAAATCAGGATTACTTTGTAGAGGTCAAAGAGGTCTCTATGGGTATCCCCAGTGGGGCTCTGAAGCAGTTGCATAAGGGGAAATCATCTCCACAGGAGAGAAGTGAAAGAGGTCTGGCGGATACAATCTTTTACTCAGCCTTTCCTAATCTGGTTGAGATGTCGTGGTGACCTCACCTCTCCCTGTCATGGTCTGGAAGAAAAATTGACACTTGGGCATAGTCAAAAAGTACTTATCCTGGGACAAATTTAAGCAGCAGTCAGCAAAAGGGGAGAAAAAAGTATTAACTACTGTAGAAGTACTAAGAGTCTTTTAAATCCCCAGTGGCCTTGGTAAAATGTGTTGGTGCCATTGGTTGTGAGAGAAGAGTAACTCGGTACGCATATGCATATAATTACTAATCTGGCTATCTGCTGCTCCACCATTAGTGGAGTACATTCCCAGTCACTCGTAGGTTGTCAGATAAATGGTTTCAGTTCTTTCAGTGCTTTCCTGATCTCCAAGGACCAAACTTTAAAAAACAGCCTCTGTGCAGCAGATATGGCAAGATGTGATATCTGATATTTGGTTGTATACTAATTACCCTAATTATTACTCCTCGACTGGATACTGCATTCACAACTGAGTAAAATGGTTGAAATTGGTTGGTCCCCTGTGGCCTTGTCTACACTAGCATTTTTCTTGACATTTACCACTTTTGAAGTTCCACCAGTGGTAGGAATAGTGGGAGCGCTAGCATGGGGTTTAAATCAGGGACTTTACCTTAGGGCCAGTGCCAGTCCTCAAATCCTCCCAGCAGGCCAATGTCACTCATGCCACCAAGAACCCGCCCCCCCAAAAACTCCACCCCCCACCTGCCTAAGCCTTTGCGGTCTGGGGTAGAGGATTGGGGTGCAGGCTCTGGGAGGTAGTTTGGGTGGAGGAGAGAGCCTGGGGTGCAGGTTCTGTGATGGAGTTTGGGGTCTGGGGTGTGTGTGGGGAGGAGGTGCAGGCTCTGGGAGGGAGTTTGGGGGCTTGGGGTGTGTGGGGTTGGGGGGCAGGCTCTGGGAGGGAGTTTTGGGGAAGAAGTGTGTGGGGGGTGCAGGCTCTGGGAGGGAGTTTGGGGGGAGGTGGTTTGTGGGGACCGGGTGCAGGCTCTGGGAGGGATTTTGGGGGCTGGGAGTGGGGGGAGGGGCTGGAGGAGGGTGTGCGGGCTCTGGGAGGGATTTTGGGTGCTGGGAGTGGGGGGGTGCTGGAGGAGGGTGTGCGGGCTCTGGGAGGGAGTTTGGGGGTGTGAGGAGGTGTGTGGGAAAGGGAAAGGGAAGGGGATGCAGGCTCTGGGAGAGGGTTGGGGGTGCAACGCTTAACTGGGGTTCCAAGGCGGGGCAGGCCAGAGGGCCTCTACGCACTTCTGCCCCCAGGCACCGCCCCTGCAGCATCCCATTGGCCTCAGGGAGGGGCCGGCAGCCACTGGAGTGAGCAGGCGGACGCCACTCAGCTCCGCTGCACTGCTGGGGCTCCTGAGGGGGGAACACCCGGGGTTGGCAGGTGGGGCCAAGGGAGAGACCCGGCCCCAAAACTGCTGGAGCCCCGTGGGCCACATTGTTGGAACAGAGCTGATGGTTTCAGCCTTTCTCAAAGAAGAAACGCACACCTTGTCATGAATCCTTCACCTTCTGATCTAGAGCCAAATGGCATGGTCCACATTGGCTCATCAAGCCCTCATGTAGCTCTTTTTCTGCCATACAGATGACAGAAAAATGTAGTTGAGATCAAGGAGTTTGAACCAGATGCAAAATATGGCAGGAAGACAATGAAATAATTCACATCTGTTTAGGGATGTATGGGAAGACACATTGTTGGAGCCATGGAAGAGAAAGATGCCTTTAGCAGGAGAATAGGGAATCTTCTTCTGGCATATGGCTTCTGCTGACACAACCAATTAATTAGATATTGGGTAAGTGAAAGCAAGGGGGAGGGGCAAGTTTGTGAGGGCTAACCAGGGCCGGCTCCAGACCCCAGTGCGCCAAGTGCGTGCTTGGGGCGGCATGCCGCGGGGGGCGCTCTGCCTGTCTCCGGGAGGGCGGCAGGCGGCTCAGGTGGACCTCCCGCAGGTGTGCCTGCGGAGGGTCCGCTGGTCCCGTGTCTCCGGTGGACCTCCCTTAGGCATGCCTGCGGATGCTCCACCGGAGCCGCGGGACCAGCAGACCCTCCGCAGGCACATCTGTGGGAGGTCCACTGGAGCCGCGGGACCGGCGACCACCAGCGCGCCCCCCGCAGCGTGCCGCCGTGCTTGGGGTGGCGAAATTGCTAGAGCTGCCCCTGGGGCTAACAGAGGGAATGTGACATGAAGTGGCGGTCTCCTTTTCCCAGTCCAGATGCTACGAGAACTTAGAGAAGAATGGGTTGTTGTCATCTGTATACATCTTTAGCTTTCTTTGGTAAGGACAGCAGAAGTGATATACTATGAGTCTATTAATTTATGTATAATCCTTGTAATGTTCTAAAGTTTTCTATTATGTTTTGGCCTTGTAGACAATATCATGTTGTATCCACAATAATCTTTGAGGTACTGGGATTCCAGGAAGTTCATCCATAGGCTGCCACCTTACCAAATCACATCCATCACAGGCAGATTTATTAGGCTTTGGTAATCCAGACAACGATCAGAATATTTGAATAGCAGCCTCAGCCCCGAAAGAATCTTTTTGTTTTAAGCTACAGACAGCAGACCATGGAATTTTGAACTGCTGTGGTGTAACCATAGACAGTCTTCAAATGGTTCAGGCTGTGTCCGAGGGGCAAATGCTGAACAAACATGAGGGCTGAAGCATCTGGGAGAAAAGACTGTAAAAGCTTCTAATTTTATGCCTAAACTAAAATACAGTTTTGTGTGTGTGATCAACTGTGAGCATGAAATGACTGAATTTAGACATCAAATGACTGAATTTAGACATCAAACTTTCAGATTTGTGGGCCCAAAAAACAACTGCTCCCACAAATCATGCAGCTAGATTGCTAACTGCTACCATTTTCACCCTTAATTGACTGCACCTGTAGCTGACGGGAACAAAACTGCAGGCACAGAATTAGACACCAGATTGAGGCCTCTGTGACAATTTGGCCCTAGATTCATAGCTATCTCTCTATCATTCCTCATTGCCACTTCTCTGGCACAGATCACTCTCCATGGAAACCATTCTCCTGTGTTTGTCAGTGAATTGAAATGTGCAGGTTTCTGTTCCTCATGTTTCTCATCAGGATTTCAGTTAAAAATGCTAGGATTATCTAGAAAAAATAATAGCTTGCAAAAATTTTGAACTAAACTCACATGGCATTGTCCAGTCAGAAAAAAAATGGAAAGCAGAACATTGAACTTGAGCTGTATCTATGGCAGAAGACCAGTGTCTATAAAATGAGGATTTTACCCTTGATTAACACTGATTATAGGTAGAAGTTAACACTAAATAGCAACAGAATTTGGTTCTTCTCTAAAAATGCTGTTGTAAAAAGTTATGGTCTAGTGAAACTAAGTATTAATGTTGGACCCATGCTTTCTGCTCCCTGCTACATCTCCAAAAGTGTATGTGAAAAACTTAAGTGTGCACCATCTTAGACATGCACAGCTCTTAATATGGTCACAATTTGCACATGCACATAAATATGTATTTATGCAATTCCCATCCTTCACAAATGCAAAGAGAAGTCAATCATGTGGAAAAGCATGTCCCTCTGCCCCTGGGGCATCCTTTACTTTGGGGCAAGTGGGGCAGTCACCCCCCACCAACTTGGTTCCCCCTTTGACTTTTCATGGGTCTATACTTTTTCCACGTAGGCAAGATTAGTTTTGATGAATCCTGATGTCTTCCAAAGAGGTTCAGCATATTTACTATCTACTATCTACCTGTAAGTTTTATATAGCTCCCCTCATTTTGGTATCTGAACACCTGACAAACAATATTTTTTTATAATGTAGAGATGGGGAACAGCGGCACAGAGAGACAAAGTGATTTGCACAAGGTCACACAAAGAGCCCACCGCATAATCAGGAATGGAACCTGCATATCCTGAGTCTTAGTCCAATGCTTTAATCACAAGACCATCTTTTGCCTGTCTTCATTAGGGAGAGACTCTTCACTTACTGCAATGGGTTTTACATTTTGTTAGATGGGACCATCGTATATACAGCATTAAGTGGCACAATTCAAGACAAATCTTTATATTGTATTTTCAGTTGCTAGTCTGTTATTTCATTTGATTGTTCACTATGATGTTTACACAGTTTTTAAATGAAGCTCTGATTTGCCATTTGGAAGTGCAAGAACTTTTTCAGCAATGATTTGACCCACCTCTTGTCAAGAACAAAACTTCTATTTTCTGAGTCTGATTTTCTGTACATATGGGAAAAATGTTCACCTTTTATGTATGTTGACAATGATATTAAGCCAATCTAAATATTTTGCAACCCTGCCCCATTTGAAATAAAATGGCTAAACCAAATATTCCTGTTTTCAATTTTGAAATTCTATGACAGCTTGTCAATTTGCAAGCCAGAATCTCAGATGACTGCCAAATGTGTGTCTCCAGTTATTGGCTTCATGCACGATGTGCCATATGCAAATGTACCAAATAGCTAAACAGTGGTTCCCATTACTGCTTTTTAATATAACAATATGTGTGGACATCAGTACTGATGTTGAATGATGCCAAGGCATTTTAAAGACTCCTGAATAAAGTGGAATCAAGTGTTTATAATAAAAAATGTATTTGTTAGGTGTGGTCCATATTTTTGTTTATGAACTATCTGTGAAGAAAGCAGGATTTCCACAGATTTGTTTGTGGCTCTAAAATGAGTCACATGGAAAAAGAGAAAGTATTGCGGATGTTCCATAGCAAGGATGTGGGGAGAGGGGAGGAATAAATTAGATTTTCCTCTTTGTGCTTTAGTACCTAATAACCATATTTATAAGGGCTTTCTCCTCCCATTCTCTGTCTGGAATTATAAAATGGCTCAGTATGCCTCACATTGCCAGGGATGCTTCTCCCCTAAATCATGTTTCCCTCCAACCAAACTGGCTTCTGCCCTCTTGACTTGACCAAAGCCACCTGACTAAGGTGACTCGTGTCTTGCACTAGCTAAATAATAGGGGTGATTCTGTGTCCTTATTATCTTTAATCTGTCTGCTGCTAGCAACACCGCTGATCACTCTCCTCTTCCTGGTTCTTTTCCCTTTACACATTGATGATATTGTGCTCTCCTAGTTCTTGTCCTTCCTTGATGACTTAATGCGTCTTCTCTTCCGTCGTTGTCTCTTGGTATCACACAGGGTTCTTTCTTCTGTCTCCTCCTTGCTGAACAATCTCTCTTTAGATTGTCTCATTGACTCCAAGAGTTTCAACCATATTATGAAGATGGTTGAAATATTGCTCTCCTTTTCTGTCCAATCTCACATCTGCAGTCTGTCAGATAGCTCCTTCTGTATGTCCTTGTCTTTCCTTCTAACTCTTCTTCATTTCCTCTTTTCTCAGCCCAAATGGACAGCTATTCATTGCCCAGGCTTATAGAGTCTCATCTTTTAATCTTCACTCTCCTTTTGCTCCCACAATTTATATATAGATATAAATCTAATATTTCTTCTTGTATAATCTTGTCATAGTCTATCTTTTTGTCTCTCTTCCCATTATCAGAGTGGATGAATTTTTTTCCTAATGCCATGTTTTTCTGATAGAAAATGCTTTTTGTTGAAACTGAAATTTTCCAAGGAAATGTGTCAATTTTAATGAAATTTCCTTTTAAAACACATTGAAATTAAGCTTTTTTGATACGATTGAAATGAGCAACCATATGAACCGAAAGATCTTTCTTTATTAAAACAGGATCCATTCTGGTCATGGGTGGTTTAACTTATATCTTTCCCATTGCAGCTTCTTCATCTCCCTGTTTTGCCTCTGTGGAGCTCAAGAACAAATAGTATGCCATTTGGTTATGGACTGCTCTCTTTATCATCTTGATGGTGGATGGATGTGATTTATGTCTCTGGGTGCTGCTGCTGTGATGGAATGGCTGCATCACTTACCCAATATCTAATTAATTGTTTGTGTCAGCAGAAGCCATATGTCAGAAGAAGATTCCCTATTCTCCTGCTAAAGGCATCTTTCTCTTCCATGGCTCCAACAATGTGTCTTCCCATATATCCCTAAACAGATGTGAATTATTTCATTGTCTTCCTGCCATATTTTGCATCTGGTTCAAACTCCTTGATCTCAACTACATTTTTCTGTCATCTGTATGGCAGAAAAAGAGCTACATGAGGGCTTGATGAGCCAATGTGGACCATGCCATTTGGCTCTAGATCAGAAGGTGAAGGATTCATGACAAGGTGTGCGTTTCTTCTTTGAGAAAGGCTGAAACCATCAGCTCTGTTCCAACAATCTCTGGACTAAGTTGAAATATGCTTTGAATCCTGGGCCCAAGCACCCCTGAATTTTGAACAAATCCATACCTGAATCAGAGTTGTGGCTTGGGTCCATTCACATAGCTCTCTTTCTATGAATGTATGTAGCCCTCATTGCAGTAGTGTCTATAGCCCATGTTTAGTTTGTTTCCAGAAGCTAGTTTCCTACTCTGTGTCCAATGTGTTGGGAAGATAAAAAATGAGTTTCTAAATTTTCTATTTTCAACCATATATGTTCCTTTCTACACAACTAAGTCTTGGATCTTTAGTTCAGTCTGCTGTCTAGACTCAAGATGAGGTTTCTGTTTTTGTTCTCACTGTTCTGAAACTACTCCCTGTAAGTATAGTGTGATAAATTGGTAAGAAAAGCACTGATGTTTGTCATATGTCCACCATAGGAACATCAGGGGAAGACTATAATAACCAGATAAGATCCTTCAGAGCTTTAACAATCAAAGTCACACAGGTTCGCCTAAAACATAGGGGTGAATACTTCAAAGGCTTGTTTTTGTGGTTGTTTTTTGTTTTTAAAAGGCTGCAAAAGATTTGTTTAACCAATTGTGAAAACAGTGAGGCAAATTTTGCAAGTTTTTTTTTATAGGAGACATTTTTCACAAAGCCTTAAAATATTATATTTATATGTTCTACTACTTTCTTACTTGAGCTTTTGTCTTATCTGATTTGTCTGTCTCCTTGTCAATTTTCCTTCACTCGTGTCTAGAAAAATACACTGAATAAAGGAATGGAAAAGGCATAACCTAGCAACAACTGATTTGCAATGCCATACATTTTTCCCATGATAAATAAAGCCTCATCTTACTAGAAGGTAGCAGAGCATTCGGCTGACTATGATTGATAGTACTAGTTAGTGTCACTCATTTACTTCCAAAAGCTTTCTGAAGAGCAGCAAAAGTGATGAAGAAAAATGAAAGTAACAAATGTGTCAGTCATCATGGACCTCACTTAAAATAAAGCATACAGGGAAAACTTGCAGATAAAGCCCACCAAAAACTCAATCCACATTGACTAGGTCTTCATGTCTGAACATAGATAACTATACAGAGCCTGATATTCAACCTCTAGTGACTTGACTGGGTCTTCATCAAGCAAAACATGGCTGAATCCATTCTGCTGAGCTCTGCTAGGTGCAGGTCTGAAAGGGGTAGCCATTCAAGTCTCAGGCTGGGTGAGGCCTGGTTCAGACCTTGGATTTAAGGCTGCTCTAACCTAAGTCCAGCTGCAAATGGTCCCAGGTAACAATAGCAACTGAAAAACACGAGTCAGGCTAAGTGAAAGACTATTTAAAACAAACATAAAATAATTATGATTTTGTTCTGGAGCCACCATCTTCCCCCACCAGTTCTTTTCTTATGCTTTATTTTTTTACAAAGAAGAAACAAAACCTCTTTCTCTTCTCTAGCCAGGAGAGATTCTTTTTTAGGGAAACCAAAAATAATGTTGTCTCCTCCTTGTTCAAAGTTGTGGAGAAAGATGTTCCCTAAAATTAAGTTTATGAAACTAGAAATACTCTGAGTGAACTACAGCATTTGAAAAACATGGAAGAATCTGACCCAATGCTAAAAAGTTCCATCTCCAGTTCAGCCTATTAAAAGCTGAAATGACTAATGCAATAGCAAAAAGCTGCAGGTGACAGTGAATGTAAGTAGAAAATAGGTAAG
Source organism: Mauremys mutica (assembly GCF_020497125.1). Classification (NCBI taxonomy): domain Eukaryota; kingdom Metazoa; phylum Chordata; order Testudines; family Geoemydidae; genus Mauremys; species Mauremys mutica. The sequence continues at coordinate 86,861,769 of NC_059080.1, forward strand.
GCTTTGACTTCCACTCACTGGAATCTTATTGACAGTTTAGTAATATTTACCTTTCTCTGCCCTTTAAAGAGCATTAGTTGTGAGTCTGGTGCTGATGACATATTGTTCAACAGAGGCCACTCCTAAGTATCTGCACTTTCTGCTTCAATAAAAAGAATTCAATTTGAAAGCAAAAAGGTTGCTGGAAAATACAACTGTTCACCTGTCAATAAACTTCAGATGAAAGAACATCAGTGATACAATAAAAGGCACATAGTTATTGAAAGATAAAAGCACTTGAGTCACATCATAAAGGCCAATAACTCTCTGGGTTTTCCAAGGAAACAAAAATGCTGAATATTAGAATCAGCCAATAGCATGAGATTTCCATTCCCTTGAGTCAAGCAGCACTGGAAAATACAGATCCCTGGGTCATTATTGAAAATTATGCACATCTGATGATCTTGATGCAATTTTCAATGGTGGAAAGTTCACAAAGATCTCACCCTATTGGACACCAATTGTTGCTCTTCTTGGCAGACTCATAAGAGAGACCATGGACTGAACTACTTTCTCACCCTGAGAGATGGCCTTTCAGATCAGGGTTGAGGCACACTGACATACAGTGTGAAGTCTGCACTACAGTTGCTCATATTGCATCTGTGGATAAATAGAGGAGTTCAGTCTCCAGGTCAGGCAATCCTGTACCACTCACAAGCATGAAAGGCAAAACTCGGTGCCTAAAGACCAGTACCTCAACCTATAATCTGCATTCTAAAATCAGGCCATTTCCTTAGAGTCCTAAATAGGAATTTTGGTGTGTAACTTTAGACATCCAATTTTGAATATTTTGGCAAAAATGTTCTAACTGCCTTGTTTCTGGCTCTTAATGTCTTACCATAGACTAAAGTACTGTTTTTTGCATCCTGATTAAAAAACAGAAAATCCTAATCCCCCAGAGTGTCTCCTGGCAAAGTGGCCAGTCATGACTGACACATTTATTTTTAGCGAGGTTGCCAGATCAAAGTGCCTACAGATATGGAAAACTGAAGCAACGGTCTTGTGTAAAATGTTCTTGGTCTTCATTGTTTTGGAAAACTTCAGGCCAGTTGACAGCCCTATTTTATTAGGCAAACAAAAGAATCAAGGATTTATATATCACTCGGGTGCATTTTGAAGGAATCATTTGTCTTTTTTATGATAACTTTTTTTTCTGGTTTTACATGACATCAGGTATTTCTTGAGAATGAAAGACGGCTCCTTTAGGGTCATTGAACCTGCCTGTTTCAAAATGAACATTCTTAATCCCAGCACTCATGTCTGGATGAAAAATATAGGGCCAGAGTGCAAGTTCAAAGAGAACCCATGAGGAACATGCAGTTACAAGCCATAGCACCGAAGGCTCAATGAAGTACTCTGTCCTTTCTGAGGTAAGCTGAGCCACCTCGAAATTACCTCTAAGTGTAAAGTCATGGAGACAAAAAATAAATAAAAATCTTTAAGCTTTTGCTTAGCTTTTCATATCTCTTTTTATATGCAAGTTTCTGTTTCCTCCCTCATGCTTTGGTATTAGTGCACATTAGAATATTAGGTCAAACGCCCTCAGTAATAACTGTGCTGTATAATCTTTCTGATTTTCATCTTTTTTCCTAGTTTTCTCCTCTGGTACTGCAAACATCAATGGCAAAGGCACTTTTGCCCCATATACTTACCCTTTTATTGCACCAGAATTTACTATGCATAATATTTCAAATGCAAGAAGTATTTGTATTTTTGTGAATCTGTAGTGCATAATCAGATGTGTCAGGAAGAGGGGAGGCATACTCTACTCCGGATATTTGATCAACTTGATCCACTTATTCTAAACTATGGGCAGTGTACATTGGTTAGATCCATGTTTTTGTTTATGAAGTGAGTGGCTTAGCAGAAAACATACCAATGTGATTGTTTTGCTGGGGATTCAAATTGCATAGATGTATTATCTACCATAAATAGTTATGTTTTCAATACTTGTGGTAGAAGCAGATAGTGAGTATTTTCTGTTTGCTGTGGAAACCACTTGAAATACTATCTGCCAGCTAATCTAATTATAGTCCAAATGATAATCAGACTAGATGACACAACTATTGGCTGACAGTCTTTCACAAACTTAAACTTGCACACATACACCTTACGCTGCCTAATTTTAGCTTGCACTGTGCCCTTATCTCTGTAACTTCATATTACCAAGCAGGTATTGAGAAACAGGAAACTATGTATTATACCTCTGAAACTATGCTAATACCAAACCACACATCTAAATATTGCTCTGCAAAATCTCTATGAGAAGAAAAGCTCATTTTTAAAACAAATAAATGTTTTGATTTAAATTGAAACGTCTACACTTTTAGATATAGTTGTGGTGGCTACAGCATTGTCATTATCTGCAATTTTCTGCAGGATAGGTTTGCAAAAGCTGCAGAATCTAGTGGAGATCCCTAATTCAGTGCAGTCTTAATTACTGTCAAAATGTCTGAACTTCACTGGTTTCAGAGTGCTATGGATATTGGATCCATCCTTAACCCTTAAGTAGAAAGGGTTACCAAGTTTTAGCTGACCTCACTATATAGGCTCCAGAGCAGCAATTTATTGCAAAAAATTAATGCATATATGATAGTAAAGCATCAAATGCATTCCTTTTCTAAAATGCATCCCAATATTAAAAAATTACTCAATGCAAGTACATTTTGTTGCCTAAAATGCATATATAGTTCTGCCATCAATGCTAATGAAAAGAGTTCTTAGATTAAAATAATTTTTCAGTAATATAAAATTTAGATTAAAATACTATTTATTTGAAGGGTTTATTTATCTGCAGTGTATGCTAGAATTCAGAGAGATGGCAAATATGTAGTATCTTAATTCCTTTTATAATGCTCATTAAGTACAGTCAAGAAAGCTTCCATAGAAGCCTGCTAAAGGAATAGATTGGCTAAGTGAATTATTTTCCATCAAGCCAAACAATTACACCTCTTAAAGGGAAAATCTGTTAAAGGAATGATGCATTTAAACAGATTGTTAGTTCCCCTCAATGTGTAATGTAAAATGAATACAAAAGTAGACCTATTAAATACATCTCACCAGATCAATTTTTGCCATTCTTATTGTTCATGAAATAATACTGCCCTCTTAAATACCTTATAAACGCATAATCAACTTAGAAGAATAATTTGGGTGAGAAATGTGAGGCAACAGTTTATGAACACGAATATGTTTCTAATTAAACAATATGTGCCTAACACTTTGCAGAGGACACAACAATTGGGGGAGTGGTAAATAAAGAAGAAGACAGTCAATGTAAAGTCATACATCTTGGAACAAAGAATGTAGGCCATGCTTACAGGAAGGGGGAACCAATCCTGGGAAGCAGTGACTCTGAAAAGGACATGGGGACATGGTGGATAATCAGCTAAACATGAGCTCCCAGTGTGATGCTATGGCCAAAGGGGTAATGTAATTCTTGACTATATAAACAAAGGATGTTGCTAAGTAGGAGAGAGTTCAGAGAAGAGCCATGAGCATGATTAAAGATTGGGAAAATATGCTATATTGTGAAAGACTCCAGGAGCACAGCCTGTTTAGTTTAAGAAAGAGAAGGTTAAGGAGATCACAGTCTATAGGTATTTAAATGGAGAACAGAAAATAGATAGTAAAAGGCTCTTCAATGTAATAGACAAAGGTAAACCAAGACCCAATGGCTGGAAATTGAAGCTAGACAAATTCAGACTAGAAATAAGGCACACATTTTTAGAAGTGAGACTAATTTACCAATGGAACAATTTACCAAGGATTGTGATGGATTCTCCATCACTGACCATTTTAAAACAAGATTGGATTATTTTTCTAAATTGTATGCTATAGTTCAAAGTGGAATTAATTTGTGGAAGTACTATAGCATCTGTTATGTAGGAGATTAGACTAGATGGTCACAATGGTCCACTCTGGGTTGTAAGCTATGAATGAAAAATGGTTAGGGTGTGATCCAAAGTTGAAGTCAGTGGGGATCTGTTAATTGACTTCAGTATGTTTTGATTCAGGGCATAAATAAGTTTAAGGAAATAGCCATCCCAGAAGCAAGTTACTGTGAGGATAAAAAATATAAATAAAGTGATTTCTTGTTACTGTGAGGATAAGTTAAATACTGAAATGTGCATTGCCATGGATACAGTTTTCTATTTACAATATGGATTTTTTTCCTAAGTAGATATGGGTAAAGTAACCAGAAGGCAGGGCTTCAATTCTCAACATACCATTTAGGCAATGGTTTTCAAACTTTTTAGGCTGCATACCCCTTTCAAATAATGTAGTCTACCATGTATACCCATCTGAGATAGGGTCATAATATACCTATGAAAACAGAAAAAAAGAAAGGTATGGAAGGCATAACATGATGCATTGTCTGCCATTACAGAATTTTTCTCGCATACCCCTGATGAGAGCTCACATACCTTTAGGGGTATACATATCCTAGATTGAAAACCACTGCACTAGACTAACATTAAGACTAACTCTGTACGGATCTACTAATGGCTATCTTTAGTGTAAATGTTTTCAAACCTAGAGGATATTTCTATGGTGCCTATAGAAGTCTTATGCAAATCCACTAATACAGATACTTTCCCCCACCATATGGGGACAATAGGTGTTATAGCCACTATTCCAGTCCATATGCTGGAACAGAAGCTGGGTAGACTGGTTGAGGGGGTTGGATTCCATCCCCCAAATCTCACTTAGTGCCTCACATAACATTTTGTTCTTTGGGTTTTGTGGTGAATTTCAATCTTAGAGTGAGTCACACTTAGGTCGACCAGAGTTTTGTCATTTACTTCAATAAGGTCAGGATTTAACCCATAGTGTGTATGAGGTGTATGTATTATGTTTTTGCAGCTTGAAATGCTTGCCTTCATTTGCAACAGCTGCTGCCATGAAAAAAAATGTTTTGTGGTTGCATTCATAAATGGGCAGCAGATGACTAACAACTTTGAAGGGTACACAATATTTTCTTAAACTCATATGATATCATCAGCTGCATTTCAACAGTTTATTTTACTGAGATGCTAATTTTATCAATAATAAAAGAGAAGTCCCAGCTAGCTGGACAATTAATCCTTCCTCATAGGCCTCACTAGCCTCCAGAACACAATCAATAAAATCATTATTTTTAGTTTGTGCATCTGACATAAAAATCAACCAGCAAAACTTAAACTTACCCTGTTTTCGCAAAACTTGCCCAGTATCTCAACATGGATCTACTCAAGATTTGTTCAGCTTTGGTGTAATTAACTCTTCTCTCTAGAGGCAATCCAAATACAAACTCAATCTCATAACCGTGCATTACTCCCATCCATTCTGGCCAAGCAAGTTTTGAGGACCGATGTTCAAAGAAGTAGAAGAATACATTATTTCCTAGTTGAGCAAAAAAATTTGTGAACTCCATTACAGGACATATGATATTGTAATCCCCAATAATGTCATCCATAGCATCACGATAATTGTTAGGGTTCTGCTCATCTTCCCAGTCTGTGTAGTGAAAAATGATTGATTCCACCCCAAGTTCACTTGCTTCTGGAAAAGACTCACTTAAACCTACTTGAAATTCTGTTTTATTGATCTGGCTATCATTATCTTTGCTGAAACCAGGTGCCCCATACACTAGAAAAGATGTCCCTTCATCTTTGTTAACTCCCACTAAGAGTTGGGTTTGTTTAAAGAGCCCATGATGGAGCAATGTTTGTGGCATTTCAGTGAGAAAATCACCATCAACTATGGGACAGAAATATGTTTTTAAAAGATAGTTGTGTGTTAGAACAGAAACTTCATTCTCGAGGATATCCTGGGGATCCTTGTTTTGGAGACAGAGAATTATGTCTGTATCATTGCTACCCGAGCAGCTGAGTAGTTTAGCTAAGGTCAAAGTTCTCTTCCTTGCCTCAGAATGTGTTAGTGTGGCCCAGGGGGCATTAGCAGCGCCACTTTGCATGATGGCTCTTGTGAAAAGAGGATGGCTTTCAGAAGAAAGGATATGGTAGCTAACAGAAGCAGACCCGGCACTCTCTCCAAATAAAGTCACACTTTTAGAATTGCCACCAAAGACAGCTATGTTCTCCTGGACCCACTGAAGTGCTAACCTTTGATCAAATAAACCTGCATTTCCTGGAGCTTCCTGGTTTCCCGGTAAAGCCAAGAATCCTAGTGCCCCTGTTCTGTAGTTCGCTGAAACTACAATGACTCTTTCAACACGTGCCAGAAATTTACCATCATAGACAGGTAAAGAGGATGTCCCTGATTGAAATCCACCCCCATAAATCCATACCATGACAGTTGCATTTTTGGGTTTTGGAGAAGGAACCCATACATTGAGGTATAAGCAGTCTTCACTAAGGTTAGTGTTTGGATTCCACATCTCTGACCCAGGGAATCCAGGGAAAGTTTTATCTATATTCTGATAACAAGAGTTTGCATGTTTTGTGGCATCCCAAATCTCTGTCCACTTGTTGCGGGGCTCTGGTTTTTTGAATCGTAGTCTACCAAGTGGTGGCTCGCCATAAGGAATTCCCAGAAAGGCCGTCACAGTTCCCCCAAGTACGGGCAAGTGAATCCCTCTTACTTTTCCTTTCTTAGTAGTAACTATAATGTCGTCTTCAGGTAGCACCTTCCTTACAAACATATACAGTAGAAGAAACCACATCAGAAATCTTGTGCAGACACTTGTTCCATTGCTGCATGTCATCATTCCTGAAATAAAATAAAAATTAAGTTTAGGAGCCTGCATTTTAATGTATCAGTACAAGGGCCAAAACTTGTTGCATGCAGAAGGAATGTGAAAGGCCCCAAAGGCACTGAAACTGAGGTGGTTCTGCTGCACGGAGCAGCAGAGCAGATTTTAGCCATCGCTTGTTCTTGGCTACACTTGTTGCTGAATCATATTCAGTAACGATCTCACTTTACCCAATTCTGACATGATTTTCTAGCAATGGGTAAATTTTATAGTCTAGAGTCAGACAATGCTTTTGGATCATAATTCTGCTTTCTCTCCTCACATTGGCATGGATGTCCCTAAATACAGAGGGGACAGGCATGGATAGGATCCACAGGGACTTTGCTGCCCCTAAATATCACAGAGTAGTGCTCCACAACGGTTCTGTCCACCACAACATGGAAGGAGGTGGGAGGTTGAGGGCTAGGTAGGGGTGGGCCAAAGAGAGGAAAGTATATGGCCAGCGAGTTTGTGACTATGTGAACCATTAATCATATGCCCAATGCAGCAGGTGCCTTGTATGGCATCACAGTAAAAGTCACCAGAAGTAGCCATACGTAGGTTGCTTTGCTAAGGAGTTTCTGTTTTCCTCCCACACACAATCACTGAACAAACAGTATTTCATCTGGTTTAGCACACAAAAATATGCCCATCAGGCCTTTTCATAATATTTACTTTTGTTAGTTGGTGCCCTGATCATTCCACTTTGGAGGCTAATACATGAGAAGAACATCATGCAAAACATAATGCATGATTAGAAATTATTCTGTCGGTGGTTACTTTTGTAATTCATACTATCCCGTAAATACAGAGAGCTAGTAACAATGTGCACAATCTTAAGGATATCAAGGAAACTTCTACTAGAACTATGGGACAAAATTCAGGCCATGTACCAATTTCTTTACAAATAAACAGACACATTATTGACCCCGAAAAAGCAGCTCCTCTGTCATTTGAATTAGAGCTTTCTCCATGTTTGGAGGTGTTCAGATCTCTATTTTTGTTTCAGGGATGACATGAAACTGTAGATATTGAACCATGTATTTATGATACAGAACCCAAGTGGGTTGAAATGCAATAGCAAAACATCAAAATAACTTCATTATAAACCCAACAGTACTCTCTGGGAATTGGAGGTGCTTTTCATAAGTCTGTACTTCAACTGATATGTATGTCTGTAATACTCTATAACTTCAGTTCTTGTATGTGATCACACACATAGTTATGCCAAAATCATGAACAAATAAATGTGTTATAGACATTGTTTGCATAACAGCAGCAATGAATCCTGTGGCACCTTATAGACTAACAGACGTTTTGCAGCACGAGCTTTCGCGGGTGAATACCCACTTCGTCGGATGCAAGTCTATAAGGTGCCACAGGATTCTTTGCTGCTTTTACAGATCCAGACTAACACGGCTACCCCTCTGATACTTTGCCATAACAATTAGTGTTATAGTTATTGCTTAGATTGTACATTTATTTGGGCAGGGACTATATTTTTTCTTTATTTTTGCAGTGCTTGGTACAGTCCTTGATTGGGGCCTCTAGGTGCTGGTAATTCTAGGAATTTAGACCCTGATTAGGTAAAGTACTTAATCACGTGCTTAAGTTAATGCATGTGAGTAGTCCCACTGATCTTAGTCTTTTAAGGTTGGACTTATTAACTCTGTTCTAAAAACATTCTCTTCCTCTCAAAAGCCAAATGTCAAAAAAAGAAGAAAACTCTCATTTGGCCCAATCCTACAGTCTGTTTCAGTGAAAATATTCAACAAAGCTTCTCTTCTGTTCTTCCTACCCTCTCCTCCTCCTCCTACTGTCCTGTTCTGCCTAGTGTATTCAGCATGGCCACTTTAAATAGTTCATTCTTTGTTAATGAGCAGCACTTCTCTCCTTAGAAGGACTGAGGCCAATTTCTGTGGAAAGTACAGTTAATTTGTTTGTTTATTGTTGGAAAGTTGAGGGAGAATAGAAAAAATGGGGAAGTTTCTGGTTAAAGTGATTCCTAAATATGAGAGAGAATCAAAGTAACTCAGAGAGATAAATTATCACAGACAATATTTCGAACTTTTGTTAAAAGCATGAGAAAATAAAAATCTATAGTACACAGATGATCTATTGTGGAAAAAGATGTAAAGCAATAGAATCTTTTATGTAAATGCTTCTCAGTATGATTCATAAAGATAAAAGGGCTAAAGAGCTGTATCTAACAATAACCAAACCTTAAGATTTACTTACCTAGAATCCTGCAAACACATCCTTGATAAACTTTACTGGAGTGGGCAACCTCAAATCAATAGAATTACTCCAAGTGTTTGCAGAATCAGGGATTTAGTGCACCAAGCTGCAGTCCTTAGGCAAAATGAAATCACTTATTGCTTTGTACATCAGTTTACCCACCCATTAAAGAGATACAGTGAGAGTTCCTATCTTTGTAAAGCACTTTAAAGAGCTATAAATGAAAAATGTTCCATAGGGGTTAAGGATTATGTAAGAGTCAAATCCTGGTTGTTTTACTTTTAAGTTAATTCATGAATAAAGTGATCAGGAGATTGCATTAGTATTGGGCTAAGGACCTAGCAGCATAGGAAGTCAGCAATTATCCAATATACAGTAAACTGGATAAGGAGGGTAATTTTTTAAAACCATCCAATATGTGACAGTGAAAGCAAGCATTTAATGTAGCATTTAAAGTGCTATCTGGAACTGTAAAGGATTGAAATAATCAATGGTAATATTATAGGCATAAGAAAAGTGAAATTAGAATAATAAATAATAAAGGGGGGGATGTGAACATCAGGAGTATAGGGTTCATGTAGAACCTTTAGTCTCCATACAGTTATGTTATTATACACACACACACACACACACACATATATATATATACACACACTAAAAAACTAATAGAGAAAAAAGTAAAAATCCGCAAATATAAAACAGACCCTGAACTTTTGATCCACAATCCTAAAATGTTTTAGCTATTAATGCAAATATTAAAGAAATAGTTAAAGTGAAAAAATCAACACTGTACATTTTAAAATTAGCTCTCCAATGAACTATCGGATCTTTTTAATGAGCAAATGAAATAGGTCAAACTTTGGAAAAAGTACAAAACTTCTACACTGCTAAATGAAAGCATAATAATTTCAAGTTATGTTTCCTGCTAATAGTGACAAAACTAGCAATTGAAAGGTATGGTACTGCACTTGGTGGTGAAATAGTACATTTTGTAATAATTTTAATGCTGCATTAAAACAAATTCAGCAACATAAAACACACTGAGCTAAATAAATAGGACTTGATTATTACTACAAGAATAGAAGAGGTCAGAAGATTGCTTTAGCCTACCAACCTTAACCAAGTAGAGAGATGTCATTTACTATATTTGCATATTTAAAAAGTTGCTTCTGTATTTGTTTTAGCCAATAAAAATTAAACAGAATATACTTTCGTATTCTTATTCAGTGAGGGAATATAATTTATTTAAATTATTATTTTCTCTCCTTGCAAATCTTTACCCAACCAAGAAATCTATACACAAGGCTACGTAATCTCTATTTAAATAGAAAAGATGATTTAATTAATAAATGATTTATTGCTCAGTTCAATTTATTTAGCCCAGAATCCCTTGAATAATACCAAGGTCTGATACACATGCCTGCTTACTTGTTCCATCAGTTCCATTTGCAGAGCAGAGTGAGTATCTCCAACAGAGCAACAAATGGTCAGACCATAACATTTTAAAAGATCACAATCCCCATACAAATTGAGTTTAACTGTAATTTATATTGGCATAGAAACATGTAAATAGAGAATCACTCACCCCAGCTTCTATTGCAAAGACTACAAAGTTTCTAAAAGAGTCAAGATCTTTGTATACTTCAGTGAAAAGCAGTGTGTGGCTGCTACGTTAAGCCTGTAAATTGGACAGTACTGACATTATAATCAACTGTTTCTGTCCGAAAGCTCGCGAGAGTTGGCAACAGCAACTTGATCTGTAGGCAGCCGTTCTTTAGTATCTGGCATCTGTTCAAAGGGTAATGGTATAGTTATAGAAATGCTTCAGAATTATACCAGTTTTGATTAAATCAAGCATTAGATTTTATTGGAAAGGGAAAAATAAAATTATCCTTAATACAAGGCTACAACTTTATAACAAATCAGACTACAAACACAACAACAGAAGTATAAATCTTGCTTCTTTTTTGTTTTTCTTACATGAAAAACTATCCCTACTTGTATTTTTCTTTTTTGCAAAAGTTCAAGATTTCTATAACAATCTGGCAAAATGTTTAAAATATCTTTCCACCTCAGGTCAATTGGCTATTTCCAACTACAAATAGTGGAAGGAGAGAAAATGAGAACATTTTATACAGATATGCCATCAAGCAACAACAATCAATTGTATTAACTGAATTTGATTGTCTAATAGAGCTAGTCATAAAATTTTCTACAAAACAGTTTTCCATCAGAAAATGCAGTTTAATCAAAACCAAAATATTTCACAAAATTGTGTTTATTTTGACAAAAATAAATGTAGACCAAATTGTTTCCATTCTGATTTGGAACACAAGCACATCCTATGAAATGGAAATTCTGAGTTTTGGTTGGCTCTGCTGTCAAATGCCCATTGTACAATACTGAATCTTCTAATTCCAGTTTTAGTTTAAAAAAAATGTATTTTTGCATGGCCTTATTCTACACAGTATCACTGTTTCAACTGGAGAAATAAGACATTAACAGGACTGGGAGTTATTTATGGTGTGGCCATCTGTCTTTTGCTTGTTTGTCACTTTTAAATTTATTATTATTTATATTATGGGTGGCACCTAGAAACATCAACTAAGATCAGGAGTTTCAGGATCCTTTTGTGGCTAGGCACTGTACAGACACATAATAAGAGATAGTTCCTATCTCAGTCTAAATAAATAAGACAAACATGGGGTGGAGAGATGGAAGGATTATACATTATTAACCCCATTTTACAGATGGGAAACTGAGGCACACAGCAATTAAGGGATTTACCTAATGTCACACAGTAAACCTATGGCAGGGCAAAAAATTAAAGCCAGATCTCCCGAGTATCACTCAAGTGCCTTAACCACAATGCCATCCTTTGGCTTTGTGTCCACAGTACTCTCTCACCCAACTTTCTCTGGCACTACTCTGAAGGAAGACCTCAGACTTTTACATGTCTTCAACTACTACAAAGACAGCCAGCTTCATCCTGGACAGGACAGAACTTTGTTGCCTTTGAGAGCTCAAGGCAATACATTTCCCTAGATATAATGATCAAGTTAGAGTTCTATTTTGATTAGAAAAAAATACAATATTGGCAATTACAGAACAGATGGAAAGCACAAATAAAAAGTTAAAATATAAAGCTTATACTCTTTAATATGAAGACAGAGAAAATTCTAGACCAGGTGTAGGCAACCTATGGCACGGGTGCCGAAGGTGGCACGCAAGCTGATTTTCAGTGGCATTCACACTGCCCAGGTCCTGGCCACCGGTCCAGGGGGCTCTGCGTTTTAATTTAATTTTAAATGAAGCTTCTGAAACATTTTATAAACCTTATTTACTTTACATACAACAATAGTTTAATTATATATTATAGACTTATAAAAAGAGACCTTCTAAAAATGTTAAAATGTATTACTGGCACGCGAAACCTTAAATCAGAGTGAATAAATGAAGACTCGGCACAGCACTTCTGAAAGGTTGCCAACCCCATGTTCTAGACACTACCATGATAAATGGGATTGTTCATAGCGAGGAAGCTCAAAGAAACAGTCACTCACCCTCTCCTAGAGCATTTACTATGTATTGTTCAGGTTCTCATGTCTGTTAGGCATATCCTTGGGTCGTGCCCTTGTGATAATGTATTATCAATCTGAACCCAAACCTCAGTTATACATTCCTGGAACTTTAGTGTGAAAGTGTCAAACATGCACACTCATTTTGGATTAAAACTTCTCGATCTAGATTCTGAGCTCAGTTACACAAGGATAAATCCCAAGTATTGCAATAGATTTACACTGGAGTAATGGAGAGCAGATCCTAGAATCTTGTTATTTGAACATGCTGAAATAACAATTTCCTTCCAAATATACTGACACAATGATATGTTCTCTAAGTAAAATCCTTTTTAATTTACCCCAGCATCTATGAACACTTCAAAGAAGTTTTATACACAGGAAAGTGAAGCCACGTGAAATCATACATTTGGCCCTTTAATGACATCGGTTGAGGAATTATGCATATCCTTGTGCTTAATAGCTGTTGTTAAATTTCCCTTATAAAGAGGAGTTGCCTTCAGTTTATGCTTAGGACAAATAGTTGAATTCCTTCAATTTACATATCTTCCCCCAGAATGTACCCTTCAGTGCTGCATCTTCTGCTGGTTTCACCTGCCATCGAGATTCCCTCAAGTAGATGGAAGAAACAAGAAGATGGATTTGTGCGTTACTTCACTTTCAGCTACTTTGTAACTGATAGATCTGATGCCCAGCAAGATGGGTCACCACCACCCCATAAACATCTGTCCCCTGGATCTGCCCTATCACTGGCTCTGACATAGAGGAACAGTAACATTTACACTATATAAATAAAGTATACAATGTTAAGGTCAATCAGACACCCTTAATGTAACCCTATGGGACCACCCTGAAAACAACTATCAACTCTGTCCAACACAGAGATTTATTAAACTCAAGGTATAAGGTCTTTGTGGTCACTAATGAGGTGAACCTGTGTGACTAACAGATCAAGTTGTCCCAGACTCTCTCTTAGTAGGAGGCACTGTGTGTCCTATAGAGTAAGTCCTCCAGGAAGTATAAAGATGTCTCACCTACTGTAGACTCTAGATGCTGTGATTTGTTTTTTCGGTGAGGCACTGTTTGCTGGGTAATAGAAATAATAAAGGAACACAGCACAGGCTGCTGCTAGAGAACATTAGGAGTTTAGGAACATTAGGAAGTGTTTTTTACCTTATTTCTGTGCAGTTTCCGTCCTAATAAGGAGTTTTTTTAAGACTAGTCTTGTCTGTCGGTAAGTTACCTCAGGCACTATTAGGGCAGAATTAATGTTGTTTGAGTGATCTTACCTCTGTATCTAGAGAGTCTCTAATGTAAATACCAAAATACTCAGATGAACTACTTGAAGTACGCCAAGGACTTGGCGATCCTCAAAGGAAGATACTACAGGAATGTAAAATATTATTATGTATTATTATTTCATAGCTGAAGCCCCAGATCAGCAAATTACCTAAGCATACATATAATTTTTAGCATGTGAGTAGCCTTAAATTATACATATGCTTGAATACCTGGATGAATCAGGGAGTAGCCTAGAGTGGCCAATATACTAGTGGAAGTTATTACAAGTGATAAACTTAATTCTTTTACAAAAGATTTGACTGAGATGCTCTTAGTATATCAGACCAGTAAGAGTATTTCACTCACCAGGTGCTGCTCTGAACTTTAAGAATACTCTCTATTTACATATCTTCCACCCTCCTCCTTTCATCCCATCCCATCCCTGACTCAATAATGCTTTTTGACTGCTGGATACCATCCATAATCCCAGTAACAAAAGCCTTGCTCTGATCTATAGAACAATGGGGGTCATATTTTTTCAAGTCACAGTCATAGCCACCACCATCATCAATGGAAATATCACACACAGAGTGTCTGGGGGTGGAGGAGAGGAGGAAACACATTTTATCTGACTTACATGCCTCCATGTCCAAAGTATGTCCTTACTCATAGGGTGTAAACAGCACAGCTTTAAGCAAAAATTGTTCTACTTCAACCTTTTGCAGCTCTTTGGAAAATTATATGATAAAGGTAACAGGGTGGACAACGTTTACTTAATTTTTTCAAAAGGCTTTTGATAAGGCCCTTCAAAAGGACTCTTAAAGAACCAGATAGGAAGTGTTATTTTAATAAGTGCCTTATTTATGGAGAAACGTATACTGTAGTTAAAAAGTAGAAAACCTATGTTCTCTCTTCATCTTACTTCATCTTTGAGGAACAAAAATACACAGTAAATTATGACTGATCTGTATGAATTGTTGCCACGGGTCTGAAGAAGTGGACATATTGTTTAAATTTTTTAGCTCTTTTATTGCCTCTTCCGTCATACATTTTTTTGAATTCTCAACATGTTGTATTGCATTTAAGGACTCTCATATGATTAATTTAACTCTTCTGGTAATTGGCTGAGCCTTAATCAGTGGGCGGGGCATTCACTCAGGCCAGGGCTTTATAAAGCTGCGCACAAGCGACCAGGGAGCTTTGCGAACAGGGGCTGCTAACAGGGAGTTTCGCAAGGCAGTTGGGAAGGGAGCGGGAGTCCCTCACCGGCCGTAACCCCTTCCCTGTGCCCCCCCCCTAAAATCCTAAAACCTATAAACCAAACTACATTCAAAACCTCTTTCTTTAAACCACCCTTACATTAACTAGGAGACAATGCAGGCAGAAGCCCAGCAGCAGGGTGGGGGCTATCCAGTTTATTGCGCTGAGTGTAGCATGTATGATTACCTGCCCTGTGGGCGGGTGGCGTATGTGTGCAGTCGGTGCAAGGAGCTCCTGGCCCTCAGAGACCATATACGGACTTTGGAGGCCAGGGTGGCGGAACTGGAGGAGCTAAGAGAGGCAGAGAGGTATGTTGATGAGGCTTTCCGGGACACTGTAGAATTGTCCCACCTCTGCTCAGACAGCTCCTGTGCTGTTGAGGAGGAAGAAAGGCCCAGGGAAGCAGAGCAGTCAATGGGAGCAGAGGGAAACCTTCCCGTAGTTGGGACCCTCCTTCCAGATGGTGCTGGGGTTGCCTCTCGCACTGAGGTTGCCTCTCCGGGGGAGGGAACTCCAGTTTCTAGGAAAAGGCAGGTGTTAGTAATGGGAGATTCGATTATTAGAAATGTAGATAGCTGGGTCTGTGATGACCGGGAGAACCGTATGGTGACTTGCCTGCCTGGTGCGAAGGTTGCGGATCTCTCGAGGCATCTAGATAGACTTATGTGTAGTGCTGGGGAGGAGCCGGTGGTCGTGGTACATGTAGGTACCAATGACATAGGGAAGGGTAGGAGAGATGTCCTGGAAGCCAAATTTAGGCTGCTAGGGAAGAGACTGAAATCCAGGACCTCTATGGTGGCATTTTCAGAAATGCTCCCAGTTTCACGCGCAGGGCCAGGTAGGCAGGCAGAGCTTCAGAGTCTCAATGCGTGGATGAGATGATGGTGCAGAGAGGAGGGGTTCACGTTCATTACGAACTGGGGAAACTTCTGGGATGGGAGGAGCCTATACAGGAGAGATGGGCTCCACCTAAACCAAAGTGGAACCAGACTGCTGGCACTAAACATTAAAAAGGTTGTAGAGCAGTTTTTAAACTAGGAGATGGGGGAAAGCCGACTGCTGCAGAGGAGCGTGTGGATCGGACACAGACTTCTCTTAGGGGAGAGTCTGATGATAGAGAATCTCCAGGTTATAGTCAGGAGCAGAGGACTGAAAAGTATAATGTAAGGGCCGGATCAGATGATAAACAGTCACATAAAAAAGAATCTGGCACATCAGAAAAAGGCAGGCTAATAAACAGGGACAAGTTTTTAAAGTGCTTGTACACAAATGCCAGAAGTCTAAATAATAAGATGGGTGAACTAGAGTGCCTTGTGATAAAGGAGGATATAGATATAATAGGCATCACAGAAACCTGGTGGACTGAGAGCAACCAATGGGACACAATCATTCCGGGGTACAAAATATATCGGAAGGACAGAACAGGTCGTGCAGGGGGAGGAGTGGCACTATATGTGAAAGAAAGTGTAGATTCAAATGAAGTAAAAATCGTAAGCGAATCCACATGTTCCATAGAGTCTCTATGGATAGAAATTTCATGCTCTAGTAAAAATATAACATTAGGGATCTATTATCAACCACCTGACCAGGGCAGTAATAGTGATGATGAAATGCTAAGGGAAATTAGAGAGGCTATCAAAATTAAGAACCCAATAATAGTGGGGGATTTCAATTTTCCCCATATTGACTGGGAACATTTCACTTCAGGACGAAATGCAGAGATAAAATTTCTCGATACTTTAAATGACTGCTTCATGGAGCAGCTGGTACGGGAACCCACAAGGGGAGAGGCAACTCTAGATTTAATCCTGAGTGGAGTGCAGGAGCTGGTCCAAGAGGTAACTATAGCAGGACCGCTTGGAAATAGTGACCATAATACAATAGCATTCAACATCCCTGTGGTGGGAAGAACACAACTGCCCAACACTATGGCATTTAATTTCAAAAGGGGGAACTATACAAAAATGAGGGGGTTAGTTAGACAAAAGTTAAAAGGTACAGTGACTAAAGTGAAATCCCTGCAAGTTGCGTGGGCCCTTTTTAAAGACACCATAATAGAGGCCCAACTTCAATGTATACCCCAAATTAAGAAAAACAGTAAAAGAACTAAAAAAGAGCCACCGTGGCTTAACAACCATGTAAAAGAAGCAGTGAGAGATAAAAAGACTTCCTTTAAAAAGTGGAAGTCAAATCCTAGTGAGGCAAATAGAAAGGAGCACAAACACTACCAACTTAAGTGCAAGAGTGTAATAAGAAAAGCCAAAGAGGAGTTTGAAGAATGGCTAGCCAAAAACTCCAAAGGTAATAACAAAATGTTTTTTAAGTACATCAGAAGCAGGAAGCCTGCTAAACAACCAGTGGGGCCCCTTGATGATCAAAATACAAAAGGAGCGCTTAAAGACGATAAAGTCATTGCGGAGAAACTAAATGGATTCTTTGCTTCAGTCTTCACGGCTGAGGATGTTAGGGAGATTCCCAAATCTGAGCTGGCTTTTGTAGGTGACAAATCTGAGGAACTGTCACAGATTGAAGTGTCACTAGAGGAGGTTTTGGAATTAATTGATAAACTCAACATTAACAAGTCACCGGGACCAGATGGCATTCACCCAAGAGTTCTGAAAGAACTCAAATGTGAAGTTGCGGAACTATTAACTAAGGTTTGTAACCTGTCCTTTAAATCGGCTTCGGTACCCAATGACTGGAAGTTAGCTAATGTAACGCCAATATTTAAAAAGGGCTCTAGGGGTGATCCCGGCAATTACAGACCGGTAAGTCTAACGTCAGTACCGGGCAAATTAGTTGAAACAATAGTAAAGAATAAAATTGTCAGACACATAGAAAAACATAAACTCTTGAGCAATAGTCAACATGGTTTCTGTAAAGGGAAATCGTGTCTTACTAATCTATTAGAATTCTTTGAAGGGGTCAACAAACATGTGGACAAGGGGGATCCGGTGGACATAGTGTACTTGGATTTCCAGAAAGCCTTTGACAAGGTCCCTCACCAAAGGCTCTTACGTAAATTAAGCTGTCATGGGATAAAAGGGAAGGTCCTTTCATGGATTGAGAACTGGTTAAAGGACAGGGAACAAAGGGTAGGAATTAATGGTAAATTCTCAGAATGGAGAGCGGTAACTAGTGGTGTTCCCCAAGGGTCAGTCCTCGGACCAATCCTATTCAATTTATTCATAAATGATCTGGAGAAAGGGGTAAACAGTGAGGTGGCCAAGTTTGCAGATGATACTAAACTTCTCAAGATAGTTAAGACCAAAGCAGATTGTGAAGAACTTCAAAAAGATCTCACAAAACTAAGTGATTGGGCAACAAAATGGCAAATAAAATTTAATGTGGATAAATGTAAAGTAATGCACATTGGAAAAAATAACCCCAACTATACATACAACATGATGGGGGCTAATTTAGCTACAACGAGTCAGGAAAAAGATCTTGGCGTCATCGTGGATAGTTCTCTGAAGATGTCCACGCAGTGTGCAGAGGCGGTCAAAAAAGCAAACAGGATGTTAGGAATCATTAAAAAGGGGATAGAGAATAAGACTGAGAATATATTATTGCCCTTATATAAATCCATGGTACGCCCACATCTCGAATACTGTGTACAGATGTGGTCTCCTCACCTCAAAAAAGATATTCTAGCACTAGAAAAGGTTCAGAAAAGGGCAACTAAAATGATTAGGGGTTTAGAGAGGGTCCCGTACGAGGAAAGATTAAAGAGGCTAGAACTCTTCAGCTTGGAAAAGAGAAGACTAAGGGGGGACATGATAGAGGTATATAAAATCATGAGTGATGTTGAGAAAGTGGGTAAGGAAAAGTTATTTACTTATTCCCATAATACAAGAACTAGGGGTCACCAAATGAAATTAATAGGTAGCAGATTTAAAACAAATAAAAGAAAGTTCTTCTTCACGCAGCGCACAGTCAACTTGTGGAACTCCTTACCTGAGGAGGCTGTGAAGGCTAGGACTATAACAATGTTTAAAAGGGGACTGGATAAATTCATGGTGGCTAAGTCCATAAATGGCTATTAGCCAGAATGGGTAAGAATGGTGTCCCTAGCCTCTGTTCGGCAGAGGATGGATATGGATGGCAGGAGAGAGATCACTTGATCATTGCCTGTTAGATTCATTCCCTCTGGGGCACCTGGCATTGGCCACTGTCGGTAGACAGATACTGGGCTAGATGGACCTTTGGTCTGACCCGGTACGGCCTTTCTTATGTTCTTCCACATTGCTGTGAATGTAAACAGTTTTCCTTGAATAGAGTTTAAAGCTATAAAGGTGATTGGTGGCCAGTGGTTGGACCAACATGCAACACTGTGATTATTTTGCTCATTCCTGTTCCAAAGCTATTCCTTTGATGGTGGTAATTCCAAGAAGTCAGCGGTGCGAAAATAGATGGACTAGCCAACACACTCACCCAAGTGACACTCACCATAGTAACTTACTCAATCGTAAAGCTAGGATTAAAAAAATACAGCTCAAAATGTTCTCTATAGAATTATTTCTATAAATGGATTTCAATGAGGCTTGGTGAGGGTGCAGCAAATCTCTCAGTGTGAGATCAGATGGAAAACTGAGGCCTCATACTGAAGAGGATGTAGTGTGTATTGGTGACATTGATCATGTGGCTGTGTCCACCACATAAAGAAAATTTTCCAGAGACAAATACCATTCCACTATTCAAATATTTTTGAATCTCAAATCAACCTAACAACATGTCTAGCACTTTTGGAATATGACAACAATCTTAACACTGATCCTTCTTAGCTATTAAGAGCTGCTAAATAGAAATTCCCCAATAATATTTCCATTAATAAATGGTTTAAAAAGTCACATGGAACCACATTATCCTTGGAGAAATTGGCTAATATTAGAAAAGATACCTATAGTGAATATCTTGAAAATGGACACCCATCTAATAAGTATATGGAAGTCACTGCCCTTTACAAAAACAATTGCATTCTTATTTGTTCTCATTATTGGTACAATTATAGGGTGCTATAATTTTCTCCCTATTACTCTAATTATAGGCTGCTATAATTTTCTCCTTGTTATAAAATTATAGGCTGCTATTTTACAAAAATTCTGGGGAAATCAGTGTAAATAACAAAATATATTGCTAATTGTAAGATATATTTATTATTTTTATTCATTTGGTATGTTTATTTAGTCTTAGTTCCCAATGGTATCGTTCAATAATCTAACTTTATCCGTCTTTTTATGGGGACATGTTTCAATAAACAGAATTTTAAAAAAAGATTCATATATACACAAAATGGTTTGCAAAACACTTTTACATTTTCCATCTTTGGCTTAGAAGAAAACAAGCAAAATTAAGTGTCAGCACATAGCTGAAATGTAATGTTAATGTGTTGAGGCTAATTAAATGATGGTCTAGGTTCCTGTGTACTCTGCACGAGATTCAGTCTTTGCATAGATGTTAAACTTGTGCTGTTTTACACTTCTACTAGTTAGTTTTTTGTCCATCTGGGAAATAGATCTGTGTCCAACAGGTAGCAGCCACTCCACTGGGTAGGTATCCAAGCTGTTCTGACTTGGCACAAAAGAAGATCCAGGTGTTTGTTCAAAGATCACTTGTGAAAATAATTGATGCCCCAAATTAGTTCAATATTCTGACAATTTATAAGTACTACAAGCAAACAGAGACTCTTGAACAGATTCTGTGGTCAATGGTAAGACCCTGATAGGGATACAGACAACTGAGTATGTTTGTATCTAGTAGAGTAGGCATAGGGCTTGAAGCCAGGAACTCATGAGACCTAATTCTGCTTCTTTCTGTATGGTTTTAGCCAATTTGCTAATTAACCTCTCCATATCTCAGTTTCTCTAACAGTAAAAGAGATATAACAATTGTTAATGACCTATTTCATAGGGTTTTTGTAAGATTGAAGTAGTTAATTTTTGTACAGCCCTTTGAAATATAAAGCACTATGTTAAGTCACCTCTATCTACTTGGAATCAGTTTAATCCAATATTTTATCCACATTCTGAGTTTCTTCTGACACTGGAACAGTGGAGAAACAGCAATTTTCAGATCTGGTTGGAAAGAGGTGTGCAGCTGGATGACCTCAGAATTAAATTACATTGCATTTTTATAGTATCTTCCCATCTCCCCCAAAGATTGACATAGGCTTTTAGTAGGAGGAGTGATAAGAGTAAATTTATCAAAATAATTGAAATTTAAATACTTGCAGAATAGCTACATGATCCTCTGGGATCTCTCTGGAGGAATAAGTAACACCTGTTCAATCCAACGTAGTCTATTCCTGTAAGGTACAGTGAACAGGGCAGCAATACCTTGTGATGATGCTGAAAACTACTAATAGCATTAGTTCGGATGTTTGTTCCTAGTCATGAGGTCTATTATCAAATCAACTGACAGAATCTTATTGGTACAACCAAGTGAGTAGCTTGAACTAGAAAAGGTCTTAGAAGAACTAAGATGCTGTTGACAATAGCTAGTCATTATTTCCTCAGTAACCTGGCTCAGTAAGATAGGAGGCCGCAATGAAATTAAATTGTTAGCATCAAGTGCAGGTTCCTTGAACACTGGCTGCACTAGGACAAAACTAAAAACTGTTCTTCAATCCATGGTCTCTTTTTATTTAGTTCCTATTATTCAAAACTGATTCAGCCCTTCCCCTCCACCAAATTTTATTAACTTGATTTCATTTTGTAAAAACGAGATTACTCTGAGCTGATTTGTTCTTTGTCCAGTTTCCACAAATAGGGAAAAATTACATTCATGTTTTGAACCACTGACATCAGACACTTATGTAGCCGAAAGCCTATCAGACCTCTGATGATGGAGGCTGTTATAATGTAGTCATAAAAGCATAAAAGCAGTATGAGAGCCTTTCGTAACAGAAGGTAGCGTCATTCTGTGAATGTGCAAGCAGTGTGTGATCATGAACATCTCATTATAAGCATCTGTGCAAATTTTCCAGAAACATGCCATCATTTCTACATATTAGATAATTCATCACAGTACCATCTGTTTGAAAAACTGAGATGTCAGGACAGGCAGTTTATTGGTAAAGTACAGTAAACTCCTTCAGGTTATATAAAGTACATATATAAAGTGCGGAACATTAAAATAAAAAGGATGTTAAAATAATACAATGAGGGGAATACAAACTGTGATATACGGAAGGTCAGACTAGATGATCTGGTGGTCCCTTCTGGCCTTAAACTCTATGATTATAACCTTACAAAGGGCATTTTGAGTTGCTATCTCACAAAAACCTTAAACCATGAATTATTCCTAAATATTCCAACATATTTTGCATAGGGATAAAGGGATTGGTTCAGTCACTTTCAGTAATTTCTTAAGCATATAACTTGCTAATGATCATTTTCCTTATATGGCTTCCTGACAGTTTAACTCACTCCATGAATGTTACAGTTTTCTTTTCTTCCTCTCACTTTGACATGTGCTGAGGAAATCGTACAAGCCTGCGATAACATTGCTATGGACATGTTTTTCCTCTCCCTCCGTTTGCATTTTTCTGTCAATTAACTCTAAAAATCCCTAATTAATTTACTTTTAAGAAGTAGCATTCTCAGAAAGGTGGTGGCACCTTTCCAAAATACACTCAGTACACAGGTACAAGAATAAAAATTAAGGATGGAATGCAGGCACCTAGCTCAATATTTCTTTACCCTGCATCACCGGCTGCTTGATATTGTTTTATGGTAATGCCTAGAGACCCCATCTGTGATTGGGGGTTATCAGTGGTTAAAATGGATTGAAAAAGGAGGGGGAGCTCTCATTGCATTACCAAGGAGGAAGGGGAGTAACTCTCCCTCTGTTTTCAGCATTGAAGGAGGGGACTGCATTTCTCCACTCATTCCCTTACTTTTATCCTTGAGCCCCATTGGATGGGGTTCTTTACAAACACACAGTAAGGACAGACTCTGCCTGGAAGAAATTAATGAGACAGACAAAGATTAGGGAAAGGGAGTACTATTATCCCCATTTTACAGATGGAGAATTGAGGCACAGAGATGAAAAGACTTGCCCAAGATCACTAAATAAGCTTGACTTATGCCCAGATCTCCAGAGTACCACTCCAGAGCCTTAATCGCAAGACCATTGCTTATTTTAATTCCCTCTTAGTTCTGTAAATATAGTATAGGGGGTTGCATTTTTAATGCACCACATTAAAAAAGAGGTTTTGTATCTGAAGTAACAGGCAATAGTGGTGTTTGCTCCTAATGATCACTGTCAATGGAGATCAAACTTGGTGTAGTGAGCGCATGGCCTGAAAAACGAGCCCCCAGACCAAAAGGCCAAATGAGAAATGTTGTACAATAATTTGCACATGGGTATGTTTGTACTACACAAATGCTGCCCCAACTGGCTTGCATTGCAGCCAGAGACAAATAGGGAGTCATTTTGCACCATTTGTTGCCCACTTTGCACTTCAGCAGCTCAAGCCTTGTGTATCCTATATGGACTTGGCTTTGGAAAATGTGGGGGTAAGAATATTCCCTAGTGTCATTGCAGGCAAGGTTTAGGAACCATTATTTAGGAATGGTTAAGGACTGAATGACAATGAGACCATTAGAGTGCTTCTAATTTTCATGTGCACACATAAAGCTGTGACACCAGCTGATGAAAGTGACCTACGATTTTGACATGGACCACAAAGTAGTGCAAATGTAGTCTGAGTTTATACTCTGACTGGAGACACTTGTACTTCCAAACTGTTCTCCACAATGAGAAAATATTTAACAGTGGTTAGCACTCAGCCACGTAAACCAGCAATTGCTTTGTGCTCACAGCCTCTGGCCCACCTCCTCCTCCCTTGCATGAGGCCCGAGAGGTTCTCGTATTTAGCAGACGGCTCTCGGCACTGCTGAAAGTAAAACCAGTGCACAAGTGCAGCCCTTGAATGCACACAAACTGGAGTGAGGAAGATAATTTTACCAGTAAATGTTAACAATAACAGTAGGGAACAAATATAAGAAAAACAACACAGTAAAAAAAACAATAAACAATACCTGAATAAGTTTCTTACTAAGTAAATTGCATATAAAATATGGAGAAATATGTAGAAAATATAGACCCAGACAGGCAGAGATTACATGTATTTAATATGGTCCTGGCAGCTACCCCAAGATGATGTGTTCAGTGATTGAAACTGGAACATAGTGTTATGAGCTGGGTGAAACCTTGCTGTGAGTTGAGTTAAAACCTTGTTGAGTTTGATGAGTATGGCCTGGTCTACACTAGGCGTTTAAATCGGTTTTAGGAGCGTAAAACCGATTTAACGCCACAACCGTCCACACTAGGAGGCACCTTATATCGATTTTAATGGCTCTTTAAACCGGTTCCTGTACTCCTCCCTAACGAGAGGAGTAACGCTAGTATCGGTATTAACATATCGGATTAGGGTTAGTGTGGACGCTGATCGACGACATTGGCCTCCGGGAGCTATCCCACAGTGCACCAGTGACCGCTCTGGACATCATTCTGAATTCGGATGCACTGGCCAGGTAGACAGGAAAAGCCCCGCGAACTTTTGAAATTCATTTCCTGCTTCCCCAGCATGGAGATCTCATCTCATCAGCACAGGTGACCACGCACAGCTCATCAGCGTTAACAATGCAGTCTGCTGAGAATCGTAAAAGAGCCCCAGCATGGACTACACGGGAGGTACTGGATCTGATCGCTATCTGGGGAGAGGATTCAGTACTAACAGAACTGCGTTCCAAAAGACGAAATGAAAAAGTATTTGAAAGAATTTCTAAGGCTATGACGGATAAAGGCCACAGCAGGAACTCAGTGCAGTGCAGAGTGAAAGTTAAGGAGCTCAGACAAGGCTACCAGAAAACCAAAGAAGCAAACGGAAGGTCAGGGGCAGGTCGAAAAACATGCCGCTTCTATGCTGAGCTGCATGCAATTTTAGGGGGCTGCGCCACAAGTACCCCACCCCTGTTCGTGGATTCCGAGGTGGGGGTTGTAATCTCTGCCATGGCTGAGGATTATGCAGACGGGGAAGAGGAAGATGAAGAAGAGGAGGAAGACCTAGCAGAGAGCACACAGCACTCCGTGAGCCCCAGCAGCCAGGAGCTTTTTATCACCCTGACGGAATTACCGTCCTCCCAGCCCTCACAAGCCACTATCCCAGACAATGACGCCATGGAAGGGACCTCTGGTGAGTGTACCTTTGCAAATATCAAACATTTTTTTTAAGCAAGCCTTTTTTAATGATTGATTTGCCCTGAGGTCTTGGGATGCATTCGCAGACAGTATAGTTACTTAGAAAAGTTTGTTAACATGTCCAAGGATTGAGAGGAAATCCTCCAGGGACATCTCGATGAAGCACTCCTGTAGGTACTCCAGAAGCCTTTGCAGAAGGTTTCTGGGCAAGGCAGCCTTGTTCCGCCCACCATGGTAGGACACTTTACCACGCCATGCATGTAGCAAGTAATCAGGTATCATTGCGTGGCAAAGCATAGCAGCGTATGGTCCCGGTGACTGCTGGCATTCAAGAAGCATCCGTTCTTTATCTTGTTCTGTTATCCTCAGCAAAGTGATATCGTTCAGGATAACCTGGTTAAAAATCAGGAATTTAAGTAAGGGGGGGGTGGCCATTTTTCTACTGGGTTCGTAGACTGCATCAGCTTAAAAAAAAACTTTCCTGCACGTAGCGAAGCGGGGGGAGGGGAGGAGTGAAATGCCGATGATCTTTTCTGTGTTTGGTCACCGGCGATCTTCCCCAAGGCACCAGACACGCAGTGGGTGGGGGGGGGGAAGGTTGTTGATTAGCAGGGAGCTAGCGTGGTATTAGCCATGCGTTGTTGGGGGGAAGGGTTAAATCACTACAGAAGCCGAAAGACAGTGGCTTACCATGGCCGCATGCAAGCTGAATTATGATGCCTGGACCTGCGTCTGTGAGATCTGTAACTCCAGAGCTGCAGGCACTCACTATTAAGATGAAAAAATGCGACCTTGTAGGGAAATCACATGTGCTAGGTGGTGAATACTGCTGTTCACTGTGAAATAGTATAACCATTGTTCTGTAAAATGTATCTTTCTAAATATTTATCTCCCTCATGCAGCTGCAAATTTATCAACCATCCCTCCTCCATCCCAAAGGCTAGCACAGATAAGGCGGAGGAAAAAGAAGACGCGAGATGAGATGTTCTCGGATATTATGGAAGTTACACGCAATGAAAGAGCTCATCTGAATGAGTGGAAGGACGTGGTTTCAAATTACAGGAAAGAGGCCAGTGAACGTGAGGACAGGAGGGACAACCGAGATGAGAGGTGGCGGCAGGAAGATCAGCGGTGGTGGGATGCAACTCTGGGGCTGCTGCGTGATCAAACTGACATGCTCCGGCGTCTTGTGGAGCTTCAGGAACGGCAGCAGGATCACAGAGTGCCGCTGCAGCCCCTGTATAACCACCCTCAACCCTCACCATGTTCCACATCCTCCTCACCCAGACGTGTAAGAACGCGTGGGGGGAGGCTCCGTGCACCCGCCCACTCCACCCCCGTGGACAGCCCAACCAGAAGGATGTCGTTACTGTGAATTTTTTTTTTAATGGCCTTCTCCATCCCTCCTATCCTCCTCCCAAACCACACCCTTACTTCTCTCCCTCTTTTTATAATGAATCAATAAAGAATTCATGCTTTTTAAATGAGAGTGACTTTATTTGCATAAGTAAGCTGTACTCGAAGGGGGAGGGGGAGTTGCTAACAGGGAATGAGTCAGTCAAGGCGGGGTGGGTGTTCATCAACAAACACAGCAGTCACACTGTACCCTGGCCATTGATGAAGCTCGTTTTCAAAGCTTCTCTGATGCGCACCGCTTCCTGGTGTGCTCTTCTAATCTCCCTGGTGTCTGGCTGCGCGTAATCAGCGGCCAGGTGATTTGCCTCAGCCTCCCGCCCCGCCATAAAGGTCTCCCCCTTACTCTCACAGAGGTTGTGGAGAATACAGCAAGCAGTAATAACATAGGGGACATTGGTTTGGCTGAGGTCTGAGCGAGTCAGTAATGTCCGCCAGCGCGCCTTTAAACAGCCAAATGCACATTCCACCACCATTCTGCACTTGCTCAGCCTGTAATTGAACAGATCCTGACCCCTGTCCAGGCTGCCTGTGTATGGCTTCATGAGCCATGGCATCAAGGGGTAGGCTGGGTCCCCCAGGATAACGACAGGCATTTCAACATCCCCAACTATTATTTTCTGGTCTGGGAAGTAATCCCCTTGCTGCAGCCGTTTAAACAGAGTAGTGCTTCTGAAGACGCGAGCGTCATGAACCCTCCCTGGCCATCCCACGTGGATGTTTGTGAAACGTCCCTTGTGATCTACCAGTGCTTGCAGCACCATTGAAAAGTACCCCTTGCGGTTTACGTACTGGGTGCCCTGGCGCTGCGGTGCCAAGATAGGGATATGGGTTCCATCTATCGCCCCCCCACAGTTAGGGAATCCCAGTGCAGCAAAGCCATCCACTATGGCCTGCACATTTCCCAGAGTCACAATCTTTCGTAGCAGCAGCTTAGTGATTGCTTTGGCTACTTGCATCACAGCAGCCCCCACAGTAGATTTTCCAACTCCAAATTGATTCCCGACTGACCGGTAGCTGTCTGGCGTTGCAAGCTTCTACAGGGCTATCGCCACTCGCTTCTCTACTGTGAGGGCTGCTCTCATCTTGGTATTATGGCGTTTCAGGGCAGGGGCAAGCAAGTCACAAAGTTCCATGAAAGTGCCCTTACGCATGCGAAAGTTTCGCAGCCATTGGGAATCGTCCCACACCTGCAACACAATGCGGTCCCACCAGTCAGTGCTTGTTTCCCGGGCCCAAAATCGGCGTTCAATGGATAGAATCTGCCCCATTACCATCAGGATCTCCAAAGCGCAGGGGCCCGCGGTTTGAGAGAATTCTGTGTCCATGTCCTCATCACTGTCATTGCCGCGCTGCTGTATCCGCCTCCTCCTCGCCTCGGATTGAAGGTCCTGGTTCAGCATATACTGCAGGAGAGTGCGCGAGGTGTTTAAAACATCCACGATTGCGGTATGGAGCTGAGCAGGGTCCATGCTTGCTGTGTTATGGCGTCTGCACAGTTCACCAAGCAAAAAAAGGCGCGAAACGGTTGTCTGCTGCTCAGGGAGGGAGGGGTGAGGCTGTACCCAGAACCACACGCGACAATGATTTTTGCCCCATCAGGCACTGGGATCTCAACCCGGAAATGCCAAGGGGCGGGGGAGGCTGCGAGAACTATGGGATAGCTACGGGATAGCTACCCACAGTGCAACGCTCCAGAAATCGACGCTAGCCTTGGACCATGGACGCACACTACCGATTTAATGTGTTTAGTGTGGCCGCGCGCACTCGATTTTATAAAATCTGTTTTACAAAACCGGTTTATGCAAATTCGGAATAGTCCCGTAGTGTAGACGTACCCTATGAACCCACCCTTCACTTACCATCACTGTAGGTAAGTTAATCAAAATCCCTAACCTCAGACAAAAGGGCTATGTGAACCCAGGAGTTTTGGACTATGTAGGTGGATGCTTTTTCCTGAGTATTGTTCTGGGGAATGGGATGTGCGTGCGCGCATGTGTGCTGAGCACAAATGACTGAGAGAGATGAGAGCAGAGGAAAAAATCCAAGAAGAAGCCTTAAGCACAACGTGACCCTGACAGAAACTTAGAGAGAGGTTTTGTGTCAAGGGCCAGCTAAAAAGAAGCCTTGGGCTTGTAAGCTAAGAAACTACCTTTTGCCTTTGGTTTCCTTGCATTTGGCGAAGCGGAACAGAGAAGAACAAGGAAACAATGAGACAATGTCGGTCCACATGATCAGCAGTAGTCTCAGTATACCAGCTGCCTAACCATTCTCAGCTCTGATGTAGGCATTGTGGTAAAGGAGGGATTGGAAGCAGGACGAAGAGGTGGCTTTGTGAAAGTTTATGGGGCGTACAGCTGAGCAACATTTTTCATCTGAAACTTTTTTGGAGAGGAAAAAAATGCACATTTGGCAACACTGAAACATTTCATGAATTTGTGTTGATTTTGCCATATTTCGTGTGATAAAAAAATCCAAAATAGTCAAAATGTTTCATTTAAACATTTTCAAAGTGTGCTGAAATAAATCATGGCTTGGGTTACCTCAGCTCTTCTACTCTAGATCTTTGACAGTATATAGAGTACCATGCCAGTGCATAAAATGGAGTCCTTACATGGATATTTAACACTATTTAGTGTGTCAATAATTATTATGGAGCCCTTAACAAGTAGGGCTTTGAAGCTCTCCTGATGCACTGTGCCAATGCATGCTATAGGATCATTAACATGTCTTTCTTTGACAGGATGCCTTTTAAGAGCTTCTTCACAGGACAGCCGTTACAATATATCATGTCAATGCATACTATAGAGCTATTAACTAGCAGACATTTAATGCAATACACCATATCATGACAATGCATGCTATTAGGCAACCCTTAATCATTGGATCCCTGATATTGATATACCAACCCTAATGGCTCTGAAGGAGCCATTAAGAAGTATAGTGTCAAAGTGCTATAACGATATTTGCAACAGTATATTATGAAGCCATTAAGTGAATATTCAGAAACTCATTAAATCAAAGGGAAATTGTGTATTGTCATAACTGAGGTGCCATAACATTCAGTGCATGCTAAATATGTAATGGACAGTTGTTACTTTCCATGCTGAGGCCTTTTCTAATGTTAATAACTTGGTATTACCAGCCTTCCAAAAATATAACAAGCAGAACATTCCAGTTCACATTCCTGGCAAACTGCTTGCATCCTTTTTAATTTAGGAATTAAACTTTATTATTAGAGTTACACAGACATAACTGAGTCAAAACACTGTTTATTTTTTTCTTCAACTACAAAGTGGTCAAAATAATATGATTAAAAACTTGAAGCAACAAAATGTGACTGAAAAAAAAGACAGCAAGTTGAATTGGTATGATATAATTATTATTCCTCTGAGGAAAAAAAAAAGTACATTCCTTGAATGTATGGTAGATGCTTACACAGTACTAACTTGTTATGTCATGACTGGAACAATTATAATAATACAGTATCTATGAATGTTTTTTTACTTAATTTAGCTAGCAAAGGAGGATAGGTTCCTCCTTCTCAGAACACAAAAATTGGTTTCACTCTTATTCACCGAGTAGGTGTTTGATGCTAAAAGTCAATTATCATTGTTTGCCCAGATTGACAGACATCCCCAAATGGTTTGTCAAATTGTTGCAGCATAATTCATTTTGCATAATGTAACAATACCAAGTGGTGTCAGGAAGTAGGAGGGGGAGCAGAGTGGAGGAATGATCATGTCAATGATAATGATGTCCATACTCCTTCAGACACTGGCAGAAAGTTACATTAGCA
Source organism: Mauremys mutica (assembly GCF_020497125.1). NCBI lineage: Eukaryota > Metazoa > Chordata > Testudines > Geoemydidae > Mauremys > Mauremys mutica. The sequence goes on from NC_059080.1 coordinate 86,892,319, forward strand.
AATGTTGATTGACTCATCAGATGTAACCTGACACAGTTTTACACTGCCAAACTAATAATTAGCATTGTCACTTACAGTGTGATAGAAACAAAACCTCAAAGGTATTTGGTGTTATCTAGAGTGATGGATAATAACTTAATATGTGTTAGAAATAAAACATATTAAGTGTTATCTTGGTAAACGTACAGTCAATGTACACATTAGTAATTCTCATTTAGTCAGCTGATGCCAAGGTATTTTTCTGGTGTTATTGACAAATGCTAAGAGGATAGAGGTGTGGGAAAGCACATTTACTTGCAAGAAGCTGGTTTTCCTTGAATTGTTAATGATATTTGTGCAAACGGCAAAATTTTGTACATTTCTCCCAAGTGTTTGAATTGAGTATGATGAAATGGTATCACCTTACATGCCCTTGGCTAAATTTTGGAGAAAGGTAATGAATTGTAGTATGGGAAAATTTTACCATTTTTAGGACATTTTGCCTCTTACATCACTGCCCCAGGGAAAGAATGAAGAATTATCTCAATAATACTATCAACGGAAAGAAAAGAAGCAAAATCTGCCATAATCTTGTGCAGTTTCTCAAAAATGTGATTTTTCCTGGCTTCACTGATAGAGAGAATATTTTCCACAGCTTGTGTGTGAACGTTTCCCCTGTAATTCCTCAGTTCAGGAGACCAGATCTATTCAAGAAAGGCACTTAAGCACAGCTTACATTTAACTGCATATTTTAGTCCCACTGAAGTCAAAGCTTAAGTGCTTTACTGACTATGGAAGGACTTATGCACATGGTTAAGTGCTTTCCTGAAGCAGGGCCGTAGAGTCTACCTGCATGCATTGCTCCCATTGACTTCAATGCTGAAAGGTCAGGTGCCTAAGAGCACAGAAAGACTGAGAAGTGAGAAATAAATTATATTAATTAGTTATAGTGACTTTCCTATAAGACTTATACAGTATAACAAACAATGTTACTTTTTAGCTGTAGGCACCATCCATGTGACTTACTCTAAGTGTGTTTAGAGTTTTTCTCTCAGTCGATTATTAATAACCATCTCTTAAGAGTCTTTTCTCTCCTGTCCCAATCTAGCTCACATTGAAATTAGTGGGAGTATTCCTACTGACTTCAGTGGGAGGTAGATTGGACACCCTGTGTTTTGGATGTAAACCAGGGATCCCACTGGCTTACTTCTGAGAGTAGTGCCACTAGTGTATTAGGACTACTGATTTAGTGGGTCTACTCATATGAGCAAGGTGAGCAGTGTTTGCATCACTGTATGTTAAGTAAATACTTGATTGGAAATCAACTATAGTTGGCAGGAATTTCATTCAAATACCACATCACTTGCCCAACTGCATTCCTAATAGTAACATAGCCCATTCCTCAGCACAAAGTAAAATAGAACATATAATTAATTTTATTTGAAAATCCTGTCTGAGCACTTTTCTACCTGTTTCATTTCACTGCCACATCACAAGATAGACTCTGAGCAATGTCACATACCCTGAAGAAACAGAAGAAAGAGAAAAAATATTTTTTGGTGTTTGCATATTCAGTCTATGCAAATGTATTATACTTTGCTCAGCTTCATCATAATGGAAAAAGCAAGCAAGATAAACTTTTTTTTCCCCAAACACTTCATACATGTTCTTATTTTGCATAGTGCATTCTGTAACTCATTGCAGGCTTTTCTTTTTAGCTAGCCGCCTCAGGCTATTATTTTGGAACAAAGCTTAACTCCAAACGTATCCAGCATAAAATCACATGAAATAGTTGGCCACAGCTACACCTACAGGTTTTGGAATGAGACACATTAGAAATGGAAAAGACCTATTAATCTGTCTCTTTGCAGACACCCCTGCAGTCCAGTCTAGTTTGTAAAACTCCCTTTAATCTCCCAGCATTTGCAGGTCCTTTTTGCTTATCAGGCAAACCTGAGTGAAATGTGTACTCTGCAAATGAGCTAATAAAACAAAACAAAACAAAAACAGTTTAAAACTTGTGCAGGCAATTAGATAGTTTGTGTGACATTTGAAAGTCCTGCATTTTTCTGTGTAGAAATCTGGATTGAGGTATCATAACAATCTTATACCACCAGGTTGTGCTGTTGCCCTTATGCAGTATACACTACAATGGAACTGTGCTACTATGTTCAGCCTGTGGACATTATTCATCTGGGAGGAGCCTCAAACCCTTAAAACCAGAAAAATAAGTCGTTCAGAATCACTTTCTTTCTGGTTTTACTGCTCAGTTTTTTCTCAGAGATCTTTGGCTTGTTTTGTAAACCACTGGCAGTGTTTCTGGGCCATGAAATTCAGGTACAAAATAAATCACCCAACTGCACGGGCTTAAGATGCAAACACTGCAAAGCCAAGCTGTAGATTGATGTAACATTTAGTGCAGTTTCCAGTAAACCATCCATTAAGTTCATTGCTGAAGCTAACCTCTATTATGGCATGTTGCCTTACTTTTTTTTTTTCTTTCCCTCTTTTGGAAATGGCTCTTTTGCAGCTTTTTAAAGCCATATACTACATGCAAAATCTGAAGCACACTGAGGGGTAAGTATAAACATCATCTCCACTATGTATATTACGAGGAACAAACAACCAAGCCAACCAAACCCAAACTTGCATTTTAAAGTGTGACAATAAAGGAGCCTCTTTGTTCTGACACTGTAGAGCACTGCTGCTCACTGCACACCACTCTTTTGCCTCAGTGTGTTTCTGGCATACACTACGAACACACTATTTTTTCAGAGTAATTCTTTAGCGTGGTCTTTTTTTCACTTTCCTGACATTCCCCATGCTATTTCTCTTTTAAAGTGTATCTGTTTCTTCCAGTTCCTTGTGGCAATTTCCTACGGGCTTTCTGGCTGATTCCCTGCTGTGTGGTTTCTAGAGTGAAAGAAACATCAGAAGTAACCAGGGGAACCTGCTGGAATGTCGATCACTTCAAGATCTGGTCTGATGGTAATTAGATGTTGAAAGTTCTCAAATTTTTCACTATCCAGTGTGTTCCTCAGTATGTCTGGTTAAAAAGAAGTCTGATAATGGAGGAATAGTGACATGTTTAGTAAACATATATCCCACTGAACTTTTGAATGTTCTGCAGGCAACTCAGGGGCTGACAGCTGGGATAGTCTGATGTAATCAACACAGCATCTACATTGACGCTGCGTTGACCTAGCTACATCAACCTAAGCTCTATGCCCCTGACTGAGGTGGAGTTATTAAACTGGTGTAATGGGCGACTTACATCGGCAGAAGCAACATTGTAGTGTAGACACTTACAGAGTGAGGTCGAGGGAAGCTTCCTTACGTTAAGCTGCCTCACAAGGTAAAATAGCATCAGAAATGTGATGGAGCAAAGGGGGCTATGGTGGGGACTCAGGACTGATCACTGTTATGTTGCATCAGAACACTGAACCATTAGAGGAGGCCTATGTTTGACAGTTCAGAGTTTGGCAGAAGAGGCAGAATATTACCCCGATGGAAGTGGTTCTGGCTCACAAGGGGATACTTTGTGGAAGCCATCCTTTTATCTTTAGTGGTACTACTTTAAAATATATTGATACCAGGAAGACCAGTTGTGAGGATTTGGTGGCAAACCTTGATCATTGGAAGTGGATAACGTTGAAAAATATTCTTTGTTAATTGGCCTCTTAATCCAGATAAAATAGACTTCTGTAGCCCTAAGGAGGTGGTTTTGGCAGGTTGCAACTACCCCTTGCCTAGTAAACATTTGGCTCATTTTTGTTATCTCCCAGATTTTTCCTTTCCTTTTAGGATACCTTCCCTGATGCAATAATACCCTTACAATCTGACTGCTGCTGACAGCAGGCAAGACATCAGGCATCCCACACGGGTCCTTCTACCTTCACTCACAGTAATGGAGGAAAGAAGATAGAACAGGGTTTGCAGACTTGCTAGGACATTTAACCCCCCCCAAAAGCTGCAAGGGCCCCAGTACGGGAGGAAGTAATTTGGTTACCCTGTTGCCAAAAGGAAAAGAACAAAGAGTATCCTTTCTTCCACTCCTAAGAAGCTGGGACTCAGATGTGCGTGTGTCTTGCTGCCATTGTGGATAGTGTGTGCTAGGGTTGACACATAGCCCCAAATGCACTCCAGAGGAAAAGGGCCAGATTCTCAGCTGGTGAAAGTCAACATTGCTCCATTAAACTCAATAGAGATATCCCATTTACACCAACTGAAAATCTGGCCATTCAGAATGGAGTGTCTGATGATAATTAGATGTTGCAAGTTTTCAAATTTTCCATTATGAGTTAGCTGTACAGCAATTCCTAGTTTATGGATGGCATGTGTGAAGAGTTCCTAAGTGTGAACATAGGAATTATAAACCATGGAACTTTACTTTTGTCTAGCTGAAAAAATTATTAAAGAGAGTGTTATAGCTCAATATGTTGAGAATAAACCAGTATACTTTCAGTAAAAGGAAAAAAAAACACCTTTCCTCTCTAACCCATTCAAATTATATAAAAGAGTTAATACAATAGTATATAAAGGAGAATTGGAGAAGATAATTTATTTAGACTTATAAAAGCCTTGTGATAAAGTCCCTCACAAGAGACTATTATGGAAATTCAATAACCACAGGGTAAAAGGTAAATTTCTGCCATGGATTAAAAACTGGTTAAGAGATAGAGGAAACAAAGGATAATTAAAAATAGTTAATTCTCAGCATGGAAAGAGGTTAATAGTGGATTGCCCTAGGACTTGCAACTGGGACTGATCTTTGTCACTTTAAAACATGAGCATGGTAAAAAAAAGTGGCACTGCCTTACTCAACAGATCTTCTCCATTACTGTAGTTTAAGTCAGGTTTGCTTACATAAAGCACACCATTTTTTTTCTGTTTTGACTTATGATGACACCAGAGAGCTGAGACAGTTTTGGGAGAGTGAGCTCAATCCTTCACTGGCTTGCACATCACCAAGAGAATAGTTCCAAGTGTAAATTCTTTGTTCTGACGTGTGAATCATCAGCAGTAATAAAGACAACTTTTCTCCCATATCTCTCAAATGAGTTTGTAGCACCACAAGTTGGATAATAAACCATAGTTTTTTTCTTGAAAACCAGAAAAAATGTGGGGTCAGATTCTCAGCTGATGTAAATCAGCCCCATTAAATCCAGTTGAATTATATTAGGTGATACCAACCCTTTGTCACAGTTTCAAGATAACTGCACCTCAGTGATCCCACAAAAGGCACCAACTTAAGGTTTCCAGCTCCCAAATGTCACCTTTCTTGGGTGGAGACCTACAACCCTCTCCCCCCTGACTGGGGGTTTTAAGGCTGCACAGCTTCCTGACTTACACTGTGATATCTCTAGCAAGCCCATCTTTCTAAAGGTCAATGCCTGTGTTTTACTTTCTCTCTAAGGGCTATGAATAATGTATTGCCAACAGTTACAAGTTATCACACAGCTCTGTCTAAGCAAGCTCATTTATTCTTAAGGTAAAAGCATTACAGAGAAAACAAACAAAACAATAAAAGTTCCTAAAGGCTTACCAGAGATCACCTTTCAGTCTAATGGGGCCATGGGACCAAAATTTATCCAACCCATTTGCAAGTGTTGGTCCCCCGCTTGGATAGAAAAACTTGTCCATTTGCTGAATCAGAAAGAGGCCCTAAGTCAGTTTTAACCCAGCCTTTGTATATCAAAAGCCCTTTTTCTGTCTGTTGGGGAAACCCAGTTTGAACCAGTTTGTGCAAACCTCCCCAGGATGAGGAGGTGGCACTTTTCTGGAGGTGGTTACAACCTCAGTGATTCTCCTTAATCACCTCCACAGTTTCTCGTTCCTGGAGAGGTTGTGGTAAACCTCCCTCCCTAGAGCTGCATACAACCCTGGCCACAGTGAGACATAGACTTAATACAAAATGGGATTGCAATATCTGTCACACCCCTCTGTAGAAAGGATCATTTAAAACCCATGTAAGCCCTATTTTGAAGGCATAAGTGAGGAACATGACTTCAGTCGACTTTCTGCACAAGTGTAAATTTAACCTGATGTAAGCAGCTGAAAAAGATTCAGTAAAATTAGGGAACTGAAAAACAATATGGCAGATATAACTTGATGCAGACCCAAATGAATTCAGTATTAGCTGTTACCTCTCAGGACAAAGACATAAGCTCCATAATGCACAACTCAGTAAAGATTCCTGCTGAATCTGCAAAGGGAGCCAAAAAAGTGGATAAATTGTTACAACAGGCTGTGTTAATAAACATTATATGAAAAAAAATGTTGCTATTGTATAAATCATTATCACAGTCTCTTCATTTTGAAAAATGCATTCATAGTTTTGGTCACCTGAACACAAAGTGGACACAGCAAATATGCAAAATGTCCAGGAAAAGTGTATTATGTGGAACACTATCTAGTGCAGGCCACATGAAATATCTCACTTTTCTAAAAATAGGACTGGAAGACTTCCCAGATGATACAATGTGCCTGCCCTTTGAGAATAGTGTAAAAATGAAGTCAGTAATTGGATTTTTTTTTCAAGGTTTTGTGTAGCAAATGCAAAGCAGTTTCTCTGTTACACACCATATAATAGTAGCACCCATGAGTCAGACGTGAAGTTTGATGTGGAACAATTGACACATAGGTTGACTTTAGAATGGACAGGAATGCAGAGGGGTTCATTGGTTTTAAGGGGAAAAATCTATGACACAAAACCAAAAATATTTACAAAAGTATTTTGTAAATATTGTTTTCTTTTTGCTGTTTTCCTTCCCTTTCTTTTCCTTTACTCCCACACAGTGATTTAGGCAAGACTAAGAAGATCAGTCTATTTTCTCAGATTGATGCTATCCAGCTCACTATTTAAGGGCCCAGTATTGCAAAGTGACTCATTTCAGTTGAATTCTTTAGTGCCATGCAAGTTTTAGTACCATGAGTAGAATGTTGTTTTAAACAGTCATTATGTTAAATTGTACTGCAAGGCAAACAGTTTATCTACTAAGAACTGTATGATAATGTAGAAAATAGTGGTTTGTTTTCTAAATCTGGCAAATATTTTTCACACAAAATGTTTTGCTCCGAGAAAATGTGGTTTTGCTGAAGTCGAATTTTTCAATGGGAAAGCGTCAATTTTGACAAAATGTTTTGATCTTCTGTTGGGAAAATCAAAATAAAATGTTTCATTTTGATTTGGCATTTGAAACAAAATACATTTTTGGCATGATTCGGGACAGAAACAAATACAGAAATATCAGAATTTCTCCTGGGATGGAAATTCCAATTTCTGATCAGCTGTAATCTTACCCTTTCATCAGATCCGAGCCTGCAGATGATGAGCTTCTTCAGCTCCCACTGAAGACAGCACAACACCATGAGTTAGCTGTGGGTCTAACAGGGTATTCTCATTGTGATTTGAAGGCATGAATCACCGCACAGAGTCAAGCCAGATGCATGGAGTTTTACACTCATCCGCATTAATGAATTAATGCAATATTCCTTCACAGTAAACCCTCTGGGTAGATAAATATTATTATTTTATTTATATGAAGAGCTGCATCATGGCATTTCATGCACTGCAAACCAATATTTGCATTAATCAAAAAAACTAGGTGCTCCTTTCTTTATTCCGGGTATTAATTCCATCTGTTAGCTCTTTTAAGATACGATGTGTGTGGACGCCCCCTCCAGATATTTAAAAGTCATAGTAATGAAAGCATTTTCAATAGTATTTCTTCTTTGTGGCCATCCAAGTCCCGAAGCAGAGGCTAGTGGTTGTAGTATGTTGTGAATGTCATTCTGGTCAGAGTGGGAAAGGTTTACAAAATAGTAACGTTTAGTAGTGTTTCCTAAAGATACCCAGGCTCTGGATTACTCAAATCTGTTCTTTTAGTTCATTCCACATCTAGATTCCCCTCAAATGAGAATACTGTGAAACAAGGTTATAAAGGGTTCAATTAATGGCTGCCTTATGACCATACAGCCCCATGGCAATTACCATTAGACCAGAGGGCCTTCGTTACTGGACACAAAGTTGGCTCTGCCAGCACTGTGCTCTCCTTCTCCTCTCTTCCTCCACCAGCACTGTGCTCCTCCGTTGGCCCCAAGGATGCTTGAGGTAGTGTTAGGGGTGTTGATAGAGTGATGGGGTGTAGTCCAGCACTAAAGCTGGGAGTGAATGGCACTGTGGGTATGTCTACAGTTAAACACCCGTGGTTGGCATGTGCCATCTGAGTCAGGCTCATGGGGCTCGAGCTAAGTGGATGTTTAATTGTGGTTCGGGCTGGAGCCTGCACCCTGCAAGTGGGAGAGTTTCAGAGCTCAGGCAGCAGCCCAAGATAAAACATCTATACCAAAATTAAATAGCCCCTTAGCCTGAGTCCCACAAGCTTGAGTCAATTGGCACGAAGTAGCCACAGGTGTCTAACTGCAGTGCAGACATACCCACAGAGCTCGTCAGCAGCCAGGCAGGCATGAGTTGGGACACCCCATCAGCACCTAAAGCTGAACTAGCCCTGAGATTAAGTGCAGTGCAAAATTCTGTCCTTGGGCATGGCACAGCACTAATTCAGAAATGAATTCCATCCCCAGTGTCTAGAGTTTCACACAGATCTGATTTTCCACTAGCCTCAGTTTTACACCAATGTCACACTCTTGACTTCAGAGTTACTCTGGATTTCATTGGCGTAAATGAAAAACAAGCCAATCTATTGGTCCAGACTAGTACAAATCATACCAGCTATTCAGACCTAGAGATGCTCAACAGGATGCTCTAAAGGGCCAAATTCTGGTTGTAGTTCCACTGATGTAAATTAGGAGTAGCTCCACTGATGACAGTAGATTTACACCAGTGCGAAACAGGCCCTAAGAGGAGGTTCAAAAGTTACAGGAAGCCCTAACGTAGAATCATCATAGGGCAAAATCAAGAAAATGTGAAATTAGGCAAAAACCTTCCAAAAAGAAAGGAAAAAGAGAAAAGGGAGGCACAAGAGTTATTAATGTCAGAATATCAAGTCTAACTTAAAGAGAGAGAAAGAGAGAGAATACTGGTAACAGGAAACTAAAATTAACCATAGTTAGGCCTGATGTTTAGGACTTCTGGAAGAAAAGTTAATATGTTAAAAGTTCATATGCACCATAGCTGTGATTTTGAGAGATCAGATATTGGAAAGGGAACAGTTCTACAACCCAGGAAGGCTGGGAACTTATTTTTATAATTTATGGAAAGGTAAAGATTCAATGCCATAATGCACCCAACAGGCACCTGCCCTGAGTCCAAACAGTTAATTTTTGTAACAGAAGGAAGGAGGGGTTTTGTGCAAAAATGTACAAGAACCAGTGACCAGGTTGACCAGATATGGGGACCTGAGACACAAGCTATACCATCCAGAACCTCATATAAGGAGCTGGGAAGCAAGTGCCTGATTACCAGAAGCACATGACTCTTACTTGGCCACAATAGCTTACGAAAGCGGCTGAGGATTTAGCTAAACACCCATCCATCTGAGATCACACTTGGCAGGGCATTTTAATTTGATTTTCCTCTAACACCAGAAATATGTTTGTTTTGGGGAATAGTGATTTCCCTATCATGACATAGTGCTTTTTATGTCTCCCAATGAACATCTACAACTGCAGATAGAGGGCATTAAGGTCTGTAATATCATTCAGGTTGTCTTCATCAACACAACCTACAAGTCACTTGTTAGAGTCATTTGCCAGTGTTTTCCTCATTTGCCAGCCCTTGGACTAATAAATACATAAAAGGTAACTATGATCAAGCTGTCATAGACCACTGTTATACATGCAGGTGAATAGTCTATGATGCGATTGGTATTGTTCAAATGGATGGTTTAACACAGGAGTCTATGGCCTGGTCTACACTGGGGGGGGGGTGTTCGAACTAAGGTACACAAGTTCAGCTATGCGAATAGCGTAGCTGAACTCGAAGTACCTTAGTTTGAAGTACTTACCCGTCCTCACGGCGCAGGATCGAAGTCCGCGGCTCCCCCGTCGACTCCGCCACCGCCGTTCACGGTTGTGGAGTTCCGGAGTCGACGGGAGCGCGTTCGGAGTTCGATATATTGCGTTTAGATGAGACGTGATATATCAAACTCCGAGAAGTCGATTGCTACCCACCGACCAGGGCGGGTAGTATGGACGTACCCTATGTTTTCACACATTATCTCATTCTAATAAACACTGTTACCTAAAGTATGTTTTAGTCTGCAGTACGCTTCAGTCTTGAACCTGCTCATCCTGGTGCTAAGCATCCCTTGTGTGTCTGTACAATACTCTTTCATAGAACAAAACTGATCATGGCTTTTTTAGTTTACTGGAAAGGGAGGGAAGGAAACAGAGAGGAGTGGGAACAAACTGAATGCATCTCCGGAGGTCTTAGAAGAGGCTTTTCTATGAGTGTTCAGCTCCAGGCAGTAAAGTGTCAGGCATGTGAAATTAATAACTGAATTAGTAATAGTGAAAACTCCAGGACACCAGGCTGTGCCTTGATGAGCCATATCCATGGATTAGCAGCAGCCAACCCTCATCACACACACAAACCCAATCCCCACAAAGCTCCCCGCCACAAATATAAATGAAGAGTAATACATTAGTGCAGCATCTGAAGCACCATAATATTAGTTGCTGTAAAACTCAAGTGCTCAGGATGTGCTCATCTGATAGCCTATAACAATGGCACTGCTAACTGATACACTCACATGGTATAACAAGAAATCAACTGACAAAACTGTTTGCTCCATTTCTTTTGTTTATAACATGCATCACACTTGACAATGTTATTAACATTAGAGCTGGGCAAAATTTTTCAACCGAGACATTTTTGAAATAAAACCTTTTGACTTTTTTTTAAATTCAAAATGAGTTTTTGTTTGGAAATTTCCTTTAATTTTATGGTTTTTTAAAATGTAAAGAAAGGCTCAAAAACTAAATGAAATGTTTAGTTTCAGGTTCCACAAAATATTTCATTTCACAGAAGTTTTAGGGTTTTTTGTTTTGTTTTTTTTAAATTTGTTTTGGATCAACCTGTAACTAATTCGTTGTTGATTTTTAGGAATTGCCCACAAACTGAAAAAGCTGGGGAGAGAGGGACACAGAAAACAGACAACAAAGGGAGGAGGGTAGCCATCTGTATTAGTTTTATGCTACGTGGGGATTCCCCACAATGAGGGACTCACCACCTTTCCATTTAGACAGTTTTCTCTGTCCTCTTCGCATTTCTCACAGCAGGATCTAGATCCTGTTGTCATTCACTTCCTTAGTGTAAATGGTCCACCTTACAAAACCATCTCCAGTGTGGCATGATCAGTGGTCTTTGCTCAGGACAGTTTAAGGCTGAGGGGCCTAACTAAAGACAGTGGGAGTCTTTGACTCGAGTGCAATGGGCTTTGGATCAGGCCCTAAAAGGAAGGTGATCTGGAAGTACATTGAGTTGTATGGGGTAGATTATCCAGCTCCTGTCCACACTGTCTCCGGCTCTAGCTCTTGGTGTAACCATCACATTCTTGAGTGCTAAAACTTCACATACCCAGCAACAGACAATCATCTCCATACTTGCTTCTTCTGCCATCCCCACCTGACTCTAGATTGACACCTCCAGCGCTGCTTTTAGCCCTGCTTTATAGGAAAAACAAACAAACACACACACACATACCTCTCCCACTGATTTTCCAGCCTATTTTTCTATAACACTTATCAGAACTGTTTTCTCCAGACCAGAGTTACAAGCTGGTAATATCAACAATTTCTGTTTGACCTAGCATAAAAAATCAGATGAACATCAGGGCAAGGAACTAGGTAAGTCAGGTATGGGCTTAACAAGTGACCAGTAAGATAAGCCTATTTATTTACCTTTTAAGCAATGTAGTATGACTCTCTTTTTATCAAGCTGTGGTAGAAGATTCAAATAGCTGCCCTGCACTTTTTGTGTTTGCTTGTTACTTTCTCTCTTTGCTGTGAACCATTGTGGTTTGTGTTACTTTATCATTGGTGTCCATATTGCAAACTCTTTTTCATTAATTTTCAATCTTCTTTCCAGCTCCAGAATTTCCAGCTCCCCCTTTTTCCCTCTAAAGTTATTCTTAGATGAACATCATGTGGTTGCTTTATTTGGCATGGATGTCTTTTTACTCCATTTCCTAGATTTCCCCCCTGCTTTATAGCACTGGACTGGATTTCAGAACTCCTACACTCAATTTTTGGGTCTAGCATTTTCCTGCTGAGTGAATCTGACATATCAGTCTCCCCCGCCCCCAGACTGAATAATTAGACTTTTTGCAGATATCTCTGAGATTAAAGCTAGTGAGAAAATTGGGGGGTGGGGGGGGGGAGATGGGGTATCTCTGTGGGAAATTTTGAATTAAAACAAACAAACCAAAATTATTTTGCTTTTCAGCTGAAAATGTGTCAGTTTTTGAATTTTCAGATTTCTGAGAAAAAAATCTAAAATTTTTTAGGTAAGCCGATAGTTTCTGTGAACATTTTCATTTAGTCATGGACTGAAATTTTCCAGCCAGTCTTGTCTGTGAGGGTTGCGGTATGGCAATCACCACCCACAAGCCTTTGCCAGGTTGCAGTATTGGAACACGGTCCCTCTGTGGTTGCTGTTCTAGCCCGTGGGTTGGAATGGCGGCTGCAGTCCCTCTGCATTCCTTCTGTGAGTTTTTGGGACACTAATGTCTTTGGCCACACTCACATATTTGGGGCCAGCATGGATGGGAGACAGAGGCCCCCTATGAGACTTCCCCATTCTCAGGGGAAGAGAAAACTGTACAGAATTCCTTGTGAGAGCTCTCCACAGCAGGATGAATTGCACAGTGGTGTCATGGGGCTTAGTGATAGTGGTAAAGTGTGCTGAGAACTGCAGGTAAAGTGCAAGGTATTTTTTATTATATTAGCAGTAGCTGAAGAAAATGATGTAAGAAATACAACAATTAAAGCTATTTTGACATTCCTTTTTACGACTTCAGTAGAATCCCATATGGTTCTTACCAGGTCCATAATTTTTCTGCCAGTGTGTGACATGATGCAGAAAAAATAACAGAACTTCATTGTGTGAATAAGTGTCGGAGACAAGCCCATAAATAGCTTCAACTGAGGAAAGTCACTTAAGAGGCTGTTTGATGTGCTGTTCTGAAATATTGCAATTTTGACATAGAGCAGAAAGAGAGGCCAGCTAATGGATAATTGCAGTATTAAATACAGGACAAGAACAGAGCTGCAAGGTCACTGTGAGACAGACAGGTAAGCAGTGCTGAAGACGACCATGTCTGTAAGTGAGATTTTAGCCATAACCACTGTGACAGATAAGAAAATATCCTGCAACATCCTAGAGAGATCTTATTGAATTAAGTTTAAATATTTTAGGAGTTAATTGTATTAATTTTATTAACAATGCAAATGTCATTGTACTATTGGCATGTAATTCCATGGGGTAGGGCTACCAGGAACTAAGAACAGTGGGGGGAAGTTAGGCAAATTCACTCAAGTTGTAACACCTCCAAAGAGCTACCACCACCTGGAGAAAGGCTTGCGTATACTGGTTCTGACTAGGTTCTCCAGGGACCAACAAATAAAAAAAGGATTTTTGGTTAAATAGCCTGAGTTTAAATTAACTCAGGGCCTTCTTTCTGATCCAGCAAGACAGGACCTCTGGTCCAAGGGGACCCAGTCCTTAGAGAAGGGTTAGCAGGATTTTGGCCTACAAAGGTGCCATAAGACTGAGGGGGCTTGTTCTGACCAAAAGCTTTTACAAAGTTGTGATCACAGAAAAAAAATGTGGGTATGGTTTGAAGGACTGTTCACTGGCCAGAGCCCATGTTGGAGTTAGGATCACTTCTGGTAAGCTTATCAGCATGTGTTTTATTGTTTTGATGTTTTCTCTGTAATGCTTTTACCTTAAGAATAAATGTTCTTACTTAGAAAGAATTGTGTGGCAACTTAACTGTGGCGATGACACAGTGTACCATCTCTGAGGTGGGAAGCAAAGCAGGCCTACTTAGGCAGTCTAGCTGTTGCTGTGGATACCACATCCAAGAGAGGTGATGACTGAGGAGCCTGGAGCCTAGAGTACGTGCCTTGGCTGGACCACGGAGGGGAAACACAGGAGCAGTTGCCCTGACTGTGACAACTAGACCCTCTAGATTACACAGTTACATTCTCAATGACACATACTGAGAATCTAAGGAAGTGACTGAAAACTGGTGGGCTATCTAACCAGCCTAAGAAAGGATCAGTACCTTTCCTGAGTCTGTTCTAGGACAGCATTTATTATCCAAACACAAAAACTCATGAAGAAACACAAAATAAAGGGATTTCCCCTGACCACAGCAGGCAGAGACCTTTCTCCTTGCCTGTCTCAGAAAGAGGACACACCCATTTTCTCAATCCCGTGGCTGTATCATATTACCCTTTCCTTGCTGTTTCACCCTGCCACAGTAACATAAACCAAATAAGAATAAACCTGTATTTCATCAGATCTGCAGGGGATTCAAGCTCAAAGTTTTCAGAGCAAAGGCCTAGCAAAACCTAGTCTGAAGGCAGAGCCTCAAAAGAAAGACCACCATGTGAAATGCATGCAAAAGCATGTCAGGGCTTGTAGATGGTATTATAATTGGGCATCTCTGCTCAAACAAAGAACAAACATAATAAAAAGGTTCATTTGTTACTAAGGGCTTGGCTACACTTACAAATTTGCAGCGCTGCAGCAGGGTGTGAAAACACACCCTCTCCAGCGCTGCAAATTGCGGCTCTGCAAAGCGCCAGTGTGGTCAAAGCCCCAGCGCTGGGAGCGCGGCTCCCAGCGCTGTACGTTATTCCCCACAAGGAGGTGGAGTACGGACAGCGCTGGGAGAGCTCTCTCCCAGCGCTGGTGCTTTGACTACACTTAGCGCTTAAAAGCGCTACCGCGGCAGCGCTTTGAAGTGCTAAGTGTAGCCACAGCCTGAGAGAAAGATATGCACCGGCCAACTAGGCGTGGAGGCTTTCTGAATGGAGGTGACATAGTAGAGCAAACTCTCTGCTGGGTGCCTAGTTGGCTCCCTTATTCTCCGCTCACCCATGGAAGTTGCTGTACTGCACAATGACTGTAGCAAGTGCTCTCCTAGAATCCAATGGGAATTTTGTCTTTGGAGAGGTTTGAATATCAAGCCTATATCATGTAAGACCCAAACAGTGTAATTGTCTTGTAGATTTCAATTGTATTGTTATGCTGAAGGTGTTGATGGATGCCTTCCAGTGAGTCTTTTATCTATAGACAATCACAGACTTCACTGAAGCCGATGGGTGTGCTCAGTACCTTTCTTTCCAGCTAAATGGAAGGAACAATTGGATGCGCCTTTGTGTAGTGATAGTTAGAAAGAGTAAGGCTGTGGCTACACTTAGCGCTTCAAAGCGCTGCCGAGGCAGCGCTTTGAAGCGCTAAGTGTAGTCAAAGCGCCAGCGCTGGGAGAGAGCTCTCCCAGCGCTGTCCGTACTCCATCTCCCTGTGGAGAATAACGGACAGCGCTGGGAGCCGCGCTCCCAGCGCTGGGGCTTTGACCACACTGGCGCTTTGCAGCGCCGCAATTTGCAGCGCTGGAGAGGGTGTGTTTTCACACCCTGCTGCAGCGCTGCAAATTTGTAAGTGTAGCCAAGCCCCAAGAAACCGCTGCCCAAGGCAATGGATGCTGTGGTACAATTGTCTGTCACCTGGGGTTTGTGGGCTTAGGGATTCCTGAGAGTGATTGTAAAATGCAGGGCACTATGGGATTGACTGGCTGCAGCTGGTGTGTCTGTGTGCGTGAGAGACAGAAAGCTGCAGAAAGTGCGAGAAGCAATGGTGAGTGTGGCCCTGGGAGGGAGTTGAGAAACAGAGTGGTTTTGGGGTGCAGTTCTCCCTGGAAAGGCAGACTTGGATCTGTAAGTTATAAAGATATTCTGCCTGCTGTTGTCTGCGTGTACTGTGTTCAGGGAAACAGGACTTTGTGTGCAGTCATTGTAAATACAGAGGATTGCACCAAAGAAATATATAACTCATATCAACAATTACCATTTCTAAAGGAAACAACTGCCAAGGCCCTAAATATTGGCTAACTGCTCAGGCCAAAAAGAAGTGACATTATTAAGGGGCACTAAAAAGGCACAACATCTGAGCTACTGAATATTAAAGTTTTTGGATGTACATATTTAGATAGATCAAATATGCAGAAATAGAAAAGGTAAATTTCATAGAATTTACAATAACAGTTTTGATCTTTGTGCTGGCTGCAACAACTCTCAACTAACTATTCATAGCTGCTTGCTAGCATCATGCTTCTGCACAAAGATATTTTGGCATGATAAAATGATGCATATTGTGAGTCAAGTTGTTTTTTTTTGAAGAAAAACAGGCAGGTTAATTTTAGCTGCAGTGAAAAGAGGGAACAGAATCAATGTTTTCCTAAAATAAAAGAACAACAACAACAAAAAAATACAATATATGCCATGCTCTTAACTATGTATTACTAGAGATATGCAGAAGCACAGAATTTTATTCTGGATGGAATGTCACTACATTTTGCAGTTTTCACTCTCTCATCTACTTTTCATCTACTTTTCACGTGCCTGAATTTCAGGTATATATCACTTAAAAATATATATCTAAACCTCATTCTGGTCTCTGCAGATCAGAAGTAACTTCAGTAAAGTCAATGAATTTAAAACACCGTAAAACCAGTAGGTGAAACTGAGCCCTGAACGGAGTGTAAATTCCAGGTTTTTGCATTTATCACCAGTTAAGTCTGACCTAGGGCCTGATCCTCTGCTGATGTAAATTGGCGTAGCTCCACTGATTCCACTGGAACTATCATCATTTACATTCGCCGAGGACTTAGTAGGTTCATGGATATGAATGCCAGAATGGACAATAATATAATATAGTATGACTTGCTGTATAACACAGGCCATGGACTCTCCCCCAGTGATTTCTGTATCAATTTATGTTTAAACTATAGACATCAAATGATGGAGACTTCGCCACATTCCTAGGTAAGTTGTTCCAAAAACTACTTACCCTCTCTATTAAAAACATGTTCCTTTTTCCAGTCTAAATTAGTCTAGCTTCAGCCTCCAGCACTGGATCTCATTATGCCTTTTTTCTGATAGGTTAAAGAGCCATCTGCTATCATATCTCTTCCTTCTGGTTGTCTTTTAACCATCTCTGAGATAAACTAAATATATTGAGCTTCTTTCATTTAAAGGCAGGTTTTTCAAATCTCCTCCACTTTCTGAACCTGTTCAAATTTTTCAATATCCATTTTGAAGTGTGGGTGCTAGAACTGGACATAGTAGACCAGAAATGGTCTCACTAATGCTGTATACAGAGATGATTTCACCTCCTTACTTTCTTTCTATTTCTCTGCTTATGCCAATGAGGATCACATTTGCCCTCTGAGATATGGCATTGTACTGGCAGAAGGTGTTCAAATGATTATCTACCACCAACCCAAGTTTTTTTCAGTGTCACAGCATTCCAGGATACTGTCTCTCATTCTTTGTTCTGAGAAGTATGACCTTACATTTGATTGTTCAAATGACCCCATCTTATTGACCAGTACCCATCATTAAGACTCTCTGCTTGCCATGGAGGTCATGGATTCCATGACTTTCCGTGACTTCTGCAGCGGCCAGTGCACCTGGCCTGGGGGCGACCTGAGCAGCTCGGGCAGCCCTTGGGCAGGCGCACCAGCCATTGCTGGGGCAGTCTCGGGACCCCTGGCTCACAGCAGCAGGGGTTTGAATCGGGGGGGCCCTCGGGACTGGGGGTTGGGGTGAGGGGCAGTGCTTACCTGGGGAGACTCCCTGGAAGGGTGACAGCAACTTCCCTCCCTCAGCTCCTAGCTCCATATGCTGCCCCTGCCCACAGGCACTGCCCCCGCAGCTCCCATTGGCTGTGGTTCCCAGCCAATGGGAGCTGCAGGACTGGGGTTTAGGGCGGAACGGAGGCAGCATGTGGAGCTAGGAGCTGAGGTCCCCACTTTCCAAGAGCCTGGCAGGGTGCCTGCCCCAGGCCCACCAGGACCCCTGCCCTGAGCACCCTCAACTCCCCTCCCCCCGAGCACCCACAGTGCCCCCTAGGCCATTCCCCCCCCCAGCACCTGCGGCGTCCCCCAGGCTGTCCTCCCAAGCTGCACCCCACCTAAAGATTTAGTCAGGGGTATATAGTAAAAAGGTCATGGACAGGTCATGGGCTGTGAATTTTTGTTCATGGCCCATGACCTGTCCATGACTTTTACTAAAAATACCCGTGACTAAAACGTAGCCTTACCCATCATTACTGACCACTCTACCAATTTTCGTATCATCTTCAAGTATTACCACCAGTGATTTTTTATTTTCTCTGTAATCACTGATTAACATAAGGAAGAGCATGAGCTGACACAGATCCCTGTAGGAACCCAAAGGAAATCAGTTTTTAAGCCATTGAATATGGGCTACATTTGGCATTTAAGCTTCTAAAGATAGGGCTTAAGTGTTGCATATGCCTATCAGTGGTCCTTGGCACAGGGCCAGATTTTATCCATTGTGAATAAAACTCAAGCCCTCTATATCTTTTGAACATGCCAATACATATTATAAGCCTAGAAGACCAATGTTGTGGAGGAGATCCTCAGGCGGTATGTATTCTCATGGCTTCATTGAAACCAAATTATCAAATTTATTTCTGTTCAAATATACAAATGTGTTTCTGAATATGAAATTGCCTTCCTCCATGCCCCTCTACTCCCACATTTGCATTTGAACCCAAAGAACTGGAAGCAAAAACAAAATGGGGAAAATGGCACAGTTTATTAATTGTGATCAATTACTCTCCCAGTCAGGAATAATAATTTTGTTATGGAAGAAAAATGAATTGTGAATATTTATTCTCTGATGATTATTTTAGAGATGCTATAACTGTTTAGCATAAATTGCACTGGAATGTTGTTTTATGTAGTCCTGTGGGAGGCTACATAAAGTGCAAAAGTACACTATTTTGGAGTTTCAGAGAAGTCGGAGAAGTGATATTTATACAGAATATTTAACAGGTTATCTGTGTTCTATGGGGCTTATGTACCTAATATTATTTTCTAAAGTGGTTCATTTGATGTTAAGGAAGTATGGCTGTGATCTGCCTAGGTAGAAATATCTACAAGTTTGTAGAGCAATAAATACTTTTTATTAGCTAAAAGGCTAGAGAAGCAACATATATTAAGGAATGGTCAGAGAAGATGATCTGAGATAAAAAGACAAGAAGCCCCATGTCATGTGAAATATCAGGATGCATTGGCATGGAAACTGACAGAGTCAGTTCATTCAAGGCTTATGGTGACAAAACTTCCTCTGCTAATGAGTCTATTGGGTTATAAGTATGAATATTTGAGTCCCCAAACACCATAATATGGACTGATTTAAGCCTGAGTACAGAAACAAAGTCTGAAAATTGTGATTCGAATGAAGGATTTGGTCAGGGGGATGATAAACTACCATAATATTAATCATTGTGGGTGAATGTAGATAGAAGACTACATGATCAAAAGATGTATAGTGAATATTTGCTGTATTCATTTTTTGGGGGGGAGATTATTTCAATAAAAATAGCTGTCCCACTTCTGTGTCTCCCAGTGTCTCCCAGTAAATTATGTGGAACCTGGAAATGGTTTGGAAAAGGAAATCAGACATCTGGGGATAGATAGGCTTCAACACAAAGAAGCTAGAAACGGAAAGACTTTTAGTTCAGCCAGTCCATCTTTCTGTTAATGCAAGACTTTCTACATTTCTACATCTGATTTTAAAGGCCCCAGCTGATGGGATTGTCACCTCTTCCCTTGGGATGTTATTCTACAATCTAATGTGCAGCTTTCCTGTTACTTAGACTAAGCTCTGGTCTATGCTGTGGGTGGGAGGGGTGTCGATCTAAGTTACGCAAGTAGCCGAAGTCGATGTACTTAGATCAACATACCGTGGTGTCTTCACCACAGTAAGTCAACTGCTGCTGCTCCCTTGTTAACTCTGCTTGCGCTTCTCGCAGCGCTGGAGTACAGGAGTCAATGGGAGAGCACTCGGGGGTCGATTTATCGCGTCTAGACTAGACGTGATAAATCAGTCTCCTCTGGATCTATCGCTTCCTGCCGATCCGGCGGGTAGTGAAGACATACCCTAGTATCCTTCATCTATTATAGAACTCTTAGTTATACCTCTGTGTGATTAACTAAATAATTTGTTACCATCCTTTATGCTTGCAATCCTTACATACTTGTGCACTTATATTGTATTTCTGCTTCAATCATCATTCAGCCACGTTACAGCCATTAACTCTTTTCATTTTTTCCTCTCAAGCCCACCCCTACACAAACCTCATCATTTTTCCAGCTGTTCTCTCAGTTCCTCCCAGTTTAACATTTTTTTGGGTAAGGTATTGTCCAGCACTAAGTGCAATATGCCCAATGAGATCACAGTGGAGTCCTATATAGGGAGACTATTGCTTCCCTGCTTCATTATACCCTCCGCATTTAGCACCCTGATCAAAAGCCTATTAAAGTCAGTGGATGTCTACCCATTGACTTCAAAGGGCACTGGATCCC
Organism: Mauremys mutica; assembly: GCF_020497125.1. Classification (NCBI taxonomy): domain Eukaryota; kingdom Metazoa; phylum Chordata; order Testudines; family Geoemydidae; genus Mauremys; species Mauremys mutica. The sequence goes on from NC_059080.1 coordinate 86,912,892, forward strand.
AAAGTTACATTGGACTTTTTACCATAATGCAATGTATGAACATGTCTAATCTTCTGTCCACTACCATGAGTATTCCTAATTCATAGGTTTCTTCTTTCCACAGAATGTGGGAGTTTTAGGCTGTTCTCCCTCCATTTGCGTTAGCATGCTTTCTTCCCTAGCTGAATCTTGTTTGGCCATATTCTGCCCATTTTTCTAATCTATTTATTTATTTTGCTATCCTCACTGGTGTTTCCAAGGCCTCCTGGATTGGTATAATGTGTGTATTTCATTAACATCCTGTTTACACCCTCTTCCAGATGAAGAGGTAAAAGGATCCCAGACCTAACGCTGACCTCTGTAGTACCCCCAGTGGACATGTTCCCACCAACTTACTACATCATTGTTTATCACAATTTTTTTTCCTGTCAGTCAGCCAATTTTTAGTCTATATGAAAGTGACCCTGACCAAGCCAATTTAAATTATTTTTTCAATTAAGATTTCATGAGAAACACAGTATCAAATGCTTTCCTAAAGTCCAAATATTTTCCCGCTGCTGCATTTCCACCCCCCCCATCCCACAAGTGCTCTGCAGTTAGACCTCCCAGGGATATCGTAGTTGTTCCCTAGGTACAGGACTTTGTTTTGCAATAAAGCCCAACCAAACAGAGTAAATCAACACCACAATCAACTGTATTTGTCAACAGGTAGAACTGATTGTTCTTTGTGTCTGAACGTGATTTGGTACAGGGGGTGTGGGGCCTTTCAAGAGGCAGTTATGGCTCCCTGATGCTATAGGTGCTGGAACTAGGGGTGCTGCAGCACCCCCTGGATAGAAGTGGTTTCCAGGATTTACAGTTTGATTCAATGTCTTTCAGCACCCCCACGATAAAAATTGTTCCAGCGCCCCTGCCTGATGCTGTACTGGACAGCTCTCCTATGAGTTAGAGAAGGTTACCTCACTTCCATTTTATTAGGTCCTTAAGTGGCCCTATGCCAATGAGGGCTGCCAGAGCTCTTACCCCAACCCCCAACACACCAATATGCCCTCTATGCTGGGAGTGGGAGGTGCAGTCTGCTGCACTGGTTTTATGTCAATGGGGAGCTTCCCTTCACTTGAAACCATCAAAGCTACAGTACTTTGTGGTGCTTGAGCCTAGAACTGAAAAGCTGGCCCACAGGCTTTCTACACCCATGCTGCTTATTGTTCATGGCTCCATTACTATCTAAGGATTTGATTCTGTCATCCTTATTTACACAGAGTAGTACCTTACTCCTCAGGCAGTCCTGTTGATTTAAAGGGGGCTAAATCGGACCCATTATATTCAGGGCTACACTGCTGAGAAGCTCCCACCCACTTCCTTGCACAACCCCACATAAGGAAAGTACAGAATAGCACAGGGGCTACTTCTGAGTTTTTTGCCCATACTGGGAGCAACTTGCCACAAAGGAGACAGGGAGGGAGAAGGCAGGGTCACTGACCTGTGCACCGTCCATGGCTGCACCCGAACCAGGGCCAATCTTTTCTGTTGCTTGAGTAAATCTTTGCATTGATTGGCTGAGTTCTATATGCACAAGTGCAAGTATGAGAATGGTCTTTCCAGATCAATTACATTTTATTCCCTCTCGTGTTTTCATCTCCCTTTCATATATCAGCCCCTTTTTCACCAAACCGTGATTGATGCTAATAGTCTGATAATGGGCACTATTAAAAACTCAACGTTTGTCATTTTCTACTGACTGTGGTATCTTCTGTTTTAAATATAGAAAGACACTATTGGTTACTCAGTATCTTGGGCTGTGAATATTTAGATTTAATCATATCCATTGTAACTTCTTTCCAGTCTTATTTTTCTTTAGTATGGGTCTGATTCTGATATCAGTTACACTGGTGGAAACTAAAATTAACCCTCCTTGAGGTAAATGGTGTGCTCCACTATAAAACCAGTGTGAGATTAAAATCAAGCCTCATAGTATAGTTTTCCTTTTACCCTTGTTTCATCAAAGATTACTCCATCTCTGGGAACTAGAAATATATTTCAGACTGTTATGCTAAACATGGTGCTCCTGAATCCTCCTTGTCAGAGGACAGTCTCTCTGCAATAAAAAGAAAAATACTATGTTCTGGGTTTAAGATCATAAAGTTATACAAACTTCCTACTCTGCACTTGGTAACTAGTTAGCCGTTGAGATAGACTGCATAGTAGTCTCACCAATGAGTTATTGGGATATAATCAAATTCTCCAAAAGAGGTCCTCGCCTCTCAGATATTTTCCTCTGTTCAGTTAATCACCTTCATTCCCTGAAAGCAGTTAGGAAGGGGATTGATCCAGGCATTATTTCTACTTTATCCATCCCAGAATCTCAGACAAAAGCACTTGATGTTTCCAACTGTCCATGTGATCGAAGAGAAAGCAGATGAGCATAAACCAGAATGTGTGTCATTTGTAACCAAGCCAACAATAAAAATGAAGGTTTCCAGCCATTAAAATGATTTCCCAATGATTTTGGAAGACATTCACACCCATTGTTATGGCTATAAGGCATATTTCTCCTCATGGACGGAAATACACTGCCCATAGTTTTACATTTTATTCAAAGTGCTGCCAGGGCATCCAATACTATATATCTGAAGAAAATTATGGAATTAAAATCCTTTCTCATTCTCTCATGACTTAAAGTACAGTAGGACCATGCTTTTCTATAGTTGCATGAACTGGAAATTTACATTAATTGGTCAAGGTTTATGATATTTTTCACAAATAATCACATTTAAATCTATGAAAGATTTAAAAAGGCCTTTGAATAATGAAGAAAACCATTGAAATTAAATAAACGCAACGGCTTCTTTTTTTATTGCAAACATATTTTAAGGCTCGACAGCAGTTGCAGTGTTCCCCTAATTTTTGCTATAAAAGGGAAGTAAAACAACAGTTTATTGTGGCAATACTTCATACTGGCCTACTTCTGTAAATTGTCTTTAAGCTCTAGGGTAAAGACGAGAACATTCATGTTTTTAAATTGGATACAAAAGCATTTTATATGCTGTAGCTGCTGTAGCATAAATTGCTACACAGAGACTATCAGATATGTCTAAACATATTGCTGCTCAGCAAATTGCAAACATTTTTTTGGCTTGCTTTACCTTAAGTAGTTATAGTTAGTGCTTCTGTTAAATACTTTCAAATGTTTGGAAGGTCCTTTGCAGGCCATTACTATGTTTTCTCTACCAGGCTTCTGTACACTGATCCAGAACTCATGTTATTTGAAACTGTGGAAACATGATTTGAAAGTGTTTTAGGATACCGCAGGGCTTGTGTACATGGAGCACCAAGGCACACTCCGGGATACGATTTCTAAAGTACATTAATGTGCATTGATTCGTCCATGAAGCCCCTGCTGTTGCACATTAAAAGTTCCCTAAGCACGCTTTAACATAGTGCTATTTGAAACAGATCTATGTTAAAATCCGCTAGGGAACTTTTAGTGCACACCAGCAAGGGCTACACAGAGCAATTATTGTGCAACATTTTCGTGCACTTTAGAAATCACACCCCTATTGTGTGCACTACTCCACTGTTAGACAAGTTCTCATTTTAAAAATAAATTTTGAATGTATCTAAGCCATATCTTTTACTGGAAATTTCAGATAATGGGAAAAAAACAAGGCCATGTTAATTTTTCAGTAGAGACCGGAGGAAAATCAAATAGATGATATACTAATCTGGATTAGGTTCATGATTAGGATGAAGGTTTGGGTTCTAATCCAAATCAAGACCTCCTGAGAGAAGGGTCTCAAAATGGTAGGAATGTCAAGATCAGCTATTTTCATAAGATTCCATAGCCGTGGGTTTAATCTTTCAAAAATGCTGCATGAGACTCTGGTTTCAGTCTACTCCAAAACATAGGCTTCCTTGATTTTAGAATTCAACCTAGACACACAAACTCATACCACAAAAAGAGAGAGAGAGAGTCAGTCATATCTGTGAATGAGAGTTAGATGTGGAGTTCTGATTATGGCTCATCGGTAAGACCAACCATACACAGTAGCCTACTACGATACATTACAGTGGTAGGGGTGAACTAATTAATCGATGGATTAATTAATTTTTATAAAACATATTACTTTACTTCCATTCTGGATTCTAAATTGCTTTGCACATAATCATTTTTGTGCATTGATGCTGGCTAACAGTAGGGTTCTCATTTATAAGTAATGGCAGCGTAAACACACCAGAATATTAGGAAACATTAGGAAATGGATAGATAATAAGACAGAAAATATCACAATGCCACCATATTAGTCCACGGTACACCCACATCTCGAATACAGTGTGTAGTTCTGGTTGCCCCATCTCAAAGATATATTTGAATTGGAAAAGGTTACAGAGAAGGGCAATCAAAATGATTAAGGGTATGGAACAGTTTCTATATGAGGAGAGATTAAAGAGATTGAGATTGTTCATATCAGGAAAGAAATAGCCAGTGAGGTTGTGACAGAGGTCTATAAAATCATGAATGGTGTGGGGAAAGTGAATAGGGAAGTGTTGCTTACCCCTTCACATAACATGAGAACCAGTGGTCACTCTATGAAATGAATAAACAGCAGAAGAACTTCTTCACAGTCAACCTGTGGAACTTGTTGCCAGGGGATGTTGTGAAGGCCAAAAATATAACTGGGTTAAAAAAAGAATTAGATAAGGATTTGGTGGACAGGTGTATCAATGGCTATTAGCCAAGATGGTCAGGGACACAATATACTTTGAATGTCCTTAAACCTCAGGTTGCCAGAAGCTGGGATTGGATGACTTGGGACGGAACACTCAATAATTGCTCTGATCTGTTAATTCCCTCTGAAGCATCTGGACACTGTTGGAAGGGAGGATTCTGGGTGAGATGGACCATTGGTCTGACCCTGTATGGCCAGTCTTATGTGCTTATGATGTTCGTTTTGGGGCGGTGTCATTGAAGAAATCAGTGTACAGAGCACAGAAATGGTTCCACCACCTATAGACAGAATCAGCATGGTTGAAGGGCAATTGATGCCTAAGGATGGGCCAGAAGATAAGCCCAAGACATTCCCCACCCCTAAATATTGCTACAACATTCTGATCTCTTATATGGCTTTGGCTTTTCAACAACATTTTATTTTCATTTATTGTAGAATAGAATTTTTCATTCAGTGTGGAAAAAGAAATACATTTTAAATCTAGTAACTGTTGGGTTCTAGGGCCTGATTGCACTATTCCTATTTTCCCAAACTAAACACAAGAATAGCCAGTGAATAAAAATAATGATGATGGGACCCAGTCCCACAATCCTCACTCCTGCAAAGAGTCCCTCTGACATCTGTGAGACTACTTGCAGGAGTAAAATTAGAGCTACTGTGCTTGCATTAATAAAGTTGCAAGTAAAAGTTGCTAACAGAGAGATTATCATAATTTGACATTTTGTTTAATATTAGAGGTAAAATTATCTGCAAGTAAGTACATTTCAAAAAAATAACATCAACAGATGCTGCAGTTAAAAAAAAGTTATCAGCTATCCCTTAATGTTATCTACAAATACTGTAAAACTTGGAGTAATTACTGTTAAATTAAATTAAGTTTTGTAATAAAAATAAATGTTTACAAACAAAGTAAATTTCCCCGTTTCCCTCTGTTTTTCAAATTAGTAAAGAGAGTGAAGTTTAATCAAGGGCAGTCATTTCCACTTTTACAATAACAGCAATTTTGAGAGCACTACATCATGTTTTTACTTGGTATTAACACTTGGGTAGCTATTGCTCATTTTTTTTATTCCTAAACTAATGATATGAAACCCTGAATTTATTGTAATGGGAAAAATAGCAGTCTTCTTTGTTACTATTTTCTTGCCTTAAAAAGAACTGACAAACATGTCTGTCATCTATTTCAATTCAGAAGAGACACTGAAATTTGGAAGCAAGGAAAACTCATCATATTTCCTGGGGTAGCAAATGCAGTTGCCATAGGTCCACATTAAAACATGGCTAAGCTGGTTAAAAAATAAATGTTAACCGCTACACAAAAATGTTCAGATTATTTTGCAGACCTTGCATAATGGAGCTGTTGACTCCACTGAAATCAGTGGGAATTTCAACCTTGTAACCGAGTACAGAATTTGCCCTTTAAAACAAGATTTTGGAAAAACAAACTGCAGTCAGCATCAAAAGTGCCTTTGTTCATTCCTGGCTAGCAAGACATCTCCAGCATGTTGACCTATGTGTTCATCACCTCACATTGGACTATTGCAACTCACCTATCTGGCCAGCATATGAAGATCCCTGAGTCACCCTAGGTCCAGAGGTAAATAAAGTGTCACAAATCATTGCTAACCTTCTCTTTTTAATATAATTGCAGCATTATGTTAGAGCATCACCTTTCCATAGTTTTGGTACATATTAAGCAAGTATTGCTAATAAACAAACACTGAATTCTGTTGCTGTCATCCTGAGCTTTCAATCCTCCTGGAATAAGAAATAGAAACAGATTTTTAAACCCAAAAAGAAGTTATTGTAGTATTTACATGTGCAGTAGTAGTAATTGTGTTTTAGGCCAAAAGGAAAGACGGACTATGAGTGTAGGATGTAGTTTAGCATGAATGCAAAGATACAGTTGCAGCAGAAGCAATGTTTTTTCTGCTGTCTGAGAATTAAAGGGCCATTACTTTATTATGTCCCTTGAATATATAATTAAGTTTTGTCTTTCCAGATGAAACAACTGTTCTGCTACTAACCAATGAGAACTCCAATCTGGTTCTCCAGATCAACAATACATACTATATATAATAAATAATAATAATAGTAATAATTTCATCGGCATTTGAAAAATCCTAAAATGATGTGACCATCTATGCTATCCATGACAGAAAGTCATATTTTAACATATTCTAATTTCAAATTTTATTAGCATGCATTGTTCCTCATATCCCTGATATTCTGGATTTCCATTCTGATTCTGAAAAGAGTAGTTCTTCATTTACCTAATCCAGGCAAGACCCTTGATCCTGCCAAATTAGAAACCCATCCATTCACTGAAATTCCTTTTTCATTTGAGGATGAAGTATGCAGAAGCTCTGACATTTTTCCTGGCCTTTTTGCCATATGCTATACTTTCATAGCCAGTGGTACTTTAGCCAGAAGCATCTCAGTGAAAGATTGATGATGAGATAGACCTAAAGACTGATTTCCAGAGGCACAGAGAATTCTCAATTTCAATTTTTGTATTAATATTGACTGTCATAAAAGGGAGCACGGGCAGGAATAAGAACTTCTCTTTTACTCCTGCATTGGCTACTGCGTTTGGGTTTATAGGAGCAAACTGACATTGCATGCAGGGCCGGCTTTAAGCCAATGCCCCCGCTTCCCCAGAATCGGGCCCCGCGCTTTAGGCATCTTTTAGTTATTTTTTTTTATACTTGCCCGGCGGCGGGCTCTGTGTGTGTGTGTGTGTCCGCTCCGGGGCTTCAGCGGCATTTTGGCAGCGGGGGGGTCCTTTAGTGCCGCGGAAAACCTGGAGTGGACTCCCCACCGCCAAAGTGCCGCCAAAGCCCCAGAGCGCCCCCGGGTATTCGAATCAGGCCCTGTCGTTCATAAAGCCGGCCCTGATTGCATGGCCACTTACTCTCCCAAGCAACAGGTGAAAGAGGAGTGGGAAGCGAGAAGCAGGGAATGGGACGGCCCTAGACTCTGTGGTCCAGCAGAGGCACCCACTCTAAGCTACGGAGCCAGAAGCTGTCACCTCTTTTTCCCTTGACTGGGGAGACTCATCTCTCTCTCTCTCCTGACGGGGGTTTTCCAGGCTCCACAGTTCCCTGCCTATACTGTGTTATTACCAGCAAGACAGATTGCTTAAATAGGTCAGCCTCTGTGCTTTGCTCTTTCTTCAGAGCCTAGGAACAGCATAATTGTCTGCAATTTTAAGTTACCACATAGTTCTTTCTAAAAAACCACATTTATTTGTAAGGTGAGAGCCTTATAGAGAAAACATTAAAAACAATAAAAGAACCTTCCCAAATACTAATAAGCTTACCAGAGATCATTCCCCAGCCCAACTACAGCAGGTGCTCTGGTAGGAGTCAGTCTTTCAAACCCTACCAAGGAGTTTTTCTGTAGTAGCCGCTTTAGCTCAGAACAAGCACAGCAACTGGTTAGAACAGCCTGTTTCTTTATATAGTTTGGACCCATGACAGTTTCCAGGAGAGGTGATCAGTAGACAGTGGCATAACTGATAGGCTGGGTTTTTGCACCTCCCTCATAGATATTTCCAGGAATTCCACTTCACATGTATTGTCCCAAAAAAACATTCTTATCTGCAATATTGTTCAATATAGTACTTTGATCATCCAGTCCCAAAAGAACACAAAACCTTTTCATTTAATGCAATGGACTCCCAGGATACTTAATTTAATTCAATAAGGCTTTTTTTCAAGGATATTGCTGAAAACTGCCACATCTTTCACACCTTGCTTCCATCCCCTCCCTGGCTCGCTAACTAGTACTCCTAAAAGGGCAATTTGAGTAAAGTTCAGTGTGCTGTTGGTATAGATCATCTCCTCACAGCAAAGAGGAATTGTGACTCTGGGGCATGTCTCCAAGGCAAAAGGCCTCTCAGGGCTACTCTTGGTGTTACACAGCTTATGCACCTCCCCATGTTCCTGGCTGTGCCTAAAAATGTCACAAATGAGGCCCTCACATTTTTAAACATTATTCCAACACATAAATCACAGTCTGTGTTCCAAGAGCTTACAGTCTAAAGTTAAATCAGTGGAAACTCTAGGTTCTGGACACCTCTAAAACTCAGGGTCATACTATCCCAACTTTTTTTAATTAAAATGTCCTATTCTTCATACTAGATGAGATATCAGATCTCACCAAGACAGATTTTCCTATATTTTAATTGCTGTGGTGACTCTAATTCACTATGAAATTGTCTAATAAAATAATGTCTCTGAATCTTTAACCTTTCCCCACAAGAGATTTATGCAGTGTAGAACTACATGCATAGGTGCTTCATTTTCTATTTGTATAAGAAAACTCAAATGAAAATAGTATATAGATTATACATTACACCAAGCATTTTTTCCCACATTAATAGCACAATTTCCCCTGAATATTGCAAGGATATGAGGATATTACTCATTTGGCCCTTTCCCTTTCTTCAAAAGAGATTTCACTAGATATTTTTCTTCATATCCTTGTAAAATAAGTACTGTTGACTAAATCTGAGGTACTGGGATGTTGTTATGAGCTGGGTTGTTATGGGTTGGGTTAAAACCCTATTAAGGTTGATAGATTAATTGAAGGATGAGTTCATACTTAACTGTAAACATAAGTCCCACCTAAGAGAAAAGAGTGTGTGAACCTACCGAGGAGCTTTTGTGTTGAGTATTATTCTGGGTAGGTGTGTGTTGGAGTGTGAAAAATACACAGATATTTGGGGTCACAGACAAAAACAGAGAAAGAGGCAGAGTTAAAGAGACAAGAAAAAGCCAAGCAGAAGCCTGTAAGCACAGTGTGACCCTCGAAAAACCGAGACAGCTTTTGTGTTTGATGCTGACTGAAGCTATATCCACACTACAGCTTATGTTGGCATAATTTATGTCACTCAGGAGTATGAATAAACCATCCCCTTGAGCATCAAAATAACACCGACACAAGTGCCGGTGCGGGCACTGCTATGTCGATGGGATAACTTCTCTCATCAACATAGCTACCTCCTCTCATAGAGGTGGTTTTATTATGCTGACAGGAGACCTCTCTCTCATCAGCATAGAGAATCTTCACCAGAGTGCTACATAGTTCTAGTTAGGAAATACATTTTGTTCCTGGGGGGGAATCGACTAAAAAGGGAGGGTGGAAGGGGGAGTTAATTTTTGCAGAATTTGTTCTTCAAAAGTTTTTTTTTTTCAAAAACCCAGAAATCTCAAATCCAATATTCTTTCAATTTCATTTTTCAATGTAATTACATTGAAAACAGACATTTCCTGGAGAAGTTTCCATTTGAAGGAATATGCTATTTTTCATCAAAAAACATTTCAAATGAATATTTTGAGCAGCTATACTTCTGTGATTCTTGGAAGAATTGATGGCCTTAAAATACCTTAAAACAGTCTATTTATTGCGTATTTCTTAAATCTAAAGTAAAAGTAATGCAGACATGAAAGTTTATTCCTTTTTTCTTTAAAAATATTTTTTTAACATTTTTATTTAAATCTCTGATTTTCTACTGTATTTTATACACTTCGTTTTTACAGCACTTTTTATCAGTTTACTCAGGGTGCCAAATATTCAGGGGCACTCTTTTTTGCTGCCATTACACTGTGCTTATTTCCTTAATTCATTGAAATTGGAGGTGAGGTGTGACTGGAAGTGATGGAGAATTGTTAATTGTATTTCATCTTTTGATCATTGTTCTGAAACTAGCTAGTGACCAAAAATCACTATAGTTTGACAACTGTTTAATATCTTATATTAAGTTTGTTGATGGGCTCAGTCCAGTTTCTAGTGCAAATAAATGTCCACAAAAACTCAGATCATAATTATCACCATAAATCTTTGCAGAGCTGTCAAGAATGAATGGCATGGAGATTAACCTCAGATAGCTCACCGATGCCCTCCTGCCTATATGCTGGCCTGCAGGGATTCTCCACAGAGTCAGTATCTATGCCACACAGAGTTGCACACCCTTCCAAAATCTTTTAATCTCCTTAGTAGAGAGAGGAAGGATGGCACAGTGTTTAGGGCACTAGCCTAGGAGTTTGGTGTCCTAGGTTTAAGTCCCTGCTCTACCACAGATTTCCTGGAATGACTTTGGGCAAGTCACTTAGCCTTTCTATGTGTCAGATTCCCATCAGTAAAATGGGGCTAATAATATTGATGTGATATAATAACACTTGTGGTGCTAACAGTGAACTTCAGCCACCCTGATTCATATTGAGTAGCACCTTGAAGCAAGTATTACCATTGATTTCAGTGGAACAACTCATGGAATAAGAGACTATTCAGTATGAGTAAAGGTGGCAGAACCTGCTTGTAATGTCATGATGTCACAACACCCTTTCTCTAAACTTTTTAACTTGTGCATTACAAAGAACGGGAATCCATATCTAGAGACTTTAAAAAAAGAATTGCAAATTCTTGTAGCATAACAGTAATAATAGTAATGTTGTGGTATTTGTCTTGCCAATGATCCAGTTCCCTTGTTGGGATAAACTATGTTTCTTTTAGTTTCATAGTTTATCCACTTGGGAACTGTATTAATGCCTCCTAAAACAGTGTGATAGTTCTATTATCACTTAATTATATTGCAAGCTTTTCAGACTTTAGTGTCTGCCTTTCTGCAGCAGCCACTACATGATCACTCTTCCTGAAACCCCAGAATGTGTAAGAACGATGAATAGCGCTTTTCAGTACACAGCTCAGGGAAAGCTGATGCATAAAGTATTTGGGAAATTATCAATATAATTTACAAAAATCATACCAATGACTCATTTAGAAATAACTTGTATGGTTTAATCAGTATTATTGCTGGTATAATTACCTGTGAAAACTAATTCTGAGTTCAGTCCTGAAAATCTTTACTTACTGAAGAAATCCCACTGATGACAAAGGGATTCTATGAATAAGGAATAATTGTGTAACTCATGCCTGCTTGGTGTGGCACACTTTTCCCCTCTAGTATCAGAGGGGTAGCCGTGTTAGTCTGGATCTGTAAAAGCAGCAAAGAATCCTGTGGCACCTTATAGACTGACAGACGTTTTGCAGCATGAGCTTTCGTGGGTGAATACCCACTTCGTTGGATGCAAGTAGTGGAAATTTCCAGGGGCAGGTATATATATGCAAGCAAGAAGCAAGCTAGAGATAATGAGGTTAGTTCAATCAGGGAGGATGAGGCCCTGTTCTAGCAGTTGAGGTATGAAAACCAAGGGAGGAGAAACTGGTTCTGTAGTTGGCAAGCCATTCACAGTCTTTGTTTAATCCTGAGCTGATGGTGTCAAATTTGCAGATGAACTGAATCTCAGCAGTTTCTCTTTGAAGTCTGGTCCTGAAGTTTTTTTGCTGCAGGATGGCCACCTTAAGATCTGCTATTGTGTGGCCAGGGAGGTTGAAGTGTTCTCCTACAGGTTTTTGTATATTGCCATTCCTAATATCTGATTTGTGTCCATTTATCCTTTTCCTTAGAGACTGTCCAGTTTGGCCGATGTACATAGCAGAGGCGCATTGCTGGCATATGATGGCATATATTACATTGGTGGACGTGCAGGTGAATGAACCGGTGATGGTGTGGCTGATCTGGTTAGGTCCTGTGATGGTGTCGCTGGTGTAGATATGTGGGCAGAGTTGGCATCGAGGTTTGTTGCATGCATATCACCCACAAAAGCTCATGCTGCAAAACGTCTGTTACTCTATAAGGTGCCACAGGATTCTTTGCTGCTTTTCCCCTCTAGTGACACCTAGCCCAGATAGAGCTTGATGTGTCTGCTACAGCTGTGGCTTAAGAGTCATGTGGCTTTTAACTCCTGTAGTAGAGGCTCATGCATTTAGCTTCAGATGTCTCAGATTCAATCCCACCCACCAATGGCTGGGATGTGTTGGAATTACAATTGCTCATTGAAGAGTTATAATATCAAGTCCTAGAAGAGGAAAGTTGAAATTTCATATTGTGTATTATGAGCATTATATTGTAACTGAATTCTAGAAATTCCTTACATAGGCAACAAAAGTGTAATTAAAATAGATATATTTAGAGATAAAAATATAAAATAGATAATATTTTGTAATTTCAATCATAAAAATTAACCATTAAACATCCCATAAATCGCAACAATTAAATATTACATTGTTCAACAGAAATTTGCTATATAGAAAATTATTTTCTGCCAAAATGTTATTCTTTATCAGGTCTATTCTTCCAAGAGGTCAAGTTTACTATTCACTTTTAGTTTTTGATCTGATCTACAGTTCATTCTTAACAGACTTGTCCATATATCAATCTTCTTATCAAAATAAGTCCATATTCCTACAAAAAACAAACAAACCCTCAAGGGATATTTACATTCCCTCTTCCTTGAATGGGTTGAACATATTTCTTGATGGTTTGATGGTTTGTCCCTAGTAGTAGGGCTGGATGGGAAATTGTTTTCCAGTCCCACATGTTTTTTTTTGAGATTTTAGAAAAAATTCCCATTCCAAATGAGGATTAAAAAATCAAAGTCTCAAAAATGATAAACCAAACATAATTTTGGTTTGGTTCAATCAAAACATTCTGCTTTGATAATTTCAAAATATTTCATGTCGATTTTACAGATACTGGTGTGTATCTAAAATAGTTTTATTTTATGACTTGTATCATTCATAATTAGAAGTGATGTCTTTTATATAGCTATTATGTATAGTACCACCATCATGTCTATAACATTGCAACATTTTCTACAAAATCAGCTCATAAGTTATTGTAGAATATGTCTTTTTCACATTCCTTTCCTTTTGAGTAAATGCAACACGATTGATTTGTGGGAACAGAGGCAAAGAACTTATGTTACACTTCATTTTAGGTGGCAGTTCTAATATACCTGTATAGTACACATAGTGAGAAAATTGATGCAATACTATATGGAATGTATGACCATACTTGGATAATATGTTCAAATTAATGTTTCTTTGCCTCTATTTTAGGTTGCAGTTCCAGTGCATACTTACATGCTAGATACACTGCAGCGAGGAAAACTGGCAAAGAGCTCTAGAATAGAAGAAAACGTTGTGAAACTTTTAATCAGTAATTTGAACATATTATGTATTTTATACTGACAAACAAATCTATTTATGCAGCTACAGTGGGCATACTTAAAAAGCTCAGTGATCTAGTGGACAGAGACTGGAATTCAGAAGAACTGATTTCTATTCCTGGCTCCACTACTGGCATGCTGGGTGAGTTTGGGAAAGTTACTTTACTTCCTCAGTTTTCCATCTGTATAATCGAGATAATGATACTGACACCCTTTGTAAAGCACTTTGAGATCCATTGATGAAAAATGCTGTATAAGAGCTATTTAATAGTAGTATTAATGGTATTCTCTATTTTATTTATAAGGATTTCCCAGTAACTGGCTAAATTTCAAATATCAGAGGGACATTTTAAAACTATGCCCAAAGAACCATGTCAAAACCTGCCGTGTCAGCCATAACCAGGCTACGTACAGTGGGTGACCGTCACCCTTCATATATCGTCTACCACTCAGCCAGCATCTGCAGCCTTCCACCCTAGGAATTGATGGATAATTTATTCTGGAGCAGAATGTAAGATTGTTTGAACACCGCTGAAAAACAGAGAAAGCTGTTGTACTGCTGCACCACCTGTTGGCCTATGTGTTTTACCAGCATACAACTATCATAGCTGGATTTCTACAGGAGATATTGGACTTGACTTGCAGATATTCAAAGGCTGTTGTACACTACTCTAGAAGTATAAAGGAACTTTTAGGCCAGTGACGATGCCCTCCTCTGTATTTTGGGCCCCCCTGGCTGGTGCAGAACTGGTGTAAAACAGGTAGAGGACTTGACCAGAGTGCACTTCACTATGGCTAGTCTGTACTTTCCAGACTTCTTAAGGAGCCATGGAAAGCAAAGCATAATCCACAGCAGCTTTGAGGCTGCTCCAAGTTATACTACAGGTTAAGCAGGCTGCTTCAGAGCCCTAGAATATAGAATCTCAACGCATGTAAGTTGTCCTAGCTCAGTTGAAGTCAATGCAGCTGTGACACAGTTAAACCAGGAGAAAGCACAAAGGCAACTTAAGGTAACTTTTGCCTTTTACCCATCTCTTCCCTGCCTCAAGTGCAGGAATGAGGTAGGTGAGAATCAAGACCCTAAATTTATCTCTTTTGACAGGCCAGAAGAGATTTCTAGTGCAGAAAATGATTTATTTTTAAAAGCTTCAGCAAGTTAAATTTCTAGACTCTAGAGTGAATAGCAGTACAGACTAAAACAGATATTAAAGTAAACAAACAACATTAAAAACAGAAGAGAATAACAACAAAAGAGATCTTCAAAAATCTTGTAGACAACTTAGGAAGAAAACTTTAGTGAAAAGTCCTTGTGATGAATGTCATGCAAATTGGTGCATTAGAAAAGCTAACCAAATAGCAGCAGCAGGAACACATTTGCTTACTAAATTATGTAGCGAAATCAGCATGATATATAGGTAACCATAAACACATTTGTTCTCCATTAGGAAGGATATCTATCAACATCCCCTCTATGTGTGCTCCTGGTGTTTCGATGTGTTTTCTTTCTGACAAAATGAAAGCCTTTTGATCATGTCTTTTTAAGTGTAAAACACTATTAAGGTGTAGCCAAATTTTCCTCTTAAGTTTGCATGTGAATTTTTGAAATTTGGCCCAGGACATGATATTGAATGGCTAACAGCAACTTCCATTTAATCTTTTTCATCTTCCAAAATATATAGCTCTTTAAATTTTCACATCTATCACATGATGGTCAATTGCCAAAATTGTGAATGTTTTGGGCACCTAGGTGACTATTAACATCAATCCATTTCAAGCTGCAGTCCAGATACAGAGCATGGCCAGCTGTATCCTACTCCTGATTAACATTTTCTTCGTGCATTTTAAAATTATAAATTGCTGACATCTGATGGTCTATGGAGCTTAAATTACATGATATTTTGAACTTTGCTGTGGCTGTTTATACATTATATTTCTTTTCAAATGTGACTAAAATCTTTGTTTGTTCAGTTTGCCCCTAAAGGTCAGTTAATAAATATTGAATGATTTTGTCCTCCAAGTCTTTCCAGAGATATTAAGTTAGTTATTCATTTGACTGATTTTTTAAAATGGATTATTAGTGTTACTAGAATATATTGGCTGTTAATTCAAAATACAGTACTAAGACATTTAAGAACTGAAATTAATTTGTGCTGAATGATCAAGAAAAATAAAAAAATTATATTTTTAAAATCTTCCAGTCAAAGCCTATGATCGAACTGATGCTTCAAATGCACTGTCACTATTTTGATCAATCAACCAACATGATGAATGAATACAAATATATATCAAGCAATTATTTTTCTGGGAAATTACTAGGAACCATATTGTAGGCTTTAAAGTCAGGGTAGGACAACAAAGGGGAATCACAGGAATGACTCTTAAGGAAACGAGTTTTGAATCTTAAAAACACATATCCCACTGTCCCCGCTGGAGTTTTCTATTCAGTTGACCAATTTCCTGGTTGACATTTACTCACTGATGGTAGCTTTTTCTCTTCTGCTTTAGTCTTACATTCTTTCCAAATATGTTTGAGCACACTATCCCCCTTCATAAGATTACTCTTCTTTTCCGCAAAACTTTCCCTTTGGATTAGTGCCCCATTCCTCCTATAAAGGTCTATAATTAATAACATTATAGAGTCATAGAAGACAAGTGGATTTTCCCTTTGAAGATCATCCTCCTGTTATTCATAGACTCATAGATTCCAAGGCTAGAAAGGAAGATTGTGATCATCTAGTCTAACCTAGACCATATAATAGCTACAAAATAATTCCAAGAATATAGCATTCAGAAAAAAAAATCCAGTATATATTTTTTTCTGAATGCTATATTCTTGGAATTATTTTGTAGCTATTATATGGTCTAGGTTAGACTAGATGATCACAATCTTCCTTTCTAGCCTTGGAATCTATGAGTCTATGAATAACAGGAGGATGATCTTCAAAGGGAAAATCCACTTGTGTCTTCTATGACTCTATAATATTATTAATTATAGACCTTTATAGGAGGAATGGGGCATTAATATATATTATATATATATATATATATATATATATATATATATATATATATATTACTATATACACTATATATAACACTATATATAGGGATACTAACACTATATATAGGGATAGCTCAGTGATTTGAGCATTGGCCTGCTAAACCCAAGGTTATAGGCTCAATTCTTGAGGGGGCCATTTAGGGATCTGGGGCAAAAATCTGTCTGGAGATTAGTCCTGCTTTAAGCAGCAGGTTGGACTAGATGACCTCCTGAGGTCTTTTCCAACCCTGATAGCCTATGAATAACATGGCCTGGACTTTATTCTGTTTGCACATTGAAAATGTGATCAGGTGATGCTCATTTGTACATAAAGTACTTTTAATTGTTAGTTCTAGGATCAGTTCCTCTTTATCTGTCAAGACAAGGTGAACAGAGAATTATCCCTTGTTGGATGCAGCATTTTTATGATGACCAAAGGAAAGAAGTAGGTGTCAAGAATGATTGACAGAACTAGCACATTTTCTATAAAGATATGCACAGCTTGCTATGGAGGTTTTACGAAATGTGATTTTTCTTTTCCAGGAGTATAATAAAGCTCTAGGACCAAATGGACACGTATTTGAATAGGAAAAAAAATGTTCTGCAACATCTTTAGCAATGTCAGCCTTATAAATATAAATAATCATGAACTAAAAGTAAATGATGATGCACAGTTCAAAGCAATAATATTTTATGCTTTTAACTTTGCATTTTCCATTGCCTGAAACATGAAGAAATCTATTAGTGCAGTGTCTTAACTAATACAGTTTTTCTCTTTGCCAGTTATGAAATAGTTTATATATTTCTATTTATCGCAGAATATGAAATTACCAATGTTCTTTTGATCCTTGTTTGTTCACCAATGTTACCAATGATGGCAGCACAAGTCCTGGAGTACAGTTTGCTAGTTAAAAGTGATATATAGAGCAAACAAAATAATTTTGTTTATGCTTTTTAATGCTTCTGACTAATAAACGTATAAACGGTATCTTCAGGTGGAAATGTATTTCATTTTATTTTAAACAGGCTTCATTATTCCTTTCCTCTCTTTCCTGGAAGACATTGTGAAGACCTAGGAAGGAAGTGAGTTGTGATATCACACAATTTGTGACTTGAGCAGTAGTTCTCCCTTCCCCCAACCCCTGGAAAAAGGATGAGAGCCATAGGCTATGTAACTCATACTCACATCCATAGTTACATTCCCCTGGGACAGAGGAGTAATGGTTTGCAGAACTGGGTCCTATAATTCATGACTCTTCCCCTACATCTGCTCTGTCTGTGATATCCTTTTTCCATGCTTATTCACAACAGTGAAAGAAAGAAAGAAAGAAAGAAAGAAAGAAAGAAAGAAAGAAAGAAAGAAAGAAAGAAAGAAAGAAAGAAAGAAAGAAAGAAAGAAAGAAAGATTCTTGTATTTTAGGGTGACAACACGGAAGTCAATAACATTACTCCAGATTTATTTACAAAATAAAAGTGTTGGTCCTGCTCCCATTATGATCAGTGGCGAAAATCCCATTGATTCCAGTGGGCTAAAACTAGGTTAATGCTGACACTTGGATGTTCAGATTAACAACAGATTTTATTACTCCAGTTTCTAATGCCAATAAAAAGAGCACGTCCACTTTTTTATCAAACTAAACTGAACTAAAAACCATTTCCTTCTTGATTCTAATCTCCAGGCCCTCCAGGGGAAATTCATAGGGCTGGCTATCAAGCCACTATGATCCATTTCTCCTGGGTTGTGACAGTGGGATTTCTTTCTCATTGACAATTTCAGCTTTATCCAGTGAACAACGTAGGGGGACACATGGGTGCAAGTGCGCCACAATGTGTAAATGCAGTAATTATGTATGTTAATGAGAACATTAGCTACGTTCTCAGTTCTGGATCTAGGGCCCATCTCTAAATAAATTACACATCATCTTTAACAAGCAACAAGCTGAAGGAAGTACAAAAAGGGCTGGACATGTTAAACCTTTCTGTGTCAGTTTAGTAAATAGTTTCAATCCTGTCACCTTCCAGCTGCTTGCACATCTACCACTGATCACTACCACGGAAGACTGGGAATTGTGTTTGGCTCTAACTTAGGCCCAGAGGGTGCCACAGGGGCAGCTGAGCCCCACCTTATTCCTGGGAGAAGGGAGTGGTGCACATGGAGGGCCCCTCCAGGCATGGCCCTCAGGGGGGACAATCTTCCTTCATCTAGACCCCACACTGGGGAAGGGGGTGGAAATCAGATTTGCCAAGGGTGAACAGCCCTGGGCTTTTTTTCCCCCTCAGCTTTCTTTTGGTGATTCTGTAGGAAGCAAATGTCAGGAAGAGTTCTTGGTAGTATGACTCTTGGGGTTCATGTGCTGCTTGGGGGGCAAGGACAAATGCACTGGGGGACCAAAGTTAGTGGTGTAATGGGCATATGTGTGGATGATCTGGTCTATTGTGATTCTATATAGATCCTGTGGAATCTACTGGCTTTCAAAGCAGGCTCCATGGACTTTTCTGGGATTGGAAAAACTTCATCCTTTCTTCTCTCCACCAAACATGATGATATGGAAGCACTGAAGCAGTAATTTCCTTCACCAGAGTCCCTCCTAAGTGAGTTACTTCAGGAGGAGATGATCTTTTGCTGGAGTATGTTAAATAGGCTAAAAAGAACCACACATTTAGCCTCATCATTCAAAGTCTGGGGCTATCTCACTGGGTTCTGGTTCTCACTGCTCACATTGCAAGTAATGTCTTTTTTCCACAACAACTGCCAAAAAATATGCTGAACTATAGATTTTAGTATAGGTCTAAAGTTCACCTCCTGCATATTTATATTGCATCTCTAAATAAACCTTCCTCTGTTGACACTCATCTTGCATATCAAATATTAATACTTATTTATGCATTCATATTGTGTACCCAAATAGTTTAGCATTCACATTTATTTAGTATGCACAGGTACACATTTCAACATTCAAGTGACATCTCATCTCCCTTACTGTAAATTCATATTCAGACCATCAGATTCTTCTGTGCACCTGCAGGTTTATAAAATATTTCATTGCAGAAGGACCACATTCTACCTTCATCTATCTCTGAGCCTCCCTACTGCAGTTCTTGGGATGTATGGGTATAACCAAGGGTCAAATTTGGCCCACAGTATTCATTATCTTAACCCGGATGATCATAAATTAACATGATTGTCCCATCACAAACATGTCAAAGTATACTAATGATTGTAATGTTGTGATACAGGCAGATACAAGGGGAACTGAGAGATATTTGTGGCAACACAGTGATTTATTAGTAATGAACCTGAAGAGACAAAGAATAGTAAGCAATATTCTGCATGTACAGATGTCTTTTGGATTAACTCTTAAAGAACCTGCCCCAACAATAATCATTTAATGAGAGTGAGGCAGCATAATCTAGTCACTGTCATGTCATAATTTTTCCTGCAGGACTTGAACAAGAAGAAAAGCTTAATTATTGTCTTAAGTGCATGGTTTTATAGAAGTATTAAGGACATCAGAAGGCTTAAAATAACTTGACTGTGAGTGACTAAAAGTTCCTCACTTGTGCTCTCCCAACACTTGATTTCCTTGTTAAACGTCACTTCAAATACTGGTCTAAAGTCAAAGCTAGATCACTCAGTTCCTTATATGCTAGCAACAAACATGAATACAAACCAAACAGATAAATAAATCACCACCAGGTTTGGAAGTTAACCTAACTTTGACCTTAGATGGCATCTTCCCAATTGTTTTTTGTTCCTTGCGCATAACATGCAATTCTTTTTTCCTCTGCAATGGGATGAATATGTTATACACATATGGATCTCACACGTGTAGAAGTTTGTTAAGTGAGATAATAAGAGCCATACATTCAGCCTCATCTTTCAGCTTCTATGGCATCTGGGGCTATCTCACAGCATTCTGCTGTCTCACTAATCACATTGTAAATTAATATACTTTCCATTGAAAAAGGTGCTAGAGAAGTGCCAACTGTGATGATGATTGTTTTCTGTATTTGGAATCAGCTTCAGTAGCATTTGTTGTCATCCACTATTTATATATCAGTAAGATCCTATTTAGAAAAAGAAAAATCAGGAGGCAGAAAAGGCAAAAATATTCCATGACACAGGGGCAAACCAAGCAACAACAGGACACAAATAACTTAGTTGCTAAGGGCTCTTATGCTTCAATGCAGATGTATTTATTCACTTTAAAAATGGGCCATAAATGAATACAATTGATGGAATTCAAAAATTCCCCTCAGATAAACATCATATTTGGAAACCATAAACCACAATAAAGAAATATGTTGATAGAATTAGAGACAGAAAGAACCTCATCTCAGTAGAGACATTTTTGGCAAATATATACTCATAATTAACTATAAGGACTCCCTGTACCCTAGAGCCTACTTAAGAGAATGAAACTGCAAAACTCAATAAAAAGGTATATATTTTAAGCATAGTGAAAGTATAGTGAAAGGAGATTTGCCAGTTAGCTCTCTTTCATGTTAATGGAACATATGCAGCTAAATTCTACTGCACTATAATGAAAATTAACTCATAAATATGAGACTGAGAAAATATAAAGCAATGATTTGATTTTCCAGTTTTAGCATATCTCATTTCATCCATGGACATTCTACACAACTCAGAAGGGTATACTTATTATACCCCATATTTTACTTTTTTATTTATTGGAAAAAGCAGTGATCAATGATTGTAGTAAATTTAATTAGATGCCCCAAAGACTGGAATTTCAAATTCAAATATTGATATTCATATTCAAGTATGTCATTGTGACAGATGTGGCAATTTTCTGCAATATCCTTAGAAAACCTTACTGAATTAAGTTTAAGTAACTTTGGAGACTATTGCATTAATGCAAAGGTTATGTATTAGTATGGGCTGTAATTATACGTAGCCTTTCTGGAGGGGATGTCTGATGTGAACTCTGAAGTGTTATGAATTTCCCACTTCTGGTTTTACAAAAGCCCAGCCTTTTCATGCAACACCTTGAGAAGGGGACCATTGTCTGCTGATTACCTGTTCCAGGAGTCTAAAGATCAAAGGCCCAAGCTGTATAAAGTAAAGACTGAGCTATTCATGGGGGATGCTAGTTCTAAGACTGTTATGAACTTATAACCACAGAAAACCTTCCAACAGAAGGAGCCAAGTGTGCACACACAAAAGTGATTTAATAACTGAGATGGCTGTATGCCAACATAACTTAGGTGGAAATAATTTTGTAGTGTAGATATGACCTTAGTGGGATTTGAAGGACTGACTCCAGAGCCCTTGCTGGGGTTGTGGTGATCTCTGGAAAGCTTATTAGTATGCACGTGGTTTCTTTTAGTCTTTAATACATTTTATCGGTAATGCTTTAACCTTAAATATAAACGTATAACTGCGGACAATTGCAGCTGTCCATAGCATTAGAAGAAAAAGCAAAGGGCAGGCGCTGGCCTGTGGATATCACAGTGTAGGCAGGGAAATGTGCAGCCTGGAAACATCCAATGAGAAGGGAGAGAGATGTGGGTCACCACCCAAGAAAGGTGGCAGCTGAGGAGTCTTGGGTAGGTGCCCTTGCTGGATGGAGAATACAGGTGCAGTTGTCCTGCACTGTGACAGTCTTTTCAAGTAGTTAGAAATAAAAATGTATGAACAGGGCCGCTGCAACAATTTTTATAGTGGGGGTGCTGAGAACCATTGAACCAAACTGCAAACCCTGTATATAATGGAAACCACTTCAAGCCAGGGGATGCAGCTGCACCCCCAGCACCCATAGTTCCAGCACCAATGGGCATGAACTAGAGCTGGCTGCAAATTTTTGAAAATGTCAGTGAAAAATAGGACTTTTTTTTTCACAGCATTTCTGTGAAAAATATTTTCTGACTTGTGAAAGTGAGCCCCCTAACATTTGCAAAAAACCCTCAGCCTTCTACCGAATTCAACACAATCTGCAGAAAGTAACACTTTACAGAATCATATTACAATAACAGCAAATTATTTTTTTTTTTTTACAAAACATGTAATTCCCTGGTCCTGTAAACAAATATGAAAATGCTCAGAGGAACAGTCCCATTGACTTCATGGGCGTAGGAAAATACATAACTGAGGGGAAAAAAAAGCTTTACAGTTGTGTATCAGTAATTACATATCATCTTGCACTCTGGGTGGCCTAGATGATAGCATATTATGGTAATAAGTGTGCATCAATAATGTTATATCATCCTGCACTCATGCTGATACTACAGCATTTCACTACTACCAATGTCAATCTAATTGCTGTGGTACCAGTCTTGAACTATACAGGTAACAACAAATATTTGCCTTTCTTTTATACACACTCTGGATGCCAATTTGACTCATTCCCTAGTGAGGAATTAGAACATTCAGTGCCATCTGCAAGAAGTAGAGAATATATTTAATAAAGTCAAACTATTTAATGATAATTTGCAGCATCTATCACATTGAATGTATCCATCAATTTGAATGGCAATGTCTTATTTCCCTCAGCTACCTGGAACATTTTATTTATGTGCTAATATTATTTTGTTAGGTATAAAACCACAATATATTTTAATCACTTATGCAATAAGATTTAAATTATGATTGGAACACCTGGATTACATAAAATTTGAGCAATTCAAAGCAAGCAAGCAAAAACAGCCCATTACCCAAAAGTGGTGCTTAAAAGTGAACTTCACTGCAGAAAAATACTTGAACAACCCTAAGGCCCAGCTCTAAAAGTACTTGTGTTATGGTCCATTTATACACTCATTTCATTTCATGTGCTTTATTCAAACAAACATCATCTGGACTTTTCTTCCCCCCAAGCACACTGTTGTAATTACAAACTTTCCCCCGGTATACTCTCGGGTGTTATAGTTATTATTCTGTTGTTCAAGTGGAGAAAACTTAAAAAGAAGACAGTTGGACAAGGGATGTCTCCAAAAGCTAATAAAAACTTTTGCGTCAGATCCTCAGATGGTGAACGTCAGCATATCTGCACTGAAGTCTCTGATTTGCACCCATGGAGGATCTGGCCCTTTGGACAAGATATCAAAAAACAATCTCCGATCTATTATCCATCTCCAACCAGCAAGGAGCTGATAAATGTGTCAGATGGATGTGCCGCCTTCCAAAAAGGCAAACCTCATTTATTAAATAAATAAAACTTCCAATAAAACAAAAATCAGTTCCTGAAAAAATGCACATAAAAGTTACTATCTCTCTGAAAATTAATTTGAAGAAGCAAACCTAGAATAACAGCTATGCAGTAATTTGTTAAATAATTAAGCTATTATCCAGGGTTATGGGCCTGGTCCTGCAGCCTTTACGCATGTGAATAATTCTTCCTCAAATGAGTATTTCCACTGTATTTATTGGGAGTTTTGCTTGAGTTGGGATGGCAGACTTGGCCCCACAGTCAGAAATTATTCTTCTAATTAAAAACAATTGTCTGTTTTTAAAGAAAAAATAAAATACGTTAATAGATTCCAGTTAGGGCCTGATGCTTTAATTTGTTGGGCACATTCAGCATAATGACCTCAGTAGGAATAAGCAGCATTCACTACTTTGCACGAGGCACACAGCATCTTACAGGGTCCTACCATTAAACCAAAAGTGTAATTTTTAGTCAGCTGGATAAACATACAAAAACTGGTTTCTAAAACCAAAGCAATTCCCCATACTTTCTGTGCTATTATGTAAACCAGATAGAGTCAAGACCCTGTTTAGTTCCCTGATGTATCCCTAACCCTGAGAAATTCTTCCCAGAAAACCATTTTAGCATGGGTTAAGGTTTATTCAATCTAAGCAGCAAACCAAATAATTCTGGCCTCTTTGTAAATGGGGCTGGACATTTAGCAACAACAGGCTGCCTCATAGGAATTATATCATGTCTCCTAGCAGGATATTTTGATCCTGGCAGGAAATACCTTAAGAACCTAGAAATACAAAGGAGGAAAATAGTTATCTATGTATGGCCTCCAACATTGTTTATTTCTATCTGGCTTCTAAAAATTATTGAAGATTCCCAGTTGGAAGGTTGTCTTTATTTTAGCAAAACCTGTTCATCCATCTCTATTTGGAATAGCTTTCTCTGTGTATGAAATTCCAAATGACTACGAATTCCTAGGTAGCCACTAATCTCCCCCGTCTCCCTTACCCCACGCTACTGAGTCACTTGCACCCACTCTAATGTTCTCTACCACCATTGCAGTCACAAGTGATACCCTTTGCTACAAGAGTTCTAATTTTTATTGACTCTACCTTGCACAGGTTTCCTCTCTTAACAGTTCATTCACTGGAGGAGGAGGAATGGTCAGTTGGCCTTTGACACTGTACAACACTGGCTTGATCCAAAGTCCATTGAAGTTAATTAGAATATTTTTGTTGACTCCACTGCACTTTGAATTGGGTCCTTATGTTGCTTGTGCCAAAAAATGAAGTGGATCAAATGCTGGTAGGTGGTTCCCAAATAGGATTTGGATTGTGGAAATCAGCTTGATAATGTTCATTATTATGGTATTGTAATCAGCCCGTGATATTTGTGTAGTCTTAGAAAAGAACCATTCCACACATCAGATGCTGACAACTTTTGGGACCTTTGCCATTATGTGTAGCAGAGTATTAGGTGGACCGGGAGGTGAAGCACACATCCTCTGTACTCTTGGAATTCAGAATGTTTCCTCCTTTGGAGGGCTCAGCAGCATGTATTTTAGCTTCTCTCCTACTATCTCTTTGTGTTATGCAGATTGTTCTGGCTGAAGATATTTCCTATAGATTCAGACTAAGCAAGGCAGCTGTTGCTTCATGTTACACTTGCTATGACTCTTAGCACTTGTCATGTGTATCACAATTTCTTTTAGCTTTTTTAAACACTTTGTTCCATAAAAAAGAAAAAAAAAAGGAGGAACAGACAGATTGTCAGCTGGCAAACAAAACTCTGTGCTCATACTGAGAAAGTAGGATACAGATATTACTGGGCAATCACTACTATGTTGATCTATTTTCCAGGTGCTATCTACAAAGCCATAACATCTCAAATCTATCTTCTATCTATATATATGGTGGCATTTATATTTTATATTCTCTTTTTTTCCTTCTCTTTGATCATTCTCTTCTTCTTAAAACAGCTATGCAGATGCATATATTGAGATGATCGTAAAGGAATCAGTCATGCCATCAAGGGGGTGGTCCAAAGTTGCACAATGGATGGGGAACCTGGCATTCAGAAAATGTACGAAGGCATCCTGTCATCTACACAACTGGTAGCTCTGGCAGCCATTTTGCCTTCCTGAAAGAAAACTCTAAAGCCCTTCGGAATGCATTAGAAATAACAAATGGATATGCTTGAATATACAGCCTTTTGTATTAAATGTCATAAAAATGGTTATGGTTTTGCTTGATTTTACATTCAGTTCTCCTGACATGATATAGCTTGTCTGATACAGACAAGCTGAACTGTGTCTGGACTTGATCCAAAGCTCACTGAAGTCAATGGAAAGGTTATAATCAGTCTTTTGGTGTAGGGAAGTAGTATCTGATGCAAAGGAAACATATACTTATATGGTTTGATTTTGTAACCCTTACATAGAATACTCTAACCCGGATTAACAGTTCTCTTCACTTAATAAGGTATGTAAGTAAAGGTAGCTGATTCTTTACTTCATGTGAAATTCAGACTAGTAGTTAGATTATTGTCTCTAATATCAACAGTAGCTTTTGTAGTACTAGCAGGTTGAGAAATAGATACATTATTTTCTGAACATTCTAACTTTCTTAGATATAAATAGGAAGCCAAACCACTTGTCTCACTCCCACAGTTTAAACCCCACGACATTTTTGATGCTTCTGTTCTGGCTTTTTCAGTGAGTTTGTCTTTTCACTGTTAACATCATTTTTTCTCAGTGATATACACAAGCCTCATTGTTAATTAGAGCGGATTCTACATAATGCAGGAGACTACTGCTCTGACCTTTGTCAACCAGGAATGTATTCTACTTAGTGGGAATGAGTTTGATGTACTTATCCCATTCTACATTTATGCACAACTTTAAAATGACCACAGAGTCTGCCACAACTGATCACAATTGGAATTCTCTATTCAAGAGTCCAGGACTGGAATAACAAGTTACAACTGAGGACAGAGGCATATGGGATGGAAATCTTGCACAGTGACAGCCTGGGTTCTGGCCACTGCTGTTAGCTCTTCCCTCCCAATATATATTCACAAGCATAAACTAAGAATTGAAATACATATAAAAAATTAGAAGATATGTGGCTCCATCTTTCTTCCTGTTTCTAATGTTAAATTTATCTTCCAAATCTCACACTATTAAGCTGTGTATACTGGGCTCAGATTTAACACAAGAAGAGTGTACGTTTGAACTAGGAAGGAATGAATTACTGATGTTATACAGCAATGTTTTCTCTACCGATTCCTAGGCATGACATAGCATTTATTAAACCTTTTTATAATGAACAGAATGCCAAAGTAAGAGATATGACACTTGAGAATCTTTATCAGAATATTGCTTGACATCCCCTATGAGTCTTGGGAGGAAATACTCCTTCCATAATATTGAACAAACATGTCTATTAAGTGCACTGAGTAGGTAGTACTTGGATTCACCTGCAGAAATTTTGCTTGGATGATATATTGTATTAATAGATTTTAATAAGTGATGTCTCATTTGGCCAGTGCAAATCAATTACACCTGCATTTTTGTGATCACTCCTGTCTGCAGCTGGCACAATCACATAATGACATTATTCATCTACCTATTTTGGGGTTTTGTACTGTCGCTCATCAGCATAGGATCTGAGAACCTCCCAGTTTATCAGTTAGATTGGAAGAGCCAAGGTCTTCAAGTTGATATCATGGAGTTTCATTCTTCTCTGTTCATGCTACAGAAAAAAATTACTTGGAGTAGGTTTGTGGGGGGTTCTTTCTTTCTTTCTTTCTTTCTTTCTTGTGCAAGAGTGTGGTGGTTGTTATAAATGTCATTGTGGTTCTTGTGGAAAAGCTTAGCTTCTTCTTGTGTCTGTAGAGTACCTAGGATAATTGGCCTCAAAAGTTATTTTCTATGCACATTACAAATAATATATTGGCAGTTGAAACGTTGGAAGGCTTGTGTTGGTGTTAGGCAGTGCAGAGTACTGGAAGGATTCAAAAAAGTAACAGATGCTGAAAATCAAAAATTAGACGGAGTGTGATTCCAGAACCAGAGAAGAGCTCCGAGATCACCAGAAGAGTGAACTGTTTCATAACATAGATGACTTTTATGGCTACACCAGTGACTAAGAGAGTCAAGGTATGAACAAAACAAGAGATACTATCCAATTGCTCATCATCCATAATTTCCGTGAACATGTTGGCTGCAATTTCCAAAGGCATTGACTTTAAGCTGCCATCTTCTTGCCAGGATTTCCTACAGATTTCCCAATATGTTAATGGATATTGAGTCTTTAGTGAAGAGGGCCACATTATCCAAAGTTAATGGATTATTTCTGGTAGTGGCACCAATACAAGTCGTAACTAGGAGAGCAATAGTAGAAGAGAGAGCGAGGGGGTAGGGGGTCGGAAGAGAAGCAGCAAGGAGTCTGATAGCAGCAGCTATTGTTCTATCAATGGATTGCAAAAGTCATTTATACATGGATGGATCTGTACTGGTTCAGATATCAGTGAAGCATTGAATGATTCCCCTAAGAGCTGTCTTGAGAAGTCTGGACAACTTCCTTACAGACTGTCAGGAAAAAAAAGGTTGCTGCACTGATCTATAAGCTACATATGGCAAAAATAGTGGATTTTGCAACATGGTAGCAGTGATTTTCACCCTTTCATTTGTATTTAATACTCACATGACAAATTATCTTCTGTGATCCCTTTAAAACTTTGCACAGCGCTGTACATATTATTGTCTTGAATTTGTATACAAAAACTGCCACCTTAATGTTAAATCCACCTATGGATGCCCAGCTGATAAGCCCATTCTATAAATTGGGTCCTTCACTCCATGTATCAGAGCATGGCCCTACCATTACCTTTCCCATAGCTATAATGACCAGAACATTGGACGGAACTTGGTTTCGCTTGACCCTTACACTTCGCAAGAAGACTACTTCTCTGTAATGCCATTATTAAAACCTTTTATGAATCCAAGCCTTGTATTGGCATTTTTATATCTGGTAAGTATTGTGCCAAAGGCTTTAGAGTTTTATACACTATAACCCTTTTTCTGCTCAGTGTTTTATGGCTTATGGCCATTCAGAATGGTTTATTTTTTTCATGTTTTTTGTCTCAGCCTCATTATCTTTTATTTTCCTACAATGAAATGCATACGCTACTTATCTGTTCATACACCTAGTTAACTTAAGTCATTCAAAAGTTTATTGATTGTACCCAGGATTTTATTTTTACATCAACAGATTTCACAACCTTATTACATGCTCCTTCATCTAGGACCTTTTTGTGTGTTGCTAGCCAGCTTTCTTTCTTACAAACTGTTTCTAGACTAGGTCTGACCTACTGAGGTAGTTAAACATTTTGTTTAAGAAAAGAAAAGAAAAGAAAAGAAAAGAAAAGAAAAGAAAAGAAAAGAAAATATCAAACAAATTTTGTACACATGGCCTCCCTTATGCGCATGCATGCTAACTGTTCGTAAGTAAATTATAACTTTTTAGGTGTCTTCCATGCTCCATCTGAGTAGCATTTTTCTACTGCAGTTTTCAGCACGGAAGTCAATATTGTAACATCCACTGCATTACATTAACTTTGTATCAGTTTGCTGTTACATTCTGGGATTCCCAAAAGGTTTTGGGACCTGATTTTCAAAGGCAACATCCAATTTGTATCCACAATTAATTGCAGGCATAAATGATATTTAACATCCCACCTGACTGCACCCATCCATCAGGCATGGTGACTAGATAGCTAGGTCCCATTTTTGTGTCCACAGTCAGTTGCAATGTAAAAATTTATAAGGTATTAACTAGAAAAATAATTCACATATTCAAAATCAAGGCCAGATTCTCACACCCATTCTCTTAGTGAATAGCTTCTTTATTCTGTAAATAGCACCACTGAACTCAATGGGACTTGGTGCTAAGTAAGTCACTACTCAGTATTAGTAAGGGTAGCAGAATTTAGGCCCCATTCAGGAAGGCAACAGTTTTAAATAAAGCACTAAACATTGAAGTGAATAGGTTTAAGCATGTTCTTAAATGTTTTCCTAAACTGGGGGTTAGGCAAAGGGTCATTTAAAAATGCTGATCTTTAAAATTAAGTTTTGTTTAAATCATGTACAGTATTTATTGAATATGCTTGAGGAACAGGGAGAGAAAAACAGACATTCAAAATGCTTTCTCTTCTCAATTAAACAGCAACAATGCAGTAAAAAAATCAGCAAAAAATATTTTTCTTTTAACTTACACATTTAAAAGTCCATAAATAAAATGAAACACTCTAATGTTTCAATTACACTTTCTAACACTTTAATTAAAGAAAAATACCTAAGAGTGAAAAGAAAAAAATGCATTTCAGAGTACTGACTTAAGTACTCTGTTAATCATGTTGATGTTTAACATTCAGCCTCAGTTTTCCTTTGTACAACATGAGAGTGCACTATAATTTAGCTATCTAATTTACACTCGACTACATACTGTTATTTGGAAAATTCTTTTAAACATATGGGGCCAGATCCTCAGCTGGTGTTAACCAGCCTAGCTTAATTGAAGATCTGATCCAGAGAAAAGTAGCAGGGTCCTTAGCATACAAGGTACTGGGGCATTGTTCTGAGTACTTTCAATCCCACCTCTTTCAGTGGGAGATAAGGATACAAACATCTCTCTGGAGATGCAAGAATGAGTCCCTTTCTTTTAGAGCCTGATCCATGTAGTCGATGCCTAATACACATGTAGCTCTTATCAGCTATTTCTATATATATGCAGCAAGAATTATTGAGCTGCAAAATACCAGGGCTCTAACCCATGTAACCCTAAAACTTGGGCTCTGACACCACCCCAACCCCAAGCAGGGTCTGTGGGTTTGAGTCCAGAGGGGTGTCTCGCTTGGATCAGGCTAATTTCTGTGTAAATGGAAAGGGGGCTTGATCTTAAACCTGATTCAGAACCCAGGCTGTGTGTGCTATGTATACATATCCTTAGAGGCACCAAAAGGCCCTTAAGCACTGATTAGTCCCATTGAACAACTGAGACACAGTAAAAAAACAGGAGTACTTGTGGCACCTTAAAGACTAACAAATTTATTGTAGCATGAGCTTTCGTGAGCTAAAGCTGCAGTTCATGTGCTCCTGGGGCATAGAGACTTTTTCTACCAGGAATCCCCATTGAGCATAATACGCCCCAAATTGGAAAGGAGGAGCAGTAAAGAAGAAGGGCCCATGGCTCTCCTTGATGCACAGGCAGGTGGAGATGGCTGGATGTAGTGGGGGAAATACAGTGCACATCCTGAAGTAGGTAGCAGTGGATATGCTGGGAAGTTCAGAAAGAAATTTTGAGGAAGAGTTCCTCTCAGAGCTCCTCCTAGGGTGCTATAACCCATAGCACAGCCAGCACAGGGCTCTGGCTGAACTTTGATTTTGTGGGAAAATGAAAATACCTTCACAGTGGAGAGGATGAACCAACGCTCCTTGAAGTTACTGAAATAATTTCCTTTGAATTTTATGGAACGTGAACAAGGCCTTAAATACTTTATCATTAGGAAAAGAGTTAAGACCCGTGGAAAAGCTATAAGGTAACTATGGAAGCAACATATACTCTGTATAATAACAGACAGCAGTTATGGAGGACTGATTCTCTTCTTACACCAATGTACTTTAGAGGGTAGTCCACTACAGTGAATGGAGTTATAGCAGTGTGTGAGAAAGGAATCAGGCCCAATGTGTCCTTGACTACAACATTTCTAAATCATAAGAATATAAGAATGGCCACAGTGGGTCAGACCAATGGTCCATCTAGCCCAGTATCCTGTCTTCCAACAATGGTCAATGCCAGGTGACCCAGAGGGAATGAACAGGACAGGTAATCATCAATTGATCCATCCTCTGTCACCCATTCCCAACTTCTCACAAACAGAGGCTAGAGACACCATCCCTGCCCTCCTGGCAAATAGCCATTGATGGACCTATCCTCCATGAACTTATCTAGTTCTTTTTTTAGCCCTGTTATAGTCTTGGCCTTCATGACATGGCAAGGAGTTTTATACAATGCACAGGTTGACTGTGCATTGTATAAAAAAAATACTTCCTTTTTTTTTGCTTTAAACCTGCTGCCTATTAATTTCATTTGGTGACCCCTAGTTCTTGTGTTATGAAAAGGAGTAAATAACACTGCCTTATTTAATTTCTCAACACCAGTCATAATTTTGTTGACCTCTATCATATCCCCCCTTAGTCAGCTAAGTCCCCAACATGCTCCAAAAACTTCCAGGATTGTCTGTGCACTGCTGTATTGCTTTCCCAGCAGATGCCAGGGAGATTGAAGTCCCCCATGAGAACCAGGCCCAATGTGTCCTTGACTACAACATTTCTAAATCATAAGAATATAAGAATGGCCACAGTGGGTCAGACCAATGGTCCATCTAGCCCAGTATCCTGTCTTCCAACAATGGTCAATGCCAGGTGACCCAGAGGGAATGAACAGGACAGGTAATCATCAATTGATCCATCCTCTGTCACCCATTCCCAACTTCTCACAAACAGAGGCTAGAGACACCATCCCTGCCCTCCTGGCAAATAGCCATTGATGGACCTATCCTCCATGAACTTATCTAGTTCTTTTTTTAGCCCTGTTATAGTCTTGGCCTTCATGACATGGCAAGGAGTTTTATACAATGCACAGGTTGACTGTGCATTGTATAAAAAAAATACTTCCTTTTTTTTTGCTTTAAACCTGCTGCCTATTAATTTCATTTGGTGACCCCTAGTTCTTGTGTTATGAAAAGGAGTAAATAACACTGCCTTATTTAATTTCTCAACACCAGTCATAATTTTGTTGACCTCTATCATATCCCCCCTTAGTCAGCTAAGTCCCCAACATGCTCCAAAAACTTCCAGGATTGTCTGTGCACTGCTGTATTGCTTTCCCAGCAGATGCCAGGGAGATTGAAGTCCCCCATGAGAACCAGGGCCTGTAATCTGGAAACTTATGTTAGTTGTCCAAAGAAAGCCTCATCTGCCTCATCCTCCTGGTCTGGTGGTCTGTAGCAAACACTCACCATGACATCACTCTCATTGCTCTCACCTCTAAACTTAACCCAAAGACTCTCAACAGGCTTTTCTCCAGTTCCATACTGGAGCTCTGAGCAATCATATTACTCTCTTACATGCAGTGCAACTCCTACATTTTTTCTCCCCCACCTGTCCTTCCTGAACAGTTTATACCCATCCCTGACCGTGCTCCAGTCATGTGAGGTACCCCACCAAGTCTCTGTTATTCCAATTTACATAATAGTTGCTTGACTGTGCCACTTCCAATTCTTCCTGCTTTTTCCCCAGGCTTCTTGTGTTCATGTACAGGCACCTAAGATAACTAGTCAATTGCCTACTTTCTCAGTATGAATCAGGAGTCCTCCCCTGTTGCACCCTCCTCCTTGTGTTTCCTCCTGGTATCCCACTTCCCC
Source organism: Mauremys mutica (assembly GCF_020497125.1). NCBI lineage: Eukaryota > Metazoa > Chordata > Testudines > Geoemydidae > Mauremys > Mauremys mutica. The sequence continues at coordinate 86,946,364 of NC_059080.1, forward strand.
ACTTACGTTAGTGCTTAGGTCTCCATCCCCTGGCAAACCTAGTTTAAAGCCCTCCTCACTAGGTTAGCGAGCCTGCCTGCAAAGATGCTCTTCCCTCTCTTTGTTATGTGGATTCCATCTCTTCCTAGCAATCCTTCTTCTTGGAACAACATGCCAGGGTTCAAGAATCCAAAGCCCTCTCTCTGACACTACCTGTGTAACCATGCATTTAATTCCACAATTTGATGTCCCTACCTGGGCCTTTTCCTTCAACAGGGAGGATGGATGAGAACATGACTTGCACCTCAAGCTCCTTTATTTTTATTCCCAGAGCCACATAGTGTGTAGTGACCTACTCAAAGTCTTTCTTGGCAGTGTCATTGGTGCCCATGTGGAGAAGTAGGAAGGGGTAGTGGTCCAAGGGCTTGATCAGTCTTGGCAGACACTCCGTCTCATTCTGAATCCTAGCCCCAAGCAAGCAGCACACTTCTCTAGTTTCCCAGTCTGGATGGCAGATGGATGACTCCGTCTCCTTTAGTAGGGAGTCCTGGACCACAACCACCCATCTCCTCCTTTTGGGAGTGGTGGTCGTGGAACCCCCATCCCTTGGACAATGCATCCCCTGCCTTCCGGTCAATGGGGGTCTCCTTCTGATCCCTTCTCTCAGATGACTTTTCCAAACTATTCTCTGCCATAGCACCTGTGCAGAGAGCCTGAAAATGGTCTCTTACCTCTATCTGCATTGAGGGTACATGGGTTCTCCTCTTTCTTCTTATGGAGGTCACATGCTGCCAATTTTCTTCCCCATTCTGCACTGCCCTCTCTAATTCTTCAGCATGCTGTGCCTGCAGTACCACATACGGACTTCTATCCAGAAAGTCTTCATGTTGCACTTTTCTGAACCTTTTCCAATTCTACTATATCTTTTTTGAGATGGGGTGACCACATCTGCATGTAGTATTCAAGGTGTGGGCATACCATGTATTTATATAGAGGCAATATTAACATTTCTGTCTTATTTTCTATCCTTTTCTTAATGATTCCCAACATTCTGTTCACTTTTTTTGATTGCCACTGCACATTGAGTGGTTGTTTTCAGAGAACTATTCACAATGACTCCAAGATCTCTTTCTTGAGTGGTAACAGCTAATTTAGACCCCATCATTTTTTATGTATAATTGGGATTATGTTTTCCAATGTGCATTACTTTGCATTTATCAACATTGAAATCAGCTTCCTCTTCTCCCTGTCTGCATCCTTACCGCAATAACAGTTGTTATCTCATGTTAATATTAGATATATATTGTTATTTTAATAACTAATTATAGGACTCATAATGCTAATGATAGCAGTTTAGTTTGTAATCCCATCTGTTCATTTTACCCGAGCTGTTTATTTTCTTTCATGCCTTCAAAATATTCCTGATTTGTAATTAATCACTTTTTTTTTAAATTACAGATTTTTTTCCCCCTAAAATAAAAATAGCAGAAGGGAATAAACAGAAGCTGGCATGGCACCCCTAGGCAAGAACAGCTGGATTTCTAACCCCATGTCACTCAATAAATAACTGCTAAAAAGAAAATCCCCAGTAAAAATTACCATTGCAACAGCTGGAACACCTTATTCCAAAGAGAATGACCTAATCCCTTTTCCTCCTAGAATGCTTTAAAATGGTAATAAGTTGAGAGGATGCTTCTGTCTCTCATCCATTCATCCCAAGGTGAAGTTGTGCACCTGTTGTATATTTAAGTATATATAAGCAGATCATCAGGCAGTGGAAAATGTCATAGGATGCTACTGTTCAGTGTGACAGAGCCACACAGATTTATACCAGCTGAGGGACTGACCCATTAAGTGTAAGGGTATTTGAAGAACAGAGCATTTGTAACAAAATTTTGGTTAAAAACAGACTATAGGAGTGACTGAGAAAAGACAGAGAGGTGTGTTCTACCACAAGTAAATGTACCATGCGCATATTAAAGATCGTTCATAAAAATCGATGTGCCCCCTTGTTAAGAGTAAAGTACCATCTTATCCCATCTACAGCATATCAAGCATGAAAACTATTTCCTGTGGTAGTAAATTGTGCCACCCCGTGCTTCCCAGTGTGCAGACAAGACTGGGTTAGCATAGCATAGTTGCCACGATAAGCATGTGTTTCATACAAGCATGTGCTGCTTCACTATTTCATTCTCCATTGCATTGGTTAGACCACAATAATGTCTCCCTTCAAGCAATAGGTTGAAAAGTGTTTGTAATGGCTACCTCACATGAACTAATTTGCTCTGGCTGTAGCTCTGCATGCTTCAGACATGCTTCTCACAAGAGGACAAGCCGGTGCAGCTATGAAACTTTGTGGGCAATGTGGACATGATATATCACTATGCATATTTGAAAAGATTGAGACTAGAGCCTTAGAATGCTCTTTCTTTCTTTTCCTTCCATATTCTTGCTCATTAGTAGCTTAAGAGCTATTTCAAGAAGAGAAAATTAATGCATCTTTTAAACAAACTATAAAGTTGCAGAGAAAGAAAATGACATTGGGACAGGTGAAGGTGCAACTCTGGGAGAATTGGGCTCCCTATTCATTTTAATAAGAATTTACAACTATTTTTCACTTTGACTCAATCCTTGACAAAGCTTTTTGGTGGACTCTTGAGAAAGCCTCTTGATAGGACTCTTGAAAAAGCCCTGGCTGAGATGATTTAGTTGGGGTTGGTTCTGCTTTGAGCAGGGGGTTAGACTAGATGACTTCCTGGGGTCTCTTCCAAACCTCATCTATGATTCTGTGATTCTATGATCCTGAAAACTCTTACTCCCATGTGCAAAGTCTTACTCAGAGATACTATCCATGCAAATAATAGTTAATTGACCTTCTGAAGCATCTGGCACCAACTATTGTTGGAAGACTGGATACTAGGCTAGATAGACCATTGTAGTGACCTAGTATGCCATCCTTATGTTCTTATTTTATAGTGAAGTCATAATTGTGCTAATACTAAAATGCTTTGTTTTCACTTATATCTTTTGTAGCCTGCAGAAAATTATTGTTGCTTCATCACATGGTCTGAATGCCAACCTGGACAATTCTTCCTTTCCTTATCAATGCTGGGTATAGTTTCATAAAAAAAACACCCTAAGTAAAATCCTGGCCCCTTTGAATTCTGTAGCAGAAGTCCCATTGATTTCACCCCCAAATTGCAGGGGGAGTTTCAATATTGAAAACTTGCTGATGGATGTACATTCTAGAATTGAATTTCTTTGAACTCTTGATTTTCTTATTCTTGTATTTGATTTTACCTTCTGCTCAGAAAAAGTGGATTCTCTAGTTATCTTTGGTGGCTAAAACAATTAACTATGTTATGGAGGAAATCACCACTGATCTCCCAAAGCGAGCACTAGTTTAATTAGGTTATACTGACTTGGATGCCTTTTGACATTTTTATACAATCATTGAGCTAAATTAGAGAAAACGACAAGTATTTATTCTCCATCTAACTAGGATGTTATTTCCTCTCTCTTTTAAGTGTACAGCAAATGTTTTATCCAGCTTTATTTTTATGCTCTTTATTATATATTTCCCCCACACTCAGTATTCAGTAATTGCAATTGCTTACTGCAGCATGTGGCTTTATCTTGCTCCTACAGAAATCAGAGCAAAATAAAATAAAATCGGTTCCCTTTTAGCTGGTTTCTTTCTGGCAGTACTTTTCCATTTATAAAAAAGTTGATGCAGACTTTATTAACTGATTTTAGGGTATATTAACTTTGCATTCGAAGGTGTGTACTGTTATTCTGGAGAGCTGGAATGGCACCAAAAGGGAAAGCTCTCAGTGTGTGTTTTCACTTATGTAGAATTCAAAATGCATCAGTGTTTATGTGGTTAAGTAAATTTTGCCATCTGCAGAAGTGGACAGTGAGGGCTTTTAGTTCTAACTTTCTCTCTTTGTTGTGTTATACTTCCAGGCTTGTGTTTGTGTATATGCTTTGATAGACTTCAATTATTTTCTTGACAGTAGAGAGAAAATGCATTGCTGATTATGGTGCAAGCTAGTAATTTATTCTTGAGAGAAGAAATTTCTTTTTTTTACATATTTTTATTTAAAATCAACTTTTAAAACTTTCTTCAGCTTTCAGCTAATGTGATAAAGAGATATGTTTACCTGTAACTAGGAGTGGGATCAAGACTCTATTCTACATTTATGTGTTTCAATGTGAGAGCAAAGTAATGAGATTGTTATTTACCACAGAGCTTTAATCTATGGTGAGAATGTGAAATATCAGATAAATCTCATTTGTTTTCAGCCAACACATACATAATGTCCAATCCTGTTGCAATTACATGAATGTAACTTAAACTGAATTCAGTGGGAGTTTTTTCTGTGAGAGTAAAGCAGACTCACACCTGTAATATGCTTGGTTAAAGAGCAGTCCTGTGAGCTGCTCAACATCTGTTATAAGCTGTTGAACTCCAGAGCAGTTGAATCTTTTCAGAATTTTACAAGAGTTGCTCAGCAACTTGTACGTTCAAGCCCCAAGTCACTGAACTAATTGGGTATTGGTAATCTTGGTTTATTTATGTATTTGTCTAAACAAATAAATATGGTCTTAGCCTTCCATAACTTGTTATGTGTGTTGTTCCACAACTTGGAGTTGCTAATGAGGATTTTCAAATGGTAAGTGTTAAGGTAGAAAGCTTAGATTCAAGAAATGTTGATTGTTATCACCCAGGGATTAAACACAGATTTACTCAGGTAACTCAGAACAAGCCAGGCATCTAAATTATCTGCTTCCTGTGCATAACAAAACAACCTACATACTTGCAGGTCTCCATTGCCCTTTTGGAGATACTGTAGGATCTCAAAAACAACAAGGAGTTTGGTGTAGGATCTCACTAACTCTCATGATAGGTACACTATTATTCTGTATTTGATTAAAATTGCATACATGGAAATGATTTCACTGATACTGAGAATTAGCAATTTTTTCCAAATTAGCAAGCGAGTGAACACACAGTTATATTGTGTCCAGATCCCCTCCATGGCATTGAGGCCTTGAAAAGGATCCATTTCACATTCAGCAGTCATACAGCTGCTACTTGTCTACTATGAACAACTCCTACCTACTCCCCTGGAGGCTGATTCAATGACTATGCCTCTCCTCTTTGTCATAGTGGTGACCAGAGCATGGCAAAGTGTTGTTGAGGAAAAAACAGTACCTCCCGTGACATCCCAGTGTGCAGGCTAGGAGTTCCCCAGCTATGTGAGAACTGGGGAAGTAGCGAGTGACTGAGTGTGCTGCAGAACCAGCTGATAGTTCCAGAACTGAGTTGAAACTGGAGAGAACAGATTCATGAAGGCCAAAGACTTTCTCCCTTCTTCCCTTCTTTTCCTGGGGAATGGGAAAGACAGAATAAAGCTACCTTCAGCTCCTCCAAGCCTCTCTGCCTTTCCTATATTTCTCCATGGAATTTCTGAGAGGAATTATGGAAGTTCAGCATTGCAGTAGCTCCTGTTGAGAACTCTACATGGAGAAGAAAGAGCTGGGCTCTGCAGAGTACCAGTCATGAAGTGGTCTCGGGTTGTGTGACTTCTTTGCCTCCTTCCAGAACTTGCCAGAACTTAGTCATGGAACAGCTATGGAACCACCAATGCTTCTTTGTACATGGCCTGGATGAGTTTGCTCACTGTGGAGCCCCCAGACATGGGAGTAAGAAGATAAGAAGATACTTATGCGTAAGGGAGGGTCAGCATTTGGCCCAATTTAAAAACAAGGTAGATGGGTCACAAAATATATTTCACTCATTTAATTTAGACAACAGTGGTCTATTTTAATTATGTATGCTAATATTTCACAATGTGCCACAGTATTTTTGTAAAATTAGATCACAGTAATCTGAAAATTTACAGCAACAGCCTGATATTAAATTTTTGCCAAGAAGTGGGGCAGAGAGAGACAGTTATGTGTGTAAATTACAAATCGTAAGGATTAACAAAGTGCATATTAATGAGGATCTACTGCATTCATTAGAAAATATAGGGTGAACTATTTAGTGTTGGTATTACTTGTTTTGGGCTTATTAAAATTATTACTAGAGATGGCTGAATATTAGAAAATATGTTTGATTACATTAGTGCTTAAATTCTCAATGTTATTTGAAATGGCCACTTCTAATTATTACCTGTCAATGAATGCAACAGTGACAAATACTTATTAGCTAAATAGTAGGTTTAGGCTTTATGTGTCAGTCTTGATGAAACTTTTTAGTACACCTGGAGTGTACTTTAATGGTGAAACTCAAAGTTTCCTACATTGCTATTCAAACTTGCATTCATAACATATCCACTTTTAATGCAAGATAGTGAATGTTAGAGAAAAGATGGGCCTTCTCAACAATTTAGACAAGTGGGTCTCAGTGTGTGGTTCATAGACTCCTGCGAGTCTGCCATCTACGTTTAAGGGTTCTGTGAAAGACAGACTGAAAACTGACTGAACAGAATTTGATTGTATATACAGACAATATATTTCCAAAGGAATCCACACCTCCATTTGAAATTTCCAAAGGGGTCCAGACAAGGGTGAAAGTAACTGAAAGGACTTACCAGTATGGCGGAGCCCTGAATGGGGGGCGTGACCTCAACTGGAAGAGGCGTGGCCTCAACCAGAAGAGGCAGGGCTTTTAAAGATTTAAAGGCCCTTGGGCTCCAGTTGTGGCTGGGAGCCCCAGGGCCTTTAAATCACTCCAGAGCTATCAGCTGCAGAGGCGGCTGGGAGCCCTGGGGCTGTGGGGTGAAATAAAGGGCCCAGGGCTCTGGCCGCCGCAGAGCTCTGGACCCTTAAAAGTGCTGCCCAAGCCCAGCTGCTGGGCTCCGGTGGGGATTTAAAGGGCCTGAGGCTCCGGCCACTGTGAGCGCATTAAAGGGCCCGGGGCTCCTTGCAGCGGCCCTTTAATCACCACCTGAGCCCGGCTGCTGGGCTCTGGTGGGGATTTAAAAGGACAGAGGCTGCGGCTGCTGTGGGGAGCCCTGGGCCCTTTAAAGCACCACCTGAGCCCGGCTGCTGGAGCTCCAGCGGCGGCGCTTTAAAGGGCCTGGGGCTTCCCGCAGTGGTAGGAGACCCGGGCCTTTTAAATACTTGCCTGAGCCCAGCTGCTTGGCTCCGGTGGGGATTTAAAGGGCCAGAGGCTCCGGCCGCTGTGGGAAGCCCTGGGCCCTTTAAAGCGCTGCCCAAGCCTCGCTGTCGGAGCTCCTCCAGCGGCGCTTTAAAGGGCCCGGGGCTTCCCACAGTGGCTGGATCCCTGCGCCCTTTAAATCACATCCAGGGAAGCTGGTCCAGTCCAGAACGGCGTACAAGCTCTTGCCGGTATGCCGTACCGGACCATACCAGGTTACCTTCACCTCTGGGTCTAGACCTCCATTCAAAATTTATTGCGGATTTGCAAATGAAAAAAAGTTGAGAACCACTGGTTTAGATTCCTATGACTTGAAGTGGAAGATACTGGGACCCAGAGAAATTTGGAACTTACTTTTATCTTCAAACATGATTTTCCTCTCCTCAGGCTTCTTGGATAATGACTCTTCCTTTTCTTCTAGTATCCTTTGCCTATGTTGAATATAAACCTGATGCCTAGCTTCATCTGTGCCGAGCCCCAGTGTTACAGATTCTTGTTAAACTGGTGAATGTTTCTTCTCACAAGCAAGTCAGGAAAAGCTACAAATTCTGGAGCATGCAAGACCATGATTGGAGTTTGCTAAAGTATGGAATAACTCACAAGATGCTGCACTGGGGTATACCAGCTGCCACTGAAGTGTAAGCGTATATGTAATGGAGAAAGCAGAGAAAACAGAGGGCAATGGCAAATTTAGACATGAATTACAGCTCCCAGAATAATGATAGTGCACAAAAATCTGACAGCAGAGACACCAGTTGGCTATTACTGTTGTAGATAAACCTTGGAGGAGAAGGTAGATTTTTCTCTCAGCAAAACTATTGCAGCAAAATGTGTGCAACCCCATAGTTCATGGGTAAGCATTTCAGGACCGTGATTCTTTATTTCCTTCAATTAATTACCAGGTAAACATTCCCGAAGCTTCGTTTTCTTTCAATTGTTTTGCTGATGTAGGTGATATCTGTCATCAGTACAGAAATCTCAAACATTCCAGAGGGCAACTTACACATATTTTTCATTTTGACATGGTTTATGGCACATGTCATTACTGGATTGCATTTAAACTTGCAGTGACAGCATGTCATTGTTCAATTAAAGTTTTAGACATCCCTCCTAATTGTAAATATTTCAGCACTTCAGGGACCTTCATTTCATTCTTTTTTTCTTAGTTGTTGTGGAAATCTAGAGCTCAATAAAATAAAATGGCTGGGTTCTTTGTACAGAAATGCGGAGACACCACATTATTGACTAGTTTTTCAGATGTTCTTGTAGAATTTATTTTGTAAAGGTGACCTTCGTACTGTACAGTACTCATAAAATGTGCAGCTGAAAACCTTCATTATTAATCTAAAGGACAGGGTACAATATGGGAGGCAGTAAAATTGCATAAGTGTTTTCATATTTTCCCACTAATGTACTGCAACTCTGTTTTGGAGTAATCCCTTTATGGATCAGTGGGTACTTCAAACATTATTCCACTACACTTCTTGACCTCTGCTGAATCTGCAAGCAAAGGTGCCAATTTTGAGAGTTGTTTTAGGGATGTCGCAACATTAATCCACTAGGAAATGGATTCAGACCTCTAACTCTACTCTGAATTATCTAGGGTCTGTGAAGGGCTTCTTGAAAACAATTGAAAACTATTTCTGACAGCATGAAAAATGGAGTTTTGACTACATAACTGTTTTGGGGTTTTTTTCAGAAAAAAGTATCTGATTTCCACCGAAAAAAATAATTTTCATAAAAAAAATGCCCTAAAACCAAAATATCCCTCTAGAAAACCTAGATAATGTTTCTGGCTGAAATATATTGGTATTCGAATTTCCACCAAAAGAAATCAAAACATTAGATTAGGTGACTTAGGGCTCAATGCTTAGAAGGAGATAGGCTACTATCTTCTTTTTAGGCTCCTGACTTGCACTAATTTAAAAATAGTTAGGAGCCTAACACCTTTTAAGCATTCAGACCTGGGTGTTTATTTTGGAAAATGTATTTTTGGGGGGTGTTTTTGGTGAAAAAAGTATGTTGTGTTTTATTAAATAATAGACATGTAACTGGGTGTATTTTAGAAACCTAAAACCATATTGGTAAATATATGTTTTCTGTAGGCCATCATATAACCTTTTTGACTAGGAGAACTGCTAGATTTTTTTCAGCACCAGAACTCCACTTGCCACAGAAGAGCATATGTGGTGGAAGAGGGCTCTTAATCATTAGCAACTTGAGCTAAAGACCTGATTCTTCTCTCATTTATGCAAGTAAGATGGGAATTAAACCTTGTCTCTTACCAGTCCTTGGAGCAACTGAATGCTCGTCTCACAATATTAGTTATTTTTTTATACGGTGTGAAAATTCCTTTAATAAACCTATCCTCTATATGATACATGATATGTTTTATGGAATGTTGAACGTCGCCTTGACCAATTTAAGCTCATGCTGGAGAAGAGTAGGTGGAGCTAATGTGCATTTGATACTATCTTAACAGAGTCCTATCAAAACCCTGAGCACCATCATAAGACCGTTTGAGGCAGACACAAAAATAAATGGTAATAATGAAGCTGGTTTCAAATGGATCATCCCTTTTACTAACTTGATGAAGCCAAACAAAAAGCCTTATGCAAAAACACTTTAAGATTGCTAATGATGCTGCTATAGTGTATTTGTTGGCCAGCATGCTGAAAATGAATCTTGACTGAATGTTGCCATTACTAATGTTCTCCTAAGGGTTAAAACTACCCTCAAGCAAGAGGCATTATTACTAATAAATTCTCAAATAAATAAATATAGAAGAGGTAAGAAGGGTGCGGGGGAGGGAAGAGTCCCTACTGGAATCATTTTGCCAGCCAGTGAAAAGGGAGTTGAATGCAGCATGTGTTTCACAGCATAAAACAACACTACATAGTAGTTTAAGATAGTGTGAAGGCAAAATATTAACCCCAATTGAATCTAGAAGGAAAACAAAAGGGGAAAAGTCTTTCTTTTTCATTAGTATTAGCTGCACCTCTGGAGGAGAGAAGTCTCTTGAAGTCTCATTGTGTCCACGAGTTCTCCTGGTATAGCTATTAACAGCCTCCACAGTACTGAATTTTTGAATGATTAGTGTGTTACTAACTGGTGTCTAAGGTGGACATTAGAAGAAAAATGCCATCTAGCTTTTACTGTTTGCTTTTTTTCTGTGTCTAACATATGAAAATTGCCTTACCTAATCTGAAATCAACATGTGTTTACAGCCTTTTAGTTACACCAGAGATTTACATTCAAAACAAAACAAATCATATAAAGTTGTTTGATTTGCTAGTGGTCTACAGTTCACCTATCAGCAACAGCAAACATACCAGCTGTCCTATTTGTCTTTGATTTGAGTTAAGGATATCCCTTGGTTTGAGGTAATAAAATCAGCAGTCTCTTCTATGACAGTCAATTCAAGGCAGGTTTTAGGAATGTGTGTAGATAATAGGCTGTAAAGACTATTTAGTTAGGCAGGGAGCTCAGAGTCCAGGGTAACCTGAAGGGTCCTATCACAATCCAGCAGTCTGACATCTGAGTCCTGTCTATTCTCTGCCAGTAGGGATACTTACATGTGAGAGTAGCACAGCTCTTTTGCTTTTCGGTTTCATTTTTAGTAACTAATGGTTTAGCGTAGGGCCCCAAAACATCCCTCTGGTGCCCCAAAATCATTTAACAAATTAAGAAACTTTCCAATTCACTAGAAATAAGCAATATTATTTTTGATATTTTTTTTAAAGAGGATAGAACCTGCATGCCTAGTTGAAATGTATGGGCAAAACAGTAGCTTTTGAGAAGCTTATATCATGAATGAAGGATGGTTAGGGGGATTATTTCTTACCAATAATAAACAGAATAGATGACAACATAAATTAAATCTGTGTCCATGACTGAATAGGAGATGCATCCAAGACATTCATTATTTCTCTCTTTTCTTTTCCTTTCCTCTTTCTATTTCTAATTCTTTCCCTTACTTTCTTAATTATACTCAGACCACATTTTTTTCCTTGTGAAGAATTATTTAATTTTACATATTGGTTCTTGGCCCTACAGTAGTTAACATTTTTATCAATGACTTGGAAGAAAACTTGACATAATTACTGATGAATTTGGAGAGGATACAAAAACTGGGATGGGGAGGGGATGGTAAATAATGAGCTTGTCTTAATTTGAATGTTCTTTATTCTTTATTTTATGTACGTATGGAAAATGTTCTATATTAATATTGCTACTATTATTACAGTATTTCTGATATCAATGAGAGAAAAATTGATCAGCAAACGTTTACTTAAAAAAAGCTGCAAAGAGTCCTGTAGCACCTTATAGACCAGGGGTCGGCAACCTTTCAGAAGTGGTGTGCCGAGTCTTCATTCATTCACTCTAATTTAAGGTTTCGCGTGCCAGTAATACATTTTAACATTCTTAGAAGGTCTCTTCTATAAGTCTATAATATATAACTAAACTATTGTTGTATGTAAAGTAAATAAGGTTTTTAAAATGTTTAAGAAGCTTCATTTAAAATTAAATAAAATGCAGAGCCCTCCGGACCAGTGGCCAGGACCCAGGCAGTGTGAGTGCCAATGAAAATCAGCTCGCGTGCCGCCTTCGGCACCCGTGCCATAGGTTGCCTACCCCTGTCATAGACTAACAGACGTATTGAAGCATGAGCTTTCGTGGGTGAATACCCACTTCGTCGGATGCACCTCCCCTCTTTGTCATAGTGTTGACAAGAGCATGGCAAAGTGTTGTTGAGGAAAAAACAGTACCTCCCGTGACATCCCAGTGTGCAGGCTAGGAGTTTCCCAGCTGTGTGAGAACTGGGGAAATAGCGAGTGACTGAGTGTGCTGCAGAACCAGCTGAGTTGAAATTGTTAGTCTATAAGGTGCCACAGGACTCTTTGCAGCTTTTACAGATCCAGACTAACACGGCTACCCCTCTGATACTTAAAAAAAGCTGATAATAGATTCACAGATCAAAGAATAAATGCTATCCTTTGAAAGACAGAATAATATATACATATATCTAACGAGGATTAAAGGCAACAGTCATAGCCACTGACAAAGTGGCAGAGAATATTTCACTAAGAAACCTAGAGAAAGGATATGCATACTCCTGATCAGAAGACAAATTGGATAGAAAATGATTAAACTTTGTCAGTTTTTAAAACAATCCAATGAAATTTAGACTAGAAATGAGGAATACATTGCTAACAGTGAGGGTAATTCACTACTTGAACAACTACCTGAGTATGTCATGGATTACCCATCAATTGAAGTCTTTACATCAATATTGGGTGCCTTTCTAACAGCAATGCTGTAAGCCAGCCAGAACTGAAGGGCTTGGTGTAGGAACCATCTAATGAAGCTCTCTTACTTGTGTAATGCGGAAGGTCAGATTAGATCATCACAATTGTTTTGCTAGCCTTAAAATCATTCTATTAATGTAATCAAATAGATCCATACTTTAGAATTCTGTAGGATGGTGGAGGAAAAACCAAAAACCAAACCATATCAAAAAAATCAAGTAGCACGTCATAATTTATTAAATTCTATGATTCTATGAGGAAAAGTGTCACCAACCAGATCAGGAAATATATTAAGGTGAGGTGTGTGGGGGAGACAGAATCTTTACTAAAATAAGTAGATAGCAAGTGATGATAAAATAACATCCTACACAGTATTAAATACTGACAGGCCCAGTATTCAGCAAAAAGCATCTAAATGAACATGACAGTTCATCAATGCTTTCCAGATATTTACCATGTGCTAAGAGGAGAGGCAGAGCAAGAAATGAATGAGGTGACAACTGGGGGCAAAGAGATTCTGGAGAAGATGGAATTATCATTGTGAGAATACATGATGAATGATGACGTGTAGAAAAAAATGAACAAAACAAGTTGTGGAATTTATTAGAAAGAAAAGGGTGTCAGCAAACTGCAATAATGATATAATTCTTCAACACAATTAAGAATATCAAAGAAGCTAAAAAAAACGAGGAGTCCAGTGGCATCTTAAAGACTAACAGATTTATTTGGGCATAAGCTTTTATGGGTAAAACCCCCACTTCTTCAGAAGCTAAAGATTCATCAACCTTGGCTGGTAATCGATAAAGGGTTTTCTGTTAATAAAGGTATTACAATTTTATTTTAAGAAAAAGTTCAATATTCAGTCAACCAAGCAAGTAGCCAAACTTCATCATTTGTTGTACAGTTGTCTACTTTACTTTTACGACAGATGAAGAAGACAAAATGACATTGATACCTATTGTGGGTAGCTATTGGGTGAGAAGCATTTGAACCCAATGTAAATTAAGGAAAGTTTTATTGTATTCAGTTTAAATGATTTCATATTAGAAGTTCAATGAAAAGCATGAGTAGTGAAAGGTTTCATTTACATATCTCAACCCATCCATGAACATATAAGCTTCATTACATCTCTCCACTAGGAAAAAGAGATAATGTAAGAAGATGCTAGAAGTTCCTGAGTTCATGTGAACCCCTCTACTGTAATGAACTCTTGCCTTTATGGTAATTTTTCAGGGCAGACTTTTCTCTGACTTTTGAATCTCTTATTTCAAAATCTGTACATACTGGAGCTTATTCCAGCGGAGGAACTTCCAGAACACACTGTGTAGCCAAAGCATGAAAGTTTCGTAAGCAGAATCATCAAATGCATAGAAGAGATAATGGCTGGTCTTGTGGCCTAGGCACAGTGAACTTGGACTCCAGAGATCTGAGTTCAATTTTCAGCACTGTCACAGACTTCATGTGTAATCTTGGGACCTGATCTAAACCCCATTGAAGTAACTGGGGTTTCCACTGACTTCAGCTGCACTTTGGAACAGGCCCTTAGTCTCTCTTTGCCTCAGTTCCACATCTGTGAATGGAGATAAGAATACTTACCTACTTCATAGGATGGGTTGTCAGAATAGATCTGTATTTACATTGAGCACTCAGATATTATTGTGATGGAAGCAAGGTAATGCCTAAGTACATATAAAAAAGAGTGTATAAGCAGATGCTAGTCTCATAATTTAATCAACCAAAATAAGATATCCTTGTAGGAATATTAATGGATATAATTAGAATGTTACTAATATTGCAGTCCTGTTCAAATGAGGGATTTCAATGAGATTTATATTGAGTATCATGACAGCTGAATTGGCTATTACCTCCCTTCTAACAATCAAATAACAATAGTGAGCTTTCTGTCTGGGAGTCTTTTAACTGCATTAAATCATCAGTGAAATTTCATGCAATAAATAAAGTGCAAAGGTCCAATTTGTATTTTTCAGGTGCTTTCAAAGTTATGTTAGTATTTTACCCAATTTTTCGGAAGACCCCAAATTGAGCTCTGATTTGCATGTGTAAATGTTTGTGCCCACAAAATTGTATATGCAACCTACATTTATATGCACAGTTTTGGTAGCTGAGAATTCATCAGACTTTCTTGAGCAAACACGTGATAGTATTACACAAACGATTACATAGGCGGTTCTATTGACAAGTCTTGTATGCACATTTATTGTGTGAATAATATTGGAGCCTATGGATAAATATTTGGTTCTTAATAGCCCAAGGGCTATCATTGTAATGAACATTATCCTCATCTTGTTACACACAGCGCTCCTAGTGATATTACTACAGTCCATTTCATGAATCAAGAAGAAAATATTTTCTATGCAATTCAACTTTGTCCTTCCTAAGAAGCCAGAAGCAGTGCTAACTGTACTGGCAGAGGTATTTGTAATTTCTTATTTATATTATTGTAGCACACAGGAACTCTAGTGATGAACTTGCACCCCACTGCATTAGGTGCTGTGCAACCACAAAACAAAAAGACAGTCCCTGCCCCAAACAGCTTACAAGTATAAGATAAGATACAACAGAGAAAGACCAAGATACAACAGAGAAAGATCAAGAAACCTAAGGCCGAGCACAAGGAAACAATTAAACAATATTTGCACCGACTTTCCAAAGTGTTGGGGGGTGCACGTCCCCCACCTCTGGCCAGGCCCCACCCCTTCCTCCAAGGCCCCACCCCCATCCTGCCTCTGCCCACCCCTGCTCCATCCCTGCTGCTTTCTACCCCTGCTTCATCCCTGCCCCGCCTCTTTCCGCCCAGATCCGCCTCCTCCCCTGAACGCACAAAGTCCTCACTCCTTCCCCACCCCCACAGCCTCCTGCATGCCGCAAAACAGCAGATTGAGGCGGGCAGGAGGGGGAGGTGCTGATCAGCAGGGCCTGTTGGCAGGCAGGAGGCACTGGAGGGAGGGGGAGGTGCTGATAAGGGGGCTGTTGGTGGGTGCTCAGCACCCACCATTTCCCCCCACGGATGCTCCAGCCACGGAGCACCCACAGAGTCGACGCCTATGGTCAGCATGATAAGCTGTGATCTCAGCACACCAGCAGGAGTTCACCTTCAGTTAAACATATTTATAATGAACGATGTTTAGGGTATGAAAAGAAGAAAGTACCAGACATAAAGCATATCTCATAGACAAATGATGTTTGGAAGTAGGTGAAATTCAGCAAACTATTTAAAAAAACATTTTCTCATATATTTATAGTACACATCTTAATATGTCCATCTCTTCTATTCATTGATTGAAAGAAAACACACATATTTCTAAAGGGACAGGTATTGCATATCATATTACATGAAAAAAGTCAAAGATATTAATAAGCTGTAGAAAAATAAATGAAAAGTTCCAAGATTTGTTTCTGGTGTCATCTAATAAGGAAAAAAATCTCCTGAAATTACAGTTTAATGTGGTGTTGTTTTTGGCATCTCCAGACGGCACATATACTTCATCATGATAAAAGTCAATTTAAAAAAATCTTGATATAAATGCATTTGTATCTTCATGAAAACAGATAGGAAGCAAACAACTGCATATATTAGATGTGATTATTATTTGTGATGGACAACATATAAAATAAAACACATTACTTACACACTGATGCGTTAGGCAGTAGCACCATCAAACAAAGCACCATCCAGTTCATTAAAACCTTACAATTATTGGATCCATCCTGTAGTCTTTATCCAGGCAATACCCCCATTGAATTTTATGGGAGTTTTAAAGTCTTTGCTCATCCAAGGTAAAACCTGTCTATAACAAAGTAGTATTACATTTCACTGTTCATTGAAAGGCAACATGCATTTTTTCATTTGCATTCACATGAAAAATAATAATAAAGAGTGTTCTCCAGCTTGATGCATATATATATATATATTTAAACATACTTCCTATATTCTGAAATATCAACTTCCTTGTGGAGTTCACTGAGATCATAAAACTGGAGCAGCATTTCATAGAGCTCCTTTTAGTTCATATTGTGGTATTAAATATGATCTTTCCTGCAAGGGAGAGAAAATGATTGTAAGCTGACTGTGTAAATTGTACTTCAGTAAAATCAAAGAAATTAATATTAAATGATTTACTGTAAATCTCTTGAGCACAGGAGGCCTGCTCTAGACAGGAAAAGCAAACACTTATGGGGTACATTATTATGATGGCTTATGCTAATTAAATTGTAGCAGAAATGCTTAATTTATGTAAAGGGGAAAAATATTTCTTGGTTCAAGCTTTATCTTGTTAAGAGGATTTACCTCCTTATTTCCTGTAATAAAGAGCTATTTCTGAGACTATACTGAAAAAACAAAGACTAGCAAAGCTTTTCTGCTAGTTGCCATGACACTTTGGATCTCAACCTACAGTTCAATACAGTGGTTGCAATTAGGTTAATTAGAACATTATCTCAAAGTACATAGCTATTGTACGGAAGAAGAAAAAAACCCATCTCACTGAATACACTGCTTGCTCACCAATAAATGAATTTTTAAAAATTACAGTTTTAATTATAATGAATAATTTATTTCTCCTAGGGACGCTTGACATTTAAAGATTATAACTTGAGAAATAAATACAAGATCCACAATAGTAATATCATAGGACACTCGAACCTTTTATTTGACCTTTGAGTAATTTTCAGCCATAAAATAATGGGGGAGGGAGGGGGATTCTTCCTTGTCGTGAAGGAACAAAATCAGTTCTATCTTACTGTTTGTTTGTTCGTTTAATTAAAAAGAAATAGTGAAACAGGGACACATTTTAAAGGGTTAAACTTCTGGGAGGGAAATTCTCTTTTGTAAAATATGAGTCCTTTGGGTCGTTGAAATGTTAAGATGCCAGTTAAAAGACATGACACTTATTATTGTTATTATTTATATTGCTGTAGCACCTATGAGCCCAGTCATGGACTAGGATCCCATTGTGGTGGGTGCTGTACAAAGACAGAACAAAAAGAGAGTCTCTGCCCCAAGAAACTTAAAATATAAAACAAGTGACAACAGATGAATGCAGACAGACAGATGTGGGAATACATGAAAACAGTGAGCCAATACTGCCCAGCACGATAGACAGTGGTCTCAACACACAAGCATCCTGGCCATTGTCAAGTTTTATTAGATATGATAAAAAAAGGAGGGTTCTAATGAGGGTTTTGAAGGAGGATAATGCGTTAGTTTTGCAGATGTTGACCTGGACCTTCATCCAAGCATGAGAGGCAGCATAGTGAAAGCATAGAGGCACCTCTGTGTGAATCCTGGCCACCCACTTGTAAAAGACTGGAAAACAAACTTTATAATGATAAACAGATTTGAACTCCTTCAGTTTATCTTAACAAGAAGACGACTGGGGGGCAGGGGGAGAGTGACCCAAGGACCTCGATGCCCAGTGGCAGAGGGCACAGGGATATATAGGATTGCGGAGATCTCCTAGGTTCATCAAAAGATGTCATGTAAGCACCACTGAAAGCATGTGTGACTGGTCATCACAATTATTGCAAAATGCATGAGCAGATAATGTTTATGAGTAAAGACAAAGAATTTTGGCGTGTATAATTGGGAGTACGAAGGTACACAGGGCATCCTCCAATCTAGGAAGACAAGCTGCCACTGGGTTTGGTCTTGTGAAAGAAGGATCTCTGCCATCCTGGTTGAAAATGCTGGGAAAAGGACTTGGGGTAAGCTATCCTGTAGGATATTGGGGAATGTTGTGCAAGTTAAGTCTGGGCTCTAGAAATCATGTTATAATGTTATTTTATATATAACCATTTGTTTCCAGTGTTCTTTCTTACTATCATTTGAATATCTGTTCTTTAATAACACACTATAAATCTAAGCATAGACAACGACTTCTTCTAGCACCGGTGGGTGCTTGACCCCCTCTCTGCCCTGGCCCCATCCCGACTCCACCTCTCCCCCGCCCTCATTCCAACCCCTTGCCCAAAGTCCCCACCCCAACTCTGCCCCCTCCCCGCCCCTATTCGACTCATTCCCCAAATCCCCACCCCACCTCTTCCCCACCTCCTCCCCTGAGTGCGCCACATTCCCGCTCCTTCAACCTCCCTCCCAGAGCTTGTGACAGCTGTTTGGCGATGGCACATGCTGGAAGGGAGGGAGGGAGGAGCAGAGACGCAGCGTGCTGGGAGGAGGCGGAGGCAGAGGAGGAGGTGAGGTGGGGGGGCAGGGCAGGGAGCTTGGCTGCTGGTGGATGCAGAGCACCCACTAATTTTTCCCCTGTGGGTGCTCCAACCCTGGAGCACCCATGGAGTCAGCGCCTATGTATCTAAGTGCTGTGTGTTAAGCGGCGTGATGATCCTGAGTTGAATCTAGTAAGCTGATGTGCACTGTTCCTTTGAATATAGAGAATCTGAGACTTCTGAGAGTGTTCAGTGGATCAGGGAGTGGACACTCCAGAAGGATGCTCAGAGGATTTGGGGATTGGTGTGTAGCTATCACTAAGTTGTGCAGAGGCAGCGAAGCCTGTGAAGGCCTGGAAGGTATCACTTGTGTTGCCAGAGGCTGGTAGAGTCAGGGAACTGATCCACAGCAGGCACTCACAAAACTTCCTTATGCTAACGGCAGGTTGTAGAGAGGTGCTTCCTAACTGCGGGTATCCCTGGGAAGTGTCACAGGTTGACTTGATTAGTCTATAAGCACTCAATGGGGAACAAAAAAATTGATAACTAAGGGTTCTGTAAACTAGCAGGCAAAGGTATGACAAGATCCAGTGGCTGGGAGTTGAGACTATACAAATTCAGACTACAAATAAGGCACAATTTTTTAATAGTGGTGGTGAGTAACAACATGGGTTGTGGTGGATTCTCCAACACTGGAAATTGTTAAATTAAGATTCGATTTTTTCCCCCTGAAAGATATGCTCTCATTAAAAAAATAATAATTCAAGGAAGTCCTATGCCCTGTGTTGTACAGGAGGTCAGACTAGGTTATCCCAGTGGTCCCTTCTGCCCTTAGAATCTATGAATATAAGTCAATGAAAGTTTTGCCATTGACTTCAATAGAGCCAAGAATTTACTCTCTAACTTTTTCAATCTCAGACAATTTACCTGGGTTAACTACTATACGCGAGGCCTTGTCCAAGTAAAATCCAGCCACATTAAAATTACCTTTGCCATAATTTACAAGAGCTCCATTTCTTTTTATCACTCAATATCTGTTACATAGTGGGTGCAAAGATAGAGTACATGAGATGAGAAGCTAAAATTACTGAAAATGATCCTACCTCACAACTGATTCTGAAACCTAATACCAATCATATCACTCCTTTTCCAAAGAAGACACCCATTTGTACATGCATATCGTTTTAAACCTGCCTCAGAAAACAAGTTAGCAACATGTCTTTCACACGACAGTGCTGAAACATAAATCGTACAATAACCATATCTTCATGAAGTAAAACGGAGTTTCAGTATTTTCCATTATATTATAGTTTACTATAAAAGCTTTTATCGGTGTTTCAAATTTTGATAAAAATCAGGAACATGTGTCAATATTTTCAGAGATTCGGCATCATCACAACCATTTTCTGACAAGCTGCCTGAAATTTTTCAAATCAGGGACATTTTATTATTTCTTTTTTGATAAAACTTCAAATTTAAATGAAAAAAAAATGTTTGGGTTTGGTAACCATCTATCTTGTAACCCAGGGTGTCTTGTGGCTGTGCAGCTTTGGCCAGAGCTCTGACCCCCAACAGCCTGATAGCAGCCCACAAGCCTCACTGTGGCTTTGCCTAACCTGGTTACTTCTTGCAGGCTGAAATTAGTACACTTCCTGCCCCAATTTTCCCCCCAAATAGTCCTACTGAAGGACCAGATCATTTCACTGGACCCTCAGAGAAAATGGTTGGTCCTCTGCCTTTACAGAGACAATAAAACACTCTAATCGGTTAACTTTCTAGAAGCACATCCTTTACTAAACTTAAAGATGGATTAAATCATACTGTGTAAAAGAGATATAGGTAGAGATAGTTACATGCAAATAAAAATGAAAATAAGCATCTAAAATTTAATCTAGCAAGGTACAGTCTTTGTTCAAGATGGTTTCTCTCACCCATAATCTCCTTTCCAGCCTTTTACTGGCCGGGTTGGCCAAGACCCATCACAGAGATCAAATTGCTTGGTTTCTTTGTCTCCTAAAGTGAAGGATAAAGATGGAGTGTCTCTCTGTTCCTTATATCCCATCTTTCTTACAAGTCAGGATTCAGTCTCCTGCGTTTCTCTGGGGTGCAGTAGCCATGACAATTTTCTGTCTCCTAAGCTCAGGATCAGGATAGCTACCACCAATTTACCATGATGGCTTTGTTTACTGCTAACATTTAAATTGAGGTAAACCCACATTTCTTTGTCTAGGACAGACCTGTTTATCTCCTTTGTCTAGGCTAGGTGGTGTTCTCTTAAACATATTCTAGTAACAAAGGGAAATCATAACTTCGCAGCTCATGGCAAAATGTGCATTTTACGATATTAATAACCAGCATGTCATTACTTTCATAAGATACATCACAAGGCATATATTGTACAAGTATCATTGCAGTCATGTCTAAGGTATGAATACAGGGGTGCTTAGCGTCACATATATTTAAGTATAAGTATACTTAAGTATTAAGGTCAGAAAATCACAGTGGAGATGCTAGAATTTAGCATCTCCTGACTTTTAGTAGTGGGCTTAATCCACAAGACAAGGATCAACTCTTACTGCTTCTGCTTTTTTTAAATGTACAACTCACCTTAGTGAGTGTGTTACAGGTCGCCCTCTGTGCCAATATAAAGAAGATATAGGTCCATTACAGCTTCAGCTAGAGAGCCAGGACTTTTTAGCTTTATCTGTAGCAGCTCTTGATTTATTTGCTCTGGAGGTCCTCCATTCAATCCCCAGTGTGTCAACCACATAGTAGTGGTCATCACATAAGGTTTGAGTTAGAAGAGGCTTTTTGATTTTTGCATGATATTTTGTTGTTTAAAAAATGCCCCAATTTTGCTTAATGTAATGTATGGGAATATAATTATAAAATGTGTCCGTGGGGGTTGATAGACTTATAAAGATCATTAATGAGATTAATGTTCTACTCTGCATGTTATGGTTTGATTCCTCTCTTGCTTTTCATGAAGTTTAAACAAACATAATTCCTCTATTGTCAGAAATGATTAGCGCTACTGACTAATCCCTGTGTTACTGGGACAACAGTAGATATCTGGGTATAATCAACAGCTGGAGCCAACTGTTCTCTCAAAGGGTCCTAGTTCTGCACACTGAATAGTACCTTACTCCTCAGGTCATCCCTCTGAAAGCAATGCAGCTACTTACTGAGTAAGTAGACTCCTTCTTTCCATCTTCTGCCCTTCCCTATTCTCCTTGCCCCATTCCTTCAGTGACCCCTCTCCATGTTTTTCATATTTCCATCTAGCTAATCTTCTTCTCACTAAACCTCATCCAAATAATTGAAATAATAATTAAAACAAAACAACAACAACAAAAGAACCCCCCTCCCCCCCAAATTATGGCACCTACATATTTTGCAAACCATTACATACTCCCCATTCTGTTTTGGATTTGTTGTTGTTGTTGGTTTTGTCTGTTTTTTTTAGGGGGGGGGTTGGTCTCTTTAGATTGTTAGCTCTTTGGTACAGGGAATATCAACTATTCTGTGACTGTACAGCGCTTATCGCAACAGGACCCTATTCTCAGTTGTTCCTTAGGCACTACTGTACTAATAAACATAATAGCGTATTTTTAAACAAGGTACTACTCAAAGACAAGGCCAAATTTGGCCTTTAACCTTCCAAGTCTTTGCTGGCATTATTCTGCCATTAGTCCATTAAACTCACTGGGTATGTCTCTACTGCTATTAGACAACCATTGGTGGCCTTTGCCACGTGACTTTGGGTCATGGGGCTTGTACTTGGGCTGTTTAATTGCAATGTAAACATTTGGGCTTGGACTGCAGTCCAAGCTCTGGACCATATCCTAGAGCCCAGACTGTGGCTCAAGCCTGAACATTAACATTGCAGTTAAACAGCCCCTTATCAGAAGCTGCACAAGCCCAAGTTAGCTGGCCCAGGGAAGCCCTGGTTTTTAATTGCAGTGTCATCATATCCACTCTCATCCCCAACCAGTGTGTACTCATAAGTTTTACAATGAAGGGAAATGAAAAATAAAAAAAACAACTCATCAACAATTGTAATTAGAAGGGAAAAGTATAAGTGGCAAGGAGAATATTCAGAATAAGTTCATTGCTTCATCACTAAGGCTAAGAGTTGGTCACAGAGGTCACAGATTCCATAATTGTATGTGACTCCTGGGACTTCAGCCCCAGGCAGTGGGGCTCCAGCTTCTGCAATTCATTGTTTATTGCCTGTGTCCTGTAACACAAAATACCTGTGACAAAATAGCCTTATTCATCACCCGTGGCTTTTGTTTTGTGCATTTTATGTGCGACCTGATTCATAGGCCAAATTAGCCACTTGAAGCTAAGTGCAGACTTGCACCCCTTTGGGTCTTAGTAAAAAAGCTCATAAAAATAATAAAAATAAATAAAAAATAAATAAAAACAAACATACATTAATTACAATCCTCTCCCCTAAACATGTATACTTGGGATCTGACCCTGCATTTATTTGTTTTACACATAAACAACTGGTTGTTATGCACACCTTTCAATACACAAGTTCTAAAAGCCATTATTGTAGATGATTGCTATTATAGTAATACGTAAGGGCCCCAATCAGGGCTGAGGGCTCCATTGTTGTAAGCTTTGTAGACACATAGAATAAAAATAACAGATCCTGGCCCTGAAAACTTACAGATGGAACATACAATGAAAGAAAGTGGGTGAATTAAACAAAACAAATGTTAGCTGTGAAACAAACATGGTTAACATAATAAGCAGCATTCCTGCACCCCAACTGCCTACCTCTTGTAGGCATAACAAAACCTGCTTAGTCCAGCCATGAACTGCAGGATTCAGTGCTCAATCCAGCACCCATTAAAGTCAATAGAAAGACTCTCATTACTTCAGTGGTAGCTGGTTCAAGCCATAAAAATATATGAGTTTTGCTACCAGTTTTGCTAAAGGGCTATGTCCATTATATAGAGCAGTAGCAGACTTCTAAATCTTCAATGCAGACCCACCACTCAGAAATTGTGAGTTGCACAGGCATCACGGCAGAGGTGAGTTTTAAGTGAGCTCCTTCCAGGCATGAGGAGTGGTTTGAGAGCAGACGTGCCTGTTGGAAAATGGACTAATGGGCAATGAAAACTGGCAATGTTGACAGAATGGAAGCAGACTTTGATGTAGAGGAACTGTAGAGGTTCCTCTGCTTCCCTCTCCCCTCCAGCCTCCTCCCAAAGACAAGTACAAGGATGTGGCTAAAGAGTCCCAGTTATCTTGACTGCTGGAATGGCCTCCCGGGGATTGTTGGAAAATGCCATATATTATCCTGTGGTGTAACAGCTCCTAGCTAAAACTACCTTTGCACCACTCTCTCCTGAACCACAGCATTTTCCAATCCATGCCAAATCCGAGTGCCAAACTGTAGCGAGAGGACATTAGGGGGAAAAGTCTGGTCTGTTTGTGGAGTGGAATTTGAGAAGGGAGTGCCATAAGGCTGGCTTCTCAACTGGAGCTGATCTAAGGTTGGAGTGAATTTTATATAGCATACGGTTGTTTTGATAGTAGCATCTCTAGGCAAATGGGAGGAGGAAATGTACTGTTGGTTACCTTAAGTTTTCATTTCCTTGCTCTTCAGGTTGTGTGTCATCTATATTCTACGTTCTGCAGCCCATCCTTAACTGATAAATGCCACA
Organism: Mauremys mutica; assembly: GCF_020497125.1. NCBI lineage: Eukaryota > Metazoa > Chordata > Testudines > Geoemydidae > Mauremys > Mauremys mutica. The sequence goes on from NC_059080.1 coordinate 86,970,690, forward strand.
GTATTCATGCCTTCCTCTGAAAATCTTTCCTCTTTGAAAAAGCCCCTTTCCACCATAAGAATGATAAGACTGACACCCGTCCCACCCCAAATCCCCAACCAATCAAAGCCAATAAAGTAAAATACCAAAACCCTGAAACAAAATCAACCTGAACCCAACCAAACGTTCATTAATAAAATCTAAATAATTGTAAACACAACCTCCCCATCCCAAGCAGAGTTTTCACTCTGAATAGACAGGAGTGCTGGACTCTTCATGCAGTCTGCTAGGAACTTGTCTGTTGCTATTGATTTTACATGGAAGGCAATCAGATACTATAGTGATGACTGGCAGTAATATAACTCTAAGTAATATAAGATAGATACTTATATATGAGTATATATACTTGCATCTCATATACATACACATAGTAATGTTGTCAGTCACTTTAGCACACAGCTCTGTGTTTTACTGACAGCAAAGCATGGATTTCATTATCTGATACATTCGGAGCAAAAAGACTGAAATGAGCTCAGTAAATGAGGATGGGGGTAGAAATTGAAAAACTTTTGAAGAAATTTTAAAACAATGTAACTATTTTAATGTTTATCCTATAAACAAGCGGAATGTGAGGAGCTATGTAATAGCTTTTCTATGGTAATTATATCAGTTTGTTTGGTCTTTTACCAGATCATTAAGCTACTGAAGTTGCTGGAGAGCTAGATTTTTTTTTCTTGAAATGTTTTTAACAGTTCTTATTGGATTGTGTAGGAGTTTTTGTGGTGATAAAGAGCTTTAAAGCAGCTGAGCAGGAAGTTATTTTTGAAAAAGCTTGAGTGTCTTCTGAATAAGATTTTTTTTCCCTCTTGCAAGGCTTTTCAACAAAACCTTCTCTATATTAAAGGATATGAAAGTGGTAGAGAAGGAGCCATCTAAAATGTTTGGCACTTATTGGTCAAGGGTTTATGAAGAGGGGAGGGAGAGCAGAGGAATGATTTTTGCCTGTTGGATGTTGGTCATAAGTGAAAATATATATGCTCTATTTAAAGTTCAGTATGATGTTTGCCTGCATCGGGGCCTCAGGATCAGTTTTACAGGGGGAGGAGAAGCAAAATGTAGGTCTCCTTGTCACTCATTCTCCCTCTAAATCTTACCCATGGAATCGATCATGAACCTGTCTTTGTTCCTGCACACGGGCATAAAGCTTTATAAAACATCCCCTAATTCCCTATACAGTCTATCCACAACACAAGTCACAACATGCTGGGAAAGCAACCTTCATGGTGGCCCTCACTACCAGCAAAGAAGGCAGGGAGTAGAATTGTAAGGGAGCAGATCTGCCCTTCTCCCCATGAAGGTGCCATCCAGTACAGCTGACTCAGAGTGGAATGGGAAGTTGCACAATGAGAAAGAGTCATGCATCTTACTTCCCCCATAGAGCAAGGAAGTTGTTTTGGACTAGGTAGTACCATTTACTCAAGTGCCAGTCTACGTGTTTATCCTACCAATATTCACAAACTCATATAACCAGGGCTTGGATTATCTCTTTCCCATGGACACCAGCACTTAAGATAATAAAAAGATGGACAGCAAAAGACCAGATTAACTCTACTTTATTATTATCTGCTCTGTAGTACTGTAAGTGAGATAGTTGCTTCTTTATTGTAGTTATAGCTATATCATTATAGTTTATTTAGTTGTCTATGAATATTCTAGTAATGGAAAAATGTTTGCACAAATATTCATACAACGTGAGCTTTAAATTAATTACACACAAGAATTCAGACCATAAACCTGATTCTAAAAGTTATATTCATCCACTCAGGGAAGAAAAATGATATTGTGTTCTAGCTAGCCTAGACTGAATTACCATAAACAGTGGTGGATTAAATGGGATGTAGGTCTAATCCAAAAAGATATTTTCATTTACTCCTCTTGATGAACCCTGCCATTCTCTGATACTGGCACCCCTTCCACAAATCCCTTGGTCCAAACATTGTGGATCCATGACTGCTATCCCAGCCCAACTTCTGAATTCTTGACTATATAGATCCTTCTTTAATACACCCCTGTTCACAACAAACTACTTATTAACAAACAAACAAACAATCAATGGATCAATTTGGCTGGAATTTAAAAAAAAATCGCAAACTACTTACTGAGAAAAATACAGAGAGATGCTAAATATCAATCGGATGTCTCCATTTTTAGTGGCCAAAACCAGATTCCTGGGGCTTAATTTTTAGAGTTGCTAAGCACCCACGTTTTAAGTGAAGTTGGTTGGAGCTGTGGGTGGTCAAAAACTCTGAAAAAACTGGGCCCCAATAGTATAAATCTGGTTACCCGAAATGAGAGCCCACGTGAGAAAAATTCTCCCTGTGAGAATTTGTTAAGGTCAGAAAGCAACACTGTGACAAAACCAGGAGAAGTAGAAGGAGGGATATTCTGTGGTATTCTTCAGTTCAAAAATATTTGTGCCACTTGTGACAGATTTTATACCACTTACCTTTAGAGTGGCTGCTTTTAGAAAGTAAAAATTTGCCAAATTACAGTGCAGTAGTATTTGAGATACTACAAGTTTCCACTGTGCTTTGGATAGACATTCCTCTAGTTTCTTGGATATCAAACTATGAGAGAGTACCCGTGGGATGTCAGGGCAGATGATGTGGAAAGACAGGGAGGCAAGGCACTGGATGAAGAAAGGAAGAACCAAAAGAAAAACACATCTAAAGAGCATCAGCCAAACCCACTGTGACATTCTATATCTTGAGAGACCGTGCTGTAACCCCCATATTCCTCATTTTCATAGAATCGTGATCTTACATATAAAGCATGCCTTGTAAGGTATCAAGGGAAAGGTTATGATCTGCTGAAAGTGATTTCTCTATCCATATATGTGTCTCATTAATGCATACGCAGTTGATTGTGCTGTAAGGTGGTCACTAAAACATGCTGTAAGTTGGGGAATCAGCCAAACATTAGCTCCCCAGAGGCAACAGCAAGGAAATTAACCCACACCTGGGTGGGGTGTCAAACAACCCTTCAACAGCCATTGTCCAGCAAGGGAGCTACAATGCAATGGCTCACCTGCATGAGGCCACACCAGGGGAATTGCTCAACTTTGCTTGGAGAGACTCAGCAGTGCCCCTCAGACATGCCTGGACTTGTGCTCCCCAAGCACATGGACTGAAGGTATAAACCAGACAGAGTGGACACATACTGGGCCTTTCTCCTGCCCCAACCTATGCTGAAAGCAACCAAGACACTGAGAAGACAAGACTCCAACACAGGAGATTGGCCCAGGTTTAAGGAACAAACCTGTATATTGAGGACTGAAATATCCAGTGGGATGAGAAAAACTGCATAATCTAGTTGCTGCCCAGTCTAGTAGGATTGAGAGTTTAGACTGCGGGCTTATATTTTATTTTGTTTTGGTAACCACTCTGACTTTTAGCCTATCACTTAATATCACTTAAAATCTACCTTTTATAGTCAATAAATTTGTTTAATTGTTTATCTTTACCAATGAGTTTGTATGAAGTGTGTGGCAAATTTGCTCAGGTTTACAAAGCCCGATGTATATCCAGTTTCCATTATTGAAGTGGTGAAGCAATTAGTAAATTTGCAGTGCCCATCTTGAGCAGTGCAAGACGGTATATTCCTGGGGTACAGTGCTGGGAACTGGTGGGATTTGGCTGGTGCCTTTCTCTGTGTGATTCATGAGTGGCTCTGGGAGTATTCATACAATCTAGCTGGATGTGGGACTCCACATGCAGTTGTGCTGAGTGATCACAGCTCCTGGAGGGGTTGCTGCTCACTAGCAAGGCATTGTGAGTAGGGTGACCAGACGTCCCGATTTTATCGGGACTGTCCCAATATTTGCTTGTTTGTCCCGCGTCCTGACCAATGTTAGGTCGGGACACTGGACAAACAAGCAAAGGCTCCGGAGCCCGAAGGGCTCGCGCCCTCCCCTGCCCCGATTCCGCCTCCTCCTTCCCCCATTGGATCCTTCCCAAAATCCTCGCCCCCATCCCCGCCCCCTCACTGCCCCATTGTCTCCCTCCCCAAATCCCCGCCTCTTTCCAAGCATGCCATGCCCAGGAGACTTAGGGGAGTGCGGGGCCGGGGTGAGTGTGAGTCTGGCCTGGCCCCGAGCAGGCAGGACTCGGGCGTGGTACCTGGAGGGAGAGTAGGGGGGCGGCCCGTGGGGCTAGGTGGCGGCTGTTCTCCCCACCTGGGCAGGGGACTCGGGAGCAGCCGCTGCTGCAGCTCCCACTGCTGTGGGGGGAGGAAGTGGCCAAGCACGTGGCGCTCGGCGGCTGCGGCTTTGGTGCCCAGGCCCGAACCCCCCGAGCCCGGGCCTGCTGCGGGGCAGCGCGCACACTGCGCTCAGCCCCTGGCCAGTAGTGTCTGGGCTGGCTGCCCAGCTGGTGCAATCCCGTGGCGGAGGCATCGGCAGCCCAGTCCCGTTCGTTCCCCTGCAGGACCTGAGCGGGATGCGGGGGGCTGGGGCCTGCTGCCCCCACTCCGAGGCCGCCCGCAGGATTGCACCAGCTGGGCAGCCAGCCCAGACGCGAGTGACCAGGGGCTGGGTATGCGCAGCGTGCGCGCTGGGTCCCCACAGCAGGCCCGGGCTCAGGGGGTTCGTGGGCGCCAGAGCCGCAGCTGCCGAGCTTGGCCAGCGGCCGCTTCCTCCCCCCGCGGCAGTGGGAGCTGCAGCAGCGGCTGCTCCCGAGTCCTGCTGCCCAGGTGGGGAGAACAGCCGCTGCCTGGCCCCGCAGGCCACCCGTACTCTCCCTCCAGATACCGCGCCTGAGTCCTGCCTGCTCGGGGCCAGGCTGGACTCACACTCACCCCGGCCCCGTGCTCCCCTGAGTCTCCCGGGCCTCCCTCCAGCGCTTGCGGAGGGAGGAGGAATCGGGGGTGGGGGATTTTTTTTTTTTTGCTCTGCCGCCATTTTTTCCCCCTCTGCCCCCGCCCCCCCCCCCCCCCCCCCCCCGCGTCCCGATATTTGACCTGGGTGATCTGGTCACCCTAATTGTGAGAGATAGCCCAGACTGGAGACAGTTAAGGAAGCACTGCAGTCCCACAGTCCCAGGCTGCACCCCGGGGATCCCAGCACATCCACATCCCAGCACCCAGCTTGAGTAAACAGGTCAGTGATTGTGCTTGAAGAGGCAGCAGTGGAACATTTCTCCCCTGAAGGTTCGGAGCTGGTCAATGGCCTACATGATGGGTGGATAGGATGAGAGGATCCAATCAACAGAAGATGTTTTAGTACTGCTACCATCCCACCCACACTGGGAAGTCATGATGAGCAGACAGCCCCCCCACCCTTCCTCATCCATCTCTATTTTGCATAGCTGAATCACAATAGATCCACTGCCCATGGTGGAGCCAGATGTGTCTAAGTGATCAAATGAAAGAAGAACCATCTAAGTATGGATGACTGAGAATTTCAGAACATATAGGGAAGGATTTTTAAAGCTGCCAAGGAGATTTGGATGCCCAGTTCCTATTAATTATAATGGAAATTAAGGGTAGGATTTTTAAAAGTGCCCATGTGATTTAGCTGATTTAGTGAGTTCCAATGTTATTTGTGCTCCAAATCACTTATGAATTTTTAAGACTCCCACTTTGGACCTCTAATTTCCTTTAGACACCTTCAAAAAATCTCAGCTAAACTGCAGAATGCATATTCTTTGCATTCACAGATTTAACGTTATCTGACTGGTTAGAAAAATCAGGTTAAAATTGAAAGAAATATTGCCCTTCCTTTTTATTATTATTTTCTGCTCTTTGAACCTTCATTCAAGTCTTGTAAGGTTTTTTGTTTCCCTACTCACATTCCTTTATAGTGGGGAAAAATCATTTTGTTCATTAGCCATTTGTCAATTTATGCTTTTTTAAAAAGTAGCACAGTTGTTAGAATACAAAACATTCCAAAATTGCAGCTGTGAAGATTTAAACTAGTGCAGAAGAGAACAAAGATATATTTAATGCCATAAATTATGGAAAGTAACATTTGAATTTAAAGGAGGCATCAAAATAAGATGACTTTGATTGCATTTGCGAATGACTTTTTTTTTTCCAAAATCCTAATTAGCCAGCATAACTTTTAAAATCTGACTTTTTTCCCTCTATTGCACTGGCAATTCCAAGATAATGTCAGTGTTGCAGTCCATGAGCATTTTGAGAATTAATTAAAATGTCATGAAATAGTTCTTTCATTACCATATATGTGGTCATAAAAATAATTATAATTCCTTCTTAGAGGTGGAAGAGCGTTAAGTTTGATTGATGTAATTAATGAAAATGTAGACAGTTCCAACATACTAAATAACAGAAACTGAAGTAGAGTATTAACCATCTACAGTGCAAAAGTTATAATCATAATAAACTAAAAAAAAGTTTAGTGTTAAGAGGAATAATGTAACATAGAGCCTAAAAGACCTATTGCAAATTATGGATTTGTCTGGGAATGCTTATATCTTTTTTAAGGGGGAAAAATATCATGTTAGGGAACTCGCAAGTCTTCCAGTTTTTTTAATCTCATTGAAAGAATATAATCAGTGCTTTTAATCTTATCAGATGCTAAACAGCTGGATGACCTGATTTAACTGTTGTGATTATAGGGAAGTAATAGTGTATAATAGTTTCCAAATGTTAGCTAAGAATTTTCAAGCTGTATAATACACTGAAAAATATGCAAACAAACAACATTAAAAGAAACATTGTGATTAGCATCAGTGTGTACGCAAACTGCTTATATAACCATAAGTAACCTAACCTTATTACAGTTGTGTTTGTATTAAAATATTCACTCTCTTTGCTCTGCGTTAGTCTCACAAATACAGGTAGGCCAGATCCTCAGTTGATATAAATCATTCACTCAAATGAAAATCAGCATAACTCCACTGAAGTCAATGATTTACAGTGGCTAAGGATCTGGCCTACAGTCCCTGCAAGTCAGAACAATAGAAGTCAATTAACAGGATCATCTTAGTGGAAGAAAGCTCCTAACTGGGAAGCTCTTAACCAGAAATGTGTGTTCATCCCAACTGTTGGGTTATTATGTTGGAAGATTTATAAAAAAGGAAAGTTAATTAGTATAATAAATACACAAATGCAACACTAAAAGTCCCTTTCCTGGGAAAAAAACAAAAGCAAGATGACATGAAAACATAACATGAAAATAGTTCAAACAGTAAAAGCGTAAATTGAAGCTTGTGGATTCATATTGTACAGGTTGTGTAAGACAATGCTTAAATCTGATTGGAGAAATGGTAACGAATATGTAATATGGAAATGTATAAGAAGCCAATGAATGAAGCCTAAAGTGGAGAAATACCAGATCAGAAACTGAAGGAATGAGACTGAAGAACCAGACCAAAGATCAGAGGCTGAGACAACATCATGAAGAGGAGAAGAGATTCCTGGTATCCCAGAAACAGAGAAACTTGGCCCCCTATCTGCTCCATCTTATCTGTTTATTGCCTGGCATAAATATATATTCAGACACTATATTCAGTCAATTCTATCTGAAAATTTATAAAGGCAAAATTGATGAAGCCTGAATTGGATGGACTCGTGACTCAGTTTCCCATCTCACTTTCCCAAAACAATAGACAGCTATATTTACTTCTCCCAGTTATGCTGTAATCCTATTACCTAGTTTATCAGCTTTCTCAGTTAATTGATTCTTTATATATTCTGCTATCATACCTGTCCTAGGGTCTCACCCCCACTTTGAGCTTGTGAGTTCAAAGATGGGGACCCGCAGGTATTCACCCCCCACCCTAACCCTTAGAGTAGGGTTCCTTCTCGCTGCCACCACTCGATTATTCGGTGAATCGAGACACCCCTCTGTCCCCCCCCCCCTCCTTCCAGAGACTTTCCTGGGGAAGCACAGATCAAATCACAGAGGGAGAAAGATTCCTTTCACTTCCTTCTCCCTTCCCTGCTTTCTCTGCTTGGAGACAACCCTTGTCTCCACAGAGTGGCGCCTAGCTTCCTTCCCCTGAATCCACAGGTAAGGAACTTAACCAAGTCCTGAACTTAAAAAGAGTTTATTAAACGAATAAAAAAAGGAAAAAAAATACACAATCTCTATGAATCCAAGGTAGACATTCATAGGGTCTAATCTTATTAATCCCTGGAGAAATTTCTCCCTTTTCCTCAGTACAAACAATACAGGCAAAATTACGAATAATCAATACCAACACACAGAATTGCAGACACAGGATTCTTATATGAAATTACCCCGTACTTCTAATACTCACTAGCTTGAATAGAAGAAATTAGTTCAGAAAGATGAGCAGGCTTGATTAAGCGTCTGGACTGGTGTACTTCCAGACGGCTAAGAACACAGAACAAAGAATACAGAGACCCAAGTTCCCGCTCTCTGGGATTTTCAATTTCTCTTCCCTGATTGGTCCTTTGGTCAGGTGTTTCACCAGGTCTGTGTTAACCCTTTACAGGTAGAACTTAACCCTTAACTAACTACTTATGACACGCCCCCCAAATCACCAACAGTGGGAGCACTGGCGGTGATTTCCTCCTAAACTGTAAAACCAACAGAGTAATAAACACATGCACTATTACATATACTACTAAGCATATAACATGTAAAGAACACTTTTTAGCCACTAGATTCTGGGAAACTGTCACGAGAGAGTGCATCAGCAACTTTGTTGGAAGCTCCTGAAATGTGTTGAATTTCGAAATCAAAGTCTTGGAGAGCTAAACTCCATCTGATAAGTTTTTTGTTGTTTCCCTTGTTAGTATGAAGCCACTTTAGTGCAGCATGATCGGTTTGTAGCTGGAACTGCCGTCCCCAAACGTATGGGCGTAGCTTTTCCAAGGCATACACAATGGCGTAACACTCTTTTTCACTGACGGACCAGTGGCTTTCCCTCTCAGACAGCTTCTTGCTGAGAAACACGACAGGATGGAAGTTGTGATCCAGTCCTTCCTGCATGAGAACCGCTCCTACCCCACGGTCAGATGCATCGGTGGTAACTAGGAAGGGTTTGTCAAAGTCCGGGGCCCGTAATACAGGGTCAGACATGAGCATCGCCTTAAGCTGGATAAAGGCTTCCTGACACTCATCAGTCCACTTAACTGCATTTGGCTGGGTTTTTCTGGTCAGATCAGTTAGTGGAGCAGCGATTTGGCTGTAGTGTGGTACAAATCGCCTGTAATATCTGGCCAAACCTAAGAAGGATTGGACTTGTTTCTTTGACCTTGGGACAGGCCACTGTTGGATAGCCTCCACCTTGGCCTGTAGGGGGTTGATGATTCCTTGACCCACCTGGTGTCCTAGGTAAGTCACTCTGTTTTGGCCTATTTGACACTTTTTGGCCTTAACAGTTAGTCCTGCCTGCCTGATGCGCTCAAAAACCATTTTCAAATGTTCTAGGTGTTCGGGCCATGAATCAGAAAAAATGGCCACATCATCGAGGTATGCAACTGCACAGTCTCCCTGCTAGTAGACCATCCACCAGCCTTTGGAAGGTGGCAGGTGCATTCCGCAGTCCGAATGGAAGCACAGTAAACTCATACACCCCTGCATGGGTGATGAAGGCAGATTTTTCCTTGGCAGGTTCATCCAGTGGTACCTGCCAGTACCCCTTGGTTAAGTCAATGGTAGAGATGAACTGGGCACATCCCAACTTTTCCAATAGCTCATCAGTGTGTGGCATTGGATAGTTGTCTGGACGAGTTACAGCATTTAGCTTACGGTAGTCCACACAAAAGCGTATTTCCCCATCTGGTTTGGGAACCAGAACCACTGGAGATGCCCATGCACTGGTAGAAGGGCGGATGATACCCATCTCCAACATGTTGTCAATCTCCAGTTTAATAGCAACTTTGGCATGAGGTGACACCCGGTAGGGTGGGGTCCTAATCGGGTGAGCATTACCTGTGTCAATGGAGTGGCAGGTTTGCTCAGTCCGTCCTGGGTTGGCTGAGAACAAGGGCGCGAAGTGAGTGCACAGCTCCTTGATCTGTTGCCGCTGCAGACGTTTCAGGGTTGTGGAGAGGGTCACCTCTTCCACACCACCATTTCTTTTACCTTCGTAGTAGACACCTTCAGGCCACTCGGTGTCATCTCCTTCCTGAACTGTAAAGTGACAGACCTGTAATTCTCTGGGATAAAAGGGCTTTAGAGAGTTAACATGAAACACTTTAGGCTTTAAAGAGGAATCAGGGAATGTTATGAGGTAGTTAACAGCTCCCAGGCGCTCCTGGACCCTGTATGGTCCTTCCCAGGACGCTTCCATCTTATGGGCCTGTTGCGCCTTCAAGACCATGACCTGGTCTCCTATCTTGAAGGACCGCTCCTTGGCATGTCGATCATACCAGACCTTTTGCTCCGCTTGAGCATCTCTTAAGTTCTCTCGAGCAAGGGCCCAAGAGTCTCGGAGGGTGTTTTGAAGGTTACTTACAAAGTCCAGAATGTTAGTCCCTGGAGGAGGTGTAAACCCCTCCCATTGCTGCTTTCCCAGCTGTAATGGCCCCTTAACCTCATGGCCATACACCAGCTCGAATGGTGAGAATCCTAAACTGGGATGTGGAACAGCCCTGTAGGCAAACAACAACTGTTGTAACACTAGATCCCAATTATTGGAGTGTTCATTTACGAATTTGCGGATCATGGCCCCCAATGTTCCATTAAACCTTTCCACTAGGCCATTAGTTTGGTGGTGGTACGGGGTGGCAACCAAATGATGCACCCCATGAGTTTCCCACAGGTCTTTCATGGTCCCTGATAGGAAATTTGTTCCCGAATCTGTAAGAATTTCAGAGGGCCAACCCACCCTGGTAAAAATGTCAGTTAAGGCCTGGCACACAGTTTGAGCCCTGGTGTTGCCTAGAGCTACTGCTTCCGGCCATCTGGTAGCAAAGTCCACAAAAGTCAGTATGTACTGCTTTCCTCTGGGGGTCTTCTTTGGGAAAGGACCCATAATATCCACAGCTACTCGCTGAAATGGGACCTCAATTATGGGAAGTGGCTGGAGAGGGGCCTTGACCTGGTCTTGAGGTTTCCCTACCTTTTGGCACACCTCACAAGACCGGACATACTTGGCAACGTCCTTGCCCATCCCCTCCCAGTCGAAGGACCTTCCCAACCTGTCTTTGCTTCGGTTCACCCCAGCATGGCCACTGGGATGATCATGGGCTAAGCTTAAGAGCTTTTCCCGGTACTTCGTCGGAACTAGCAACCGTTTTTGAGGATGCCAGCCCTCCTGGTGTCCACCAGAAAGACATTCCTTGTATAAAAGTCCTTGGTCCACAACGAACCGGGATCGGTTAGTGGAGCTGAGAGGCGGTGGGTTGCTGTGTGCCGCCGCCCATGCTTTCTTGAGGCTGTCATCGGCTTCCTGCTCAGTCTGGAACTGTTCCCTTGAGGCGGGAGACACCAGTTCCTCTGGAAGTGATGTAGGTGATGAGATTGTTTCTGTTGACTGTGAACCGCTCCCCGCTGGTGCACAAGGTATCATTTCAGGCTCCGGCTGAGCCTCTTGGGTAGGGTTGTGTGCTGGTTTTTCCAGTTCAGGCCCGTTGTCGCCCTCTGGCGGTGGAGTTGTAATCGCTGGCGCCGGTGCTGGCGCTGGTTGCTCTTCCAGTTCCGGTTCTGGGACTGGCTGTACTATGGCCGCTGTAGGGGTTGGCCTGGGATCCGGTTCCACCACCTCTGTCTGGGTCTCTGGTAACACAGACGGGGTCCCGGTGGATGGCTCAGGAACAGGTATGGGTGCAGCAGCTCATCTGGCTTGGCTGCGTGTAACCACTCCCTCTGTTTCTGGCGGCTCAACGTGATGGGCCAAGTGGTTGCCCAGAATCATGGAGACAGAATAATTGTCATAGACAGCAAAAGTCCACGTCCCTGACCAGCCCTTGTACTGGACAGGTAAATGCGCTGAAGGTAATGTTACAGGTTTTGACATGAAGGGGCGAACTGTCACTTTGGTTTTCGGGTTGATGAATTTGGGGTCCACGAAGGTTCGGTGGATAGCTGACATATGTGCTGCAGTGTCTCTCCATGCGATAACTTCCTTTCCGTCCACTCTCAAAGTTTCCCTAAAGCATACGGGTATTTGAGAGATATCTAATTCCGGGTTTCCTTGGTGTGCAGGTGCAAGGAGTTGGACCCGGTTCAGGTTCTTTGGGCATTTGGCTTTGATATGCCCCAGTTCATTGCATCCAAAACATCGCCCACTTGATGGGTCACGGGGTTGTGTTGGTTTACTGGAAACTGGTGAGGTAGAAGAAGAGGTAGGGTGTGACTGTGCTTGGGTTGTAGGTGTGGGCTTGATTGGCCCTCGATGGTAAGGTTTAGTCTCGGTGGATACCTTGTGTGATTCGCTCCCTTTGGCAGTAGCTTTCGTGTTGTCTACCGATGCCATCCATCTGGCTCCAATCTCTCCTGCCTCAGTGAGAGTTTTTGGTTTACCATCTTGGATGTAGCATCTAATGTTCTCAGGAACACCATCTAGGAACTGCTCCATCAATATCAGGAGGTGTAGGTCGTCTAGCTCCTCAACCTTGGATCCTGATATCCAGGACAAATAGTGTTTTTCCAGGTAAGCAGCGTGCTCTGGAAATGACATCTCTGGTTTCCATTTCTGGGCTCTGAAACGCTGACGGGCGTGATCAGGGGTGATGCCCATTCTGAGTCTGGCCTTGGTTAGGAACAGTGGAAAGTCGTCCATCTGGTCTCTAGGCATTTCAGCTGCCACCAGGGATAATTGTCCGCTGAGCTGTGACCTCAGCTCCATCATGTATTGTTCTTTAGGAAGATGGTATCCAATACAGGCCCTCTCAAAGTTTTCTAAAAAGGCCTCAACATCATCCCCTGCCCTGTAGGCGGGAAATTTTTTCCGAAAAGTTTTATCAGTAGGTGGATGGGGTGGTGGATTATGCTGCTTAGCCTTTTCTACTTCCAGAGCCTGCCTCTGGATTTCCAGATCTTTCTCTCTTAATTCCATTTGTCTGATGTGGTCTGCCTCTCTGGCTTTTTGCTCTGCCTCTCTGGCTTTCTGGTCTGCCTCCATGGCTGCCATCGCCATCTTGTGTTGTCTCTCTTTGGCTTCCAGGATTTGTATTTGCAATCGAGCAAGCTCTAGTTGGTCACTTGTTTCCGTCATGTCTGTGCCTTGGGGTGCTGGCCACACCCCTCCCTGTTTATGATAACTTGAGTAAAGAAAGGGTAATTAATCCTGTGTATAGCAAATTGTGTGTTGCAACTCTCTATTGTTCTGTACTGAGCAACAGGGAAAATCTAAAAAACTCTCTGTGTCTCTGCGAGAAAAGTCTAGTGAAATTCTCGCAGGTATCAGTGGCTTCCTGCCTTCTGCATTTCAAAAGTCACAGGGAAAAAAAACTGGCTTCAGGATCTTTCTCTCCTCACCAAACCCTTCCTGCCTTCTGCATTTCAAAAGTCACAGGAAAAAAAAACTGGCTTCAGGATCTTTCTCTCCTCACCAAACCTGTTTTCCCTGTTGGACAGGATGAGCTCCGAGGAGCACCTCCCCCCACCCAAGGAATCCTGATCACACAAAGGAGGGACACACCTCCTTGCAACCAGAGCTAAAAATGTTTCTAGCTCTGAACTGTGAAAAACCTCTGGCTTGAGAATCGTTATCTCCCCAGCAAACCTGTGAGGGTCACTTTCCCCCACCTAAGGAATGCACACACCTCCTCCCAGGCACTGTATTGAAAATGCTTCTACTGTGGTAGAAAGCCTCCAGCAATGGGTTCGACACACCGCTGTGCCACCATGTCCTAGGGTCTCACCCCCACTTTGAGCTTGTGAGTTCAAAGATGGGGACCCGCAGGTATTCACCCCCCACCCTAACCCTTAGAGTAGGGTTCCTTCTCGCTGCCACCACTCGATTATTCGGTGAATCGAGACACCCCTCTGTCCCCCCTCCTCCTTCCAGAGACTTTCCTGGGGAAGCACAGATCAAATCACAGAGGGAGAAAGATTCCTTTCACTTCCCTCTCCCTTCCCTGCTTTCTCTGCTTGGAGACAACCCTTGTCTCCACAGAGTGGCGCCTAGCTTCCTTCCCCTGAATCCACAGGTAAGGAACTTAACCAAGTCCTGAACTTAAAAAGAGTTTATTAAAAGAATAAAAAAAGGAAAAAAAATACACAATCTCTATGAATCCAAGATAGACATTCATAGGGTCTAATCTTATTAATCCCTGGAGAAATTTCTCCCTTTTCCTCAGTACAAACAATACAGGCAAAATTATGAATAATCAATACCAACATACAGAATTGCAGACACAGGATTCTTATATGAAATTACCCCGTACTTCTAATACTCACTAGCTTGAATAGAAGAAATTAGTTCAGAAAGATGAGCAGGCTTGATTAAGCGTCTGGACTGGTGTACTTCCAGACGGCTAAGAACACAGAACAAAGAACACAGAGACCCAAGTTCCCGCTCTCTGGGATTTTCAATTTCTCTTCCCTGATTGGTCCTTTGGTCAGGTGTTTCACCAGGTCTGTGTTAACCCTTTACAGGTAGAACTTAACCCTTAACTAACTACTTATGACAATACCCAAAGTGCCATTTTCAGGAAAAGTGTTGTAAGGAATCATGGATAATATAGTAAATAGCTGATTGACAATTTGGGGTGGAGGGAACGACAAAAATGGCTTTTCAACACCAATGAAAATGTATGGAATTCAACAGGACACAAGCACATGCTAAAGTGTTCTCCTTAATAGGGATGCTTTCTGAAGCAGGTGATACTCAATAAATGGTGCTCCACTATTCTCTGCCTGCCAGCTATGGTACAGAGAATTAGTGCTCCTTGCTCTCAAAGATCCAGTGGCAGTGAGCATCCACGTAATCTTCCTTCCCAGACCACATAGGGTAAAAAAGGAAGGGGTGGAAAGAGTACTCATCTATGAAGAAAAGGAGAGAACACCATAATGCCCTTTCCATGAAAATGAAAAGAGACAATGCAAATTGAAGTCTCCGGTTCATAGACTAGTGCCTTCCAATAGTTCTTTTTTCCATATATTGTTCCAAGTTTTATAAAGTTGTACTGGGTATTGACAACACTGGGTAACATCCTAAGGGCTGTTTATTGCTAGTGCAAAAAAAAAAAAGCCTACCATCAATGAGGTACCGCTGATCTAAGTAGTCCAGAAGCTGCAGGGGGGACTGCTACCTTTGCCCTTCCAGTCTGCTTCCTCTACATTTGTTTCTTGGAGATTCATCCTTCATTGGAGAGCAGCCGAGGCAGTAAAAATTGTTAGATGTCAGAGTTGGGAGGGCTTGGAAGATCTGAGGAGCAGAGTTGGAAACTGTGTGTATTCACTTTCATAGTTTGAGATTCCCAGCAGCACAGTCCCAAAACTGGCTTCATTGCCAAGAATGAAGTGCCAGACAGCAGGTGGAGTGACAGATATTCTGTACGGTTGCCCTGAGATCATTAGGGTAGGTGGGCAAGATTCTCATGTACCCTCAGGGTCTGCTTGATTAGAAGACACTCTTCATGTGTCCCCTCCAAATGACTTCTAATTTCACCATCCCTCGCCTACTTATTTCTGCATCTTCAAAGCCATGGCTTTGTGTGTTCTTGAACAGTTTTGTGTGTTCTTGAACAGTTAGGTATGACAGCAAGCATAAAAATTAGGGAGGGATGAGGTCATCTCCCCTCTCTCAGCGCAGTTCTTTAGCACGTTTCCTAGTGCTTTATACCCAGTTTACTTGTTAATGTCTCAAATAATGTGGTTTCCTCTATTTCCTTTGCAAGATTATTCCAAGGTTTAACAAAGTTCCTCATGAAAACATTTTTTCTTGATTTGCAGCCCACATCTGACTCGTCTTCATTGGATCATTATACTAGCCCAGTTCAAATGAGCAACAAATGACATGGAGGATGACAGAAGTGTAGCAGCTGGGGGAAACATACCTGCACATGCTACATTACTGTGTGTATGTCACTGACACCTGTTCTCACAGGTAAGTTATTCCAAATGCCAAGTTTGAAAGAACTATTTTGCAGAAGCGTTAGCTGAATTTAAAGTTTTCTAATAAGTCATGTCGGCTGACAGATTTTTTTCAGTCTCACAAACAATTCTGACTAAAAAAGCACTGTGTGGTAAGCTGAAGCAGGTGGGAGTGGGCACACACATCTGTGCATGTTGCTGCCACTTATTTCGGCTTCAGTTCTTTTATTGATATTGATGCTTTGACAATTGCTATGCCAACGTCTCCCAGCTGCCATGTGTAATCAAATGCCAAATAAATGATCACATTTTTAATGCTGTATTTTAAATAACTTTTTTTTTTTGCTTGGAAAAGACATACGTTTTACAACACTCCTGTTGATTGGTGATGATACTTGTATTTTTTCACTCCTGCAAGAAGAGTGCTTGCTATTGGACTAGCCATTATGCATCCACTACTGTGTTGGTTGCTGCTCGGGCTGCCATTTTCCTGTCTTTGCATGATGAATTTGGAAAATGTGCATCACAAAATAGCATTCTGATTTGTTTCATATATACATGTCTCCAATATTAACTCTGATATTTTGTCAAACTAACTCCTGCTTTTTTCATATCAGTATTCTAATAGCATTACCTGGCTACATGAGGTTTTTATATGAAAACATTCTGGGGGCAGATTCTCTAGTATAGCATGGCTTCTTTATACCACTCTAGGCATTGTAATGGAGCTGTAATCTAGCCGCAAATGGGAAACACAGAATTCCTGTCTGCCGCACATTACTCTGCCATATCTGGGTCTGCACCTCTCCACCTCTGTCTGTTGCATGCCAGTAGTTCTAAATTTCACCAGTACTGGGGCTGATCTTTCAAATCATGGAATCATAGTGGTTTCCTGTGACCCAAGAATCTCTCGATGTTAGCTGGCAAGGGGGTTACAGGAATATCTAGATTCTGATATTTCCATTCTGGTTCACCAAAGAATGTCATGTGAGGTCTTAAAAGAAAGCTGGGTCACACTGGTCATTAATATCATTGTGAAATGTTTGTACAGATACCATGTAAGGAGTTATGTATGTGTGCTGGGAATATATGTTGGTAAAGTCTGTATCAAAGCATTAGTTACCAACAGAGGTGAAAAACAGGTTTTCCTCTTGCCTGAAGGTAAGAAATGTCTCTCTTTCAGTTGGGATGTAAATTAAACTTTGTAAACAAACACAATGGATGCCCATATGCAGATAAAGCCAATTGTTAATGAAAAGATGTGAAGTCAACAAGGAAGTAACAGATTGGGAGGGGGGGGAGAAACAAACGATAAGTGGTTAATCTGTCTCCAAGTACAGACAATGAAACTTGAGGTATGTATAGAAGGTAAAGAAAACACCCCCTCATCCTGCACCGAGGAAATAAATGGGTAATACATTTACATTCATGAAAACAGGGTCTCAGCCAACCTTGTCTGAAACAGCTACAAAATAATTGCGGTGAGATAAACTTCTTTAGACAGGAGGTTAACCTGATAGTTAAGTGTAGTATGATTTTGTTTTATATGTAACTATTTGTTTCCAATATCCTTACTCACTATCTCCTGAATCTCTTGACTTTGATAATACATTTATTCTTATTTTGACTCTAAATATATCTCAGTGCTCTGGTGTTAAGTAAAGCACTGGTCCTGAGCTGAATCTTACAAGCTGGTGTGTATACAATTCCTTCGGGGACAGCAAACCTGGTATTTTCTGTGAGTATACAGTATCAGGGGCTGGATATCACAGGAGAATACTTCAAAAGGATTTGGAGACAGGAGTACACCTGTTGTTAACCTGCAATGCAAAATAAGGGCTAGCATAGCTCCAGGGGAGTGCTTGAGTGGGTCACACACTGCAAGTGGTTGGAAGCTGACACTCAGCTAAGCACAAGCAAGACTCCCACACACTGGTGATCCAGCGAGGATCCAAACATTGGATTTTGTGTTGTACTAAGGTGAGCCTCTTTCTACTCCCCAATAGCATAAGAGTGAAATGGATATTTGTCTCAGATAATTTGCAACAATGAGTATCAATAGTAGTGACCATTTTACAACAAACATATTTAACTAATGCATTTTATTCTATTGCATCACCTTCTTGCATTTGTATGAATAGTGCTTCAAATGCAGAGTTTTTCCATTCAACAGTAGACCTCCCATTATAAGTTGAGGATGGGTCTGCTGTTAATTATGAACTTTTAAAAAAAAATGAGAACTCTCACAGCAAATTCACTTTCTTATTCTTTCTCTAAACCAGCTTCTGGAAAAAAAAGTGTGTCTTAGTGAGCAGCATAAGAGAGGCACTAAAGTCCCCAAAGGCTGTAACAGGAATCTGAATAACAAGTGGAGCTGTTTGGAATTTTTATTATTTTTGGACAAAAATCATTGAAAAGAAAAACTTATTTTGTTTTTCTCTCTTTTTTTTCATTTTTCCATGAAAAAAATCTTAGACTTTTTTTGTCAAAATGAAATATAGAGGCAGCAGCAGATTTCTAACCTCTTTACTTGGTTCTAGCCACTAGACGGGAATAAGGACAGACTTGGCCAGTGTGTTAGGAAGCTAAGAAATTTCTAATATCTAAAGTCTTATGGTCACCGGAGCAGGAATTTAAGGTAGTTTCTCTTGCTGGTTCATCGGAAGATAATTTAATATTTAAAATGTGTACTTCCCTGGGATCCAATCAGTTGTCACCTGATGTTGTTTTGATTGAATATTGGTAATTGATAAAATAACATTTTAAGATGATCTAGAACTCATTATGTAATATAACTTCTAGATGCTGTAATTGTTTTATTGCCAACAAATACGGAGTTAAATTTCTCACTTTGGGTGAAATCCACAATTAGATGGAGAGACAGATAGAAATTGATGCAGAAATTAGTTATTCATTTAAAATCATTCATTCATTCACATACAATGAGTGGTGTTTTCAAAAGCGCAAAACAATGTTCTGATATTTTTTCCTAATGAAGTCAATGGTAAACCTCTGATTGATGTAAATGGGAGCAGAGTTAGAGTAATGCTTAGAGGTGTTGAAAATCCCACTCAATGCTGTCATCTCAGCTTCTACCTTTGCACACACTTAAAATGGAAGAGGAAGAATAGGAAGCAGAGAAAAAGTTCAGTAAATATTATATTATATATATATATATATATATACACACATACACTTTCATATTTAAAAATTATTTTTTCTCATTCTTTCTGCTTCTCTGTCTCAAAGGGAAAATAAATCTATAGGTAGCCATTACAAAGATAATTAATACTTTTGTGCCAAGAGTCAGATTTACTGAGTGCAACCTTTGTCAGCAATATACTCATTAAAAAGAGCACTGCCTAGGAGTTAAGTTATAGAGGGTAAAAGTGTAAGGAGAATATGAATAAAGGATGTTGTTGGCTTTTCTTTTACAAAACCCTTGTCATGTTATTAAACAATTTTCTTATTCTTATCCATATTTCTATTTAGATTTAGTGTAACTTCAATTTATTTTCCAATAAGTTCTGTTAAACAGGATACAATCTCTGATTGCCTGTCAGTTTGAAAGTATGCAGGTGCTTGCATTTTTGAAAACCTTTTGTGAATATGGCATAAACTTTCAAGTCTAACCTACTTTTCTTCCTCTTCCCTCCCTCCCTTCCCCCCTAGAATTATACTGTGGTCCCTTATGAATGTTGCAAAAGATCCACAAATTTCTAACTGCTGCATAAAGTGGCAAAATTTTACATCTCCGAGAATGTCACTTTGATGCACAGAGTTTTCCCCCTGACCCCATCCGATAGCTTGAACTTTTATAGGGCAGTCTTTAAAAAGAATTTTTAAGACACTCAAAATCTGTAGAAAAAAGTTATGCAAATTAGTATCTCTCTCCTGTGAACAGTTATCTACTCTCTTTTGGATCAAAATTTACAAGAGTAAACTGGAAAATAGCACTCTATATAACTTTAAGATGACATTCCATATCTCAAAAGTACTTTATATCCCAAGAGGTATCCCTGGATGTTTTCTTCTTGAAATAATCAAGCAAATAAGCACATAAATCAAACACACAAGAGCCTCAGCTGGTGTTAAATCCAGGTGAGGTCTAGCACACTTATTGTAGCTTGTTGACACAACACGTATGTTATAGCTTCGCTGACATAGCAATTTCTTCTTGTTATTCTGATGGCCTAACAAAGTGAAAGGATGACTTGATCTTTACTCTGTAAGGAAGCCAAACTAATGAACACGCTTATGAAAATGACTTATAGAATTCAGTTAAACAGTGGAAACGTTTGTGTCAGGTTTATGAACCAGAATTTAAATGGAGAATTAGCCCTGGTCTACACTAAGGTCGGGGGTCGAACTAGGGTACGCGAATTCAGCTACGTGAATAACGTAGCTGAATTCGAACTACCCTAGTTCGACTTACTTACCCGTCCAGACGCCGCGGAAGCGAACTCCGCGGCTCCAAGGTCGACTCCGGCAACTCCTCCTGCCGCGGTGGAGTACCGGAGTTCGAACTAGCGCTTCCGGGGTTCGAACTATCGCGTCTAGATCAGACGCGATAGTTCGAACTCCGAGCAGTCGAACTCGCTGCGTCGACCCAGAAGGTAAGTGTAAACGTGGCCTTAGATCTCATCTGTGGAAATCTGTGGGATGGGTATAGAAAACAGCAACTATACAAAGGAAAATAATGCTCTATTGAATTCTATGTTTTTAGAGTGTGGAATTCCACTTACTGCATCTGTCCAGGCCCCAGAATAGCAGGCCTCTATCCTATGAGCTGAAAGAATAAGTCAGTTAGCTGGTAGCAGTATTTAATTGTTTGTATTTATAAAAATATGGAACGAGGCTCCTATACAAAGTCTTAAGTACATCTGATACTTTATGGTAGTAAGCTCACATCCTCTGTGAACTGGTCAGAAGAAGAGAGACATAACACACAATCAGTTATCTTTATAACTATTCCTCTATACCGAACACCTAGGAAATAATGCAAATTCTGAGGTAACACTATTTAGTTATCTATGGCAGCTACATTCCGCAGGGTGATGATTTCATAAAGATAGAATCATAGAACCTTAGGGTTAGAATGGACCACAAGCATAAACTAGTCTAACTCCTGCCAAGATGTAGGATTTGTTGTGTTTAACCATCCAAGACAGATAGCTATTCAGCCTCTTTTTGAAAGCCTCCAGTGAAGGAGCTTTCACAACTTCCCTAATCAGTTTGTTATATTGTCCTGCTGGTCTTACAGCTAGAAGTTTTTCCTGAGATTTAATCTAAATCTGTTATGCTGTTGTTAGAATTCATTGCTTCTTGTCCTGCCTTCTGTGCCAAGAGAGAACAATGTTTCCCCATTTTTCTTATGGCAGCCTTTCAAGTATTTCAAGACCACTATCATGTCCCCCCTCAGTCTCCTCTTTTCCAAACTAATCACACCCATCCTCCAGCTTCTCTATTTAATGTAAACAAACTGACTATCTCACAGCCTGCCAGCAGATTACCCTGACGGCCATGTGTGGTCTGCATTCCGCAGGTTGCCCACCACTGCAGTAGATGGTTGAGTTGTTTTTACAATGCTCCTAGAATAGAATCCAGAAAAGTCAAACTGCTTAAAGGCCGGTTGTTATTGATGTGTGGATCATGGTCACATGTATTTCAATTTTTCTTCTCCTAATATGATAGAATTGTACCAACTTGCAATGGAAGTATCCATATTCCATTTAGCCATGAGCTTCTTTTAGATTTCTTTCCTCCTTTTTCTTTACATTGTTAACATAACTCTTTTTAAGGTGATAAAACGGGGTGTGTGTGATTAAAAGTAGATAAATTATTTTCTTGAAATGCAAAGAACATTCTTTTTCCTGTGAGATTTTGTTCCCTCTTTTTTCCCACTTTGCAGTCCTTAGTTTTAATTAATATTACAGACATATTTTTGACAGAATACCTAGAACAATTACAGCATTTACACCGTCTATGTTTTTTTTTCTTTACTATACTCAACTAATTACTTGGATTGAGTCTCCAGATTGAAATCTAGTTCACACCTTCATTTTGCAAAAATTCTGGTAGTCTCCTCCTACCTCCCTTCTTGCTCTCTTCTTTTCTCTCTCTCTCTCTCACACACACACACATCCTCCTCTCCTTGCATTTTGGGGTGTATTTCCACACAGGACTCATTTTCACTCTGTACAAGACATTTGACCATAGACAAATCTTGTTTTAACTGTGTTAGGGCAATTCTCATGCAAATGAAAATTCATGTTTTCACAGATTTGAGGTCCAAGCCCGATGTTGACTACATTGTGAGGTGTTCGCATATTACTAGTGCTGTGCAAACTGCCTCAGCCTGCAGCCAAGTGGCTATCTTTGTGTGACTGGCTACTGTTAATGAAATGGCTGACCTATCTAATGAGGTGGTGTAGCACAAGTCCAGGCTTCATATCAAGGGTCTGCGTCATTTCAATTTATAAGCTGATTTTTTTTAAGTAGACTAGAAATTTACCAGATTGACTTGGAGACTAAAGTTCTCTGACTACCTACAACAGGGACATCAGGGCAAGATTCCCCTCAATGTTTTGTGAGACCACCACTTTCATAAGAGAGAGGTGATCTTTCTTCAGGGCCATTCAGTCTTTGGCTTCCCTGCTGAAACTGCCAATTATGCTGATTTTTTTTTTAATATGAATACTAGTCCACTAGGAACTAGACAGAGACCACCAGCGTATTTCACATAGCCTTTTGAAAAAATGTTAGCCATTAATGGCTTTCAACAAGGGCCATCTTGGGCTAGATTTGAACTAACAACTGAGAGGTTAAAAGTACTATGCAGTTCATATTAACCCTTGGAGCCTCCCCAGTTTAAAAGAAAGAGTGTGGGCCAGATTCTCCACTTCACTCCATTAGTTCTATGCTGGTGTGACCACACTGGGATCAATGGCATCACACTATTGTATTGGTGTAACAGAGTGGAGAATCAACTTGAAGTCATAGCCCGTTTGGGGTAGGAAGGGGAGGAGATGGAGTGTGGGAATGAATAATTTCTCTGATAGTAAGTAGGAGAATGGGTCTGAGTGCTTCTTGTCCTCCCTTTTTGCATGATTGCCAGTGCAGGGAAAGGAATGGCACCCTGGAGAATCTGCTCCACACTAGATTACTTCACTTATGGAGAACCAGAAGCAAAAGAACTAAGGCTGTGTCCTGTCTCTGTAGGTGAGTGAGAGGGAAGGGAGATGGGAAGGGCTCCTCAGGTCCTCTCTGCACTTGCTCACTTGTGGAAGGGCCAGATATAAACCAGCCTGCAGCTATTTATTTTTTAAAGTGGTTCTGTATGAACATCAAGAGCTGATGAGAAATGACTATTTTCCCCCTTTCTTTAAGCCAATACTATTTCCCCTCAACATTTGTAGGAGTGAAAAAAAAACAATAAAATAAAATGTGCTCCTGGGCTGAAGCTTAGTTTGTGATTTTCTGCTCCAAGATCGTCTTTACAGGCAAGTTTTACTCTTCTGCTGTACCGGAACAGCCCCTTAAACTTTGGTGCTGCTATAATTTTTGAGAACTGAGACCTAAATAACAAGCCGTTGGGGTCATTAACATTTTGCTGAAGTCAAGAAAGGTGAAGCTTGGCTTATTTGTTTCTTCTGCAATGTGCCCCTTGGTGGAGTTTACTATTTTTTTTCTTTTCTGTATAAGTTTAATAAGGTTGTCTGCAGTTTTGCAGTTTGAAAACACATCATCTTTAATATTAAGTAACTTGCTTGTACACCTGACTACACAATAAAGTGCTGATATATACAAGAAAAACAAAACAGCAGGTTATGACATCTACAGTCTATGCTAAAATATATGCAGACTTGTTTTATGGGCCACTGCTCTAGGATATATTTTTTACTCAACATCTTTGATTATGCTACCACCAGCAGCTTTCAAGATATAAAAAGGCAAATGACAGGTGCTGTCAGATACTCAAACAAAAGCTGTGGAAATTCACTGAGCATGTAATATGGTAGATTTTAGCAAAGCTAAAAACCCCTGGTAGCTTCAACTGAGTTGATCTTTCAGAAAGCTATTTGAGGGAGAGGCTCACAAAATAATGAATTGGATGTGGTGTTACATAACTAAGAATTCCCTGGGGTCTTGTCTGCTGTCTTATTTCATACATTGTAATGATTTTCATGTTAGATCAAAAAACAACATAAAACAAAATAGAGATGAAAACAACCATTTAGTGCCCTCAAGTGTATTGCTTTTGTTTTAAGAAACCCATAAGCAATGCCGGAGAAGGTATTTCCCTCTTCATATACATCATTACATTGTAATGTTTTCATCAACAAAATGAATCAAAAATAATTTTGTGTTGTTGAAGGCACATATTAGATCATAGAATCATAGGACTGGAAGGGACCTCGAGAGGTCATTTAGTCCAGCCCCCTGCATTAATAGCAGGACTACATATTATCTAAATGATCCCTGACAGGTGTTTGTCTAACCTGCTTTTAAAAATCTCCAATGATGGAGATTCCACAACCTCCCTAGGCAATTTATCCCAGTGCTTAACCACCTTGATAGTTGGAAAGTTTTTCCTAATGTCCAACCTAAACCTCCCTTGCCGCAATTTAAGCCCATTGCTTCTTGTCCTATCCTCAGAGGTTAAGAAGAACAAATTTTAGCCTTCCTTCTTGTAGCAACTTTTTATGTACTTGAAAATTTATGTCACCTCTCAGTCTTCACTTTTCCAGAGTAAACAAACCCAATTTTTTTCAATCTTCCCTCATATGTCATTTTTTCTAGACCCTTAATCATTTTTATCGCTCTTCTCTGGACCTTCTTTAATTTGTCCATACCTTTCCTGAAAGGTGGTGCCCAGAACTGGACACAATACTCCAGTTGTTGTATAATCAGCATGGAGTAGAGTGGAAGAATTAAAAAATATAAATATATATGGAGATATACCTATCTCATAGAACTGGAAGGGACCCCGAAAGGTCATCTAGTCCAGCCCCCTGCCTTCACTAGCAGGACCAAGTACTGATTTTTACCCCAGATCCCCAAGTGGCCCCCGAAAGGTCATCTAGTCCAGCCCCCTGCCTTCACTAGCAGGACCAAGTACTGATTTTTGCCCCAGATCCCTAATTGGCCCCCTCAAGGATTGAACTCACAACCCTGGGTTTAGCAGACCAATGCTCAAACCACTGAGCTATCCCCCCCAATACATCCCAGAATGATGTCCACTTTTTTTGCAACAGTGTTATACTGTTGACTCATATTTAGATTGCGGTCCACAATAAACCCCAGATCCCTTTCCGCAGTACTCCTTCCTAGGCAGTCATTTCCCATTTTGTATGTCGGCAACTGATTGTTCCTTCCTGAATGGAATACTTTGCATTTGTCCTTATTGAATTTCATCCTATTTACTTCAGACCATTTTTCCAGTTTGTCCAGATCATTTTGAATTATAATCCTATCCTCCAAAGTATTTGCAACCCCTCCCAGCTTGGTATCATCCACAGACTTTATAAGTGTATTCTCTATGCCATTATTTAAATCATTGATGAAGATATTGAACAGAACCAGACCCAAAAATGATCCCTGCGGGACCCCACTCATTATGTCCTTCCAGCATGACTGTGAACCACTGATAACTACTCTCTGGGAATGGTTTTCCAACCAGTTATGCACCCACCTCATAGTAGCTCCATCTACTGTTTCTGAGAAGGTCTTGTGAGACAGTATCAAAAGCTTTACTAAAGTCAAGATATACCACTTTTATCACTTCCCCCCATCCACAAAGCTCGTTATCCTGTCAAAGAAAGTTATTAGGTTGATTTGGCATGATTTGTTCTGGGCCAGTTCAACTCACTTCCCAAGATATGGATGTTGTTAGAGTTAAAGATTGCCTTCTTTTTTGCAGGGGGCACACATTCCACCTCAGGGAGAGGACCTTTGTGCCTCAGAGTGGATAAATAATATCTTCCCAAACTCCCTAGTGCACACTGTACTAGTGCCCATAAGTGATACAATAACACTGCATGCAAGTAGTAATATTGTTGAGCTGAAAGGTGCTAATGGCTGTCAGGAGTTGGGTCTAAGACCAGATGCCAATTAAAGCTAATGGGTGTCACAAGCAGTTTCTTTCAGGCTCCATAGAAGGCGTACTCAAGTCCTTTTATCTAGTAAAACAGCTGCAGAAAATGGTTTGAGTGCCCAAGGCAGCTGGCCACATGGCAAGCTATATTAAAAGAGGTGTCCCTGGTTACAACCATGGAGTCTAGGGCCATGTGTACACTGTGCTGTAGTGTGAACTGTAAGGGTGTGAATTGCTGAGTGCACAAAATGTTCAGATCTCACTGAGCCGTATGGGTGACAATGGAGTGAACTAAAAGGTACCAAGTTTGAGTTAATGTAGCTCTGTTATAAACAGGACTAAGCTAACATGAACTCGGTAACTTTTAGTTTCCACCAGCAGCATTTACACATGGCAGTAAAAGCACAATATTTTGGTGCGCTCTGCAATTTGCATCTCTATAGTCAGAGTGTAGATAAAACTTAGGATATTGGTTGTAGACTGTGGGTATTGGAGGCAGAAAGAATTGATTGTGACCATGGGTGACACAGCTAATTGGACACAAAGCTCACAAGAGTGGCAGATCTGAGGATTTCTAAGCAAGGCAACTACCTCCTTTTTTTTCCCCCTACATTGTTGAGAAAAACGACTTTGTGTACATTCTTTGTATATGAACAGAACTACACCAAGAACATGTCTAACTCTTACCTCCAATTGCTCATCCTAATGGAAACAACCCTGTAAGGCTCTGTGAATATTGGCTTACAGCTCATGTGAGAAAGGGCACCAATAAATTATGGTATTATTATTGCTTTAATTTCATGACTATAAATAATGGTGGACATGGGAGGAACCTAAACCAGTTATTTTATAAATACATGCAGCATAGTGGAAAATGAAATAAAAAAAGACCCACAATATTATTTAAAACAGATAAGCAAAATGAACTCCAGGAATTCTCAGCACTAATCCCAGAATCCAACCTTTCCCACTGTTTAGCGCTTATTTCTCATTTCCTCACAAATTAGACATAACACAAGAACCAGGGGTCACTAAATGAAATTAATAGGCAGCAGGTTTAAAACAAACAAAAGGAAGTATTTTTTCCACACAACACACAGTCAACCTGTGGAACTTCTTGCCAGAGGATGTTCTGAAGGCCAAGACTATAATAGGATTCAAAAAAGAACTAGATAAGTTCATAGAGGATAGGTCCACCAATGGCTATTAGCCAGGATGGGCAGGAATGGTGTCCTTAGTTCAGTGGTGAGCAACCTGTGGTCCACTGGCCATACGTGGCCTGTCAGGTTAATCTGCTGACGGGCCGTGAGACAGTTTGTTTACACTGGCAGTCCGCAGGCACAACCTCCCACAGCTCCCAGTGGCCACAGTTCGCCATTCCTGGCCAATGGGAGCTGCGGGAAGTGGTGCAGGCTGCAGGGACATGTTGGCTCCTATTTCCTGCAGCTCCCATTGGCCGAGAATGGCAAACCACAGCCACTGGGAGCTGCAGGCAGCCGTGCCTACAGATCGTCAGTGTAAACAAACTGTCTCATGGCCCACCAGCAGATTAGCCTGTTTGCCAGAAGATGGGAATGAGCGACAGGGGATGAATCACTTGATGATTACTGGTTCTGTTCATTCCCTCTGTGGCACCTGGCATTGGCCACTGTCGGAAGACAGGATACTGGACAAGATTGACCTTTGGTCTGACCCTGTATTGCTGTTCTTATGTTCTTAAGAGAGATGATTTGTTAAATTGCATGTATTTCATCACACATTATGAATGAATAAATTCACCTAATTCTAAATATAGGTAGTGGTGTAGTATTACAACCCAGAGACAAAATAGCAGCAAGCTTAAAATGAAAATGATCAGTATCAGAAATGAAAAAAAATAATCTAGGGAATAATTTACTTGTCAAATATAGCCTTTTTTCAGCTCTTGGAAAATGTGATTTCTTCAAATGTATTCATTATTGGTCCTACTTGACTATTCTGTAAATGTATTTTAGTGTATGGATCATTGAAAGAGTGCAGTGCTCAGTATTACAATTTTATCTGTGTTGGTTAGTTTTGATTAGTCATGTAATTGAATAGGCATTATTTCTCTTTCCTGATTGCATGAGCATAATTTTCCCAGGAAAAGGTCTTGAAGAAGTCACTGTGGCTTTGAATATCTCAGGGAGAAGGAACAGTTGAAGGAGACTTGGAAGGTAAGTTAGGGAACTGCAGAAAATGTTAAAGCTTTTCTGGCTTGCCTAGGTCTCAACAGAAGCATCATTCCAATTAAGCTAATGTAAGATTTACTTTCTGATTGAAGAATTTAAATTTTCTCTCATCACAGTCACATAAATGTACACTCTAATTGTGAAGGATGAGAGCTGATTCTTTTGTGTTTTTTTTTAATTGCATGTGAGCTAGGGCTCTGGGAAAGGATCTTGGGACCTGTCTACTTTTTCTGGCAAATAATGTGTTCTCTATATAGAAATATACACCTTACTCCATGAATGAGTTTAAAATTTATTCCTGATTAAATTCATGTCCATGCAAAGGGTCAGCAAGCAAAAGCCCTGTAAATAGGAACTTAAGTAGGTCATAGACCTTGCACTAGCCCTTTGAATAACTTAATCCTTTCTGTAAGTATTTGTCAGATGAAAACTTGATCACTCAAATGTCTGTGAAAAGTATATCAAAGAGATGAATGAGCCTGGTGAAAGAAATTTGTTTTGAAATTCTAGCAAATACTCAAATGTTTGCATGATATTGACCCATTATTGCCCAAGGCTGTGGTAGCAAACACGATTATGTAGTCCTGGTGTTTCAAGTGCCTGGCTTGCTGAGAAGTACTTCCAGGGCCGCCCAGAGGATTCCAGGGGCTTGGGGTCTTCAGCGGCGGGGGGCCCCCGCTTCAGCGGTGGGGGATCTTTCCGCTCCTGGACCCACCGCCGAAGTGCCCTGAAGACCCGCGGCGGGGACTCCCCGCTGCCAAATTACCGCCGAAGCGGGACCCGACGCCGAAGTGCAGCCGGATCTTCGGCGGTAATTCGGCGGCGGGGGGTCCTTCTGCCCGGAAGCGGAAGGACCCCCCGCCGGCAAAGACCAGGGGCAGAAGCAGCTCCGGGGGCCCAGGCCCTGCAAGAATTTTCTGGGGCCCCCGGAGCAAGTGAAGGACCCCGCTCCAGGGGCCCCAAAAAACTCTCATGGGGGCCCTTGCGGGGCCCGGAGCAAATTGCCCCACTTGCCCCCCCCCCTCTGGGCGGCCCTGAGTACTTCTACCTCAGGATCTAATATCGCATTCTAATTGTACAGACTAAATTGTTTAAAGGACTAGCTGGAAGCATATGTGGACATCTGCAAATGCATAAATATATGTTTAGTTACCAAAGGGCTTGTTAGAAAGGTGAGTTGCATCTAATTGTGTCATACATTTCAGGGTACATGCTATAGGTGTTTTCAATGAGTTTTTACTGTGTATGGCCTGAAAAAAAATCAGGTTCAGAATCTCTTTGAAAAGATTTAATTCAGAAGAGATACAGTATCCCAAATCTATCACAAGGTGAAATTTTCTCTATCAACAGAGGTAGTTTCTGACTTTGATAAATTATTAGACAATGCTTCAATATCCTATAGCACAGAAAGGGGGGCAGAAATACATTTTACTAAAGGGTATAAATAACTCTTCAAACCAGTCTGCATTCTCTGTGAGCCTTAATTAAAGAGGGAAAATCATGTTAGAGTGAAAGACTGTGATTCAATTCTACAGAAACTCACATCTCTAGCAAATTTGTCATTTAACAACTTCATTATTCAGTTTCAAAACATCTTGGAAAAGATCTTTTCTTTTCTTTCTAAAGCAAGGACACAGTACTAAATCTGGTGGAATTATTCATTGTGAATAATGTTCATTATGCATTTAGCACTTCTTATTTCCTGTTCATTACAGACTTTTAGCTAGTTTTACTGGTATTTTGTGGCTGCTGTGCCACCAAGTAGCAATGAAAAGTAGCTATAACCAGCTGGTTAACCTAAGTTCACAATGGCCTAATGAAATGAACGAGTGAATGAATCAGGCTATTTGATTTTTATTACTCTTTTTGCTATATGGAGTTATTCTTCAGTCCCAAATTGTTTCTTAATCTATACAATTATTTGCCATTCACAGTGTCACGTGGTATTGCTTTTGCTCCCTTATGGTATAACTGAAACTTGAATTAGAGCAACGACTAATGAAAATTACAGATTCCCAAATCTGAACAGAACAGCATTCCCAAAATATTTGACTTCAACAAAATATACTGGAAGATACAGAGCACTTCATTTATTGAGCACTTTCACGTCCTAGCATTTAAAAGTGGCATTAGGCACTTCCCAGGATTTCTAAAGACTTATGTCTTTGGGGGTGCAAAATTTCTTGCATGGGCCCTCTGTACTGGAGGCCCGATCCGGCACATCTTTAAGTTAATGGGACTCTTTCAGTAAATGTTAATGGGGATTGGATCAGATCCTGGGGAAATTCATCCTCTAATCCTTGCTTGAAGCAGTATTATCCCACAGGTAGGGCACTGGTCTGGGACTCAGGAGACCTAAGGTCTAATCCCATCTCTATCTGTGGCCTGCTGTGTGATGTTGGTCAAATCTCTTCAACTTTCTGTGCCTCTCTTCCCCCTCTCAGCCTTTGTCTGTATTCTTTATTCAGACTGCAAACTCTTTGGGTTCGGGCAGACTCTTACTTCATGCCTGTTGAGTGCCTAACTCTGAGTTTTTGTCTTGGTTGAGGCCTGTACACGTTAATGTAATATAAATGATTATAATAATTAGTTAAAAAGAAAAAGTGCAGTATATTGACAATTGTGTTTTTATTTATTAGATTTATTATGCTGAAGGTCTGATCTAAGTCTAGAAAAGCTAAATTAGTGCTAAATTCAATCTGGATAAGCACCAAAAGCCTGGCCGCTTTTCTGAATTTTCTTCCATACAAACCATCTCCTCACTAAAACCTGCAAAGCAAAAAATATAGACAACAAAGGCAAATAATTAAAATGTTCACTCCATGATTAATTTAGACTATATTTTTTTCAAGGAAACTTCCCTGCACAAACAAATTTATTTAACAAAGTATCTGTTTATCAAATTATCCTTCCATGAACTTCAAACTGCTGACCTGCTAACTAAGGTAAATTTTTATCATGCAATGCTACATCCTCAGTGGTTCTCTACCTCACATTATTTAAGACAGGGGTCTCAAACTCAAATGACCACGAGGGCCACATGAGGTCTAGTGCATTGGCCCGAGGGCCGCATCACTGACACCCCCATCCTTGGCCCCACCCCCACTCCACCCCTTCCATGAGGCCCTGCCCCTGCCCCACCTCTTCCCACCCCTTCCCTTCCCCTTTCCACCCCCTTTCCCAAAGTGCCCACCCCAATACTGCCCCTTCCCTGTCACCAGGGGGTGCAGGAGGGGTGTGGGATGCATCAGGGGGATCAGGGCAGGGAGTTGGTGTGTGGGGTGCAAGAGGGGTGAGGGGTGCAGCAGGGGGTCGGGGTGCAGGGTGCAGCAGGTGGCTCAGGACAGGGAGTGCAGGAGGGGTGTGGGATGCAGCAGGTGGCTCAGGGCAGGGAGTTGAGGTGTAGGAGGAGTGCAGGGTGTGGCAGGGGGCTCAGGGCAGGATGCAGAAGGTGGCTCAGGGCAGAGAGTGCAGGAGGAGTGCAGGGTGTGGCAGAGGGCTCAGGGCAGGGAGTTGGGGTGCAGGAGGGGTGCGGGGTGTGGCAGAGGGCTCAGGGCAGGGAGTTGGGGTGTGGGTTGCAAGAGGGGTGAGGGGTGCAGCAGAGGGTTGGGGTGCAGCAGGTGGTTCAGGGCAGGGAGTGCAGGAGGGGTGCGGGATGTGGCAGAGGGCTCAGGGCAGGGAGTTGGGGTGCAGGAGGGGTGCGGGGTGCGAGCTCGGCCCGGCGCCGCTTACCTAGAGAGGCTCTGGGGTGGCAGTGGTGCAGGGCCCTGGGCAGGCTCCTGGCCCCACGCCACTGTGCTCTAGGAAGCGGTCGGAACCACGGCCCCTGGAGGAGCGGGGGTGGGCACAGGGCTCCACTGCTCCTCCTCCAGGGACCTCCCACAAAGCTCCCATTGACCACGGTTCCCTGTTCCCAGCCAATGAAGCAAGGCAATGCAGGAGCCCTCTGCCTCCTCCCCCCTCCCCTCCAGCCCAAAGGGACGTGCTGCCAGCCGCTTAAGGGAGCGGCGCAGGGCTCGCGGCGCCATGGGGAAAAATCCCACGGGCCGAATGCGGCCCACAGTTTGCTCACCCCTGGCCTGGAGGTAGGCAGAGGGGCGGGGGACGGTGCGGGGACCTTGGCAGGCTGCACAGAAGTGCCCCGTGGGCCTGCATGTTTGAGACCCCTGATTTAAGAGGTAACCCCTTCTTCAGCCAAAAGGAATCTAGGGCTACATTCACAAAAGCAGCAAAGAGTCCTGTGGCACCTTATAGACTAACAGACGTATTGGAGCATGAGCTTTCGTGGGTGAATACCCACTTCATCGGATGCAAGTAGTGGAAATTTCTAGAGGCAGGTATAAATATGCAAGCAAGAATCAGGCCCCCCCATCTTTCCAGCATAGATGTGCGCTGTGCACACCTATTGTATCAGGTCTCATTACAAAAGTGTGTGTGTGTGTGTGTGTGTGTGTGTGTGTGTGTGTGTGTGTGCGCGCGCGCACCAGATCTCCCAATAGCCCAGTTGTTAGGACAATCACCTAGGATAGGGGAGATTCTCAAGTCTCTATAATGGGGTGGATCTCTCCCTCATTCTCTGTTTTTTCATGAGA
Source organism: Mauremys mutica (assembly GCF_020497125.1). Classification (NCBI taxonomy): domain Eukaryota; kingdom Metazoa; phylum Chordata; order Testudines; family Geoemydidae; genus Mauremys; species Mauremys mutica. The sequence goes on from NC_059080.1 coordinate 87,003,546, forward strand.
AAAAACTGACTTGACTTTGGCACCTTTCTCTAGGAGATGGTTCATGGCTAATAATCCAAACTGGAAGGAGACATTTCCCTTCAGCCTGTCAGTCAAGCACCCAAGACCAAAATCAATGGGAGTTAGGGGTTTAAGAACTTTTGATATCTAGCCCCTAAACCCTTTCCCTGCATCTCACTTCTGGGAAGCTGAGGAAGCTGCCTGCTCAGCTAACTGGATTCTGAACCTCCTCTCTTTAGACATCTAAACTCTCCCCATACAAACCATGGGGAGACTGGTCACATAATTTAGATGTGAGACTTATACTAGGCAGAAGTGAACCTACAAGTCTGGTATTGCAAATCTGAGTACCGCAAAACTTTATGAAATAAACCTCTACACACTAGAATTTTGGATTGGGAGATGAAGGAAATTTTAAATGGACAAAATGTGATCCTAGGAGAAGTTCTACATTCGATTACATAAAAAGTGTAAATTATAACTGTTCTAGGAGTTTTTGTCCATCTTGTCTGTTACAGAAAAGCATATTATATGCCTTCATCATCCTCCTAAACATAAACCTATATGACTCCAGGACTAAAAATCAGGAGTAGATTAATTGAAAGACTCTTATAAATTAGATCTGTGTGAAATACAGTATTGTAACAAGCCCCAAGACTCAACTTCCTTTAATTTTGTGCCTGCTGTCAGAACAAGACTGTATATGTGAACCTTTTACCAAATCCTTTTGTTGTGAGAGTTTTCAGGACAAGAAAGAGAAAAAGTTTCACCAGAAACCAATGATTTTTGTTTAGTGTGATGTTATTAAACCAGAAAAAAATCTATAATCTCATAATGGAATCAACTGAAAGAAGCCAACAGAAGCTGTAAATTTTGTGTTTGTTTCCTATTGAGTTTTATACAAACCTGAAATTCAAAGCTAAACAAAGGCATGAAACAATGTGAATAGCATGAGCCAGAAAAGTTGTCCAAAACACGTGCAAACTAAGTCTCTTATGCTACAATAAGGCATCTATGGAGGTCAATAGAGTCCACCCATACAGAGCTAATTTCAGGGGCCTCATACTGCTAGGTTTCACACAACTCTAATTCCATGTAGAGGCCTGTTGGTATCACACCTAACTCCTATTTAAATAATTTTCCCTGAGATTTTCTGATTCCAAGGCCCAGATGGTATTAAGCTTCAGAAAGTGTCTTCATTTCCCTACATTTAGCTGTTCTTTTCTTCTGTGGGTATATGGTCTTGTTGTTCCTTCCAATACTGAATTTAGACCCCTAGAAACAATACTTTTGGAGTAATCTAGAGTAGACACATTTTCCAGAAGTGGTGAGTCAGTGCTTCAAGGGACATAAGGACCATGGCCAAAAAAAAAAAAAAAAAAAAGACCTTGAAAACTTTGAGAAATCAAAAGACTTAGAAGATATGGGAAAGAGGAAAAAAAAGAAAAATAAGGAGGTGAGAGAAGAACAGGACATAATTATTCTGAAGAACTACCAGCCCACTGTTTGACTCAGGTAGCATCAAGAGCAGCTAACAGTAGGATATCATAGAATCTTTAATCTGAAAGAGATATGATTTGATTTTTATGTTCAGCCAAAGTGTAAACAATGTAGTTGTACATCCTGATAGAATGGTATGCAAGTGGTGGGGCTGGCGAAATCCCTTCCATCCCAGAAAAGCAAGTGAGAATACTTCTGAAATACTATTGGAAATGTGTCTCATTCATTTTTATATTTAGAAAGTATGAATCAAGTTTGAAGTTGAATTTTTCAGAGTTCTTTGTAAAATATGACAAACTGGAGAGCTGTCACAGAATGGGTAACACTATTCAAATGACATCCAGTGGGGAAAACAGTGTCATCTATTAAAAACTATTCTCTCAGACCTCTCAGTATGAGGACCATAGGTTTGAGAGGCAACACAAATACCTGTGTGAAAAATGAAGGTCCTAATTTAGAGATATTGATAAATTTAAAAAGATATCAGAAGTATTGTATTCCACCTCTAGACTGCTTATTTTTGATATACCAAGAAAATGCATGATTTTAGATGTAACTTTCCCTCAAATTTCTATGATTAAGAGTTGCTTTGAATCTGTCCATTTTGCAGTTATGATGGGTTTTTTTAAAGTACATGATTATTTCTCTGTGATTTTGAAAAATGAATAGTGCATTAGGTTTTCAAAGAAATCTGTGCTGAAGACCTCTAATTCAATAATTTGAAGATTTAGTCTAATCACAAAAACGTCCTAATTGCAATGTCCTCAGAATAGACAAAAAATAATTTTCACCTTTATTTCCTTCAAATATATCTGGCTGGTAAATGTATAACAGAGTGAAAACTAAAGAGAGGCTGAGGGGGGGGAGACACAAGGAAAATAATGAAATTGGTTATCATAGACAAGAATGCTAATTAACAACAACTGAATTGTCTGAAATGGGGTTATACCAGACAGCAAAGTAACTTGCTATGCAAGATGTTCATGAAAAAAACATTTCCCTGAAGTCACTATAATGTGAGTTAGGAGAGTGTTTATAAGCAAAATAATAAATCATTGCTATGCTCACTTGGCTGGGAAGAAAACTAAAGTGAGAAATATTCCATAGAATCTCCCTCATTTCCCGACCCCAAACCCACTTTCTGTATCTGTTGAGCTTGGCAGAATTCCCAGAATTATAGTAGCCAAAAAGAAATAGGCCTTCCAACTCACTTCTCTTCCAGTGCACTACTGTTCCCTATATCACATTTTCTAATAGTTTGTAATGTCTAGATAAATGTCCCCAAAGTGACAGAACTTCTACTACTTCCTACAGTCTACAACAGTGATGGGCAGCCTGTGGCCCATCAGGGTAATCTGCTGGCAGGCTGCGAGACAGTTTGTTTACATTGACCATCCACAGGCATGGCCGCCCACAGCTCCCAGTGGCTGCAGGTTCCCCAACATTGGTCTACAACCTAATACATCTCTTTGTCAGGATATTTGCCAGCCTAAGTTGTCCCTTTCCTAATAGCACCTTATTTCTCATTGCAATATCCCTATATACACCATTCTAAATAATTCTGCATCACCCTGGGTGATTACAGTCTAATATCAGGTTTACTCTTTTTTGGCTTAGTCAAGATACATACTGCAGTATATAGGAATTAGGTAGTACCCTTTTAAAATAGTTTGTGAGCCTTCTAGAGATGCTCACTGTGTTCTATATTTTAGAAGCTACCACTAACCAGCTAGAACAGTAGGATGTATACAGCTAGGCCTTCCATGCTTGTGTATTGTTCATTAACTGTTTTTGGACCCCAACTGATTTCTTCATATTATTAATAAGAGCAAAAACAAACATACAAGTTACATTTTCATAAGTCATTCCACAGAGACCCTGATTTTTTTGCTGCTCTTCTCTGAGCTCTATCAAAATTATTAATATGTTTCCAATAATGTTGTCAACAAAGCAGAATGCTATCTCTTAGGTGCAGTTGCACCAAATTTAGTGTAGTGTAGAGGGAAAATATATTCTCTCTCCTCAGACACATGATGCCCCATAGATACAGGCCAAAACTTCATTTCATTTTTACTGCTATATTGCACTGCAAAGCTATGTTTACCTTGCTTTCTACCATCCTCCCTGCTCATTCCTAGCAACACTATTTCCCATGGCTCCATCTGCCATTCTGCATGTGTTTCAAATTATTTTTCCAAGATAGGAAGCAAATAACAAAATGAGGTCTATGTTTCTAACCTGTCTGGGCTGTTTTAAATCTGCCTTAATGAGTATTGTGATCTCCTCCCAATTAAGCATCAACCTAGAGTTTCAATAGCATGTGGTTTAAGCTCACTTCTAGATCATTAATAAAGATCATATCTGAATTGAATTTAACCCTAATATTTGTGGTACCTCACTGGATACATCCCCATTACTTGCTACACAGTGGTTCATCATTCCCATTGTTACAGTCATTTAGCTTGTTTTATGAGAATGTTCATATCCAAACCAATTTGGATTAAATTTCCCAGAAAGTTTTCCTGGGACACAGTATCAAATGTTTGATTGAACTCCTAATATACTGCATCTACTAGTCTCATAATTATATCAAAAGAGATACAACCAAGTAAATCTGGCAAACTTTACTCTCCATAACATTAAGCTACTAATTGTACATGGTTATTCTCCTGAAGTGCAGGGAATTTTTTTCTCTCTTAATGTTTGTTCCATGATTTTAATGCTAACATAAGTTAAACTTAAAAAACAGAGAGATCATGCCAATTGCCATCTTCTGAAAATTGATGGTGTGGTGCTAATGGTTTTTGCAGCCTCTCTTGTTGAGCAACTCAACAAATTCTTGCTTCACACAGAAGCAAAGAGATAAATAGGTATGTAATAGTTCTAACAAGGCACATAAGAAGTCCCTATAAAAACACCATACAAACTTTAAACTAATTTAACGAAGGTATGAAACAGCAGCTTCGAAGACACAGGCATTAGCACATAAACTATGTCTTCCTATATTCATTCCCTAAATTCTTCATATACAGTAAGAGTTATAGCACCTCCTCAGTGCAGAGCTTCTCTAGTAGCTGTGTCTGAATGCAGGCCCTTCCTTGCTTAATTCTTACTAATACTAGGATTTTAAAGCAGAAGTTTCCCTAATAGTTCTCTTCATACAGAGATTTATATGCTCCAGCTTTCTAATAGCCTCACGAAAAAGGGCTTTCCTAACCAGGTTTTCAATATAACTTTCTCTCAGCACAAGATCTTATACTAACTATCTGAGCTTTCCTACTCAGCTGTCCATGTCTCAGTTTTATAGTTCCACTCCTATCAGGGGGAACACCTGGGCCTCACAGGTGCAACCCATAAGGGAAACAGCAAACAGCCTTGATAAAGCCTAGGGTATCAAGCCTAGCTATACAGAACAAACTTCTCTCAGAGCAAATTCACCCTTAAGGCAAAATTCTTGGAGAAGCTCCCAATTCCCCCTTCCCCTACCCCCCCAAGACTGCTAAACCATAGTGACTAGGTCACAGGTACTCCAGGGCATGTGTTTTCCCCTGATTTTTTCAGTATATTGCATGTTTTCATAATTTTTAAAATATAACTGTCAATGTTACAGTAAAATTTATTGGCCAATATCCAGATATGCAAATCATGGCATACCAGTCTTCAATCTATGTATGACAGCAGCACCCAATGAAAACATTAATAGCTGGATTCACATTATAAACCCCTATTTTTTAGGTTTTTGACTTGACAATACAAATATAAATGAATTGAATATAGTTACTCCTGAAAGTTGTTACAATGAAGTCCTGGGGAGAAATGTTCTCTAGAGACCAAATGCACAAAGGTATTTAGTGTGGAAGTAGATATGCTCTGAGCATTCCTGGCAGGATAGCCAGGTTAACACCTAGCTTTAGCTGGTTTGAGGATTCTGCTGAGGCCTAGGCATGAGATAGGGGCTGCTTATTGGACTGAGGCAGCAGTGCTCATGCTCAGAGGAAGAAGCCAAGGCATCTCAGGGATGTTAATGGCAGAAACATAGGCACTGAGGGATTTGGGGCATCTGCAGGGTTAGGCAGTAACTTTGTAACTGTTTTGGGGCTCTCGTTGGTGCCTACATTTTAGATTTAGGTGCCTAAAGAGAGAGTTAGGCACCTAAATCCAAGATTTGTGGAGCTGGCCTAGATATCTACAGGACAGACCCCGTTTAAGAAGTGCAAGCATAATCACAAGCTTTTCCACATAGTACTGCTCGTGCACTCAGTCCTAACTTGGAGAGACGAATCAGAGGCCCTGATCCTGCAATGAGTTCTGTGTGGCCACAGCTTTACACAAGCATAGGGCCCCACTGACTTAATTAGCGCTCTATGCAAAGCAGATTCTGCCCACATGGAGCTAATTCCACAAGTAGCTATAGGCATTGGAGGGTAGTTCACTCTCCATTTGTTTTCACATTGAAAAATTGTTTTCTTCCATGCTGTGAACTTGGAGATCTCTTGCTGCTTCCAGAATGACACTGCTAGGGACTCTTTTCATTCTGTCTGTCTCTACTTTGTTCATATAATCTATATCTAGATTATAAATTATGGTGTTTCCAAGGTATTTATCACCATAGAAACTAGATACCAGTTGTCAAAAAAACATGGTGACAGTAGTGCACAGGGTTTTATCATTATAAATGTTTCTCCTAACAATTTCCACAGCGATACATCAGGAGAGTTTTAGAATTACTTAATATTAATATAATGTAAGTATATATTCCCTCTTCTGCTTCCTGGTTTTGGGTACAAAATCAGTCTCTCTATAGTTTCATTCTGTCTGGGGACACAGTACTCATCAAACACTTTTGTGAAAAGTTCCATTATTTTTGGGCATTATTCTCGGCAACAGTGTCTCATCCACGTCTCATCTTTTCCCCCAGTAAGATAGTGAAAAAGCTTTACCTTCATTTCCTCATATTTATAGCCCATGGTCAGTTCTGTGTACAGACTCCATTCTTTCTTCCACTGCTGTACAAGGTTTTCTGTCTGAAAATCTAGCAATCCCTGTACTCTGAGTCCCTTCATGCTGCTTATTTGCTCTGTTTCTAGGTGCTGATTTTAATCACAATTTCTTTCTTGCTGTGGGTCTCACTAGATTGATGACCTCTGTAACCATGTTCATGTATTGGGTGTTGGGACTCCGTTTCTGAAATCAAACTAGCTCTTTATTAAGAGAACAATCAACAGAGATACTGCAAAAGCAGTTGGCATTTTAGCCATGTGCATGCAGACTGACCTCCTGATGCCCCCGAAACCTGTGCTTCTCTCACCATGTTTCATGCAGGTTGCTATAGTGTATAACACAGTCCATTATGAATAATACATAGCATGTGGCATACAGTCTCTGTTTTTCATCTCTAATGACAGAAACATGTTATTGTTAATGGTTTAGTGTGAAAATGAAATATATATTTTATTTTAGAGTATGCTTGTCTCTTTTATTCCAACAAATCAGGTGGTTTTTAGGCTGGGTTGTTTAATTTGTTTTTTTCATGTTGCCTTATAAAGAACAGTTGATGCACCTTAAAACAACTCTGCCATTTTGAAAGGTTCTTTCATTTCTGGTGGAATTTCCTATTATAGACCAGACTGTAGCGTCCTTACTCACTCAGTAACTACTTAGTCCACAAGCAGACTAATTGACTTCAGTGGATCTACTCATGCTATAAAGTACTATTCAGCCTCATAAGTAAGCCAATAAACAACTTACATACACATATAAGTTTTTACAAAGAAAGTAAATAAAAATGTAAATTATTCCAAGTAAGTCAGTTTGCCTTCAATATAGCCCTGACAGCAGTAGGTGCTTTCAAAATGGTAGAACTTTTGTTGCGCTGCACTCTAGATATCTGCCATTGGAATGACCCATTGAATTGTACTGCAGATATATATATATATATATTCTTTATGGTGACTTTTATTATTTTCACCTCACAATGGAAGAACAAGTGCCATTAAAATCTTGATATTTACCATTTGCCTAGTGAAATGTATCCTGGCATTTTCAGTATTCCCATGCTAAATACAGCAAATAACATAGTACTGGCAAGTTCCATAGGACAGAAAATATCAAAGGCAAGGGAAAAAAAACATGGGAGAAAGTTGGAGGGAAGAAATCATCTTGTTGAGGAGGATGGTAAAGCTCAATGTTCATTTGCAACCTGGCCCCAAACCTTATTAAGTGTTTGGATTCACAGGAGTTCATTACCATCTATGGGAGGCTGTTATGCTTACAAGAAGCACATGGAATCTTTTTAAAGGGGATAAGGCAATACATTACGTTTATTGAGAGAAAATTTAAGCATTAAAATCAGCATATGCTTCCATTCACACACATGCACCCCAAAAGGTTCTGCAGCTGGATCTTATAGTTACCAGTCCTTAGTGTTGCTTGGTCAGTTCCAGTGGCCAGCTGAAACTGCACATGGGGGAGGGGATCTGGATCTCTGTTGAACGCGTTCGAAGCTCTGATATTGATGCAGAATGAACCCAAAGTCCCATGGCAATAGACCCTTCTTTTATACTAATAAGTTCCCATACAAGCCTATGGACCTTGCTGTGTCACACCAGAGCTGTCAACCACGAGTTATTCAAGGTTGTTCTTAATCAACATTATTGTTACCGGGAGGATCCGCAGCTCTTTCTTATCTCGTCCCTCTGGCTCAACTTCTTATTTTGTCCCCGGGGTGTGTGCTTTTGCTTTAGGATCATCAATCTGCCTTCTGGGTGATTCTGATAATAAAGTTGGTGCCTCTTGACTCCTCCACTCCCCTCTTGACCATCCAGCCCAGCTGTCTCTTCTCAGTTAATCAGTATACCATCCATTCTTCACTCACACACCAAACAGTAAATAAGGCAATAATTACATCCATAAAACTTCTATCCTTCTAAGAACAATGATTAACACAATCGGCAAAGAAGAAACTGAGAACAATTTCATTTTACTAATTCAAGGCTACAATTTCTTGTTACTAATTCAAAGCTAGCAGAGTATAAAGCAAAATAAGCAAAATGGAGTACAATTTACTCGAGACAATTTCTCCCCATTAGGCTTTTGGACTAGATCAGTGTCTGCAGTAGTCTGCCCCACTCTCTGGCAGCCTAGATTCACTGAAGCTATGCTGACATGGTCTCCCCCTTTCTGCTGCTGACCCCAGAGGCCAGTCCCCTTTTAAAAGAGTGATCACCACCAGGTGGGGTGGGGAACAGATAATTCCCAAGATGCCAATATGTATCCTCCTAGCTCCCGGCCACTGATTCCTCACCTAGACTACCCTTTCCCTGTGCTAATCCGTGGACCAGTGTATTATCCTCCCCAAGCCTAAGGTTGGGCAGACAGTGGTATGGGGCAGCTGAATCTCCCTTCATGCAGAAGAGGTAGATATGTAGGTGGAAAGTCCCCTCCTCTGTTTAGATTTAAAGGGATTTAATGTGCCCACTGAATATAAACTACTGATTGTTACCATCCCCAAATAATAAGAATATTGTCATTTTTAATTTAAATAACATATTGTCACTTGAAAAAAAGCCTGATTGTCTCTTGCCTTATGATCAAGTGATTTTACGTCCAACTCCTTCTACTAGAAATTGAACTAATTGGAAGACTGTTCTTTTATAATGCATGATAGCTTTGGAAGGTATGGTTGCAACCTTGCCTCAGCTGGTAAAGACTATAAATGAACCAGCTGCAGCTTCTCCTGCTGAAAATAGCTGTATGTCTTTTAAAATTTTAGTGAGGATTAGCACTTTGTCATTTCAGTGCATCACTCAATATAACAGGTAGAATAATGCTCTGTGCTGAATGATGCAGCATAATAATATGATGCACTGAAAAGATGAAATGACAAATCCTTGACATAAAACGCGCATCCTTGTTTGAACCAGTATTTGCCTTTCTGAAATAAAGGGATATTCTCATGATGGAGTACATTGGACAGCTGCCTATTTACTTGCCCATAGACATATTAATCCAAAAGAGAAAGTTAATTAGCCTATCTGTGTGCAAAGCAGTAGACTGTACTTTAGTTGCTAATTATTTTAATAAAGGTAAACACCTGTTGACAGTACAACTTACTTTCTTCCATTAGTAGGTTTAGCAGATGTTAGGTATGCAATATAAGGGAATACAACAAAGCTGAGACAAACTAGATTAGGGGTTTTACGCAGTGTGCTTATTGTTATTACAAAAATATATCATTTTTTTAACAGTTTGATCCCAGTTGGTCCATTATTCTTCATATAATACAGGTATTAATCTAGTGCTGATGGTAAGTCATTCTATTTCTCTTAGTTCTTGCCAACTATGGTTCTGCATATAAGATTTTGCAACCCTGTTCTGCAATCCTTACTCTGAGTAACATTGACTTGCGCAAATAGTTACACTGGCAAAGAGGGGTTGAACCGATAAAAGAAAGAATCATATATTATAAGAAGATGGGCCAGATTCTCAACTAATGTAAATGGAATTAGCTCAACTAAAATCAATGGAAATGTGCCCATTTATACCAATAGAGGATCTGGCCAAATGTGTGTGCTGACTATAACGCATAACCTATATTGCCTGAGCTCTGCTATTATGGCACCAGACCCTCAGCTGGTGTAAATCAGCATATCTCCATTGAAATCCCCTTATGAATAAGGATCAGTATGAGAAAGGGGTGCAGAATTGTGTCTCGAGTGACAAAATTCATTTATTGACTGAAGCACCAAGGATTCTGACTAGGTATCTACTTTTGTTTAATGTCAGTAAATAAAAACATTTCCTTAACACCAATATAATAGGAATTGGCAGGATATATCATTGACATTCTCTTGAATTATTCTAATTTGAGGCAATCCCTAAATGATATAAAGGGGATCCCTGCCGAATTTGGCAGTGAATGTTGTTCTGTAAGACTGATGTGCAAAAATATTTAATCCTATTAGCTTTTCATTGGTATTTTCTCCATTAATTAAGCATTTAATACTGGTTAGCACAACACAAATTTGGAGATGCTTGAGGGTTTGTTTGTTTTTTCCCTATCTAACGTCACATTATCAGTAGTTCACTTTAATTCTGTATTTCCCAGGTTATACAGGTTACCCGTTTGTTTTTGTTTTGGTAAAATCTGATTATTTTATAATTCCTTACCATTGCCTCTTTTGGAGATAAATCTAATTTAAACTGCCTATAATTCTTATGATTCTGTTAATAATAATTTAATTGTAAGAAGATGTAAAATGATATATAGATTGCAATTGTATGAAAATGTTACATAAGTAACTCAATTGTGTTAAACAATTATTTTATAATTTAATTTTCTTTGTGCCCATTTTTTCCTTTGGTGAAATTAGGTATAATATTGATATTTTAAATGGTGTTAAATTTTGAAAGTTGCATCAGACTATAATTTCAGGGATGTATTTTTCCTGATGTAACTCAACTGAAGTTAGTTGAAGTACACCATCAGAGATTTTGGTCCCATGTACTCAAAAATGTATTATAGGTTCCAGCTTTGTTTCAAAACTGAAAAGGGTGTCTAGTTCCTAGTTTTTCTTCAGATGTGGTCAAAATTATGCAGGGGAGGGGAAGGGGAAAGCTGCCATTGTGATGCTTCAGATCAAGATGGCAGAAATAACTCAGAAGCAGCTATTAAGAGTCATCTGCTGTCAAGGTGGCAGTAAACTTGCATTTGAGGAGCCAAAAAAATATCTTGAGAACAGTTTGTGGTATATTTGCTGCTGTTAAGTGTCAAACTGCATCCTCATCCAGATCCGCATCTGAATAGTTCTCAAACTGGTGACCCCTTTCACATAGCAAGCCTCTGAGTACAACCCCTCATAAATTAAAAACACTTTTTAATATTTTTAACACCATTATAAATGCTGGAGGTGAAGCGGGGTTTGGAGTGGAGGCTGACAGCTCGCAACCCCCCATGTAATTACCTCACAACCCCCTGGAGGGTCATGACCCCCAGTTTGAGAACCCCTGGAATAGTGCATCCCCAGAGCACCTCTGAATATTGTAAGGATGGGTTCAACTGTCAATTAAGAGATGGAAACAAATATGGTCTTCCTGCATTACTGAATATTTCACCATGTTAAGTTGATGCAGCAATTGGAACAAAAGATTTGGGGACACATCTCAGATCCAAGGAGTCCCAAACTGCCAGCAAATAATCAAGGATTTTTTAAAAAAAGCCACTTCAGAAGAGGATCAGAGGCAGAGAAACCACCATGGTGATGAGAGCCAGGAAGTCTTACGTTTTAATTCCTGTTGCCAATTCTTACAACATTATTGTGAGTCTCACACAATTTGGTGGTTTTCTTAGAGCCCCTGCTCCTGGAGGCAAGTGATGAGAATCTCAGCTTTCATTTTTAAAGAAGTTTCTAGCTCTCATGGTTGTGGAGAAAAGCTTGGAGACATTACCTATCTCTAATCTAAAGGCTCAAACATCAAAAGGCAAATAAAAAATAAGCCAACATGTATTTTAAAAAAACTCATTATTTTGGCGGCCTAATTCATGATTTTTTACCACTTGAAGTTGGCAAGACTGATTTTCATCTCTGTGCACCAGTTTCCCATTTATAAAATTGGATAATAATACTTCCCTATCCCTATGAAATTAATTCACATTTGTGAGGTGCTCAGATAGATACTATGATGATTGGGACCATATAAATACATTGACTCTTGTGATGAAGGCTTTTGCAATGTTTTGTGCACTTGTTTTTTGACATCTCTTTTATACAAATTACATTTTGTATTTCAGCAAGGAGTAAAAGAAAAAGCCAATCATGTGTCAGCTGACTTCTTTTTGCCATAAGTTTAAAGGCAATGCCTGCTACAGGAATAGTTTTGTAGCTAATCGTGGTGTCAGATTTGACTAACATGCTCACATTATTAGGTTTATTAAGTGATGACACAGATGACACAGTGATGAGAGAGTTGCAAGCAATCAGGCTTTTGCAACATCAGTTAATCCAAGAAGCGATTTTATGCTGTTCCTCCTTACTGATCGGTAACCATGGTTTTAATGTTGCTTCTGTCTAATGATTCACTGCATGGCCTCGGTAGGGCCTGATCCAAAGTCCATCGAAATCTATGAGAGTGGCTTTGAATTGGGCCTAAATTACTTAATCTTCTTAATTCATATTGGCATAAATTAGTATATTCACATCAATGGAGTTACACAGAAGCAAAAACAGTGAGGCTAAAATTAGGTAAATTGGTGTTAGTTTCAGCAGTAATAGAAGGGGGATAATGAGATAATCAAAAGCCCATTGAAGTCAAAACTCCCATGGAATTTAGCCCCCAAATAGTTACTTACTTACATGTTGTGAAGTTTAGGTAATATTTCTACTGCCCTTTAGAAATATAAAGCAGTAGATAAATGCTGTGTACTATGTTTATAAAATATTTGTGATGCATCAAAAATTTAAAGCGTATCAAATTCACTACTACATACCAGTATATATGTAGTTATATAAGTGGTGAGTGAATTTATATATATAATGAACTTAATCAATTTTATTTTGGGGGGGTTATTATTTATAGAGTGCTAAAATAGTCTTCAACATAGTGCAGAGCATATTAGTAACAGAATATGAAAATGAATTTGAAGTTTTTTCAGTAACAATAAAATTTAAAACTTCTGCAAATAGGGGACTCTATATCATAAAGTTGGCTGTTTGCGTTCTTCAACCACAGACCAAAAGAGAGCACCTCTGTTTTTGTGCTAACAGAATTGTCACAACTAATAGAGTACCTGATCATTTTTATCCTCTCCATGTTACCGCCAAATATTCATCTTGGCAAAATGTCAAATTACCTGCTTAACAGATCAAATGTACAGTAACATCATCACCTCTAGCTCATCTACCCACAGTTCTTCATTGATTTCTCCCCAGACAAATTTTATCTAGATTTTGAATACTCAGAGGAGATCTATCTTCCTGCAAATTAAATTAAGAAACAAATAAGCTTCTTTGCTTTCAAAAATAATAATTTCTAAGTACCCATGTGACATATGTAAGAAAATTTTTCCCAGCATGTTTAACTACAAGGCTATTTCTTTCCTGAATGCTAAATTAGTCAAATTTATTTGGGGCCTACCAAATATACCATTCCTTCTATCCCTAAAACCTATATTGACATCAACAGGAGTTTAACATAAACAATGAATGCAGAATCTGGCCCTTGGTGAGCTATAGAGCCAGATCTTCGGCTACTGTATATAGCTCCAATGACTTCAATGGACCTACACCAATTTACAGCAGATGAGGTTCTGTCTAATAAACTTTTTTTTTAAAACCTGCACTCATCCCTGTTGACATCCATTCGGAAAGCTTTGCATACCATAATTGCCATTTCTTACAAATGAAGGCTTTTTAATGGAAAAAGTGGCTATGCAGTATTCATTTCAAAATGATGCAATACACGGATTTCTTAGTGAAGCCAGACATTATTTTTACACCATTGCAGAACAGTCTTTTATTCCTTCTACTCTGAATATTTCTGTTCACATTACACATTGCCTTATTCGTGTGGCTGCTCTATCTTTCCCTCACATTCAGCATCAACATTATGCATTCATTGCCCAAGTTCTGTTTACCATTAAAATACATTATCTATAGCTTTTCCACTACTAATATTGCACTTTACAATTTGAATTACTTTCATGATGAGAAAACATGGGGTGACAGGGTAGGGTATGACAGCTCTGTGACTGGTTGCCATTGAATGTAACTCCACTAGAAACTGCTAAATCTAATACACCAATGGATGCCTTTTGGATCCTGAATAAAACCATTTCATGGTAAAAATTGCTACTAGTGCTTACCCTTGTGGTGAACATACAGAGGCCAGATCCTTGCTTTGATTATATCCTGTTTTCTCCTCTACTCCCAAACTCTCATTTGTATTTGCTTCTTTCATATCCCATTCCACTCCCATTGAGTTTCCATTGTCCTTTTTGGATCCAATCCTTTACTAATGTGAGTAATCCTTAATCAGAACCGCTGTCTGGTTGTAGATAAAATTATCATTACTACTATTGTTATCTTGGGATAAATTTAGGAAACTGTATAGTCCTGGCAGTCCATTTCATCAATGTTTGTTTCTATTTTGGAGCTACGAGTTGTTGCATTTTAACTACTTTACTGCAATGAGAACTATGGAACAGTGGTCTACACATTACAAGTAATACACGAAAAACTAAATTAAATACGTGGAACTGCTTGCATGCGTAAGGATTTTCGGGATTAGTTCCTAATTTATAAAATCATCATCAGAGTGAGGACTGTGTTCCATCTTTACCTGGAAAGTACCCCGCACACTTTGGTTGTTGTTGTTGCATGTCTGAAGTCAGTGATGATTTGAGATTGTCAAATAACAGGCTCAATTGGAATTATTTGATCAAGGATTATCAGTCAGAATATACAGAATACAGAAAGACTAGATACATTACTACCCTTGATTGTAAGGTAAAGGGCTGGCTCTGGGTCTCTTCTTCACTGCCACTGGTGCGATTCACAGTGTCATTCTCCAACTAAATTCCAAAAAAATCTGTCATATAGGGTTTTTAGACAAAGAGATGCCTGTTTTTCAATAATAATCTCCAAAGCCATATGTTCTGATGTAATTTATTTAATATACAAACTTTCTCAGTTTATCTTATTGATGTGTGAAGGCATAATTTTTTTACAGCTGAGAGGACCAATATTCTTTAAGATAGTATCTCTCAGTGGGTTCTGCTTCCCCATAAACATTTTTTCCCTATTGATCCCCCAATTGGAAAAATCTGAAGTAACAATTATCTCTCATCAGTCTCCCAGGTTTATATATGCCCATGTAAGCATTTAATATGTATATTAATGGAATGGTTTCCAAGAATATTTGGAGTTCTATAGACATAGAGATGCCAAGGATTATTAAATACAGCCTAATGAATAAAATTCCTGAATAGGGTTGCTTAGAAGTCATAGATTCTAAAGAATAGTTAATATATCAATGTAGAAATACTAAAAAGGGTTAATATTTACTAACAAATACTAACATTATACAAATTAATAACAATAGCATGGTGAAGAATTGCAGTTTTCTTAGTTAACTTTAGAGCGTATAAGTCTCTGGCATTTCCATACAGGTTATTTTTATGTATTCATTGCTCTTTCACCAGGAAAATCAAATGGAGTGTTGCATTTGCTCACTGTAAGAGCCTAATTCACAGTTCAATGGTCAGACTCTTATAGATGTTAATGGGCCAAACAAAACAACTGTACCCTTATTGTGTGAATTATTATTTTCATGTATTTATTTTGTTTTATTTATATGTATGTATATGTATGTGTGTGAGTACATACACACAAACATATATAAATCATGTTATTAATGTGTAACTGGAATTATTTGTGTATTTAATTCTTAGTGTTATAAATCATGGGCAGAATTAATCATGCAAAAAGATAAGGTCCATAGAAAACTGCAAAATTCACAGACCAGATTTTTTTTTTAAATAAAGTGAAAATTAAATAGCAGGGGCACTAGCACTATCTTGTTTCACCTATCTAGACAGACCTTAAGGACATTAACCTGACCACATTTATAGCCTACACAGCCTCACAGGTTCAACATTTGGGCCATTATGGACCAAATATCCCAAAGCCAAAGCATTTGTTCACAAGAGCCTCTATACGTAACCTTTGAAAACTCAGTATAGTTTATAAAGAGAATTTATAAAGAGAAAACACCTCTCTGGATGTTGGGGTCCATTTTTGCTGGTGTGATCAAGACACTTCCCCCATTTTGCTGGGAAGGGACATTTAGGTAGTGGGATAGTGAAAGCTGGCAAGTAGATCTGCAACTACACAGATCTACTGTGCTAATCTCCCTGGTGGAGACCCTCTGTGGGAATTATGTGAGTGCAATTTTCAAAAGCTCTTCAACGGGACCAAAGTTAGGCCAGCACTATGGGCTTTTGACAATCTGAGCCTGAGTAGCCATATAAATTTGGAACCAGAACACATCACTGCATTCACAGAATATTTGGATATTTAATAGTACATTAAATACATCACATAAGTTACACTGGTTAGATATAATTTAATATTGCCATGTGTCAATATTTTAGCCATTCACTGATATTTAATTTACTGCCATACACTGGTATGCCAGTTCAGAGCTTACATATACCTATACATTTAATGTTTGTGGTTGAAACTGGGTGTATTGGGTCAGAGTAATCCATGATGTAATTCCACCAAAGTCAATAGAGTTTACATCAGGGATGAATTTGACCCATTGTATATTGCTTAATAGAACTGCATACTAGTTGATGGGCTACAGAGTTGGTTTTCTTCTGGTGACTGAAATATTTGGGATGTGTGTACAGTGCAAGTCTAAGACATGAATGCACCTGTGTGCTCTATTCATCATCTGTAGATTACTGAAAATATTACAAATGCCTAAAACTGATATGACTTCATAGATTTCCCTTTGACAATAGATTTACATTTAAAGCAATCCTGTCATGTATTATAACAATTAAAAAATGAACTCACAGCACTAACTTTTGTTACCCTATTGATTATGTAACAACTTTAGCCAGTCTGTTTCCATTAATCAATCGAGGGAGCATTTTGACAAATACATATTTAATTCAACTGTAATTCTGTCCTATTTTGTCTTTCTCCATTTAGCCTTTATTCACAGCAGACAGCCTGTTTTATCCAAAAAAATTAATGAAATGAGATAGTTATTTTATATTGCAATTTTCCCTGAATCAGGACCACAGAACTTGATTTTATGGCTCTTTTGCCTCTTCTGTTTTAATTAAATCCACTTGTACTCTGCCTCTGCTTGTCTACATTTAATAAAACAGAATATAAAATGTTATAGATGTTGTTCATACATCTTTTAAATTATACTCTTGCAAGCATCTATGTTTTAATTCATCACAGTTCAAACTGTAAATGACTACATCTGTGCTGTTTTATTCATAGAGGATCCTCCCTGTTCCTGTGTGGAAACAGGGGGATGGAGGAAACATGACTACGGCATTGTCTTCACCTCTTTATAGTCCCACAATATTTCTTCCACAGGTCCAGGTATATTGGTATGGACAGGGGCAAGGATGGGGCAGGCCAAGGGTGGAATCAGAGGGATAAAATTCTCTTTCCCACAGCAAATTGCAGTGAATTTCTGAAAAGCTAATGAATTAATTCAGAATCACTCTGTATTAACGTTCCTACCACTCCAATCCACAACATAGAAACCCTTTCGGGGAACATGTCTAGGTAGGAACACCAGTGGGCAGAGTAGGATATAGTGGCAGAACCCCCAATGAAGTCATACTCCCAGGAAACCAAAAGGAACAGCAGAAGCTCTGTATCCCAAGTTATTTTACCTTTTAAAAAGCATTTTAAAAATGAAGTTTGGGTCTTAATCCAGCATTCCTTCTCTGTCTATATTTTCTTAGGGTGGGCCTGCGAGTTCCAATTAAAGTTGAAAGTATTGTTTGATGCTAGTACACACTCCCACTTCTTTCCTTTGTTCTTCTCCACTCTCTCTGTCACAGTCCCTGTGAGTCAGGCAACACCAGGAAAAAAAATCACATTGCACCCACACATGAAAATTAATGAAAAGCTCACGACACAGTTATCTCGATTGTTCCGTATCTGATTTGGCATTTGAAAAATTCTGTCTCTCATGCCTCCAAATGTTTCTGTTTGCCAGCAGCTTGATGACATGATTAGATTTGTGCTCAGTAATTTTACTGAGGTTTTCACACATATAGACCAAGTAATAATACAAAAAAAAATCAGTAAAACAATGTAATTAAGGGAAATGAAGAGGGGAAATTGAACAAGTAAAGAAGAAATGATATGACATAATGTGCATTGTACAGCATGAATTGTATCATAACATGAGATAATCAAATGATATTAACTAGACAAAAAGAACAGGAGTACTTGTGGCACCTTAGAGACTAACAAATTTATTTCAGCATGAGCTTTCGTGAGCTACAGCTCACTTCTTTGGATGCATAGAATGGAACATACAGACAGGAGATATTTATACATACAGAGAACATGAAAAGGTGAAAGTATGCATACCAACAGGAAGAGTCTAATCAATTGAGATGAGCTATCATCAGCAGGAAAAAACAAACTTTTGAAGTGATAATTAAGATGACCCATAGAAGGTGTGAGGAGAACTTAACATAGGGAAATAGATTCAATTAGTGTAATGACCCAACCATTCCCAGTCTCTGTTTAGGCCTGAGTTAATTGTGTCTAATTTGCATATTAATTCAAGTTCAGCAGTCTCTCTTTGGAGTCTGTTTTTGAAGTTTTTTTGTTGCAAAATTGCCACCTTTAAGTCTGTCACTGAGTGGTTAGAGAGGTTGAAATAAATTTGTTAGTCTCTAAGGTGCCACAAGTACTCCTGTTCTTTTTGCGGATACAGACTAACACGGCTGCTACTCTGAAACCTGTCATTAACTAGACAGACGCATGTTATCAAAATTAAGGTCAAAATTTGTTCAAGAATAAGTCATCTGCCTTCCAAATAAAAGTGAGTGATACCAGTTATTTTTCAGCACACGACTTTTAAAATGTGGGCATTATAGATAAAATAATGTTCTAAATGAAATTATTAATATTGGGACTGAAGAGAGACTTTCCGTTGCAGAAGGCATAAGAGAAGTTAGATGCTGAATACAATAATACATTTGTATAAAATTAAGTACTTCCAGATTATATCTTGGATTTTTAAAATAATTAAAAATAATGACCATGAAAGGGCCCATTTCTGATCTTATTGAACTCAGTGGGAATTTGTCATTTCCTTTGGTAAGAAAAAGATTGCGGCCACAGTGGAATTTTTATGGCACTGTGAGGGACCATGGGTCTTGAACCTTGGCGTACAGGGCTCTTAGAGGTAGGCTATTCTAACCTGATACTCAGTGACCTGCTAACAGTTGCTAAAATAGCAGATGAACTCTAGTCCTGGGATCTGATTGGTGGAACTGTGGGGTCTTGATTCATCTCCAGCCTCTATTTCACCCAAGCGCAAGAACAGTAAGTTATACATGCAACTGGGTTCTCCCTGCTTTTGTCTGCTTGCCCTGCAATACCTGTTCCCACTGCTTATCTCCTGGTAACCTTGACATCTGACTCTTGGTTTGCCCTCTGGCCTTTCTTGGACTCTGATCTCCTAGTAACCTGACCCTGCCTGCTTCCTGACACCTGACTTTTGGTTTACTCTCGGATCTCCTGGTATTGGCCCTGGCCTGACTCCTGCTCCAACCACAAGGTAAGACTGCCCATGTCACAGTTGTGACAGTCACTGTTTTTTGCCTAGGTAAATCCAGGAGCATGAAAATACACCTGATCGTCTTCACTGCAATCCGGTTTATATTATATTGGGCTCAAGCATTTTAATGTCATGTTCTGCGTGAATCTCATTCCCACCTCCCCACCCCTTAATCAAGAGGAAATTAGGGGTGTATGTGTCTTCTCTTTTCAAACCTTTTCATTAGTATTTCCCTTTGACCAAACAGAAGTCGATGTGGGCACAAATCCCAACTTAAATTCTCCCCTTCAACCATCAAGTTTATTTTGAGAGCCAGAAATTCTATTCATTGGCATCAAGCCAATCTAGGGGGCTGAATTATATATCAAAACATCCATTTCAAGCAAACCACAATTTCTAGCAAATCAAGGGACATTTTCAGAGGTGGAGTGTATACCACATCATGTTTCTCAATTACAGAAAAGTGCTTTTTAACCAACATGGACTAGTTTATACCTTTATTTCTCTAGGGTTGGAGGTGCTTAACAACCAGTGGTTAAACATAAGCAATGACAGGAATATGGTTAGTCAGTAGAGATTTAGTGGCTAGGATGTATAATGGAAATACCACCATTTCCATTATACATCCTAGCCACTAAATTTCCGCTGACTAACCATATTCCTGTCATTGTTTGTTTGATTCTCACTGAGTCTCATCTCTTATGATTTGAATCTTATTGGTCAAATAACGGAACTTGGCTTTGGACACAGATCAGGATTTCTAACTGGTGTCTTTTGCCCTTGATATTATAACAACAACAATAATTAATATGATGCAACCCCACCAGCTTTATGGAGTCCAAATAACCATATTTACTAAATATACACAACATGCAAGGCCTAGTTACATATACACACTGCTGTGCTGTCTGGTTTCTAAAACTTAGCACCCAGTGAGCACCACAAGAGGACTCACACAATATTAAAAGATAAAATATCCTTTTCTGATCATTTTGATTTGTCATGATAGCTTGATAAGTTGTGCGCCATGTCTAACCTATCTCACCCAGGTTCTAAATCAGGGACTGTTTGCTTTCCCTCCTACAGCTGAGAATCAACCTAAATTTATTTTGATTTATTTTTTAACTCCAGCCAAAGTCAGTCATTTGCCTCTTGTCATGCAATCATTTCACTTGGGACCAAATTTTGATTATAGTGGATCAAAAGGGAAAAAGACTCTCATTGATTTTAAGTGACTAAAGATTTAGCCCTTGATCCTTAAATGAAAGTCAGGTCAAACAGATTTTCATCATTCACTCCTGGCTTGCTCACTTCTCAATAGAACAAACAGAACAAATATTAATGGATAACATTACATTTGGTTTTATCTCAACCTGTTTTAATTATCAAGGTCCATTATCAACTACCCATTAATTATCAAAGTCCCTAGATTCATGTTACAATAAAATATTACACTGTTAATCTATTTCTACTAGTCCACCTTTTTAAAACAATAAAATTAAATAAAAACCATGAAAAGAAAAATAATCACTTGATCAATAATTAATTGAACACAGCATTGCCATCTTTAAATCTTTCATTTCTGTTTCAGAACATCTAACTCTAAGGCCTGGTCTACACTACGCATTTAAACCGAATTTAGCAGTGTTAAACCGATTTAATCCTGCACCAGTCCACACAACGAGGCCCTTTATATCGATATAAAGGGTTCTTTAAACCAATTTGTGTACTCCTCCCCGAGGAGAGGAGTAGCGCTGAAATCGGTATTGCCATGTCGGATTAGGGTTAGTGTGGCCTCAAATCGACAGTATTGGCCTCCGGGCGGTATCCCACAGTGCACCAATGTGACCGCTCTGGAAAGCAATCTGAACTTGGATGCACTGGCCAGGTAGACAGGGAAAGCCCCGCGAACTTTTGAATTTCATTTCCTGTTTGCCAAGCGTGGAGCTCTGATCAGCACGGGTGGCGATGCAGTCCCAAATCCAAAAAGAGCTCCAGCATGGACCGTACGGGAGATACTGGATCTGATCGCTGTATGGGGAGACAAATCTGTTCTATCAGAGCTCCATTACAGAAGACAAAATGACAAAGCATTTGGAAAAATCTCCAGGCTATGATAGACAGAGGCCACAGCAGGGATTCAGCACAGTGCTGCGTGAGAAGCATAACGGAAAGCCAAAGAATCAAATGGACGCTCATGGAGGGAGGGAGGGGATACTGAGGACTCCAGCTATCCCACAGTCCCCGCAGTCTCTGAAAAGCATTTGCATTCTTGGCTGAGCTCCCAATGCCTGAAGGGTCAAAAATATTTTCCCGGGTGTTTCAGGGTATATGTCGTCAACTTACACCCTTCCCCCCCCCCCCCCGAAAGAAAAGGGAAAAAAATGTTTCTTGCCTTTTTTCAGTGTCACCCTATGTCTACTGCATGCTGCTGGTAGACGGGGTGCTGCAGCGCTGAACACCAGCATCCCCTTTCCGGTGGCAGACGGTACAATATGACTGCTATCCATCGTCATCATCAGCCCGTGAGTGCTCCTGGCTGGCCTTGGTGAGGTCAGCCGGGAGCATCTGGAAAAAAATGGGAATGACTCCCGGTCATTACTGGCAGATGGTACAGAACGGCTGGTAACCGTCCTCATCATAGCAACTGGAGGCTGAGCTCCATCAGTCCCCCCCCTTTCATGTCTAAAGAAAAGATTCTGTACTGCTTGGACTATCATAGGAGCGGGAGGCTGGTCTCCTCTCCCCCGCTACCCTTTAATGTCCTGCCTGGACTATCATAGCAGCTGCCTTCCTCCCCCTCATTTTATCTCACTAAAAAGTCAGTGTTTCTTATTCCTGCATTCTTTATTACTTCATCACACAAATGGGGGGACACTGCCATGGTAGCCCAGGAGGGTTGGGGGAGGAGAGAAGCAACGGGTGAGGTTGTTGCAGGGGCACCCCCTAGAATGGCATGCAGTTCATCATTTCTGCGGGATCTCTGGGGCTCTGACACGGAGCGGCTGTGCTCTCTGGTTCTCTAGTACACTTGCCCCATATTCCTCCGTGAAAGCAACGGCAGACAATCATTTTGCACCCTTTTTCCGTGGATTGCCCTGGCAGACGCCATAGCATGGCAACCATGGAGCCCGTTTTGCCTTTTGTACCCAGAATCACCTGCGACACTGTTTTCGCATTGGGCTCTCAACCCAGAATTCCAATGGGTGGGGGAGACTGCAGGAACTATGGGATAGCTATCGGATAGCTACCCACAGTGCAACACTCCAGAAATCGATGCTAGCCTCGGTACATGGACACATACCGCCGAATTAATGTGCTTAGTGTGGCCGCATGCACTCGACTTTATACAATCTGTTTTACAAAACCGGTTTATGTATAATCAGAATAATCCCATAGTGTAGACATACCCTCAGGCAATGCACCTTTGGAGAAAGCCATCCATTGTTCCTCTGAATTATAAATAAGTGAAGGTCTTGTAAAAATCACAGGATGCCTTTATAAATGTGTATGATTAGAATATTTCAAGACTTTGTTCAGGATCTAACAAATTTCTGCCAAAATTAATGGAATTTTTCTGACACACTCATCCTGGCTTCTTGCTGACTACTTTTAAAAATAGTGTTTCTAGTACAATCACGGAGGGCCTGTTCCCAGGGGTGGCTCCAGGCACCAGCACGCCAAGCACATGCCTGGGGCGGCAAGCCATGGGGGCGCTCTGCTGGTCGCCGCGAGGGCGGCAGGCAGGTTGCCTTTGGCGGCATGCCTGCGGAGGGTCCGCTGGTCCCATGGCTTCGGCGGACCTCCCGCAGGCATGCCGCTGAATCTGCGGGACCAGGGACCTGCCTGCCGTGCTTGGGGCGGCAAAATACCTAGAGCCGCCCCTGCCTGTTCCATCATATTATCTCATGTTAAGTAGTTCTTTACGTTGCTCTTGTTGAATTAATGGGTCTGCTTGCAGAGTGAGGTTCTGCTCAAAGTGAGTGAGGTGAGATTGAACCCTTTAGCTTCTTCACCACAATCAGTCTCACCAAGACCCACATTCAGCAAAGTATTTAAGCACATTTTTAATTCTGAGAATATGAGCAGGCCCATTAATCCACCTAAGATGGAATTTCTTCTTTTACAGTTTTCTAAAAAAAAAAAAAAAAAAGGAAATTACATACCAAACATCATATTAGAAGTACATTAAGATTGTAAAATCAAGTACTGAAAAGTGCTTGTGCCACTTAGAAACTTCATCAAAGTCTTTAATAACATGATCACATACTATTGTTTCTACAGAACCCCTCCTTCATTCAATGCACAAGATAGGCAGCGAACAAACCAGAGTGATATAAGAAGAAAAAGGATTTCTCTTTCTTTGACAAAGTAACAAGACTTGTGGATAGGAGGATGCGGTAGATGTGGTATATCTTGACTTTAGTAAAGCTTTTGATCCTGTCTTGTGAGACCTTTTCATAAACAAACTAGGGAAATGCAACCTAGAGGTAGCTACTATAAGATGGGTACATAACAGGTTGAAAAACCATCCCCAGAGAGTAATTATAGTGGTTCACAATCATGCTGGAAAGGCATAACAAGTGGAGTCCCGCAGGGATCAGTTCTGGGTCTGGTTCTGTTCAATATCTTCATCAATGATTTAAATAATGGCATAGAGAGTACACTTATAAAGTGTGCAGACGATACCAAGCTGGAAGGGGTTGCAAGTGCTTTGGACAATAGGATCAAAATTCAAAATGATCTGGACAAACTGGAGAAATGGTCTGATGTAAATAGGATGAAATTCAATAAGGACAAATGCAAAGTACTCCACATAGGAAGGAACAATCAGTTGCACACATACAAAATGGGAAATGACTGCCTAGGAAGGAGTATTGCAAAAAGGGATCTGGGGGTCATTGTGGACCACAAGCTAAATATGAGTCAACAGTGTAACACTGTAGCAAAAAAAGCAGACATCATTCTGGGATGTATTAGCAGGAGTGTTGTAAGGAAGACACGAGAAATAATTCTTCTGCTCTACTCTGCGCTGATTAGTCCTCAACTGGATTATTGTGTCCAGTTCTGGGTGCCACATTTCAGGAAAGAGTGGACAGATTGGAGAAAGTCCAGAGAAGAGCAACAAAAATGATTAAAGATGATTTACGAGGGAAGATTGAAAAAAATAAGTTTCTTTAGTCTGGAAAAGAGAAGACAGAGAGGGGTCATGATAACAGTTTTCAAGTACATAAAAGGTTGTTACAAGGAGGAGGGAGAAAATTTGTTCTTAACCTCTGAGGATAGGACAAGAAGCAATGGGCTTAAATTGCAGCAAGGGAGGTTTAGGTTAGACATTAGGAAAACTTCCTAACTGTCAGAGTGGTTAAGCCCTGGAATAAATTGCCTAGGGAGGTTGTGGAATCTCCATCATTGGAGATTTTTAAGAATGAGTTAGACAAACACCTGTCAGGAATGGTTTAGATAATACTTAGTCCTGCCATGAGTTCAGGGGACTGAACTAGATGACCTTTCAAGTCCTATGATTCTATGATATTCTTTTGTGGTTTAGTAACTGGACAGGGACTCAGGAAAGATGGGTTCTATATCTAACTATGCCATTGACTCCTATGATATCAGACAAGGCACTATCCTAATACATACTCGCAAGAGGGCTGAGTTATTGTTACATAGTCATCCCTAATTATGCACATTCTAACTGTTTGTTGCAACATTTTAGCTTCATTTTTTATTTTGGTTACAGATAGGTTGGAGCAAAGGAGAAAAATGCTAAATAATAATAATTAATAGATGTTGGTCCAAAGAGACTGAATTTCTTGACCTTGCAGGCACACTGCAAAAGACATCAGTGTGATAATGCTTTTACTGATGGCTGATATAAGCAGAGTACTCAGCTAAAATAACTTTCTTTAGGAGCAAAACTTCCTTTGGTCATGTAGGACTATACTGATAATTCCCAAGACAAAGCCAAATACATTTCCTTATTCAGCTAGCTAGAGACAGGTACCACCTATGGAAAGTGCATCCCACTGTTATACAAAGAGTACATTTTGTTGGTAGCTGAGAGATACAAAGATATTGTAACTGAGTTGACTTTACCAATCATGTTTCATTGCGTCTAAACAGTATCCTTGTAGAAGAAATAACAAAATAGTGATAAGGTTCTCTGAGGGTAGGTCTATACTTACCGCGCGGGTCGACGCGGAGAGTTCGACTTCTCAGAGTTCGAACTATCGCGTCTAATCAAGACGCGATAGTTCAAACTCCCCACGCGCTCCGGTCGACTCCGGAACTCCACCACCGCGAACGGCGGTGGCAGAGTCGACCTTGGAGCCGCGGACTTCGATCCCACGGTGTCAGGACGGGTAAGTCAGTCGAACTAAGGTAGTTCAGCGTAGCTGAAGTCACGTACCTTAGTTCGACCTCCCCGCCCCCCGTAGTGTAGACCAGGCCTGAGTTACAATGTCCTTTATTGCACAGAATCTACATGTGATTAGATAGTGCGTTCACATCACAATAAGCAACTACTAGGTTCAAAACAACTTTGTTACTTCAGTCATCAGGTCTTAAGTAGGACTTAAGTAAGGCATAGGCCTCATGCTGCTTCTCTACACAGTGATGAATTTCACTCAAACGTGATAAGAAATTAATGTTTCTTCTACAATTAATAAAACGACAATCACTTCAATCCATGATCAACATTTTGTATGCCACAGTTTAAAATGAATAGTGTTCTTACACAATGCAGATTGTAATGATTAAACTAATGTTCAGCATAGCTTCTATTAGAGGTGATAAAATGCCAGAAGATGTAAGTTGTACTGTACTGTGAAAAATGTTGTCCTGTAACAATTTCTGTTAAATCTTCCGGCATTGCAGACAGATAGTGCATTTGTGTGTGTTAATGCTTTTAAGCTGTTATGGAACAAAAAGGGGGCATTGACTTTAAAAAGAGGCAAAGAATAGAAGTGCTGATAAAAAATTATCTTTGATTTACACAGCTTTTATACACAATCTCTTGTACATAGACCTTTATGAAACTCTACCTCACTTTCTCTGGCTAGCACTCGTATAAATTGTACTAAAAAATATTGTGTTAGCAGGGAAAGGACCTATCTGGCTATTCTTTTACAGGGAGAAGGTGAAGGGTTTCTGAATTTTCACAAAATTGTAGTTAAAAAAGAACAAGAAATATTTTTTCCCGCCTCTCTGTACAGAGGTTAAAAATATCACTCAGCTTCATCTGGCATTATTACTATTATTAAAAATTGTGATTCTAATCTATGATAGCATGTGCCAAATTTATGTTAAAACACATGTGGTTTTTTTAGCCTGTATGTTTACATTTTCATTAGAACTAGGTTGCTACACGCAATCATGTATTAAGGGCCCTTCAAATAATGTTTTGTCTGTGATGCCAAGTGTATGATCGTCCAAAAGATTTGTGGTGTGTTGGAGAGAGGGAATGGAATCCACTGAAAAAAAATGTCTTGCTTTTGTCTGTTGCATAAAGCACACATTTATTTAAATAGTACTCTGATTAGCATATATCGGGGACATAAATAAAGCTGGGTAGTAGACAGCTGCAGGAGAAAATGAATTGTGAAATTCAAAGTTTCAAGATTCACTCTCTGGCTGTTTTGCACTGTTCTGGTGATACAAAGCAACCATAAGCAGCGCTTAAGTGTCTTATTAAGATGGGATAATGGATGCTCTGCTTTGCCAGTGGAGGTCAAAGCAGAGGAGCATACCAGTGAATCTGATGTACTATCTGTAGGACTTCCTCCCATATGATATTTGAGAATAAATAATTATTTTATCATCCTCACCAACTATTTACTCTGTGTATTACTAAAAATGCAGACAGAATTTATATTATTTAACTACAAAAACAAGGCTGGGATTTTCAAACCAGTCAAGGGGAAAAAATAACCACATTTTTATTTTTTAGCATTTTTCAATTTTTGAACAAAATCTATGTTTAAAATAATATTAAAGGAGAGAGTTTAATCCAAGTTTTCTATTAGGTTTCAAAACTCAAAATTTATTCTTATAAAGTTCTGCTTTCTTCTCCATTTGTTTGGATGGCGGGAGAGGGAGGAGCAACTGATTGGACCAGATTTTCAAAACTGCTCAGTGCCCAATGTTTCAGCGGGTGTTACTGAGATCTGAGCACTTCTGAAAAAAAAATCTTTTCACTTTATCTAAGTGGTTGCCAAAGTCTTTGGGAAATATAGTCAATGAAAATATAGGATTAATTTTACAAACTTTCCTCCCTAATTTCTTTGATTCAAATTTTAAATAATCTTCACTCATCTTTCTCCAAGCAATTACAAACTCATCTCCTGTCACAAATTGAAGCTTTTCAAATCATACTTATTGCTTCAAGCTAGTATAATATTTTCTAAATCTGTTACCAGAAATACTTGCCATTATTACACCATCACCACATCCATACAGACAAGCTGAGCAGTTGAGCTTCTTAGCATTGATGAGGAATCTGCTTGTCTTTTCTTCTCTCTGTTAAAGCACGGGTTTCCACCTCTGCTTTGTGGAAATTATCTGCCATATAAAAATAAAAAAAGAGATGGTGCTAATCTTAAAAGCTTTGTCACACCACTGTATCAGTCAAATGATTTTTCTCTTACCATGCATCAATATGTTTTACATGTGTCAAAAAAGCTTAGGGTTTTTTCCCTTTGTTCCATTAAAACTGTTGTCCTGTGTGTGCACTTGTGACGTTCTTAGGCTGGTGTCATAAAGAATCATTGACTTCTTGCCAAGATGTTAAATCTACCAGGACTTGATTTTTATGTTACAAGGTGTTTCTATCCAGAACAGACTTCAAACTAGGCTAGGGTGCAGATGGAGGTGAAGGATTATAGAACACATCCCAAAGAAATAATGTAAGAATCCTGCTAAACAGTGAAGGGTGGAGTAAAAGGCTAGAATCAGGGCCAATCAGGCGGGGGGGGGGGGAGGGGGGAGCAGGAGGGCCATTTGGCCTGGGCCTCAAGCTCAAAGGGGTTGAAATTTAGACACTTGTTAATTTTTTGGCATATGATAAGTTTCACAACTTGTTTTTTATGCACATCCTTATCGGACCAGAAAAACATTTGTTAAATAAAAAATATTCAAATTATGTCTCATCGTTTTTTGGTGCCTTATTTTGTTTTCATGTGTTGTCATTTTTTATTTTTATTATAGCTAGGGGCCTCAAAGGCTGAAAGTGGCCAGGCCTCTCTGGACCTCTGAAAGGGCCTGGCTAGGATCACATGACAGTCTTTCCACCTGCCCTAGATGGCTAAGTGATATGGATCATTGCTCACTCCCCCGCCATCACTATCTGTGTACTGATTGTATTCTTCAAAGGAGCCAGATGCTTTCACTAGAAATATAAAATATTTGATTAATAACAGAGAATATGTGCTACTGATGTGCATTTTTATTCACACTTCCTTCAGCTATTTTGTTTTCCTTCAAGCTTCTTGTTAATACATCAAATTCTCCCGTTATTGTTTTTTTTTCATCATCTTAAATATGTACAGATAGCCAGGTTACAAAATAGACAGACCAGCCATGGAGTTAAATATCTTTCTAGGAAAAGATTTAAATAAAGATCAAAAAATTAAAAGTGACTTCGCTCCTCGAGTTCACTTGATAAGCCCATGCATGGTAATGTGTTAATCCTCACTACGGATCCGAAACTACGAGGTGCACATAGCCTCTTGGGAGGTGTTAGGTGCCCTACTTCATCTAACATTAAACAAGGGGTTCCACACCACAGATCTTGGGGCATACACTTGAGGTACATGAGGTCTGTTGTAGTCACACCCTGTACTGGGCTGCCCTGCACTCCCTACCAGTTCCATTTGAGCTTCCCAACCATTACTTCCGCAGAAGCCCCAAAGAGGGTCCCACAGCATGGCTAGCCTCTGCAGAAATGTATACACAGGCTGGTATCAGATTGCTAATTCTGACTCATCTCTAGGACTGGTTGAAAAGCTTCCATGAAAACTGACATTTGATAGAAAATCAGATTTTCAATTAAATGAATTTTTTCATATAAAGTGTATGCTTTCCAGGGAAAATTTTGAGTTTTTGTCAAACTTTTCAGACAAACACCAAAAAAATCCTGTTTTTGTTTTTTTGTTTTTGAGCATAAGTTTACATTTCCCATTGACACCCCTTTTCCCCTGCCATTTTCTGACCAGCTGTAATAATCTCCACTGGATGAGCCATGATTGACATGCATTCTTGTCCTGCCTCCAGCCCACCCACTGCCCAGACCCTCCCCTTGTATGGATATAGGACCTAAAGGAAATTTCTCTTTGGGCCCCAAGAAAGGGAGGTGGCTGGTTCTTACCCGCCTTCTGTGCAGAGAGGATGAGATCCATACACAGATGGCCACTTACCTTAGCACATGATGTAGGTCATAAAATTTACTCTACCGATCAGAGAGTTTTAACATATACACTCATTATTGAACTAGGTCAAAATTATTTTCTATATTTGTATATTTTTATTCTTCGTTATAAAAGCCTAAACCATTAGACTTTTCTTGAGCAGTAAATACAATCTTATATCACTGTCTCTTTTCCCACAGTTTCAACACAGGAAATCAGTAGAAATCTCAGTCAGAGATGGTTTTTATATCAACTTCCAACTAAATTAGATGAGATTATTAAGCAGGAAAGATTACAAAACGAGGCACATGTTGATGTAATAGCCTGTATATACAAAGGTAACTTTCCAGACAAACAAGTTTCAATATAAAAAAATCAGACTAAGTAGAAATGATTTCATTCAGATTCTGGGGAAATCAAATCAAGTAATTGATCCTCATCTGAACCATTCAATTTTTAATCAGCAGACTTATTTTTTTCCTTAATTTGACTATTCAACTATTGCATTGCTTCATCATAATCAAAAGAGAGAAAGACTTTTTAACACCTCTAACAAGAAAAAGTTTGGCAGGGAAAAGGACTGAAACAAGTAATACATAACCTGCTTGATTCATGAGCATTTTTCCCTTCTAGGGTTTGCAAGTCTACATATAGCTAGAATTATATGGATTTGTTTGCTAGTATAATCTTTCCTTGTAATCTTCAATCCACTGCTGTTGGAGAGGACACTGTCAAATTGAAATCTACCTAATTTGAAAAGAATGAGTAAAAACTTCCAGTACTGCTCCTGGCCCAGAGTCCACCTGCCAGTCCACTCCCTGTTTCTGTGTGAAAGACCTACAAGTGATGGGACACACTGACCGAGATTCTGATACTGCAATATAGGACACAGTGGCAGATTCTCATGTGGGACCCCATTGACTTTAACAGGATCTCATGCAGGCATAGGGATCCAGCTGAACACATTACAATGAAGAACCAGGGCCTATGAACCCTAGAGAAGGCACTGACAATGAATAAAGTGCTGCCAAATATACAAAGAAAACAACACGTGGAGAAAAATGGAGAAAATATTGTTTTCCTCTAATCTCTTTCATTGACAATAAGTTTGGTATACAAAGGAGAAAAAGAATTTCAGATGGCATCTCCTATTTTCTTGCTCCAAAGACAATTTAAAGGTTACAATCAAGTTTCAAATCATAAAGGTGTAGTGATATGGGGATACTGATACATTAATATTACTGGCAACTCCCATTGACTTCACCTATGGTTTATAAAATATAAATTACATCCCTATGGATGGCTTTTAAAGAAGTGGTGGGATTGAGGGTAGAATGACTGTCTAGTATTTAGACTAGAGTATCAATTTCCCTTTTTAGCTATACAGCTTCAAAAGAAATAACTTACTTCTCTGACCAAAAGCCTCAAGACATGCAAACGGCTTATTAAGTAAATTAGGGTGCACTTACAGTCTAAAGTGTAAAAACAAAACAAAGAATCTGTTCCAATTTAGAAAATTGTTGAGACTCACAGATAAACTGTGTGTTGTGAATTATATGCTCTTTAAGAATATTGTTTTAATCGACAGCTATTTCTGAAACTGATAAGCATGGGCTAGCTTCTGCCATCAGATAAGTGTGATCAGTTCCCTGTGAAATAGAAATTGGACATACTGAATTTGGCTTTTGATATTTTTAGTAAAAGTTAACAAGTTTCTTAATTTTCATATGTAATAAGTTACATTTTCAATGCATACAATTTCTTACTTCTCAGACACATTAAGCTATATTTTCAATGCATTCAATTTCTTCCTAATAACTAAGTGTAACAACGGCAGATCATACTAAATTCATGAGCCCCTACTACTTGAGTTAAAAGGCACATAGCTGTTAGCTAAGGCTGTAGCAGACTCATTAATCTCGCTCTCTAAATAGTCTCGGTGCCACTAGAGGGGACAGAGCACCACACCCGTGGTGTGTGGGTTACACAAGCACAAAATCCTAGTGTGGGAAAATCTTCAACAGAGATAGAGGACAACGTTCTGTCTTAATTTACTCCCACTGAAATTCAGTGGGTTTTCATGGATCAAAATGAAGGCAGAAGAATTCGTCCCATTACATAAAATTTTGTATTAATTAATCAAATTATTAATTATTATTATTGTTGTTGTTGTTACTTATTAGAGATAGAATACAGGGCCACAAAAAGACAAGATTATATTTCAGGCATGAAAATTATCATTTGAACTATCACAATTATTCATTATCTACACAAAAAATATCTACATGCACAAGGCTACCATCATCCCTTGTAACTTCAGGTGTTCAATTTTCATCTGGCCCTTCTTGCCAACATAACTGGAGGCTATAGTTGACAGATTGCTGAGTAGTGTGGTGTTGTGAAACAGAAATCATTTTATATGCTGCTTCCTTGCTGTTATACAACTGGTTCTTGTCCAGCCTACATCTATCACTAAACAGCCAACACATCCTCTATGTAGAAAGGAAGGTTTTGCTGCCCAGGGCTTTTAGTATACTGACTTCCACTCTCTCTTAACATCTCTCCAGTTTTGCTCACAAAACTAATACAAGATTTTTTCTGGTTATACATTTATTGTTCATCCATACTATTGGTCAAAAAGGCTAACACAACCTTAAATCCACAACCACACCATCTCCCACACCATCTCCCACACCATCTTAGGGCTATATCCTGAGCCCAATATAATGAGTCTGTATTTGCATTGCATTAGTGCCCGAAAGAGCCCATAGGCTCCTTTCTGCTCAGCTCCATATAAACACAAATAATGCAGTCCCAACCTCAAAAGAGAATAGCTGGGCCAAACTCTGGGTAGATCTACAGAGATCTGGGGAATGAGTACTCCCCCACAGGCTTCCGAGTGCTTGTAGATCTGTTCCACTGATTCCATGAAGCCCTTACATAAATTTCCCAGTAGGGGTGAGGTGAAAAGCAGGATTTACACAGTTATTATTTATTTTTGTATTCCCGCAGAGCCAACAATGTGACATTTCTACCTTTCTAGCCTCATACCATTCACCTTCAGTGAGATCATGCAAGTTTAACTGATGACAAACACTGGACCAAATTCTCCTTTCTTTTACTTTGGTCTAAATCCAAAGAAACTCCCCTCTAGTCAATAGAGACAATCCACTTTTATGCCAGCATAGCAGAGTGGAATTTCACCTACTATGTATGTGAATTCTGTTTCCTGGGGTCACTGAACCTGAACAATATGTTGTGCATTAATTCCCCTCAGGAGTTACTATGTGTTTTGTTAACTGTTTTGCCCTGTTATCTGTGTATTACTTGAGTCCTTTCAAAAAGAGTGGAATATAAGCACTTTATCCAGTCTTCACTGTATTTGAGCTGTTGCTGTCAATCAGGGTTTTTTAAGGATTCAGCCTTTTTTTGTTAAATGTTTTCATTAATGATAAGATTACTGATAAGAATCTGTATTCTGTCCTGAACAATACTTAGCTATACCATCCAAAAACCTGTCATGTATGAAAAGACAGAATTGAAAAAGGTAAAGAGTGGAAGGGTTGGAAGAAGAGAGCTTGTGCTACTAAACTTATGTAAATATTTGCTTTATTTTACCCATTGCTCTTCTTTGCATAGCTAGATTTTAAATAGAACATTACTGAAGCCTATGGTGTAAAAATTATGACATGGGATTAAAGATCAAGACATATCTGTGAAACTTCTAGGTAAAAATCCTACAGTTTATATCCACTATATATTCAGTCTGCTTATACTACTTTAATTTGGTTGACTTTCTTTTCCCCTTTTTAAAATAGACTTCTTCACTAGCAAATATAGGAATTGGATGTGGAGAATTCTATTTGTGCCCCAAACTCATTCTTAATAAAGACTGCCAAATTATTATTAGTAATAATATCACAGAAGCCCTTAGAGGCCCCAGCTAGAGTCACGCATTAAGTAGCACATAAACATATAAGAAGAACCAATCCCTGCCCTGAAGAGTTTACAATCCAAATAGACAAGCTAGAGAAAGACTGTATTATCACCCCATTACACAGATAGAGAACAAAGGACACAGAGATTAAGTTACTTACCTCATGGTCATACAGGAAATATGGGACCGAGCTGGAAATTGAACCCAAGTCTCCTAAGTACCAGTCCAAGGCATGGGCTATAAGACCATCATACTCCAAAGCTCAGAAAACAAAATACCCAACAACAACAAACATAGAGCTATTTGTATCCCATCCCTCTATTGACAACTGTCTGATCATTAAAAAACATCCACCAAACTCTTGAATGTTATCACTTGACAAAATGTGAACAGTTTTTCAATTGAGCAATGACATCAAGCAATACTTTTGAATACTGTACATCACTGTATAATCCCAATGTTACATACGTGCCTTGGGGAAGAGGGAGGTATGGACCCAGTTCTGCTCTGATTGAAACCACTGGGAGTTTTGCCATTGACTTCAATGGAAGCAAGATCAGGCCTCATATTCCTAAAGGCTGATATGTATCAAAGTGGACACAGACACACTAGGAAGTAATTATGTATTATGAAGAACAAAATATAGGCCATGATTCTTATGGTGTTATTTTACATTCTGTTCCATATCTCAGTATCTCTTATCTCTCAGTTACTGCATAATGAATTGACGAAGTTTCAGTTGCTTCCATCACTTTGTAATCTGTCATTCTTTTTAAAATGTATTATGTATACAAAATTATTATACTTGGGAAAACTTTTGTTCTGAAAAAAAAAACCTCATCAAAAGAAAGTACTTTTTAAATCAAAGAATTAGTGATGCTATTTGATGTTAGAGAAAACACAACTGTTTGCTGGTGTAAATCACTGCCATCCTTTTAATGCCTTAGGCCTTTTATGCACATGGGTTTGAAAATGTGGCTTTCAAGGCATGTTAAGTTTTGAACTTCACTTTTTAGTCTCCTCTGTGACTTTACAGAGTTTTTTCAAGAACAATAATTGATGTGTTCTCCCCTCCCCCCTTCTTTCTTGGCACCAGCTTGCAGGAATATTGGTATAGTGACTTGGGCAGAAAGAAATGACATCAAGGGAAAAGATAGAAGTGTTCTGTGGGAGTTTCATGAAGGGGGCACTTACTGAGGCAGAGTCATAGCAGTACCATAATACTGGTGCCAAAATAACAACAATAATAACATGTTGGACTATTGTGTAATGTAGATTATGGCTAAGCTACTTATGTTCAGCTGAACTCCACTCAGCACAGGACCTGATGGAGGAAAAAGCTGGTTGTACCCCTCAGGGTTGCTCTAACTTGTGCCTGACTACAAGAATCCCCAACCAACTGTGTCACAGTCAGAGATTGTTGGAATTGAATTGTTTCTGTCCATGCCCCTAACATGCCCCCTATGCCTATGGCTTCTGGCATAAAGTTGGACATGTCAGACCTGTCCCAGCTAGGGATTCCCCTCTCTATGCCAGAGGAATCATTGGGTAGCCAATGTATTTGTGGGTGCTTTTTCACTGGATTGGGGTGTAACAAGAGTGTAGGGGTTGGAGCAGGGCTGAGGATCTTTCTAAAAAAAAATTATGCAGTAAGGATGGTTTGTAGTCATATACACTCCAGCAAGGACCTGAAGAGTTTTAAAATAGTTGGAAAAGCCAGCTGTTCTCTTCTCTAAAAGGACCCACAAGTATTTTAGAATTCAGCAGAAGCTGTATTTACAAAAATGGTATGTATGAATACTTGCAGAATTTTAGAACATAGAATGATATTTTCTGATATAGCTTTTAAAATGTGTAGATCACTATTATATGCTTAAAATAACTGACCTATAGTGATATAATAGTAAAGAATAAATTTATCTACTCTTCTGTGCCAGCTGCCAAAGGGTCCATCAGTTGTGTGAAATAAGGTGAATCCTGTACTATCTGGGATCATTTTTCATGAAGTTCTTATCTATTAAATCAGAATTGCTTCTTCATATAATGCTGCTTTAAACTGCTGGTTGCAAAGAAGCACTACTACCCAGCGCCTCCACAGGTGGCAGATCATGGAACAACCTCCAGTGAAGGTTGGCTGCAAAATAAGCAGAAGTAACTCTGATGAATAAGCAGTCACAGACCAAGGAGCGGCAGCATCACCAGAAGGTAATGTTGTCCCTCTTGAAAAGCCACATGTGCCCTCTGATGGTGCTGTGACATGGCAAGTTCATGTCGCCATTATAATAAGCCTGTCCAGCTCCCAATCCTTTGGGAGTAAGACCTTTAAGGTGGAGATTAACACTAATATCCTCAATGGCTGTTAAGGCAGATATAAGTTGCAGCGGAGCAAGATTTCCAATTGTCTTGGTCTGCTTGCCATCGGATTAAGAATTTTTCCCATCAAGAATCTGTGGGGAAACTGATGTGCAACAGTTTCTGCACATTAAAAAAATCCATGCACAGTCCTCTTTCATGGAACCACTTCCTACCAGTACGTACCTCAAGTCCTTCAGCGACTAGCTAATGGTGACAGGAGCAGGATTGTGATGTCTGTGAGCTCCTAGTCATAAACTGGTATGGAGGCAGCAGTTAAAAGAGAGTCGTTAAGCACTTGGATGAGGCAGGAGTGCATTTTTGGCCGCTGTAACTGTAACTGAGCAGTCCTTTTTAGGATTTTCTCTGTTCATCCCACATGGGGAGGGGGCTAGAAAAGATACCCCAAACACAGCCTGCTTCACACCTCCCATCTGGAGTACTGCATCCAGAGGAATCATTTTGTAGCGGTCAAAATCAGCAAAGCCATTTAATCAAATCTGGGACCTGGAATGTCAGGACTCTCATGGACCAACCCAGTACTGATCATTCAGAGCATTGTACCGCAATTGTGGCCTGACAACTTAGGTGATATGACATCGATGTCCCTGTCCTGAACAAGACCTGATGAGCAGGAGAGGAGCAGCTAAAGGAACAAGGAGGTGCATATACCTTCTTTTGGAAAGGAAAACCTGAAGCAGAATATTGAACTCACAGAGTTGGATTTTGGCATCAAAACTGAACTTGTCAATCAACTTAACAAGCTCCCTATTGGAATCAAAGAACGTCTTATGAGTCTTCAAACTTGCAGTGAACCAATATGCTACTGTTACTAGAGCATATGCCCTGACACTTGATGCCAATGATGATGCCAAAGAAAATTTTTACACCAGCCACTGGTGTACCAGTGACAGATCGGCTCATCCTTCTTAGTGACTTTAATGCTAGAATTGAATGGGACTCAAAACTATGGAATGGAATCATTGGCAAGGAAGGTGTTGGAAAGATCAATTGAAATGGCATCCTCCTCCTGACCAAATGTGCAGAACATGAACTTGTTGTCACTAACACCTTGTTCTGCCAGTGAAACAAACGCAAGATATCATGGCAACATCCATGATTTAACCACTAGCATTTGATTGACTATGTCATTGTCCAGGCCCAGGATGGCAAAGATGTCTGCATTACTCAAACATGACTGGAATTAAGGACTGCTGGACTGATCATCGCTTCATCCACTCAATCATGACCATCAGACTGGCCCCTAAACATGAGCTTCAACAGGAATGATGCAGACAGAAAATCAACATAGAGGCATTCAAGGATCCAACAAAGTGTGATCTCTTCCATCAATCCTTCAGTGAAAAACTGACAAAACTCAAAGGAAGACAACCAGAATATGTCAGCAGCACCTGGGGTGCCATCAGATCCAGCATCCTCTGTGTCTGCGAAGCCATGGCAGGATTCTCTAATGGGAAACATTGGGACTGGTTTTATTAAAATGATTGGGAGATACAAACATAAGGTCTTTTGTGTCTGGCAGAATTACAGCAACTCTTTGCAAAAGAAGTCAGCTCACCAACAAGCAAAGGCAGAGGTCCAAAATAGAATTTGCAACATGGAGAACTGATGGTGGCTGGGTAAATCAAATGAGATTCAAATTCTCAATCAAATCCATGATATGAATGGCTTCTTTAATGCTGTTAAAACCATTTATGGCCCATGTGTCCAGGCCAACCTCCTTGAGATCTAAGGGAGGAGGGGAGTTGATCAAAGAAATGGAAGCCATCAACGTGTGCTGGAAGGAACACTTCTAAGATCTCTTCAGTTGGGACTCTGAGGTTGATAACATTGTTTTCACCTTCATCCCACAACTCCCAATCAGAGACAAACTCATAATACCTTCAACCATGAAGGAAATGTGCAGAACTATTAAGCAGACGGAAAACAACAAGGCATCTGGAGTCGATGGAATCTCTGCAGAAATTAAAAGCAGGAGTGAGAGGAACTTACCTCCCAGCTATACACTCTTGTTCTGAAAATCTGGAACCATAAGAAAATCCCAAATGAACTTAGAAATATTACGATTGTGATGATTTTCAAGAAAGGAGATAAATCTAACTATGGAAATTATAGAAGAATCTTTCTGTTTGTATCTGTAGGAAAGGTCATCACAGGACTTATTCTGACCCATCTTCTTCCTCTTGCCAAAGACATTCTTCTTGAATCTCAGTGTGGGTTTAGGCCATCCAGAGGCACTATTGACATGATCTTCGCTGCTCTCCAGCTGCAGGAAAAATGGAGAGAACAACACAGATCACTATTCCTGGCATTCATTGACCTGACAAAAGCCTTTGACTCCATTAACAGGGAAGCATTATGGAAAATTACGGATGGCCACTGAAATTTGTCACCATTCTTCATCTCCTTCATGATGACATGCAAGCGGTGATCCACTGTAATGGATCTACTACAGCTCTTTTTAAGGTTAAGACAGGCATCAAGCAAGGCTGTGTCATTGTCCCAATGCTCTTCTCCATCTTCCTTGCTGCAATAAAATAGAGATTTGATCACCGATAAGATCCTGGTAGGAGTGCAGCTAGTCTGCCAAATGGATGGTAAGCTGTTCAACCTTGGCCACTTCCAATCCAGAATCAAAACATCACCGACTTCAGTCATTGAGCTTCAGTATGCTGCCAACGATGTAGTGTGTGCTCACTCAGAAACAGATCTTCAGGAGATCATCAATGTCTTTTGTCTTTGTTGAAACATATTAGAAAATGGGACTGATGCTTAACATCCAGAAGACAAAGGTCCTTCATCAGCAAGCTCCTGGTGCACAGTTCCCCAGACCAGCAACACAGATCCACAACAACCCTCTAGAGAATGACAGGTTTCAGAGTAGCAGCCGTGTTAGTCTGTATCCGCAAAAAAAACCAGGAGTACTTGTGGCACCTTAAAGACTAACAAATTTATTGTAGCATGAGCTTTCGTGAGCTAAAGCTCACTTCTTCGGATGCATAGAATGGAACACACAGACAGGAGATATTTATACATACAGAGAACATGAAAAGGTGGAAGTATGCATACCAACAGGCAGAGTCTAATCAATTGAGATGAGCTATCGTTAGCAGGAGGAAAAAAAACTTTTTGAAGTGATAATTAATTAATTATCACTTAAAAAAGTTTTTTTTCCTCCTGCTAACGATAGCTCATCTCAATTGATTAGACTCTGCCTGTTGGTATGCATACTTCCACCTTTTCATGTTCTCTGTATGTATAAATATCTCCTGTCTGTGTGTTCCATTCTATGCATCCGAAGAAGTGAGCTTTAGCTCACGAAAGCTCATGCTACAATAAATTTGTTAGTCTTTAAGGTGCCACAAGTACTCCTGTTTTTTTTCCTCTAGAGAATGTCGCACACTTCCCATATCTTGGAAGCCACCTCTTACAGACAGCTGATATTGATGAAGAAATCCAGTACTAGCTCAAATGGGCAAGCTGAGCTTTTGGTCATCTGAGAAAGAGTGTTTGAAGATTGCAACATCAGAACCAAAACCAAATTCATGGTCTATAAAGCTGTTGTGATCTCCACCCTATTGTATGGGGCTGAAACATGGACAACATATAGGCGACATCTTAAGGTGCTGGAGAATTATCATCAATGCTGTATGCATAAGATTCTCTGAATCAAATGGGATGATGCACACACTAACATCAGAATTCTCTTGCAAGCCAATATTACGAGCATTCAAGTGATGATTATCTATCATCAGCTTTGCTGGACTGGCCATGTTGTCCGGATGCCTGATTTCAGACTGCCAAAACAAGTCTTCTACTCTCAATTCAGCCAAGGCAAACATGCTAGAGGAGGACAGAACAAACACTAGAGGGACATCCTCAAGGATAATATGAGGTAATGCAATGTTGACATTAACTCATGGGAATGTATAATCCAGGACCAACAATGGAGGAATTGCTTGAGACAGGGAACTCAGTACTTCGAGAATCAGATGCGACTACATGTAATGGAAAAACAGAAGCAACAGAAAGAGCGTGCTATGGCCTGAACCAATACCCCAGGTTCACCCTCCATGCTCGGAAACACACAGCTTCAATGTGGGAGAGTCTGTGGCTTCAGAAGAGGCCTTATCAACCATCAGTGGACTCACAGATACTTTGAAATGGACAATCCATAGGAGACAATCATCCTTGACTTTGAGGGATTCCCAATGACTTTCAATTGTCATTGTTGAGATGGGGTTTTTTTCAGTTTCATTTTTAAAAAGGCTCTCAAACATCCACTCCCAAGTGCCTCTGGATCAAAGAACTTACATGCTCCATTGCTTTGTAGTGATTGTGTTGTTGAAATAAGTGGCAAAAAATGTGGGAAGTGCATTTCAAACTCCAGCTGAATAGAGTGTAAATGTCTTCGTATGATAGCAGAGTGTGAAATTTTCACTAAAATGCATAGGGTAAGTAGGAGTGTGTAGTGGCTTTTTAAAGCCAAGTTAAGGAGCTGTTTTGAAGTCAGTTTCATATTACTAAGGGGTCAGTCCTATTCTTTATATAGGGCTTCATTTTGCCTGGCCCTTACACAGCTGCACAGTAAGTGTGTGTCATGGTGGGAATAACGAGCCTTCACAAACTTTGTACATTTGGCATAGTGCTGGGTAGAATTAAAGATTCAGTATTCATGCAGTCATGGGATTGTTACTGAGATGACACCTCAGGGGCACAAATAAATACTACTCATTGAATAGGAGAAAACAAAAACTCACTCGTCACAATCAAATGTTGGGTTAACACCTTCAGTACATTTCCCTCTTCTTATTCAACCCTTTGTATCCAAGTACCTGGACTTTGTCTCTGAATACCCTCAATTCCCATTGACTCAAAAGAAATGAAGGCTCTTCAGCACCTCACAGGATTAGACTTAAAGACTGTTGGTGACAGTGCTGTTAAACCATACAGCAGAATGTAAGAATGGTTTGGGGGATGAAAGGGTGCCTATTATATCCCTCAGTGATGGTTATAGAGTAAGAGTAAGAACAATGGATTCCTTAAGAGTTAGTTCAGCATCTTATCCATCACTAACAATTCAGTGTAATAGTATTCTAATTTCACTGTACTTCTGGGAAGACCAGGTACCCAGCTGTTAAGGATCACATAAACATTTCTCTCTATACTTGATTTTATCCGTCATTTGCAACAACCTCTATATACCTGCATGTTTTGCTTTCACTTCTATTCATATTTTATTTGACTTTTGCATGACTTTCAGTGAAGCTGAATTTAACATCTCTTTTAAATTATCTTTGGTGTTTTGCTTGTCTGCCTGGGACTGTTTAGAATGGGTTTGAGTCATTGCTCTCCACATTTACATGGGTAACTTTTGTCATCCTCCCATGGTACTTAATTTTTATTGTCTTGAGAGTATAATAGGGGCGTCTTGTTGAATTTTGGAATGCTGCTTCTGGGTCAGATTAGTCACAGTCAAAATAGTGGATTTCAATTCTGCACTGATGACGAAGTTGTCAGCCAAGCCAACTAAAACAAATCTTAAAACTCTTATTCCTTCAAACCCTGTGGTGAATATAGAAGCATGGATTAGAGCCTTCCCCCCATCTGCCAGCCCTCTTGTTCTTAAAATAAATTGGTTGTGCTCATGATTGGCTTTCAGCATTAGCTCTAGGCTATCTCAAAATTTGTTTTGGCTTTTGATGGATCTATATTTAATCTAAGATCATTCGTTACTAAACTTCAGTTGTCTATAGCTCAGCATTGGAAGGCTTGTTCAGGTTTTTAGCTCCTCCAGATTAGAGTATTCCAATATCCTTCTTCCTAGTTTGCCAAATAGACTACCAATGTTCAGGTTGTGTACAACTCTGCCTGAATTATATTCAAACTAACAAAAAGCACATTTTTCCAAACCCAGCATTGTGCATTTATTAGTTATTGAGTGAATATGTGGTGAATGCTGGGGTTGGTTTGTTCTCTCTCTCTCTCTCTAAGTGGTTCTTGGAGCAAATGCTCCTGAGTTTATCACAAGTGTAATTCAAACACAAGTGCCTCTTAAGACTTGGAACTTCTAATTTTCTCAACCATGACAATTTTCAATCACTAAACAAAACCTCACCAGTAGATACACTGGTATCTTCCAGGAGATGTTTCAGGAGCCAAGCCTCAGGCTCGAAATACCTAAGCTTCCTGGCATTTCTCTTAGTATTTGTTCCATTATTTTGGGCCAAAGTCCATCTTCCCCTATGGCTTTTTTTGTACCAGTTCCAAGGGCCTGTCTTCAAGAGTCTCCTTTAAGCTCACTCCTCTGTCATGGCTTTAAAGTATGCCAGAGCTGGATAAGAACAAGAGAGGGCAAGTTAGGGGGGATCAATAATAGGAGAGGGCATAGCTGAAGCACCCATATACTCTGGCTATCCCCCAGCTGTGGAAACACAACTTTCTTTCCTCACCTTATCCTCTTTCCTCCATCTAATAATGCTAACCACTTCTTTTGCCTCCTTCATCCACTCTCATCTCTGTGTACATTCCCTCAAATTCCCTATGGCTGGAACCACTTTCCTGATCCTGTCAGCCACATAACCAGCCTTTCCTTACATAAACCCTAATCTTCCCCTCAAAAATTTTTTGTGATATATATGTGTGGTGTGTATGTCAGTGTCACAGGGGGAGAAAGAAAGAAAATGAAAAGCTATAGCCCTCATAATAAAGGCAGGTGATGAAAACTAATTTGTAGTTTGAACACCAGGTGATTTTATTGCACAATTATCTACCTTTCCAATGATATAATCATAGAATATCGGGGTTGGAAGGGACCTCAGGAGGTCATCTAGTCCAACCCCCTGCTCAAAGCAGGACCAATCCCCAAACAGATTTTTGCCCCATATCCCTAAATGGCCTCCTCAAGGACTGAATTCACAACCCTGGGTTTAGCAGGCCAATGCTCAAACCACTGAGCTATCCCTCCTAAGATAAGTTATAAGATGAGTTAACAGGACACTATGAAGTATGAAGTACCACTAGCCTCTTGAGTAGGACAGTGGTCACACATACATCCCTAGATATTTTCTTTTTGAATCGCACATTATCCTCTTTTTAGTTTGTCAAAGTATCATCAGAAAGAATTAATTCAGACACAGTTTTAGTACTTAAGTATGATTACCTTTTTATTTAGGAAATGGCACACTGCCCCCTTCTTTGATTTTGCAAAAATATGACACACCTTGTTTCTCCAGACATTATTCCCTTTAGCTTATATCCAGCATAGCTTTCTATGTCTCTCTCAGAAACTTCAGGTTGTAGGAACCTGATAGCAGCAAGGAACATTGTTACCTCAAGAACTCACCACTTTGCATTTTCCTGTTCACACTGCTTTTTGAATGCTCTACCTGTTTCAGTCCCACCTTTACTGGGCTTGATCCAAAGTTCTTTTAAATTAATAGAAGTCTTCCCATTGACTTCCAATGGTCTTTGGTTAAGGTCCATTGTTAATACCTCAGTTTATTCATTCAGTATCTAAACACCATGCAGATTCATCTTGCCTTTTGGAGTTCACTTCACTATTTCTATTCTTGTAACTCTTAACTCAGAGCTTGAGTGATTATCTCATGTGAAGCTGTCACAAATATAATACTAGTAAATATGATCCAAGGCAAAAAATTGCCTTTGAAGCCAGAAACACAGGGCCATATCCTGAGTTGTTTAATTTGTAATAGCTCAATAAAAGTCAATGGAGTTATGAAAATTTACACCATCTGAGAATCTCGTGAACAGATTTTAATCATAAAAAATATTAAACTTCAGCCCTCGAGGCAAATCTCAGAATTTGGTGTGGAAAAAAATTGTCATTTTTTGTCTGCAAAACATTTGCAGCTGCAGAAATTGTTTTCATTGTCAGATAAAATTTATACCTCCAAAATGCTGGGTTTTTTAAAACTAGGAATAAGAATTAGTCACATGGCTCGAGTAACAAGTGCTGTTAAATATGGTAGCTATACAAAAAGCAAACACTCTTCTTTCTGCTAGTGGCAAGCAGA
Organism: Mauremys mutica; assembly: GCF_020497125.1. Taxonomy (NCBI): domain Eukaryota; kingdom Metazoa; phylum Chordata; order Testudines; family Geoemydidae; genus Mauremys; species Mauremys mutica. Next base: position 87,048,131 of record NC_059080.1, read on the forward strand.
CATATGTTTGAGGGTTGGACATAAAATAATATGGGAGACAGGGAGGTTATGGGACAGATTTTCAAAATGTGTAGTACGTTGGGTGCTGAACTCTTTTGAAAATGTAGCCCCAATTTTGAAAACCCAACACTACAGCGTATGATTCATCACCATGTCACTACACTGTTGCACCAGCATATCTCCATGGAAGACAGTGGGGTGGGGGTCGCATCAGCCTAAAACTGGAGCAATGCTGTGATGAATCCATCCCTTTGTATTTCACAAGGCTAGAAAAATTCTGCCTATGATACAGGAGGACACAAACTTGTCAATAGTACAAGTGCTTAGGCAGGAGGCTTCAACCAGTTGGAACTACAATTTCACACATGAGTGACTGCTAGAATAAAAGACAGCTGTCCTTGGTTACATAGGGAAGAATAAAGTAGACAGTGTAGATGTTACCCAATCCTGACATCCACACTTGGGCCAAATTCATAGTTGGCAGAAGCAGCAGCAACTCCACTCAAGTCATTTCAAAGACTTAATTTAAAGAGGGAGATAGGTCAATGGGAGTTCCACAAAGCATGTGATTAAAGGGTGGAACCCATGCTTTGTATATTGATTTGTAAAGTGATTTGGAACACTTTAAAATGGTAATAGATAATGTAAACTGTCTACTATTCCTAAGAAGAATTACACTTCAAATGAGAGGCCTACAGATTCCTCTCATGACCCATGTGTTGCTCTAACACCAGGGATCACCACAGCCAGCTTGTCCACACCTTATTCAAAATGCCACAAGCACCCAGCCAAACCTTCCTTTTGCTATTGTTGTTCCTGACTGACCTTCTTGCCATGCCCAATACATGCTGGGGCTTAAGACAACATGAGGAAAAGGCTCGAAGCCAGTACATGGTGTCTGTCACTGGTAGTGTAACACCATGTCTGACTGAATGTGGTTTACAGCAAGCAGCCCATTCCTTTTGTCTTATATACATGAAGAGAAGAGATCCACTAATTTCAAATGAGAAAGTGTCAGCATTATTTTTTTCCTCTGCCCTCCGTACCGGGTTACTTTTCCCTCCAAGGTGGGATGGCCCTTTAAGGGAGTTGGTCTTAGCCCTTGCAACTTGTGCTTTCCAGATGATCTTGGGAGGCTAGGGAGCAGGTGATAACTTGAAGTTCACTTGGTCTTCAAAAGAGCAAGCATGTAGCTTAGTTGCTAGTGAGAGCTGCAGGGAGCAGGAAGGGTCCTAGAGGAGTCTCTGAGTCAGAGGAATAGCTCAGTTCACATGTCACTCCCAGATAAGTGAAGTGTGAAGTGTAATTCTACAAGAAGCAGACTAATGAGAAGAAGGAAGCAGCGAGGTTCACCTTAGCTCCTAGAGAGATGGCCTGGGAATGCAACCCTGCCCCCAGAGAGCAGGCAAAAAGAACTGTAAGAGCTACAGGGAGTAGAGAGGATCCTGCAGAAGACCATGGTCCAGGGAAGGAAAATGATGGTGATATGGAACTCATATTAAACAGTCTTATTTTGAATGAATGAATGAATGAAAATCAAAGCCCTGAAGAAAAGGGACTGAAATCCAGTTGATGGAGAGAGTTCTTTGGTTCATGGGCCAGTGAGTTAGCCCACTGGCATATACACTTCCACTTCATGAGATGTAGAATAATTAGGTGTGAGCATTTAGCCTCAATTAGTACCCTAACTATGAAGATAAGTGGCTTCTTTTAGAGGAAAAAAAATCAGTTTTCCTTTTCTGAATTTTTTTTTAAAAGGCAGCACACTAGTAGTTAATGGCTTTAAAAGTGTTCAGTTGGCAGATATAACATGCAGGCACATTCACAATGGAAGAAGTAAATAAGCCTATTCAGATACAGTGCACTTCAATTGACTTGAATCTTAGGGCTGGTCTACACTACGGGGGAAATCGATATAAGATACACAACTTCAGCTACGTGAATAACGTAGCTGAAGTCTAAGTATCTTAAATCGAATTACCTACCGTCCTCACTGCGCGGGATCGATGTCCGCGGCTCCCCATGTCGACTCTGCTACCGCCGTTCGGGTTGGTGGAGTTCCGGAGTCGACAGGAGCTCATTCGGGGATCGATCCCCGAGAAATCGATTGCTACCCGCCAATACGGCGGGTAGTGAAGACGTACCCTGAAACTACTATTTCTGGAGTGGGGAGGGAAATAAAAAACTGAACAATGTTGCAAGTTGTTTTAAGAGTTCTTGCCTTTTTCAGCTCTTACAAATAGTCTTCAGATTTCTTTTTAGCTTTTAAGAAACTGTCAGGACAATCTGTTGTCCAAAAGATTAACAGTCAAAAAACCATAGTGGTTCTAGTGGGAGAGATCAATTAAGAAATACGTTGCTGTTAGGTGATGAAGTTTTAAAAGCTGTTCCAGCTAAAGTAATACCTTTGAAATAATGTATGTGATAGCATCGCTGAACTCTTTTAAGTCTGCAGAGATTATATGAACTTTTCAAAAGGTTCATCAGAAGAAAAAAAAATTACCAACTTTTCAGATGAAATACATTTTACAAACCCCACAAAGAAATTAAAATGTAAGAACAGATTCTTCTACCACTCTCCCGTCAGTCATTCAGATCTGTACATTCCACTGATGCTTAGCCAGAATATGGTTCTTTGTGGTGCCACAGCTGTCATTTCATCTCACCTGACACTCAAGAGACTCTGCCATCATCAACAGGATTCGGTTCTTGGCCTTACACTACTGAACATTTTTATTAATGACACAGAAGAAAACAAAATCATAATTGATAAAGTTTGTAGGTGGCACAAAAATTGGGGGAGTGGTAAATAATTAAGAGGACAGGTCACTAATTCTGGAATACTCAGTAATCTGGCCTTGAGCAAATAGTATGTGTTTAAATATGGCTAAATGTAAATCTCAACTATACGAACAAAAATGTAGGCCATACATACAAGGTGGGGGACTCAATCCTGGGAAGCAGTGACTCTGAAAAAAGATTTGGGGGTTATGGAGGATCAGCTGAACGAATTCCCAGTGTGACACTGTGGCCAAAACAGCAAATACGATCCTGAGATGCATAAACAGGGGACTTTTCAATAGCAGCAGAGAGGTTATTTTACCTCTATATTTGGCATTACTGTGACCACTGCTGGAATACTGTGTCCAGTTCTGGTGTCCACAATTCAAGAAGGATGTTGCTAAATTGGAGAGGGCTCAGAGAAGGGCCACAAGAATTATGACAAGATTAGGAAAAAAAAGCTATATTGTGATTGAGCTCTGTGAGTTTATCTATTCATCTTAAAAAACAGAAGGTTAAGGGGTGACATAATCACAGTCTATAAATATCTGCAAGGGGAAAATATTTCAATCTAGCAGAGAAAATATAATTCAATCCAATGGCAGGAAATTGAAGCTAGACAAATTCAGACTGGAAATAGGCATAACATTTTTAACAGTGAGAGTAATTAACCATTGGAACAAATTACTAAGGACTGTGGTGGATTCTCCATTATTGACAATTTTTAATCAAGATTGGATATTTTTCTAAAAGATATGCTGGGGGAATTATTTTAGAGAAGTCTATGGCCTATACTATGCTGGAGGTCAGACTAGATGATAACAACAGTCCCTTCTGGCCTTGGAATTTATGAAATAATACACAACTCATCAAGATCTTAAGCATGTGCCTGATTGTAATCACATGAGAAGCCCCATTGACTAAAATGATGCTTAACTATCTTGATGAATAGGAATCTAAATAAATTATTTTCCAAAATGTTTGAGTATGTATTTTCACTCCCAAGTGGCGTGATCTAGTAGGCCTGGATTCAAAATCCACTGAAGACAATGGTAAGACTTCCAGTGACTTAAGTGGACTTTGGATCTGGAACCTAGTCCTCTTCCTCAATAATGACATCCAAAGGCCAGAAAAGAAGAGCAGGGGGTCAGAGTAATCCAGGGGAGGACAGGAAAAATGTGACAAAACATTTGATAATACCACCTATTTAAAAACATTCTCCCCCTCCTCTGGATTGTTGGAGTTCTCCTTAGTTCCTCTTTTAAGACTTTTTCTTAATTTCCCTTTAAAAGCTTGTTGAGAAGGTTCCCTTCCAGCTAAGAATATTGATGGAGGAAATCAGGGTGTCACACAAGAAGAGGAGTTTCTGTAGCATTTGCAGGGATGTCAGGGGGTAAACAACCCTATTCTAAGCTCCTCTTAGCAAACAGTTCTTCTCTGATGTGTGTATGGCAGGTACTTCTCAATCTATGTAAAAATATGTCCTGTGATTGCCAGCTCCATTGGTAATCACTAGCCTCCTCAGAGCTTCATAACACTTTTACTCGTGAAAATTCCTCATTCTGAAGGGGAATGATCTCTAGACAACAACACAGTTAATTAAGAGTGATTCTGTGATCCTATGTAAATCGTCATCCTAAGTACCTGAGAGAAGAGAGTTTAACAGCCTCTCTGATTCAGACATTGAAGAACCATCTAAAAAAAATTAAAGCAAAAGACATTTCCAATTTTTTAATTTTGTTTATGATTCTACTTCGTCCTTTAATGGGAGACAATTCTCAGCTACAACCTCAGGGAGGTTAAGAGATCAACAGACAGGAGAAGCTTTTCACAAGATGGTCACAAAGAGCTATTAAGACCTGGGGCATCATAGTCAAGCAGGAAGTAATAAAGTCAAACTCAAAACATTTCCCTGCAAAATATAAATGTTATGTAATCAGTCCTTGTCGTTCAATTCCCAAAGCTTTTATTTAGATGAATGATACCAACCTGAAAAAGCAATCTCCCTTACAATTATGTAAAATTATGCAAAATTCAAGAGGAGACAACACATTTAAGTCTTAATTCTCTGCTGCTGTAAATGGCCAAAGCTCCAATGACTTAAATGGAGTGATATCCATTTACATCAACACATAATTTGGTCTTTAGTTAATATCTCAAAGATTGAGGCTGCAGTCTGAGCAAAGAATGTGGTCATTTCTCAGAGAGGGACTTTCAACTTCAACATCAGTCACAGAAGAGGATAGAGGCTGCCTGGCAGAGAATTTTAAATTTAGAATTTCAATTCGTAGTTCCCTCAATGCTATTATTACCTAAATCACAAATCTTAAGGATTTGTTTAGTTTTAGGTAAGAAAAGATTATAGCATTGGCTGGAAGCACTTATGTCAGATGCATCAATAGATTCTTTTTGGCTCTTACCTAGTGGGAAATACTGCCAATTCACCGGCTAGAAGAAACTGTGGTGGAGGGCATGAAGAGAAAACAATCTGGCAAGCTAACATCTTGTAATCCAGTCAAAATTTCTAATAGAGATATGTTTTGGAGAATACAAGTATTGGGAAAAAGTAGTAGCAGCATTCCAGAACAAGATAAGGGGTGGGGGAGAATCTCTCTTCACACCCAAAGCACAGAAGGAGGAATTTAAATTTATAGTTCCTCTAGTAGGTTCCATTCAGGGCAAACAGTTTGGTAGAAGATACTTCTCATCCAGTGTTACAGCAAGAAATTGATCAGAGGTAGGTTCCGCATAAAATCCATCCAAAAAACAACCAACCAACCAACCAACAACAACAACAAAACGGAACTGAAAGTAACTTCAGCAGGACAGCACCACTAGTTTTGTTACAATGAGTGTGGGGGGATTCTCTCTCCAAGGACATATTGATTAACTTAACATCAGGCAGACGGGTACAGGAAGTGTTAGACTGAATGATCCAATATCAGATGATTTGTCTCCCAACAGTACATTTTCTATTCATTTCTAGTCTTTTCTCCAATTTAGTTTTAAAAAGTCCTAAAATCTTAGCGATAGATATGTCTTATTAGATGGCCTATTGAACTGGTAGTTTCTAAGAATCATATTAATATGATTCACAGAAACAAGACACCAATTTTTCAAATAGGGCCCTGATTCACGTAAGAATTTAAGCCATTGCTTTTCTTTTATTGATTTAGGGATTTAAACGTATGTGTAAGTGACCTTTCTGAATTGGGGCCTACAGCGCCTAAAAGTATACACCAATATTGCAATACCTCTTTTAGGAATTTAAGTGCTGCCTTAGCTAATTAAATATGAATTATAGACGCCAATCTTTAGACATCCAAGATTGCAAATTTGTCAATGAGCAATTCAGAGATGCAGGAAGTAATATTAATAGTATCATCTTCTGGAGGTGAAAGCTCTAGGCTTTCCCAGAACTGGACAGGTTTTCAAATATCGATTCCATATATTTTGAAGTACCCCAGAAGAACAAGTGATAAAGGCAATTATGAACCTTAAGGCATTCAACAGACACATCAGAAAAAAACAGGATTAGGATTGAAATACTAGTCTCAAGAACATTAACTATCTCTCTGGGGTATTTGCTATGCACTGTATATTCCAAAACCATTAAAGTCACAGAAATTCCTCAGAAGCATTTCCTGCACTGACATTTGGCCTTTCCACATTGCCCAGGGTATCTACAGATTTCTGCTATACAGATCACATTCCCAAGGTTCTATGGCCATGTGTACATATTTAGTCATTCTTGGGTGCTTTATGAATCATGTTGAACACAACAGAACAAGCAGCACAAGAAACAGCAGTCATACCTGAAGCTGCAAGGTGTCATGGGGAAAAGCAAGAGTTCCCAATTCTCTCTCTTTGGAGTGAGCATATTGTAAATATTCAAACAGAAATGGTCACTATATCAAAGGAAAGTATACAAACTATTCAGGTTCTGGGGTCCAAAACGTTGTTGACAGTTCCATTAAGGTTAGGGATTTGGCAGAAACTGTTAGAAATAATGATATCGGGTCTCTGTTGTAGGGCATGTGCCTCACCCACACTCCCCTAAGTGGCCTGTTGACGCCCTGCAGATGCATTGCACTCAGTCCCTCATGGGTCTTTCCAGACAATTACCCAGATTAGATTAGTTCAGCCCCTCTTTGCAGGGTTTGGCTTATTCAATCATTTTACAAAATGTAAGTCACTTATTTAGCCGCTCAAGTTCATGCCCACTCTCATCCATACAAGAGTCGTGGTCAGTTTCCTCTCCTGTTCAGGAGGTCCTAGCAGTCCTACCAGAACTGTGTTGTACTTCAGATGATCCCTCTGTTTCTCTCCTGAAGACCAGAGCCTCCTAGCTTTCCCCCTTAGAGCTGGAGATTTACTTTAAGCCAGCTGTATAGCCTCAGACATCTTCTCCACCTGCTGGCCCTTTTCCCAATCAGTCCTTCCACCTCAGGTTGGGGAGTTCAGTAGCCAGACCTTCCCCTGCTAGCATCTTCTCCCAGCTAACTTCAGGAGCCTTCTTACAATGTTTACAGGTATCTGCCCTGCTATGGAAAAGACAGCATTTATACGGGCCCCTTCTCCCAGCTTATTGGCTGGGTGAGAGGGGAAAGGTCCCAGGCCCTTAAAGATACTGTAATAGCATTCCTTCTAAATGCTACATCTTCCCCAACCCCCTTTTTCCCCTCCTCCCTCTTTCCTTTCTTCTCTGTTTTCCATGAACGCATCAGTGCAAATTGTGAGTATGATTCTCTTCTCCTAGTGGTGAAAATCCAAAGTAACTCTATTGAAGTCAATGGAAATACATCAGTGGGTGTAAGTGAGAGGACAATCTGGCCCCCTGTTTTTAATTAAAATATTAAAATTGGGGGGTGATTATTACAAATCATCTCTACTTGCACCATAAGTATATTTACATTCAAACCTTGTTTATTCTTGGAGCATTCTACATTCAGTTAAATTCAGACTAGAATTCTAATGACATTAATAATTCCCAAAATATTAAATTATATGCACCACAATTTTTGTAATCCTTGAGCTTCTCTGTCAAAACAGGTGTATGTCTCTTGTAGAAGTTCATCATGCTGTGCAAATTATAAAGATTTTCATATTTTAATATTAAACCATTAATTTCAGGAAATAGAACACCTGCTATTTTGTGTGTGAAAAACTTCAGAAACAATTACCTTTCATGAGTGGACACTGCTTTTGATTGAGCCTGTCAGAAGTGCCTATATAGCCTTCTTGATATAATAAATGGGATATTCATACCCTCATTTCCATAAAAATAGATTTTACAGAATAACTGTTCTGGGATTTATTAGATTTTCCTGCAAAGCATTATAATTATCTCATACATCAACCATAACTAGTGCTTATTATAAGTGCCAGTTGCAATCATTTGCTGATTTTGTTGGTGTTCAAAGAGTATTGAAGATACATTTTCAGTCTACCCAGAAAACAGTAGTTTATGTGATTACATAATGTATGCATAATTTTTTCTCTAAATATTGAACGTAACCTAAGTAATAATGTTTTGTCATTGCACTGTAGAAAAAGTTGGATATGGATATAGATATATAACCTGAAACTGGATTTGAATTCATTTTTCTACTGTCATTCTCCACATTCCAGCAATGACTTTATGATATGTGAAGTGGATTGCTTTATGGAAGAGGTACATTGTAAAATGCCTCTTAGAAAAAAGTCATAAAGAACATGATAGACATTTGCATTTTCCTATTACCTTGTCATAATCTGAGACAAAGCTATGTACACTAGTATAAATAATATTACTTCATTTTTCTATAATAAAGGGAGACTGTGGGTCTGATACCCACCTCATTGGTGTCAACTGTGTCACTCATATAATTCTACTGACCTCAGTAAAGCAACTGCTCCTTTAATTTGTTAGTCTTTAAGGTGCCACAAGTACTCCTTTTCTTTTTGCTCCTTTTGAGTACATGTGTGAAAACGGTCAGGCCCTGGGTTCTCAATCAACCTACATATACTTGTGAATCAGAAAGTAGCTAGTATGGTATAGACTGGTGGTTTGGAAAATAGCCTCAGGATTATTATGTGGTCAGTAAGGAGGAAAAAACCTGCTAATCTTTGTCTCAGATTTTAACTAGAGCTGGTTGAAACTCAGAATTTCTGATCCATGGGAAATTTTGACATTTTGAAATGTGTTTTCATGCCATATACAAAGGCCCAGACAGTTTCCCCAATGTAATCAGTGGAGTGTTGTATCTGCCTAAACTGCAGTCACTCCACTGCTCCCACCTGGGGTTCTGATGCCACAATGTATCCCTTCAGTTTATTTTCTCTTGTTTCCTTATTCTAAGTCCACTCAAAAGAACATATATGAAGGGATGTAACCGCTGCTTGACTTATATTAGGAAAGAGGAGACTTTTTCCACCCATTGCAGACATGCCCATGTATTCAGGACTTTTGGACCAAGATATGTATCCAGATTAAAAATACTGTTTGGTATGATTGTCTGTTATACCCATGACTCCAGCTATTTGGTCTGAAGCCCTGTAAAGACCATGATACTTTAATCTCACATCTCCTGGTGGTAAGTAGGTAGTTGCAATGCCTGCAACAAACATAAAATGTGCATACACTTTTATAGCCTACTAAGTGGATCCTCTCTTTAGTTTTACAATAACTGTATTGTCCTTCTTATTCTGATTCAGACAAGTGGACTTTTTTGTTCTTCATGATACTCTTAGAACTTGGGATGAACAAATATAATTAGAATCTTTTTTTGCTTCTGTACCTTTAAATGTACCTGCTACCAATTTAATCCTGTACACAGTGGCTCTTGTTGATGTTCTCTTCCTTCTTCAATTGTTGTATGATTCCTGTTATTAATATGAAAATTAATAAAAAAAATTTAAAAAGAGAAATGCAAAGTGCTTATTTGACAGGAGCAATACTGTAACTGAGGCATAAATCCTTATGCTTTTTAGTTGCAAAATAATTCACTAGAGACACACCAGTTCAAATTAAATGGCAACTTTTATTATCTACAAGGCTGTTACCTTTTTTATTTCTTCAGGCTTCATGTAACTTTCACACAATTTGAGCCAGAGCTGGTCAAATGCTACAAATAATGGCTCTCAAGCATTTTCACAGATCAAAGTGGGAAGTTAGTTTAGCTGTTGTTTGTATTGTTGTTGTTATTATTATTATTATTATTTCTTGTTCGTAAGAATTCAACTATTGCCAGATATCTGTTAGGCGTGGGATTCTTAAAAGTGATCAGAATTGGTCTCAATTCCCTTTCAAGTCAATGGTAAAAACTCCTATAGCCTTCAATGGGAGTGGAGTTTTTGAAAAAAACCATGTGAAATGGTCACAGATCCCAAAATTCTCACAAATTTCAGCATAAATGATTATTATTTATACGTAAAAGGTGTTAGTAGTTATTCCTCAACATAATCCTATTGCTTAAAAAAGCTTCAGTCAACTATTCAGGTGCTTAGCTGATCAAGCACAGAGTGTAGTATATAAGTGAACAGTTTGTGCAGAAACTCTAGGCTGAAATATAGCCACATAAGGCCTGATCCAAAGCCTAATTAACTCAGGAGTATCTCTTCACTGATGTCAGCAAGCTCATCAAGTTTTCAATGACTGCTAATGAGAAAACAAAACCATTTGTAGAAAATAGGCTCAGTCCAGGAGCAATTTATGAAAAAAAAGAAAAGGGCTAAATACAAAGTGAATATTATTGCCTACAAATAATTAGATCAACCCTTGTTTGCAGGAACGTATAACAGTTCCTTACTCCCATATCATGAAAGGGATTTTTTCCCCACACCATTCCTCTTCCTTGCTTGTGGCCTTACTCTTAGAAAATGGCAAATACACTCTACACCAACTGTTGAAAATGTATTTAAGGAAACAGTACACAATTAGGTTGTTATCCAGTGTCTAATTAGACAATAATGTAGGTGAAGTTGTATTAGCAACAAGTGTGTTAAGTAGGAATCTAGCAGTCTTCATGAATAACGTGAAGAAGGATCTTTTTTAAAAATATGTGTATATTTATAATTGTGTTTTAAATCGAGATGGGCCTGGACTAAAACTGATGTAAAGTTCCACAATTTCATTGTCATATGTGCAAAACATATCTATTAAAGACTGTATCATAATGCATACACACAAGGGGGCTGAATTCTGGCATTTCCTAACATCTGAGTGCTTGACTTTGGAACCTTAATAATATTTGTTTGCTTTCTTGTTCTTTTCCTGTGTGTGTGTGAGAGAGAGATTTCCTAGGTTTTCCAAAAGCAAACTGAAGAAACAGAAATTTCATACTGTGACATCATATTGACATGTACACGGTCCACCAGCAGACTTGGAACCACACAGACCTCTGCTTCTTGAGTCTAATGGAGTAGGATAGCAGTAGTAGGTTGTTTTCCTTTAAGGGGCCCAGAACTAAAGGGGGCCCAGGCATGTTTTGCCATTAGATGTCACAGATATTTGCTGACAGCAGAGAAATAGAGCAACTCAGGAATGTTGGGTTCCATTCTGGCCCCTGGAGGGGAGAGTGCTCTAGTGGGCACAGACTTCTGCCCATTCTCCCCAATCTTGATGACTTCTACCCAATCCCCTACAACTCCTCCCTGTTTCAGTCCTGTCTCTTTCCCACTCTGGCTCCTTGTCCCAGCCCCATTCTCCTTTCCTATCCAGTCCCAGTCTTCCCTTCCAGCTTCACTGTCGACATCCCTGTCTCCTACTGTGAGAGGATGGAGTCATCCTCAGTCATCCTGTGGAGATGGTACATGAGGAGTTCTGTTATGTGGAGGATCTGTGCCGCGATGATGCACGATCAGTCAGGTTAGCATTAGGAGCTGTGAGAGTGTTGAGCAAGCTCAGAGAGGGCAGAATCTTTGGAGATTTTAGCTTCTAAAATGTAGGAAGTCTCAAATGAGTACATGTGACCTGCAATTTTTCAAAAGCCCATAACTTGGCCAAATTTGGGCAGATTTTCATAGGGATGGCAAAAGGCACATCCCTGACCAAAAAAAGAAGGGGGGGGGGGAAAAAGCCATGACCCTGTCAAATTTCAGGTCCCTGCTCCAAAACATGGGGATGCTAGGTCGCCAGAATTTTTTAACGTGGAAAAATAGTACATTTGCCCTTCATCTCATTCTCAGAAATGGCTGAAACATTTTGGCTGAAATTTAAAAAAAATGAGGCAGACACCTGGCATACAAAATTTCAGCCTAAACAGCTTAAGTTAGTCAAAGTTATACATAAATGAAAACAGGATCCTATAGTGGGAAGTGTCAGGCAAACTTATTATGTGGTGGTATCAGCTGTACCTCTAATGATAATATATGTCTGCTAGGAACACAGTAGTGCCAAAAGCATCTTTCAATGTACTTTGGATGGAGTCTTAGAGATGTCTTTGAGTATGATCTGTTACATTATTGTGAAACGACACTGCTGTTTTAGCTTTTCAGGCTTCCATCAGCCCTCAGATTGCCAGTATTCCTGTTCTTGTGTGTTTTGTTATATCTAATACATTTCTGTGAGCCCTATAAACATACTGGACCCGATTCTCCTTTCACACTGATGTAAATCAGAAGTAACTCCATTGAGATCAATAATAAAAATACCTACTTCCTAAACAGCACGTTTTATCAGTAGATCTCAAAGCACTTTACAAGAGAGTTCAGTGTGAGTATCAGACTGCTGGGCAAGGAGAATCCAACCCACTTTGGAGTATAGCTCCAGCATTTTCATTCCACACAAAAAAACTGAATTAAAAAAAATGTTTTAAATTGGAACAAAACCAAGACATTTAGAATTTTACTGTTAAATCTGATTATTATAAAATAGTTTGGGTCAAGTGAAATGTTCAGTTTCAATAAAATGGAAGCTTTTGGTTTTTATTTTGAGTATTAAAAAACATAATGAAAACAAACAAAATTAAAAATCAAAAATTAAAAGCCATTTAAAAACAAAAAAATTGAAATGCCTATTCTGATGATGTCAAGATGGAACATCTGGACATCATCAAAATATTACATTCTAATTTAAAAAAAAATCAACAATCAATATCAGCCAAAAAATTCAATTTGGATGAAACAGAATTTGGATAGAAAAATATTTCTGTGGAACATTTTCAACCTACTCTACTTAAGTTTATTTTCCTCAAGATTATTTTTCATATATGTTAATTACACTTTCCTTGGGATTTTTTACCAAGACATTTTTCTGAATTTTACCAACAACTCCGATTGTTCAAATTAATATTTTAGAGTGTATTTCAAGGAATTTGTTTTTATATCCGAAGATTTCCATGATATTTAAAGTACTAAATTATTTTATTTCCACCAGAGAGATGTGGGAATGCTTGGAGAGAATGATCATTAGTCTTGTGTAAGAAGGAACCCCATAAAAATGACTGTAGAGAGAATGCACTGTAACTGAGCTTTGACAGATTACTGAATAGAACAGAGGTGACCACAACCTAGTTTGTGCTTCAACAAAGCAATTTATTTAAAAACAAACAAACAAACAAACCCGCCCCCTACATTTCTATCAGAAAAGTCTGGAGAGTTTTAGAAATTCTCAGAGGTAATTAGTCAGATAGTTTTTGGTACTTGATTGATTGCTTTTTAAAATGAATTAAAGCCCCCAGAGCTGCTGCAAAGTTAAAATCGTAGGTCTAGACATGAGGTCATCATTCTTCATTACCAATGTATGTGGGGAAAAAAAGTGAAGTTCTTGTGACTGAAACCAAAGCATTTACTGGGATAGCCCCCCACTGTAAACTTCCCTCTGAAATTATATTTCATTTACCTAATTTATCTGTAGTTCGCTGCTATGTTGTTTTATAGTGGATTCCATAGCCCAGCTTCTCACCTGGCAAAACTAAGCAAGTGCACATGGCAGGTTCAACACACACTTTGTTTTTAGAAAGAGACGTGTTTATATTTGTTAAATTACATTTGTCTTTAGTATCCAAATTGTGATGGGTTAAGGGACCATTAAGCACTAGGGTATGACATGATTTACATTTATCTATACCAGTGGTCCCCAACACGGTGTCCGAGGGTGCCATGGCGCCCGCAGGGGCATCTTAACGCACCAACGTCCTGGCCCCCGGGAGAGCACCCGCCGAAATGCCGCCAAATTTCAGCGGCATTTCGGCGGGGATGCCTCTCGATTATGTCGCTTGTCGCCGACAAGTGATGTCATCGAGAGGTGTCGCCCCCAAATTTCGGCAGCGACGCCTCTCGATGCTGCTGCTTGCCGTCGACAAGTGACGTCATCAAAAGGCGTTGCTCCCAAATTTCGGCGGGGATACCTCTTGATGACGTCGCTTGTCAACGGCAAGCGGCGTCATCGAGAGGCGTCACCGCCAAAATTTGGCGGCATTTTGGCGGGTGCTCCACCGCCGCAGTGGTCCTTCAGCTGGCGCCCGCCAGCCAAAAAGTTTGGGGACCATTGCTCTATGTCCTAGTAAGGAGAAGAGGATGGAAGACGATAAAATATGGGTCAGATCTGACGAGAAACAGTCAAATGAAAAAGAGTTCCATTCAATTATATCATCAATTACAGCTAAAAAGTGACAAGTTTTTAAAGTGCTTATATACAAATGCTAGAAGTCTAAATAATAAGATGGGTGAACTAGAGTGCCTCATATTAAATGAGGATATTGATATAATAGGCATCACAGAAACTTGGTGGAATGAGGATAATCAATGGGACACAGTAATACCAAGGTATAAAATATATTGGAAGGACAGAACAGGTCGTGCTGGTGGGGGAGAGGCACTATATATAAAAGAAAGTGTAGAATCAAAAGCAGTAAAAATCTTAAATGAACCAAACTGTACCATAGACTCTCTATGGATAATAATTCCATGCTCTAATAATAAGAATGTAGCAGTAGGGATATATTACTGACCACCAGATCAGGATGGTGATAGTGACTGTGAAATGCTCAGGGAGATTAGAGAGGCTATAAAAATAAAAATCACAATAATAATGGGGGATTTCAACTATCCTCATAATGACTGGGTACATGTCATCTCAGGATAGGATGCAAAGATAAAGTTCCTTGACACCTTAGATGACTGCTTCTTGGAGCAGCTAGTCCTGGAACCTACAAAAGGAGAGGCAATCCTTGATTTAGTCCTAAGTGGAGCACAGGATCAGGTCCAAGAGGTGAATAATAGCTGGACCACTTGGTGATTAGTGACCAAAATATAATTAAATTTAACGTCCCTGTGGCAGGGAAAACACCAAGCAGCCTAACACTGTAGCATTTAATTTCAGAAAGGGGAACTACACAAAAATGAGGAACTTTCTTAAACACAAATTAAAAGGTACAGTGCCAAAAATGAAATCCCTGCAAGTTGCATGGAAACTTTTTAAAGACACCATAATAGAAGTTCAACTTAAATGTATACCCCAAATTAAATTAAAAAAAAACATTCTAAGAGAAGCAACAAAGTGCCACCGTAGCTAAACAGCAAAGTAAAATAAGCAATGAGAGATAAGGAAACTAGAAAGGAGCATAAACTCTCGCAAATGAAGTGTAAAAATATAATTAGGAAGGTCAACGAAGCATTTGAAGAACAGCTAGCCAAAGACTCGAAAAGTAATAGCAAAAATGCATTTAAGTACATCAGAAGCAGGAAGCCTTCTAAACTAGTGGGGCCACTGGACAATCAGATGCTAAAGGAGCACTCAAGGACAATAAGGCCACTGCGGAGAAACTAAATGAATTCTTTGCATTGGTCTTCATGGCTGAGGACATGAGAGAGATTCCCAAACCTGAGCCATTCTTTTTAGGTGGCAAATCTGAGGAACAGTCCCAGATTGAGGTGTCATTAGAGGAGGTTTTGGAACAAATTGATAAAGTAAATAGTAATAAGTTACCAGGATCACATGGTATTCACTCAAGAGTCCTGAAGGAACTCAAATGTGTGACACCAATTTTTTAAAAAGGGCTCCAGAGGTGATTCTGGCAATTTCAGTACTGGGAAAACTGGTTGATACTATAGTAAAGAATAAAACTGTCAGACACATCAATGAACATAATTTGTTGGGGAAGAGTCAACGTGATTTTTGTAAAGGGTATCCATGCCTCACCAATCTACTAGAATTCTTTGAAGGGGTCAACAAGCATATGGACAAGGGGGATCCAGTGGATATAGTGTACTTAGATTTTCAGAAAGCCTTTGACAAGGTCCCTCACTAAAGGCTCTTATGTAAAGTAAGTTGTCATGGGATAAAAGGAAAGGTCCGCTCATGGATTTGTAACGGGTTAAAAAAAGGGAAACAAAGGATAGGAATAAATGGTCAGTTTTCAGAATGGAGAGACGTAAATAGTGGTGTCTCCCAGGGGTCTGTGCTGAGCCCAGTCCTATGCAACTGTCAGGAGTCTACCCTCACTTGAAACTGGGCGGTTTCAAAGTGAGGACCCGCATGTCTTCCCCCCACCCCAAAATCCTAGGGTAGGTCTCCCCTTCGGCTGCCACCACCCGGTCAATTCCGTGGGCCGGGACACCCCTGTTTCCCCCCTTGGGAACACAGATCAATTCACAGAGGAGGAACCTCCCCCCTCCTCCCTCTCTCCAGCCTGCTCTGGAGACAGAGGTGCCTGGATTCAAACGCCTTGAATCTCTACACACAGGGAAGCAGCCCACTTCCCCCTCCCCTTCCCCTGAATTTCCCCAAGGGAAGGAATTAACCAAGTCCAAAGAAAAGAAAAGAATTTATTAAAGAATAAAAAGAAAAATACAGAATCTCTATGAGCCCAAGCTGGACACTCATAGGGTATAACCTTATCAATCTCTGGAGAGAATCCCCTCTCCCCCTTTTCTCAGTAAAAGCAATATCAGCAAACAGGAATAAAGCATTTCCTTTATGAATCCAAGCTGGGCACTCATAGGGTATAACCTTGCTAAGTTCTGGAGAGAATCCTCTCTCTTTCTCAGTACAAGCAATATTAGCAAACAGGAATAAAGCATTTCCTTTAGCAAACACACAATTGCAAATGTAGAAATCAAATCATAAGACTAATTCACCTTTCTAATTAATACTCACTATTAATTAGTAGAAACTACTCCAGGAGAACTTGGGGACATGACTGTCCTGTGTTAAATCCAAAAACAGTTCTCACACAGACAAAGGCTTCCCTCCACAGAGATTTGAAAAAATCTTATCTCTGATTGGTCCTCTGGTCAGGTGGTCACCAGGTACTACATGTTAACCCTTTACAGGTAAAAGAGACCTTAACCCTTAACTATCTGTTTATGACACGCCCCCCAAATCGCCAACAGTGGGAACTACTGGTGGTGATTTCCTCCTAGCACTGTACCATAAACAGATAAACAAAACACATGCACTATTACATATACTACTAAGTATGTAAACAACAAGATTTTTGACACTGAAGAACACTTTGTATGCATTTGAGCGGACATACTTGGCATTGTCCTTGCCCATCCCCTCCCAGTGGAAGGAATGTTTTTAACCTGTTTTTGCTTTGTTGACCCCAGAATGCCCACTGGGATGTCAGGGCCCAAGCTTAAGAGCTTGTCCCAGTACTTAGTTGGAACTACCAACTGTCTTTGAGGATGCTGGCCTTCCTGGTGTCCACCAGAAAGAATGTCCTTATATAAAAGTTCTTGTTTTACAACAAACTGGAATTGGGTAGAAGAGCTGAGAGGCGGTGGGTTGCTTCGTGCCGCCGCCCAAGCTTTCTTAAGGCTGTTATCGGCTTCCTGCTCTGTCTGGAACTGTTCCCTTGAGGCGGGAGACACCAGTTCCTTTGGGAGCGATGTAGGTGATGAGGTTGTTTCTATTGACTGTGGACCGCTCGCGCTGGTGCACAAGGTGATATTTCAGGCTCTGGCTGAGCCTCTTGGGTAGAGTTGTCTGCTGCTTCTGCCAGTTTAGGCCCGTTGGCGCCCCCTGGCGGTGGAGTTGCAAGCGCTGGCGTCAGTGCTGGCGCTGGTTCTGCCGCTGGTTGCTTTTCCAGTTCCGGTCCTGGGACTGGATGTACTATGGCTGCTGTAGTTGTTGGCATGAGATCCGGTTCCACCACCTCTGTCTGGGTCTCTGGTAACACAGACAGGGTCCTGGTGGATGGCTCAGGAACAGGGATGGGAGTGCCTGCTTGTTTGGCCTGGCCGCAGGTGACCACTCCCCCACTCTTGGCCAGCTGCACATGGTTGGCCAAGTCTTTCCCCAATAGCATGGGGATGGAATAATTGTTATAGACAGCAAAAGTCCACTTTTCTGACCAGTCCTTGTACTGGTCTTCAGGGATGCTGTACCCATGGCAGGTCCTTTTAACCTTTTTGAAGAAGGCCTTAGTGTCCTCACCTGCCATGTAGGTGGGAAATTTCTTGGGATGGGGAACAGTGCCTTCTGGTGCTGGCCACACCCCTCTGCAGTCAGTGAATTTTATGTGTGGCTTGCTGGTGTTGCTTTTTGGTGCTGGCCACACCCCTCTGCAGTCAGTGAATTTTATGTGTGGCTTGCTGGTGTTGCTTTTTGGTGCTGGCCACACCCCTTTGCAGTCAGGGAATTGGTTTCCCCAATTCCTAACCCTCTCTATTCCCGAGAGACTGAATAGAAAAGAAACAAAACCTTTTCATTTGCAAATGTGTAGTTGCTGTTTGCTGATATACTGAGAAGACCAAAAAAACTGGTTTGTCCTGTTTCTAGCACTTGCTAAGTACCTCACAGTGGGGGTCCTTTCTAACAAGCCTCCTAGAAAAACTTGCACCTCTTTCCTAGCTGTTTTTAAGCAGACAGAAAGAAAAAAAAGGAGAAAAAAGAAAAGAAGAAGGAAAAAAATCCTTTTCTAACACAGCCTGTTAGAAACCTTATGCCTCAGCTAAACCCAGCTGAAAATCTGTTTCCAAAAAAACAATCTTCCTAATAAGCCCAGCTAACCGGCTGGTGCTACTTAGTACCTGCAGAAAAGTGTAGTAAATCCTCTCAGAGATTTGTATTCCCTGGCTCCAGAGGATTTGAAAAGACACAGGGAAAAAAAATCTGGCTGGAGGGTTTCTGTCTCCCCCCCCCCAAACCTGTTTTCCCTGTTGGATGGGAATGTACTTTGTCGAGCACTTCCCCCCACCTTAGGAATCCTGAGTGATACCTGATATCACAAAGGAAGGACACACCTCTAGGGAAGAGTTTTTCCTCAGCATAGCCAGCAGAGAAAAAAACTCCTCCTTTTCCTGAAAACTGCTTGAAACTTGCCTTTTCCTCAAGCTGCCTGTCCAAGCAACAAGAACGAAAATATACTTCCAACAAAGCCTGCTGGAAAACTAAATTGCCTCCAGCCAACCTGGCTGAAACTGTAAACTGCCTCTGCTCTGAGTTGCTGTACTCAGCAGCCCAGCTGAAAGGCTGCTGCTAACAATCAGGGATTTGTGTTGTCCTGTCTTCTGATCCTTTCAAAAGACACAGGGAGAAAAAAAACCTGGCTGGAGGGTTTGTCTCTCCCCCCCGAAACCTGTTTTTCCTGTTGGATGGGAATGTACTTTGGCGAGCACTTCCCCCCACCTCAGGAATCCTGAGTGGTACCTCGTATCACAATGGACGCAAGTACTGTAACAGAAAGCCCTGCAAAAAACTGAAAATACTTGTAACCCTGAAACTGCCTCAGAGTGCCTCTGGTAGAAAAGCCTTGCCTCTCTCTCTTGGTCCGAAAAACCACTGCCAACATGTCAGGAGTCTACCCTCACTTGAAACTGGGCGGTTTCAAAGTGAGGACCCGCATGTCTTCCCCCCACCCAAAATCCTAGGGTAGGTCTCCCCTTCGGCTGCCACCACCCCGGTCAATTCCGTGGGCGGGACACCCCTGTTTCCCCCTTGGGAACACAGATCAATTCACAGAGGAGGAACCTCCCCCTCCTCCCTCTCTCCAGCCTGCTCTGGAGACAGAGGTGCCTGGATTCAAACGCCTTGAATCTCTACACACAGGGAAGCAGCCCACTTCCCCTCCCCTTCCCCTGAATTTCCCCAAGGGAAGGAATTAACCAAGTCCAAAGAAAAGAAAAGAATTTATTAAAGAATAAAAAGAAAAATACAGAATCTCTATGAGCCCAAACTGGACACTCATAGGGTATAACCTTATCAATCTCTGGAGAGAATCCCCTCTCCCCCTTTTCTCAGTAAAAGCAATATCAGCAAATAGGAATAAAGCATTTCCTTTATGAATCCAAGCTGGGCACTCATAGGGTATAACCTTGCTAAGTTCTGGAGAGAATCCTCTCTCTTTCTCAGTACAAGCAATATTAGCAAACAGGAATAAAGCATTTCCTTTAGCAAACACACAATTGCAAATGTAGAAATCAAATCATAAGACTAATTCACCTTTCTAATTAATACTCACTATTAATTAGTAGAAACTACTCCAGGAGAACTTGGGGACATGACTGTCCTGTGTTAAATCCAAAAACAGTTCTCACACAGACAAAGGCTTCCCTCCACAGAGATTTGAAAAAATCTTATCTCTGATTGGTCCTCTGGTCAGGTGGTCACCAGGTACTACATGTTAACCCTTTACAGGTAAAAGAGACCTTAACCCTTAACTATCTGTTTATGACAGCAACATATTCATAAATGATCTGGATAAAGGGGTAAACAGTGAGGTGGCAAAATTTGTAGATGAGACATAACTACTCAAGACAGTTAAGTCTCAAGCAGACTGTGAAAAGCTTTGAAAGGGTCTGTCATGAATAGTTAGTAAAGGGTTAAAACATAGTACCTGGTGAACACCTGACCTGAGGACCAATCAGGGAAGAGAATTTGAAACTCCTAGGAGGGAACTTTTCCCTCTGTTTGGGGGGGTCTTGGTCTTTGGCCGTTTGGAGTTCAAGAGACCAGACGAGTTAATCAAGTCCCTACAAGTTCCACCTTTCTGAACTAATTTCTTCTAGTCAAGATAGTGAGTATTAGAAAGATACTTTGTGTCCTTATCTAATAATCCTATGTTTGCAATTCTGTGTGTTTGTTATTGATTATTCTTAATTCTGCTTGTACTGGTTGTACTGAGAAAGAGAGAGGATTCTCTCCAGAACTTAGCAAGGTTATACCCTATGAGTGCCCAGCTTGGATTCATAGAGATTCTGTATTTTCTTTTGTTCTCTTAATAAATTCTTTTCTTTTCTTTGGACTTGGTTAATTCCTTCCCTTGGGGAAATTCAGGGGAAGGGGAGGGGGAAGTGGGCTGCTTCCCTGTGTGTGTGAGATTCAAGGAGTTGAATCAGGGGGGAGGGGGAAGGTTCCTCCTCTGTGAATTGATCTGTGTTCCCAAGGGGGGAAACAGGGGTGTCCCGGCCCACGGAATTGACCGGGTGGTGGCAGCCGAAGGGGAGACCTACCCTAGGATTTTGGGGTGGGGGGAAGACATGCGGGTCCTCACTTTGAAACCGCCCAGTTTCAAGTGAGGGTAGACTCTGACAGGGTCTCACAAAACTGGGTGACTGGGCAACAAAATGGCAGATTAAATTCAATGTTGATAAATGCAAAGTAATTCACTTTGGAAAACATAATCCCAACTATACATATACAATGATGGTAGCTAAATTATCTGTTACCACTCAAGAAAGAGATCTTGGAGTAATTGTGGATAGCTCTCTGAAAACTCCACTCAATGTGCAGTGGTAGTAAAAAAATGAACAGAATGTTGGGAACCTACATTAAGAAAGGGGTAGATCAGGGATCAGCAACTTTTGGCACGTGGTCCATCAGAGTAAGCCCCTGGTGGGCCAGGACAGTTTGTTTACCTGTAGGTCCCAGAGGTTTGGCAGATCACGGCTCCCACTGGCCGTGGTTCACCATTCCAGGCCAATGGGGGCTGCGGGAAGCGGCAGCCAGCACATCCCTCAGCCCATACCAAGTTCACTCATCTTATTACTTAGACTTCTAGCATTTGTACTTATACAGTTTGTCAGCACTTAGTTGTCTGCCCTCACATGCTATAATTGAATGGGACTCTTTCTCACTTGACTGTCTCTTTTCAGTTCCGAGCTGTACTTTATTCACTTTTATCTTCTCTTCTTTACTAGGATACAGAGAATCCCCATTAATAGATCGTCCCAAAGGGATGTTTCTACCGAACTTTGTGCTCCTCTGCACCTGTTACCTTTCCCCCCAGCCCTTAGTTAAAAACTCCTCTACAACCTTTTTAATTTTACATGCCAGCAACCTGTTTCCATTTTGGTTTAAGTGCAGCACATCCTTTCTGTAAAGGATCCTCCTTTTCCAAAAGATTCCCCAGTTCCTAATAAATCTAAAACATCCTCCTTACACCATTGTGTCATCTATGCACATAAGTCTGTTCAGATATCTCTAGAGATCCACAATCTTTGCATCCACACACAATTCACCATGCAGTTCTCCCAGTCATCACAAACCCAACTATCTGTATTTCTAATGATCAAATCCTTCTTTACTATTACCTGTCTCTTCCTAGTAACTGGTGTTCCCTTCCACAGAGGGGTATCTTCAGTGCAAGAGGATACCATGCATCATCTGGAAGGAGGATCCTAACTGTGCCATCATTCCCCTTTGCTCTAGTTTGATGTTCTCCTTCCCAAGACTTTCATCCTCCTCAACAGCTCAGAGGCTGTCAAGCTGGGGCTGGGACAACTCTACTGTGTTCCAGAAAGTCTCATCTATGAACCTCTCTGTCTCCCTTAGCTCCTCCAATTCAGCCACTCTGGCATCAAGAGTCTTTACTTGGTCTCTGAGGGCCACGAGCTGCTTTCACCAAATGCACATACTTGTCACCTGCCCACAAGGCAGGTAATCATGCATGCTGCATTCAGTACAATAAGCTGGATAGCTCCAAATTTGCTGCCAGAATTCTGCCTGCATAATTTTTACTCTGCAGCTTTTATATTGTTGTTGACATTTTAGGTAATTAGAAATTTATTTGAAACTGCCATTTTCCAGAAGATTTCAAAGGAGCAATATCTTTCCAGCTGCATCAGAAGTTATGGTACAATATTGTTGAAATTATCTTTGAGAAACTCTAATCCATTTTTGGGGTCCTCATTCTGAAGGGGGTTGACTTGTAGGAATGCCATCTTCTTTTTCCTCTTCTTCTGTATGATGACAGAAAAGGTGAGGAAAGAATATATGAGTAATTTTTTTTCTATTCGCAGTTTGTGAAATTCTCAGTTATTCCAATCAATTACAAATTTTTCGGCTTTGTTCTTTATACTCTATAAATGTAATAGCTGACAAATATTTCAGAGTAAGTATTTTGAATTCCAACTTCCAAATTCACATGCGGTTGGCTTGTGAACAATTCAACATTGTTTTTGTTCCCTTTGGCATTGCCTAATATATCTAACCAACACAGCATGAATTTCAAACTTCAGACTTTGAGTAATGCTATGCAACATCCGATTTGGAAGTCTATTTCTGCAAATCAGAGCGATCAACGGTGTAAATTAGTTAAGAAGAGATTGATGTGGACATGGAAACATTGAAACATGCATCCAGAGTATGGTTAAATATAGGGGCTACAATGTTAGTAAACTATTAACCAATGACTACTACCTGGCACCAATGGCCCTGGGTTCTAAAAGTCTAAGGATGGTATGAGGGCAATGCCCCCTCTATATCTCCAGGACTGCTCAGGGACCTTGGCAGAAAGCCTGGGTCCCACACTTTTTCAGGAAAGTTTGGAGAAGGAGGAGAGCCCTTTGCTGGGCAAAACATGGAGGTATACCTTCTCACCATGCAACAGTGGGCCCATGCCTAAACAACTGATTGGGCAAAGCTAAAAATGACTACAAGCCAGCAGTGAGCAGAAACAATCCCTCCTTCCTCACCCCAAACCTTCCAAGTGAAAGCAGTCACTGCTGACCCCTGTACTGCAGACAAGACAAGGTCAGAGAAAACCAGGGAGAGCTTGAGCTGTTCCCAACCACTGAAAACCAGAGAAGGGAAGAGTTTGCACATGTATCACCAGTGTTCATGGACCCACCAATTACATACCCCGTTTCCTGAGGTAAACATACTGGTACACTTACTCCACAAATATCCCTATTGTCTAGATTGGGACTTTTCAAGAACCAAGGTGCTATTCAGCATGAGCAAAGGTATCAGAATCCTGCCTTTAACTTTGCTAGCACAAATCAAAATGTTTGTATGTGCTGATATTTGACCATAACAAAACTGCATAACCACCGCCCCCCAAACCAAAACCAAAACTAAAAAACTTGAGCACACAAAAATGCATCCACTATTTTAGATCCTAGATTGAAGCTCCCTTGAACATTTGGCTCTAAATCTACAGTTGTTCTTCTAAGAAACAGAAGTATCTACTTACTGCTTAAAAGATAGTTTTGCAAAACTGGAAGATCTCAATAAGTCACACTTCATCCCCTTACTAATGGTGGTGTTGTAGGACTTTCTTTCGGATATGAAAAGGGAGCAAAACAAAAAAAAAACAAAAACAAAAAAACAATAGTACTGTAAAATGTTTGAAGAAGGGGGTCCACTTTTTTGATCATTTTGACTGAAAGTTTTAAGGTCTCAATGATGCATAAATGAATTTAGCAGTTTTGTTACATATTTGCATATGTTTCACATAGGGGTGTGTGTGTGTGTACGTGTATATAGCAGAGATAAGTTAACCATATAGTTTGATATAGCTGCCACCAACCATAAAATTCAGGTTTTACATTTTTAGAGCACTCTAGGTCCTACTTCAAATCCAGCATCTGAAAAAAAAAATCTCCTATAATTTCACCACAATACCAGATCTTTGCAATGTAATACAGGGGTACACAATTTTAAAAACCACACACACACACACACGCACACACACATCTATATCTATATCTATAGATAGATAGATGCCCATTTTAATGTTTCCTAAAGACTTTGAATAAATATGTATCATTTGAAATGTGCTATGTATTAGGCATATTATATACTATAGCATATTGTATAATACAATTACTCTCCTCATCTTGAATGTGGAACGATGAACAAACACAGCTGCTCCCTACTGCACATAAGTGTTTGCCCTAGTAACCCAGCCATACTACAATTGAAAGGTGCATATGCAGAATGGCTGTATCTGCATAGCTAACCAAGGAAAAATGCTCAGCACTTATTGGTCACAGAAAAAATAGCAGAAATGGAGATCATGTCAAACATGCTGTTGGAGAGGGGAAATTCAATAATTGTACTTTCTACAAGAAAACAATTTGTGATTGAATGACTACAACAAGATTTTTAAATGTACCCACTTTACACATCAAAAGGAACCCAGAATAAAAGTTACTTGAATCGCTTCCTCTCGGGACTAGTAGTATTTACTTTCACAGAGAAACTGGAGTCATACTGCACAGTTTAAGCAGAAAAGCTATTTCCAGGGCATACTAAGAAGATATGTTTCTTTCAAACTTTTGAAAACAGTATTTCACTGATCACATAAAAGTGATCTACATTGGAGAACCTGATTGAAAGTCTGCCTGTTCTTTTGGTTGACTGAACACCATCACTGCATAGCACCATTTACTTTGGTGAAAGCAAGACATTCCATGCTTTAGACAGGAGGCTGATAAGTCTATGGTTCTTTATGTCTCCCTTTGTCACCTTTCTTCTGAAAAAAGTAACAGCAGTGCTCAAACTCTATGAGATTTGTTTCTTGATAATATGCACTATGAACGATTCCAACAGTTCCCTAGATTTTTTTGTTACAATCACCATCATAATATACTGGATTCGTGGTCTTCTCTAATGTTACCTTCTGTACTTTTTTGTCTACCTTTCTTTCAGATACTTAGAGATCACTTAATCCCATCACACTATCTTGTTCCTGATACCGTGCCATCCTACTTATCATATCCTACAGTCATAGTAATTATATAAGATTTGTGCGCAATATTTGGTCCATCATTTAATTATGGAGATGCTCTAGATATCCCTAGCCTCTAACTGCCTGAAGATGGGAGTGGACGACAAGGGATGGATCACTCAATGATTGCCTGTTCTGTTCATTCCCTCTGAAACATCTGGCATTGGCCACTGTCAGAAGACAGAAGAGTTGTCTAAATGGATGATTGGTCTGACCCAGTATGTCTGTTCTTATTGTAACAATAATTAAGGTAATCTAATACTCCATTAAAACCTCACTTCAACAAAAACTTTAACTGAATGAACATTGGCATAATGGATGCTTTGCCAAGGCAGAATTTCTCAAAAAACTTTAACATAAATTGAACAATGCATGTCCAATGTTTTTCAAATGTCTGTCTGGGGCCATGCACACATTCTGACATGGACTTTGACTTGTTGTGAGATTAAGATCTATGTTTTGTTCTTAAGGTCCATACTGAATCCATACATGCATTTTGAGTAGATGCATGTTTCCTAATACGTGCCTCAGACTCAGACCTGAAAAATTCCCAGCCAAAGTAACATCAGCTATTCAAATCACTGCACGGGGAAGCAGAAAAGGCTGAGAAAGGGGTTTATTGTATGATCTCTCTATTCTTTTGCAAACTATTTTTTCTAGTAATCCATTGTAGCTCCTGGGAACCTTACTGAGCTCAAAGAAAGTTCTGTCTAGATTACCCATATCTCTGATTTACCACAATTAAAGTCTTCTGATCTTCTCACCAACTGGTGGCATTTAACTGGTGAGTAGGACCAGAGAGAATATTGATCCTTGTGTGACTTCACGGAAGAGTGACAGAGGTGCAATTTAACATCATTACTCTTGTAGGCATCCCTCCATTTTAGTGGATTCCCTTGGACCTCTGCCACCTCTCTGAGACAGAACAGCAGTATCTCACAGTCAACAGTGTCAAAGGATATAGAGAGGCCTACCAAGATGAGAATGGAAGCCTGCCTACTGTCCACTGACAAGCGGAGATTGTTCATCAATGACCTTGAAGTTGTTTCTGACCCATATGCAGGCCTGAATCAATATCGTGCCAGATATTAAATCATCTAGAATTAGCTGATATTTCATAAAGAGTCTATTTATGCAAAAAAAATGTTGTTTTTTTGTTTTGTTTTTTTCTCTCTTATTCCTCAGGGGATTTCATTTTCGAAGAGATTTTCTTACAGATGATACACTCCGTGATAAAACCTGGGTGTATAATGCACCTTTAAAGTTCTGCATTTTCTTTTAGAATAAAATATGAAAGAAGTTGTTAAAATCATACTTTGAAATGTTTCATACTGTCCATAGGATTTGGTTACAGGCAACACCGGTCTGTTCTTTCAAGGTAACAAGCAATGAAAGCCTATGATGGGGCTCCTCATCATCTGTTGGATACATTAGATACACAAAAGTCCAACTTCAGGAGCATAGCACCTCATCAATGCAATGCCTCTTTCAACTATTATGGCATGTACAAAATGTGATGTGACAAATCAAAAAACTAAATAAAAGGGGTCTTCAAAGAGAGACATCACTGTGAATTGTGGTAGTGACAGTCAATTCTTTTAAAACTGTCATGCAATTTGTTGCAAAACATTTTCAAAAGTAGACATTTCCCCTCTGTTCCTTAGAAAGATGCAAATAAGAACTGTAGGAGTCCTTCACATCTCTCATTAGGATGTCATTCAACACATTTAAATGCTTACATGCTACCAGTCTACCAAATAGAATGAGGGACTGAATCAACTAACTCACGATTCCCTTTATGTAATCATGTTTTTAAGTGTTAGTAATAGATCTAAAGCTGTAAGTGAATAAGCTTGTTCTCCTAAGCTCGCTTGCTAGGTTGTTTTTTTTTGTTTTGTTTTCAAACTCTCACTCACCAGCTCTAAAAAAAAATGAGATGGCACTTACAGAGTTAAAAAAGGGAGAGAAAAGCCAATAAGTGAAAAAAACAGAGCTAATCAGAAAATGGCTTCTCCCTCCCCCAAGAAAATTTTGACTTTTCATCAAAAACCGAAAAAATTGCCACCAAACCAAAATATTCTTTGTTTTCTGATAAAATGTAGACACTTTTCTGCAAAATGCAGACACTTGTCATAAAAAAAATATTTTGTAGAAAACCCAACCTTCCATCCATCCATCCAAAAAAAAAAAAGTGTAGATGGAAAATTTCCAAGCAGCCTGAGACAAATATGCTCCTTAGCTCTCACAGTAATATTTCAAAATGTGAATGTTAAAATATAGAAATCACTCAGATTATAGTTTTGTTACCTTATCTCAGTTCTCTCTTCCCAATCCACCCATCCAAAAAAATAGTACTATTGTATACATCTTTTCTTTTTAGTTAATATTTTGACAGTCACTGAGGAACGCTGGATGCTCAATGTCTGTTGCATATTGGAGAGGATTTCAAGGAAAGCAATATAAAGCGCCAGATACTACAGTGTTTGATCAGGGAAATTTCCATCACATCAGAATCCTAATTCAGGTACATTTTCCTTTCTCTGGTGCTGTTTCTCTTCTGGTGCTCACTGATTGCTATTTATTATTTGTATTACCATAGCATCACTTGAACAGTTTCTGGCTCCACACATACTCAGTGTGGGATCATGAGGCAGTGTTCTCATTCTGAATTTCATTCTTCATTCTAGTTTCTTATATGGTTCCAGTGCTTTCCTATCAGACACATTTCTCTCCAGATAAGCTTAATAATCACCTTCAGGCAAATGAATAACAAGGTTAATAGCACATCCACAGGCTTTGAGTGGTTTGTTCTTTGTACCTTTAAATAATCTCTATTTTTTTCATGCAAGATTAGGGCTGCAAATGTTTCCTTTGTCTTAAAATGTGATCTGAAGTCAGTCAGAAACATCTGACACAATAAAAGCAAGTCACACATTATTTAGCAATATTATTACCTAAAGGAGCTATTATTCCTAATTGTTTTATGATTTAACTACTGTATACTGGTTGTGCTTGCTTTTGCTAACAAGAGTTGTAGATGGAACTCTTGATTGAGTTTTAAATGTCAGCTAATTTTATGAAGCAAATGCCTTCTGAATAAAAATAAAGATTAGTCAAGAAACCTTTTTCTCCAACAGAGATAATGTAGATGTCTTTATTCTATTTATTTTTATTCATAAAAGAAAACAGAGCTTCTAAGAGTAAAATGAGCTGCTATTATTTAGATAGAAAACCAAGGATAAAAATGAAGACAGTGGGTTTGAATCTGCTCTCACTTACATTGATTTGAATGGGGTTACTCCTGATTTATGCCAGTTTGAGATCAGGCATCCGGTACCTTCCCCTAAAAGACAACATATAGAAGAGAAAAGGATGACTAGAAGCAACAAGGGCTTGAACTAATGCCAATTGAAGTCAATTTAAGGGATTAGGGTACATCTACATCACAAATTAAGGTGTAATTGTAGTGTGGGTAGACATAACTGTACTAGCTTTAATCCAGCCAGCCTGGCTAACAACATGGCAAAAGGCATGGCGGCTTACACTGCAGCGTGGGCCAGCTGCCCCTGTACAAGCTCACCAGAAACCCTGTACTACCTAAATTCAAGCAAGTGTAGGTATGTCTATTCATGCTATTACACCCTAATTTGTGGTGTAGATCTACCCTTAGACTGTAAACTCTTCGGAGCAGGGAGAAGTGTTTTATTTTGTGTTTGTATAGCACCTAGTACAATAGGGTATGAGGCCCATGACTAGCCAACCTACAAAAAGAAATGTTCCCTAAATCAAACCAAACCAAACCACAAACAAACCATACAAATACAATGCAGCCTAAGCCAAAGATTGTGAAGACATTAGACCAGTGTATCCAAATGGTTATGGACAGCGTGAAATGTTTCAAAGAAGAAAGCACTAGCGTTCCATGCTAGCAAAGTGTTCAGGTGCCACTGAATGTCAGGTAACTCTTGTTTGGACACCTCTCATTTATCAATATCATTTATACAATGTGGCCTTGCCAAACAAGCACAATAGTCCAACTTTCAGTTGCACTAAGGCTGAGGGAAATAAAATGCTTGCTTTGCTTCCCTTATGAGAGCTATAGCCTGAAAGAGCATCGGCTTCTTCCCCCTAACAGCATTCCATTTCACTAGTACTTAATTTGTTACCTGCTTTCTCTCCCCAATTCTGTTCTGCATTGCTACTTTCTATCCAGCTCTCCCCTGTATTTTATTTCAGCTTGGTATTCTTCTCTTCCATTGAGAATAATACATTGCATGTAGTCTCTTTGAAACACAAGCCACTGGGCATAGTCCAATATTTCAATCTCTTTTGATCCTTTTGTAGTTTCTCCTTTTCCTGCCCCATATTTGCAGCAACTCCTACACTGACTGTTCAGCAAAACTGATCTGTACCCTATTGACTTCAATTTTCTGTTATTTCATAGAATCATGAAAGATTAGGGTTGGAAGAGACCTCAGGAGGTCATCAAGTCCAACCCCCTGCTCAAAGCAGGGCCAACCCCAACTAAATCATCCCAGTAAGGGCTTTGTCAAGCCAGGCCTTAAAAACCTCTAAGGATGGGGATTCCACCACCTCCCTAGGTAACCCATTCCAGTGCTTCACCACCCTCCTAGTGAAGTAGTTTTTCCTAATATCCAACCTAAACCTCCCCCACTGCAACTTGAGACCATTGCTCCTTGTTCTGTCATCTGCCACCACTGAGAACAGCAGAGCTCCACTCTCTTTGGAACCCTGCTTCAGGTAGTTGAAGGCTGCTATCAAATTTGCCCTCACTCTTCTCATCTGCAGACTAAATAAGCCCAGTTCCCTCAGCTTCTCCTCATAAGTCATATGCCCCAGCTCCCTAATCATTTTCGTTGCCTGCCACTGGACTCTCTCCAATTTGTTCACTTCATTTCTGTAGCCAAATTTGGATGCAATACTCCAGATGTGGCCTCACCAGTGCCGAATAGAGGGGAATAATCACTTCCCTCAATTTGCTGGCAATGCTCCTACTAATGCAGTCCAATATGCCATTAGTCTTCTTGGCAACAAAGGCACACTGTTGACTCATATCCACTTTCTTGTCCACTGTAATCCCCAGGTCCTTTTCTACAGAACTGCTGCTTAGCCAGTCAGTCCCCAGCCTGTAGCAGTGCATGGGATTCTTCTGTCCTAAGTGCAGGACTCTGCACTTGTTCTTGTTGAATCTCATCAGATTTCTTTTGGCACAATCCTCCAATTTGTCTTGGTGACTCTGGACCCTATCCCTATGCTCCAGTGTATCTACCTCTTCCCCCTGCTTAGTGACATCTGCGAACTTGCTGAGGGAGCAATCCATCTCATCATCCAGCTCATTAATGAAGATGTTGAACAAACATAGCCTCAGGACCAACCCCTGGTGCACTCCACTTGATACTGGCTGCCAACTAGACACCAAGTTGTTGATCACCATCTGTTGAACATGACAATCTAGCCAGCTTTCTATCCACCTTATAGTTCATTCATCCATCCCATACTTCTTTAACTTAATGGCAAGAATACTGTGGGAGACCGTATCAAAAGGTTTGCTAAAGTCCAGGTATATATCCACAGAGCCAGTTATCTCATCATAGATGGCAATCAGATTGGTCAGGCATGACTTGCCCTTGGTGAATCCATATTGGTTGTTCCTGATCACCTTTCTCTCCTCCAAGTCCTTCAAAATGGATTCCTTGAGGACCTGCTCCATGATTTTTCTGGGGACTGAGGTGAGGCTGACCGGTCTGTAGGTCCCCAGATTCTCCTTCTTCCCTTTTTAAAATATGGGCACTATATTTGCTTTTTTTTCCCAATCGTCTGGGATCGTATTACACTGATTAGGAATGGGGCTTGGGAACTGAATGAGCTAGATGCAGACAATAAGCAGCACTCCACAGGGTGGAGGCGGGGCTACCCTCATGGTGATTCCCCGGCTTCCACAGTGAGAATCCTCTTTTCTGGGGTTCCTTGGGCAGCATCAGCGAGGGGGAAACAGGGAATGAAGAGGAGCTATGAGGCTATTTGGGGATTGGAACTCTCCTGAGTGGAATGACCAGCAAAAAACTCCATGACAGGATTTTCATGGAGATTTTGTGTCCCTTAGCACATCCTTGGGCTTTTCTATGGGAAGGGAAGAGTCCCTTTGAAATTTTTTTGACTGAAATGAATAAAAGAAATATTCCTTCTTTTCCTTCACAGTCAAAAGTTACCCCTTTTATTCTTCTAGCTGACGGCTATATGGCGGCTGAGTTCTAGGGGCTGCTATGAAGGAATCACTTATACTCCTCATCATGACAAGTGCTAGATGTAGGAAAGAAATTAACAACTCAATCCAGTACTCATTTTATTATTAATAGTTTTTGCGTTAATGATGTCAACAGGACCCCTTGATTGAATTACTGGTTTGTATTCATCTCATGGTGGAGTCTCTATGTTATTAACTGTCAACTGCACTTTGGAATTCATTATACTCCAAGAAATCACATATAAAGAATAAAGATTTACTGGTGATATTGGTAAAAGTCACAGATAAGATGGAGCTGAACACACAATTCATTAAATGCGTAATGCTGGAGAACAGAATCATTTATTTATTTGTTTTTATATTCTCCCCCCACCCCTCTGCATTTCTAATGGAGGGGAAAAGAAGAGTTAATCCAAAGCAAAACTATTTCTCTTTCTATAGTTTCTTTCTTCTGCTTATCACTCTACAGATATTATTTGCAGTCATTATGAGCTGAACCACCCTTTTAAAATAGGTAGGTACCATTATACCCATTTTGCACCCTCCCTTGAAGCACCTTCCTGTGCTCAACGCTGCACGAGACTTGATGGGAGACTAGTCTGGTGTAGTAATGGAATTTCTATGTTTTCCATTTTACAGACGGAAAAAACTAAGGTCTTGTCTACATATGCAGTAATTTTGGAATAGTTGTGGAATAACTATTCTTGAATACCTGCATGATTGGACACTCTTATTCAAAGTTTAAATTCACACCCTAACTTCATCCAAATTAATTTTAAAGTGTAGCCAGCCAAGCCTTAAGACACAAAAGTCAAAATTCTGTTTGTTATTCACAGTAGTACCATAGTGTCATTGACTCCAGTAGGACGACTCACGTTAGTAAGGTGAGCAGGATTTGGCCTGGAGAGGTTAAGGGGAAAATTTTCAAATATGGGTAACTACATTTAGGTACTTTAATTTATGTTTAGGTCTCTGCCTATGAATTATAATCTTTACACTGGAAAGATTCAGACAATTTAGAAAGAACCAGGATTCAAAACTTCTACTCATGTAGGGCCTTTGCTGTCTTCAGCAGGAACAGGATGAGGCCCTTAGTTAGGAAACCAGGGGAAGGAATTGCCTATCAAGAATCTGTGGGCCAAACGAGTCCTCAATGTAACACACTATGTAGCACTACTGAATTCTATGAAATGACAAGATGTAAATTAGACAGAAACTGGATTTGTATTTTCAGGAACCTGTCATTTCAAATGTATAAACACCAAATGAAGTCCTCTGGTTTACAACAGAGAGTTATTATCTCAGCCCTGTTATAGGATCTCTGTCCATAAGTAATTCCATATTTCCATTGAAGAAATTACCACAAAGGCAGAGAATTCAGCTTGCCAACTTTTAAGCATCCCAATGGCTAACTTTTCATTATGTTTATAGTATGCATATAAAATATGTATAAGAAATATACTAGGGCTGTCAAGAGATTAAAAAAATTAATCGTGATTAATCACGTGATGAAAAAATTAATCTAGATTCATTGCGCTGTTAAACAATAATAGAATACCATTTATTTAAATATTTGTGGATGTTTTCTACATTTTCAAATATATTGATTCCAATTACAACACAGAATACAAAGTGTACAGTGCTCACTTTATATTTATTTTTTATTACAACTATTTACACTGTAAAAAACGAAAGAAATAGTATTTTTCAATTCACCTAATACAAGTACTGTAGTATTTTATCATGAAATCAAGTATCAGAGGGGTAGCCATGTTAGTCTGGATCTGTAAAAGCAGCAAAGAGCCCTGTGGTACCTTATAGACTAACAGACATATTGGAGCATGAGCTTTCGTGGGTGTATACCCACTTCGTTGGATGCATGTAGTGGAAATTTCCAGAGGCAGGTATAAATATGCAAGCAAGAATCAGGCTAGAGATTTAACTAACCTTGTTATCTCTAGCCTGATTCTTGCATATGTATACCTGCCTCTGGAAATTTCCACTACATGCATCCGACGAAGTGGGTATTCACCCACAAAAGCTCACGCTCCAATACGTCTGTTAGTCTATAAGGTACCACGGGACTCTTTGCTGCTTTATCATGAAAGTTAAACTTACCAATGTGGAATTATGTAGAAAAAATAATTGCATTCAAATATAAAACAATTTAAAACTTTAGAGCCTGCAAGTCCACTCAGTCCTACTTCAGCCAATCACTCAGACAAACAAGTTTAGTTACAATTTGCAGGAGATAATGCTGCCTGCTTCATGTGTACAATGTCACCTGAAAGTGAGAACAGGCATCGCATGACACTGTCTTAGCTGGCATTGCAAGATATTAACGTGCCAGTTGAGCTAAAGATTCATATATCCTTTCATGCTTCAACCACCATTCCAGAGTACATGTGTGCGTGCTGATGATGGGTTCTTCTGGAAAGTGATCCAAAGCAGAGTGGACCGACGCATGTTCATTTTCACTATCTGAGTCAGATGCCACCAGCAGAAGGTTGATTTTCTTTTTTGGTGGTTCGGGTTCTCTAGTTTCCGCAACTGAGTGTTGCTCTGATCATAATGGTCCCTTCTGTTCTTGAATTCTATGATTCTATGTGAAATATTTAATAAATTTCAATTAGTATTCTCTTGTTTAACAGTGTGATTAATCACACTGAAGACAATGGGGCTACTTGCATAAGCAAGAGGACCAGGATTAAGCCCACAGTCTGATGTTCCCATGCCTAATTTTTTCTCTCTCTTCCTGTATTTTTCTCTTCCAAAGATGAGAAAGAAAAAAATATATATCTAGGAACTGATTAATAATGCTGCTAGGATCACCTGGCAACATTTTATATTTTATAAAGGACAGCTGCCCTTTGGGCAGAAATACTCCATTCTTTTTTACAAGCTCTACCATCTAGAACAACAACAGTATTTTGTCTTAGTGGCAGAGACTGGTACTGAAAATGGAACTTGGGGGAGAGAACTGAAGCTGGGAGATGGAAGGAAAGGAAGAGATGGTGTAGGAACTTATACCACCACATAATGGATTCTATAAGATTCCCTGCTATAATGGAAGTCCATGCTGTAAGGATTGCTAGGAATTCTTTTGTAACACAACAGACTTTTATTTTTAACCAGAAGCATCCTAGTATTTCTATGGTTCTGCTTTTGAATATGAGCTCTGAAGCAAGATAAAGCTGGCAAAGCATTGCTGAAATGTTACTTTATCAGTTGGGGAACTGGTGGGGTGAAGTACTTCTTTTGTGATTTAATTCAAAGTAATGCTAAAAAGTGATGTCTCAAATTTAGGGCCAAATACTTCTCCCTTTGCGAACAATGAGACTATTTGTGTAAGTAAATATGTCTTCCATGAGATTGGTGCTTTTGTAAGGTGAGGAGATTAAATTTTCACAGTAATAGATGACTGAAAATGTGCTGCTGTGACTTAACAGTGTGGTCTAGGTTTCTAGGGGCTAAAGACCTAGAAAGTAGAATATAAGAAAGAGGTTACTGTGGGTAGTTATTATGTATTCTTATTTAACCCTAGTACAGGGCAGCAGTTGAACCCAAATGTCTGTAATTTAAGTTCAAAAATAGGCATATTTTTTAAAACAGTGAAAGACTAAAGAGACCAACATAATACTTTTCTGCGTGGGCCAGTAATATGCAGCAGAACACAAACACAATACAGTAGTGGCTGCTGGTGGCATATCGCTGCGGGACCACTATAGAATTGTACAAACATTGCACTGTTGAGGGTACTTCTCAATGTGCACTCATGAAAACTGTTGCAACTGGCAGTTATTTAGAAGCTCTTTGCAAAGAGGCACATGCTACAGATGCAGCTTGGGACTTATTTGGGTCTGTTAAGGGCTTAAACATTGCCGAAACTGCTGAAGTGTTTCTTTTCAAGGAGTGAAGTACTTTCCTGTCACTCAGGAGGCAGCAAACTACTCTTGCTATCCCCTTCCCTCCCCAAGTACATCCTGTTGTTTGTTGCTCAATAAATGAAGACAAGATAAAAATCCCTTAAATTAATGGCACCCCATCCAAAAGTGATGTAATATTTTACAAGTTAATGTATTGACAGATGATGTGGAATGTGAAATTATAATTCATATTTTTAAAGCTTTTTAACACTTCACATCACTTATGCAAATAGTTGCATCAACAGCAATCAGCAACAAAAGTGGGTAATGAGTAATGACAAATAACCTTATGCTTAATAAAGGGCTATCTCCTGCCCCCCTTATTCAGACACTATTCCCACTGACTTCAGTCTGTCCTTTACATGCCTTAGGATGACAGGATTTCACCTATCAAGAGGGAGTGGCTGATAGGGCATTCTCCAGAAGGGCTCCAGGCCCCCAGCACTTTTGGATGCTCTCCCACCTGTGGTCCGAATAGCCCAGATTTGTCAGGTTTCAGGTTTCACAAGAGGGCCCATTTGTACTGTATTTTGCTTTTGTTATTTTAAGTATTTGGTAAGGTCTTTGGAGACTGTGCAGCTGCTTTTTAATTACCCTAAATCAAAATAAAATAAATGTAAAGAAATAAATATACAATATGGACTCAACTCATAACCCCCTCTCCCCACATGCTGACTTAATGGCTTGAAACCAGTGTTTCATGCTGCCACAGGAGATGTGGAAAATACATTTCATTCCCTGAATGTGGTGGGGGTGGGGGCGCTATGTTGCAGGTCATAGCCTCAGACCCTGGGAAAGAAAGCAGTGTATCACTTACCCTAGCTAAAGATAGCCAACTAAGGAATGATACTACTTGGGAAGCTACTCATCTGAGCTGTTTGTGGGTTTCTGTTGCAACATCAGGGATGTGGAAGATTTCTCCTACTGAATGCTGATGATGAGCCATCTAATTTTGAGGGAGGGATAAATAAAGCCATCCTTTATGAAAGAGCTGGATAAACATTGGCACAGTGTTGGGTAAAAAGATAATGTGATATTCCATTTAGCTAGTCTCAAGATGAAACAAAGAGACTAGAGTTCTGGATAATAATGATGGTTCAGAGGCTACAGGGAAATAATTAAAAAAACCCAGCACAATTACAAGTAGTGGAGAAATAATGGGAGAAAGGAAATATAAATATAAACTACATTTTTTCTTGAGAGTTCAGCAACTTTTGTGTACTTCTTTTCATAGTATGACAAGATCTACACTCTCCTTTAGAGCTGGAGGCCTGAAATTACCATATAAACAATTTGCAGCAGAACCTGCAAATGCTGTAGGACATGAGCAAATGATGCATTGACTATATCTATCACAGCTGTATTTATGGTGTAGTCATTTGGAGCAGAAGTGACTTGAGCTACTGATGTAAAAGAAAGAACTGTAAAAATTGGTAATCTCCTTTATACTAAACAATCTGAAGTGGTTGGCACAGCTGATGTGTAGACTTGAGTCAATACAGAAGAATCAGCGTTTCCCCCCTCTTTTAATGCAGGTTTTTTTTTTTTAAATCAGCAATGCGACTGACACAGCCATCCTAGTTCTGCGGGGGTAGAGAGGCATGTTGCTTTTGTTAGACTTCTCAAATGTTTACTTACACTTTCCATGCCCAGAGGATACAGAATTCGCTTTTTAAAACAACTTTTTGTTTTAGAGGTTTCTTCCTTTGGAAATAATTAGCCCAACCTGCAAATTAATAATAATTGATTGTGATTGCACAGAGAGGGCCCAATCGAGGTCAGAGCCCCATTTAGCTAGGCACTGTACATGCAGATAGGGAGAGACAGTCCTTGTCATAAAGAGTTTACAGTGGTTCTCAACCAGGGCTACGGGTACCCTTGGGGGTATGCAGAGGTCTTCCAGGAGGTACATCAACTCATCTAGATCAGTGTTTCTCAACCTGTGAGTTGTGAGCCCCAGGGGAGTCATGGAATGGATTTGAGGGGGTCACAAGTCACATCTGGTGTTAGGGGATGGCAAGCAGAGCAATTGCCTGGGGCCCCACACCACAAGGATCCCCACAAAGTTAAGGTACATGTTTCAGCCCCAGGTGATGGAGTTTGGGCTTCAGACACCTGAAAGGGGTACAGCAGTCTGGAAAGTTTGAGAACCACTGGTCTCAATCAACAAGACAAAGAAAGGATGGGAGGGGAAACAGGGGCACAGAAAGATGTCACACGGCATCGCTGGAAATGAAACTCAGGTCTCCTTTGTCCAGCTCCTGTGTTTGTCCCACAGACCACACTGCCTCCCTGAGCACATAGGACCTTTATTGACATATATAGGAGGCTCTGTATAGTGCACTTGCAGGATTGGGCACATTATCTTATTCTCTAGAGTCTTTTCCTTTTCTACAAAAGAAACAATATTAGGGTAAAATTTTGATCCTCTCATTCACAGGAGCAGTCCCATTTTTTTCTTTTGCAGTCCCTAATATTGTTTCTTTTGCTTCAATGTGTGCTTAAAGTTAAGCACATGCCTAAGTATCTTTCTAAATCAAGGTCTTATTCTTCCATTTTGATTAGACTTGTCTGCTCCTTGAAAGTGATGACAGCATTCTCCAGGTGTCCAAGTGCTATTCTTCACTTCTCATCCATGACCTGGTCCTGCACCCCAGAAGTCAGTGGCTTGTAGCCAGCTCTGTTGCTATAGCTATATGGACATATGGTAAATAAGGTATAGGTATGAATTGAGGTAGTAATGCAAAAGCTGACAGATCTCAAGCCTGTAAAGACAATAGTTTAGACAAACTAACTAGGCCCAAGGCCTAAACACTTGACATAAGTAACTAACTGTGACTCAAAGCATCCTGTTTTCACACCCTACACCAGGGGTCGGCAACCTTTCAGAAGTGATGTGCTGAGTCTTCATTTATTCACTCTGATTTAAGGTCTCGCATGCCAGTAATACATTTTAATGTTTTTACAAGGTCTCTTTCAATAAGTCTATAATATATAACTAAACTATTGTTGTATGTAAAGTAAATAAGGTTTTTAAAATGTTTAAGAAGCTTCATTTAAAATTAAATCAAAATGCAGAGCCCCCCGGACTGGTGACCACGACCTGGGCAGTGTGAGTGCCACTGAAAATCAGCTCACGTGCCACCTTCGGCACACGTGCCATAGGTTACCTACTCCTGCCCTACACACTATTGTAATAATCTTTCTACAAAATATGCCTTGTGAGGTATCATCTGAAAACTAATAACTCACTGGTCAATAATAACATGGTGAAATGTATGTAGCAATATTATATGTAAAGTTATGAATTCCCCTTTACGATGTACCCTTGTTCAAAACCAGACAGCCCTGCTTAGGCAAAAGTTGTTAAACAGGTCTATCCTAAACAAAGGACTGTGTGTTTACCTCAATTTGCATATAAATACTAAACAGAACCATCAAGAATGGAGGAAGCCAAGCAATTTGCATTTTAGCAAACAAGAGTGTGAGAGGGTTCAAGGGTGGGGAAGAGCATGGACCCTTCTTCGCCACCAGACTCCATGTCGCCTTCCTCACTGCTTGAATAAACTTTACTTTGACGGGTAACCTTCAGAAGAATCCATTTCAAAGGTTCACTGCACTATAAAAAAGGGGCAGAAAACCCCAAGTTCTCTGTTTCACCTGATACGACAAGGGAACTAGCACCTTTGGGCCTCTGGAAGAGATTCTGACTGAGGAGGGGGTCAGCCACCATCTTGCTGGAAAACTGGGTGAGAAGAGCTATCTTGAACAAATCCTTGAACCAATTTTGCTAAATTAAAGTTTCAGAATTTTAGATGTGTGTTTTCACTTTTATTTGCTTGTAACCATTTCTATATTTATACTTGAACTCACTTAACATCTTATCTTCTTTTGTTAATAAACTTGTTTTACTGTTGATCTAAACCAACAGCACTGTGTTTGTAAAGTGAATGTCCGCTCCAGTTAATGTGTCAAGCTAGGGTTTTTTTTGTCTCCTTAAAGGAGTGAACAGATCTTATTATTCCTCTGAATGTTGCAGGAGATGATTGGATATGTCAGAGCACTCAGGTCTGGGGAAGTTCAAGAGTGGGGTGGGTTGAGGTCACCTGCTAACATTAACCAAGTCTGGTAAAGACAAAAGTGTGTCTGTGATAAATGCTGGCAGGCTGCTGGATTCAAAGTGGTTGAATCAGAGCTATCCAGCATACAGCACACAAAGTGCATGCTGGCTATGTGTATGTCCCAGACAGGGAGCCACAAGTAGCAGAAGCTTTTTGGGGCACTCAGGGTTATAAAACAAGTGGTGATGCAACCTCTGATTGGTCTGAATTGTAGCCTAGAACAGGACACTAAATGATAAATGATCTTATATCACAAAAGGTCACAAAATAGAATAATGTTATAAATCAGTGTTGCTAAGCTGCTTACAATTAACCACAAGAGGCCATTTTATACCAATTTTAGTTATTTGAAGTTTGGAACATCAGCAGATGTCCGACCACAAGAATGCCATGGTAACTAACTGATGTATATGCTAATAAGCTTGACATAAAACCCTAATAACGTAGGGGATAAGAGGACCCCAACATTATTAAGGTGAGAATTCAGATAAGGAAAAGGGGTTGAAACCCCTACTGAATATGCATTAGGAAAAGGGGTTTCAGTGTAACACATTATAGAAGCTGTATGCTGGTCTGTGTGCCTTGGGAAATGCCAGGATGACACCCACTGGTGATTATAGTAATGATGAAGATGACAATGAGGAAGATGATGACAGATACTTTGGGTTTCTCTGCAAGGGATGGTGTGAATAGTGCAAATGCTAGGTGACCCGTGGTGTTATCTCTCTCCTTTACCAGACTGCAAAGTCTGTACTGTTGTTCGGTTGACTAATAAAAGTAAATATTACAAAAAGAGCACTGTGTTGTCCTTGTTGTGCTCCATGGGGTTCCCCTTTTATTAATAACGTCTCTACTGTAGTGAGTCTTGGAACTGAACTCTCACAGATTAAAGTAGGTGTAAACCTTCCCCTTGGGCTGAGTAATTAATTAAAGTAATCTATAACTATATAGGCTGCAGGGTCAGACCCAAAAGCCCCTACAGAAGTCAGTGGGAGTCTTGGGTACACCACGGTGTCAATGGTCAGTGTCCAATAAGGGATTTACAATATCATTCCATCTGTTACTGCTGCATATTTTCTATTTTTTAAATTAACTGCCTTGCAAGAGAATGGAGATCATTTAATAAGAGACAGTTTACGTAGAAATGAAAAAAACAAAAAACAAAAAACAAAACAGTTTTACTTCTACCTCCTCTTTCTATTCGTGTTATTATTTTAATAATATATTAATAATCTATAGCACTGTACAATACCTTACTGTTCAAATGTATATAGTGTTATTCACTGGCATTATCCCACAGCACCTGTCAGACAACATCTTTATGGTGAAAGAATGATGAACAACTGAGTTTAAACCATCCCGTATTGTGACACAAGCCAATGTATTCCAGAAAATTCAGAGCTCAGGATGAAACAGTGTCCTCTTCTTGCTACTGTAAAATTGCACACTCCAAAACACAAACTGCTGGCCCTTCATGAGAACTCAAATTTTACTTTGTCTTCTGTGCTTTTTGTTAAAATTCCAGGAAGTTACTTATAGACAGGTTTTGTTTTAAGTTTCTTTTGTTTTGTGTGTGTGTGGGAGGGGGCATTTCTGTTTTTGTTATTTTTTGTTTGTTTTGTTTTGAATAAAGCAAAAAAAATCATGAAAGGTTCTAAATTGCATGTAATGTCTCCCTGAGAGAGTGGGATGGATTCAAAGGAATCGTTCCACTCTTCTGAGTCAATATCTACACTTAGTTTTTATAATGTACTATAAATATGTATTCATTTTTAAAAGGCTTCCCAGAAGACAAGATTGGCTTTTCATAGAGCTGTTTCAGTCTATTAGTTAAATATATGTTTAACTATTGTAAAGCCTACTATTTACCCAAGAAATTCAATAGCTCTTATAGGGTAAATCAGGTGAATTCTCACTCATACATGCTTTTTTAAATGAATAATAAGTACCTTACAGAACACAATGGCTCCCCTCTAAGAGCTTCCTAATGCTCTTAATGCTAGAGCTCTGTTTCAAAGGGAACGCATACCAGAGCAGTGATCCATCTAATCCAGTATCCAGTCTGTGACAGGGACCTGTATCAAATACTTCAATATGAAAGGTGAGCAATTATGGAATAATCTGCCCATAGGGGAACTTTCTTCCTAACATCCTTTCTTAGGGGCTGATCCAAAGCCTACTAAAATTAGTGGAAAGGCTTTCACTGACTTCTCTGGTTTTGGATCAGGTCTTTAGACATCAGCAAAAATACAGCCTTTTTCATGGAATTTTGCCTTTTGGGGATTCATGCTGTTTTGCACTAAAGATTGGTTCTGAAACAAAACTTAGCCCCAATCTTGTGAAAGTTTAAAAAGCATGATGTAGATGTCAGTGAGTATTTTTGTATTGTTTTCTTTGTATGCACAGAGAAATGTATGTGTGGAAATTTGGTAATAAAAGGCACTTGTAGCATGATGTAACCTTATACTCAGAAACACCATGTGATGATAATATACATATTTTAATGCACATTGCTATCTTGAGACTCTGTAACATCTGCAAGTAAATTAAGCAGACACATATAGCAGAGTAGCCAGGTGCACTGCAATGTCAGTTTCTCATCATTTCTATGTTTCCGAAGGCTCTATAATATTTTTGAAAGTTATATGTCAGAGTGTTATTAAAATTATAAAGAGGTTCAGTGATAACCATTTTCTGGAAAGGCCTTTCTCTTTCTTCCCCCAAGTGAAGTATCTACCTTCTGCATTCTACACTTCCTGGGAGCTCAGATTAGTTCAAGGGAAAAAAAATCTTCTGAAACCCGAAATGCAATAGCTCTAATAACGGACAGTCAGATTTTGAAATGGTCACAATTACTGTCAACTGACACACACAATGAGCCAAATCCTGATCCCACTGCAGTGAGTGGAAAAATTCCCATTTACTACGATGAAACCAGGATTTGGCCTAGCCAAACAAGCTATTTGTTTTCTAAAAATTATTTCACATCCTTTACAGAATTGCATAAATGGCTACTCTCTTGCAGAACTAATAAACCAAGATTGGAGCAAATGATATTGCATGATTGAATGAGAGTCCTTTTAATATATGGTGAGTATGGAGACAAAATGGCAAAATACAAATTCTTCTTTATTTCTCCCAATGGATTCCTTTTCAAAGACTACATTTTAAAAGCCTACATAGTACAAATAACTGAATTTTCAATGACACTATCTATCTTTTCGGTGTCTGATTAGCTGTTGGCTTTATTTATAGCTTTGAGCATGTGATAGAAACATAGGTAAGAAGACATGAATCTTTCTGCCTCAGTTGACAAGGCAACTAATACATTACTAAGTCTCTTTCATTCTTGTTCCACTTACCTGTAAACCAACAGTGTCTGTTGAATTATTTTTTATATTGAATCTATTGATGAACTGCAAAGGTTAAAATTAAAGTGTGATTTATGCTGTAATCAGTAGCATGGTGCTAGAGCACCAAGTGATCGGTACAAAATTATAACCATAAATATACTTCAGGATTTACTTTATAACCTCTGCCAAATGGCTCTATATTTTTTTTCTCCTTCACTCTCTCTCTCTCTCTTTGCCCCTCTCCCTGTCAGAGATATTGTAGGATAAGAAATGCAAATAATGTGCTGATAAAGATCATAAGCTTTCAGGTCTTGATGACTTTGTGAACAAAACCCTTGTCTATTTCTTTGGAACTCCATTTTAACTCCTACTTAAAGTCCTTGAATAAATGAATCTGAGCGGTGTAATATGTGCTCAGTTTCTCATTGACAGAGGCTACAGATCATAAAACTACCAGACATAATTCACTGCAGTTCAGTACTCTTGGATGTATCCACTAGTATCAATAATTACTTAGCC
Source organism: Mauremys mutica (assembly GCF_020497125.1). Lineage (NCBI taxonomy): Eukaryota > Metazoa > Chordata > Testudines > Geoemydidae > Mauremys > Mauremys mutica. Next base: position 87,091,979 of record NC_059080.1, read on the forward strand.
ATTGAAAGGATAAATTCTCCAAATCAGAATACAAGAGATGTCAATCAGACCCTCCTGGCCTTGTGTGGGCTGTAAGCTTTCAGCGGATGTTATGTTCGACAAGCAAAAACTACCCACTTTGCATGTACACGATCTGTACATGGGGATGTAGCATCTATCAAATAACAAGCTGTCTTTGAGAAAAGAAATGGCAGTTAAGAAATTAGTTTTCCTTATTAAACATTTTTGGAATGTTAGGGTACCATTAAAATATAAAGGCCTTAAAATTGAGACACCCCTGAAAATGCAACAGGAAAATTTCTCATGAATAATTGTTGTAATGATTCACAAATAAAACTGGGTTTGAATGAAAAAAGCCCATCAAAAACCCATTTTCGTAGGGTGTAATATACCCCATGCTGGCCTGGCAACAAAAGAGGTAATGCAGCGACCACTAGCCAGGACTGATTGGCAGCTTCACAGAGAATAAAAAAGTGTAGAAGCAGAGTTGTGGGGTGGCTGCCAGAAGAGCAAGCAGTCTGGAGAAGAAAAGTCCTGCCAGCAAGTTGGTAAGAAGCCGCCCACAGACAACACGCCAGAGAAGAGACAACTGAGTGTACAGGCTGGATAATCCTACACAACTAAGGGAAATAGGAGGGAGTTCAGGTCACGCAGGAGGAGTTGAAACTTGATTCCATCTGTCTGGTTCAAGCACCCTGAGCGGGAAGCCAGTGGAGCGGGTAGACCTACATTCCCCTACAGACTCCTCAGAGAGTTAAGAACCAAAGGATCTCTGAAAACCAGGAGCAAGCTAACCCCACCAAGTATAAGGGGAAATCTGTATGCCCAACAGGACTTCAGCTAACATCCTTCATAGCCCAGAATGGCACTACCATGGGGACTCAGTCCAGAGGAGCTGACTGACCACCCTGCCAGACCGAGCGGACTCTGTGCAACACTCTGTCTGACCAGAGGGGACGCTGTTGCATTAGCACACCTACCCACACCATATTTAAAGACAATAAGAAATGTTGCCATTAAAGATTCATAAATGCTTTCCAACTCCCTACCCATTAATAGATTAAGGGGTAGAATAGGATAACATGCTGAATATGGTACTAAAATATAAATCTGAACAATTGCTAAATGAGAAGATTAAAAGCTTTGATAGCTATATTTAATGATTTGTAATTATGCATAATGAATGAGTATAGATAAGATAACTTAGAATTCTTCTTTTACATAGAATTGCTGGTCTACTTCAATTGGCATTATTACTGACAGACAAATACAAAAGTGCTGGAAGTTTTGAGGCAGAACCACAAACTGGTAATTACCAGAAGCCTTTTTCTGGGAAGATCGAGGAACAGGGTGACACAAAACAACATGACAGAAAAACTGCATAAACAGTAAAAAAAAATGCATAAGCTGGGTAAATTGAAGCTTGCATATGGTTAATGAATGGGTTACATAAATAAATAGGTAATGAGCTAAAAGCTGACTGAAGAAAAGTTATATAATACAGAATATAAAGATATTTAAGAATTCAAGAATGTGGCCCAAAATGGAGAAACACTGGACCAGAAACTGAAGGAATGGGACTGAAGGACCAGACCAAAGGATGAGAGGGGGCAAAGGCCATCATGAAGTATACCCATCATCCACACAGTGCCCTGGAATGTGGTAACTTGAACCCACAGACTATTCCATCTTGTCTGTTATTACTGTCTGGCATAAATATATATTCAGATATTATAAGTCACAACAACTCTGTCTGAAATGGCATAAAATAAATATTTGTATCCCTCTTAACTTTGAGATTTGGCACCAGCAGTAGAATTTCCAAAATATCACAAGAGAGAATATTTTTGTAGCACTGTACTCTCAATCTGACAAGAACAGTAAAGTACAATACAAAACATGAGCCCATTCTCAATAGATTTCCAGTCCAATGTTACATTTCTAAGATGTTTGGTTAGCACTCACATACCTTCAAATGAACTTTAGTGACGATATTCAATCCAAACCTAACCAAGCCTTTGTCCTTCCATCATGTGATGTTAGACAACTGTGTTTCAGCTAGACTACATCAAATATATGGGACTGTAGTCAGCCAGATTAGAGAAGATAGAGAAGGAAAGAGACAAATGAAAAACATGGTGACATTTAAGAAATACATGTTCCCCCTCCCTACTGTTGGCTAGTTGGATGCACCAAAAGAGAAAAACATCAAAGTAATCTACTGTGGAGTGGGTGTGGGAGAGAGAGAAGCCATTCTATAACTCTTTTGCCCTGAAAGACAAAGGTACGATGAAAAGTTGCATTATTAGGACTTTGCAGAAGCTGAATGACCTAAAATCCCAGACTGCACGATTCCTAAATCTGCAGGTAAGGAACCTTGTTAAGAGTCTAATCCCTGGCAGGAAAGGCATTGCCAGCAATCGGCTAGTGCCAACCACTGGCACCAAGGGGTTAGGGGAGTAGAATTTCTGAAGCCTTAGCTAAAACCTTAAAGAAATCTCTCTCCTGATATTTGCATGTTTTAATCATGCTGAAATATATATTTGACTTTCCTGGACTAATTTAGTGCATATTTTTTAAAAAGGGAAAGCTCTTTTGGAGTGTAACCTAAAGGGACAGATTTGTTAATGATGTACTCTCTTAACTGGTAATAGAGTGATTTTCTACTTGTCCAGCACCTGTAGGAAAGGTCGAACTAATGATGAATGAACCAATTTGGGCAAAATAAGAATCATACAGAACTTTTGCCCACATTTTTCAGCCCCAGAAAATGTCGGGCAAATCTGTCTCTCCCTTTTACACTCCTATGACTCATTGCTTAATTTACTCAGGGTTTTCAAGCTGTGATCCATACCCATTCTTTAAGGAATGCAAGCAGAGCTTGTTTTTCCCCTATATTGTTGGCTGGCATCCTTGGAAGTGTAAAGCAGCTTGGACTTCTCCTGATCTTGAGTGGTTTGGCCAAGTGACCATCTCCCCATTTCCAAACATCATGTGAATGGCTGTACCTAGCAGTGTCTGTGCTGAAATTTTGTTGTATCTATTCTGTTCTAGTTCAATGGCATTCTGGGGCTTCCATTGAATTTGTTCCTTATAGTGACTAGCATGTTGCTAGAATCTCAGAGCACATGAGGATTTCTTTCTTTGCAAAATCATTGGCTCCATGGACTTTGTATGTACTTTACTGTTAGGGTGACCAGATAGCAAGTGTGAAAAATCGGGGCAGGGGGTGGGGGATAATAGGAACCTATATAAGAAAAAGACCCCAAAATCAGGACTGTCCCTATAAAATCAGGGCATCTCGTCACCCTATTTACTGTGGATGTTACTGAACTAATGATTCCTCCACATATGCCAGCCTGGCCAAAACTGCACTGTGCAACTTAAACACATAATGCTAAAGAAAGGTATGGAGTGAACACAAGACCAGGCATCAAGAACTTATGAATTCTGTTCCCAAGTCTAATATTGATTCTATTTGTGATTGTGGGCAAATCACTTTCCTGCTGCCTATAAAATAAGGATAAGACTTATCCACTTCATGACAGTGTGTGAAAGTGAATTAGTTCGTGTTTGTAAAACACTTGGAAGGTGAAAAGCACGATAGGCACAGTGCTGCTAAAGAGGTTTAAATGTACTGAAATGTGTTAAAATGATATAAAGAAAGGTAAACCTACTCAGAATCTGAGTGTTCTGCATATTTTGAATAAATTAATAGGCCCATTTGCATAAAAGTTGATCAAAGTTTGCAAGGTAACTCTTTTCTAGAGAAATTAATCACCATCTCAGGAAAAAATTGCCCAACTCTATATGAAATGTGGCTTCAGATATTGATACTCAACATTCAAATGTTTGCAAACTTTTCAAAGCAAAACTAGAAAATTATGCACAATTACATGGAAAAGAAACCAAAACTATGCACAATTCTGCAGAAAAATGCAAAAAGGCAGAAAGTGTAGAAAAACAACCATCTGTTTTGCCCAGTTTCAGCCCCGATCATAAAATGAAGTAAAAAAGATACACTTTGAGCTGAGATTTGAAGACAATAAGTGACTAAGTGGCCCTGAAGGGAGAGGAAGAGATTGGGCAGAACACAAGAAAAGTTGAAACCAAATGGTGAATCAATGAAAGTTTTAAATAGAAATTGGATGATTGATGTTCCCAGCTCAGGAAAATACTTTTGAAGCTAGAGCTTCTGCTGTAATTGAGTCTTCTTCTGCAAAGGGACTGCTAAGGAATGAATAACAGATTCATTTGCAACAATGAGAACTTCATTGCTACTACTCTGGACTTACATACAACAGCTGCTATGAATTTGTTTGAAACATGATTAGGTTTGCAACCCCCTGCTAAACTGCTGCCTCACCAGTCTTGGGACTACACTAGTTGTTGGTATTTTTTGTGTCACCTGCTGTATTCAATTGAAATTGGTGCTATAAAAGGACCCCTCATATTTTTAGTAGACTGAAATTACATTGCCCAGACATAACATGTTGTTTAGCAGTGACTGAAAAGGCACTCCACAGATCAAAAGACTGATTAAATACAGCTTTGATTTATTAGACCTTCCCACTGCTGTTGTCATTTGGGCTGCATTGGAGCATAACTTTCATGAGGATAAATTCACATTCAGACACTCATTCTTTTCTGGGATAAACTGAGTATGGAATACAAAGACTTCCTGTCTTTCAGAGATTAGAAAAACACCGTGATCATGAAAAAAGCAGCTACCTCTAAGCCTAGGACTAGGTCTTCATAGAGGAGAACAAATGTTCATTCATGACTATGGCCCACGTGTGTCCACAGAGACTCATGAAAGGAGGATCCAGCCCAGCAAGATGGGAGTTTTGCTTTAGTGTAATCATACTACACTGTGGTAGGGGTATTTTCATTGGTAAATGTTTTCTAACAATTAGAGCCAGGGGAACCAATTGTCGGGATATCTGGATTAGATCTGTCTGAAATTTTTCTCATGAAAATTTGATTAGATTTGGTTCAGCTGAAACATTTTGTGAATTTGTGTTGACTTCATTGAATTGCATCAGTTACAAAAAAATCCAACAAATCTAAATGACTTTTTGTTTCAAATCTGATTTCAATTGCATTTAAAAAAAAAGATTAAAAAGTCGTAAATGAAATGAAACATTTTGTTTTGGAGCAAATTAAACGTTTCATTTAACCTGAAACTCTTTTGTTCCTTTGCTGAAAAATTCTAAATAATTTCATTTTGGGTTGATCCCTATCCCCCAAATTTTTCAGTTTGGCCAGAAAGCCAAAAATCAGTTATTTGCACAGCTCTAATTATGGTTCTATTCTCAGTTCTGCCACTGACTCATACTGTGGTTTTATGTAAATCATGTCACCTTACTTCACTTATCTATATGTAAAGCTGTACAATCTGAGGCTTAACTGTTAGCTAGCATAGTGCTTTGAAAGTCTCACATAGATAATGATTCTACAGTTCCTACGTATTTGGAATAACAGTTTCTCACATGAATAGTTCCAATGAATTCACTTGACTACAATTCTTCCTGGCCTTTACATGAATCACGCAAAGATACAACGGTGGGAGGGGAAAGAAGAAACATACAGATTGGGCAAAACCTGACCCTTAATTATTTTTAAGGTCTGAAACTAATGATCTACACTAAATTAACCATTAAAATCCCTTCACAGATGTGTGTGCTTTCAATGTAATTGATTCCAGTTTCTCAGGGAAGCAAGGATAAACTATTTTGCAAATACAGGGCTGAGGGAACAAATTCTCAAGACTAAAAAAAATATTTTTTCAATAATGTGAAATATTTAGTGGGTTGAACACATCCCACTAATTCCCCCTGCCCCCCCCCGAAATGAGGGTACATTTCACAAAAAAGGCAAGAATCCCTTGCTGTGACAAGAGAAAAATATTCTTTCTGTACAAAATGGATGAAAATACACTAATTTGTCTTACATTATGCCAAAACTTTGGTGTGTTCACAGTGAAATCTGTGCTGACCTGCAGGAGTGGACTTTTTCCCCCCTGGATCAAAGCTACACATATTTTCATAATGCTGGAGACTAATATCCATTACCCAGACTCATGTTGCATAGCGCCTTCTTTCAATGGGGCTGCTTGTTGGGTGAAGTTCTACTCAACTTGAATAAAGATTGTAAGTCCTCTGGTTTCATTCCGAAGATGGGAATGCTTGTGAAATAAGCCAGCAGTGAGTAATGGTAGCAGAACTGGGCCCCAAACAAAGGACATTCACATCTCTTCTCTGAGTACTTTTGTGGTTTCTCAAACAGTGGTTGGGGGATGATTTTGAGATTTTCACTAAGGTTAATGAAACTGCGCCTCTGGAGCAAAAGATGTATTTAGTGCTATTCACATTTTCCCCCAAGGAACTGAGCACATTCTGTTAATCTTGAAGCAGTATTTCATTCTGGGGATTTATAGGATATTTGATTAACTATCACCACATCTGCACTAAAGAAATTCCTCTAGATGAAGATGCTGTTAATGTTACTGTGCAATATTAGTCTGAAATAAGGTTGCTAGGGGCGAGAGACAGTGTGAAAGCAGAGTCTTTATGAAAATCCCCCTTGAGGCTTCAGCTTTAGGAGTAGGCCTCACAGTCTACTCTGTGTGGGGAGAAAAAGTAAATCTCATCTCTCTAAAGAGTCAAATTCAGAGCAACTCTGTGAGGGAATCATGTCAGAAATGTTCTCAGCCAGAGCCCTCTCTCTTTGGTTTTACTGAACTAAGATAATTAAAGTCAAGGGTTTGCCTATGTGGATCCAATTGCAGGATCAGGACCTAAAAGATCCTTCAAATCTTGGTCCTACATTTCTTTACACCAAAGCATAAAGCGGATGGAGAAATAGATATTGTTGACATTGAATATAAATGAGGATAAAATAACTTCTTTCTGACCCTAGCAATAATGAGGTATATCCCTTTAACTGAACAAGTGTCCACAATGTAACTAATATTATTTAGGTGAACTTATTAAAGTAGAAGCAAGGAAAAATAATACAATTAAAAACAATATAGGATTTTCTTCCCCAGTCACTTCTTATAATTGTATTGATTTGCAATTCATCATTCTATTTAAGATTCAATATTAACACAATTGTAATGTATCAACCTTCCTCCGAAATCAATCCCATAGCCATTGCCAGGCCCCATTATGAAGTAATAGCAATGTTAATTTTATTCTGCCAAGTGAAAATTGACTGATTTATCACACCATTATAGAACCATGCTGCTCTTTGAATTTGTTTGCAAAATAAAGTGTGGCAAGAGAAGAAAACATACTAACGTGACTGCACGTTCTGCTGAAAATAGCAGTGAGAAGAAAGAGTTATAACTCACAAAAATTAGCAGTGATTTTTGGGAAAAGAATGTAGGCCAGATACTCCAATGGTGTAAATTAGCGTAGCTCTGTGAACTTCATATCCCCCCAGAAGCTTCTGACTTCATTGGAGCTACACTAACTTACAGCAGGTGAGAATCTAGTCCTCAGTGCAATATACTTTAGCAATTGGAGCAACACCATTGGATATGTTTAACAGATTGGAATTAAATTAATAATTTTTGTTGATGATGTGCAGGATGGAATATAATCCAGCTGAACCTGACATGTCTCAGCTCTGCAGGGCTAAAGGCTTTTCAATGCAGTTGGATACATGGTATAGACCAGACTTTGGCAGCCTGAACCACTTTTTATTGGCCCATTTTTAAAACCTTCCAGTTTTAGAACCTCCAAAACCACAGACTTCTCCCACTTCATCTGAAGAGAAACTCCTTTGGCTATAAATAGCAGGCAGTTACCGTCAATTGGCTCTTGCCAATTATCAGACAGAGACATAATTGCACTCACTAAAACAGTGTGGGACACAAACATTTTATAAATGGAAAGCGATTTGCTCAAATTAAGTTCTAGAAATGGACAAAGGTTCTCATTGTTTACAAACTAATTTGCCTGCACCTAATTTCAAAACTGGCTCATCCTAAAATGAATCTTTTACAGACCATTTTCATATACTATAAATTTGTCTTTTGCCCCTACTGATTGCAGAGCTAATTTACTAGTGAACAGAAGCAGCGAATAATATTACATGTTCTAAAGTATCTGAGATACATGAAAAAAGACCAGCCATTAATGTTTGGTATTATTTAGATTTTTTAATATTTTTTTTGACTGCTGGCATTATGCAAAGTGCAGTCATTTTAGTCATTGCTTCAGTTGCCACTAACTTTTCACAAGGACGTGTTTCATGGCCTGGAGCATTGCTTAATAAAAAATAAGCAAAAATACCTGTTTTTAATTATGTAAAAGGCAAAATAAGCTAACCTTTACTGATAACATATATTGAACTTGAATAAAGCACTAGCTGCCTTAGCAGAAGCCTGAGGGCCTCATGTGATACCATGAAAAATGGAGAAGAGAAGTGCAATTATAAAAATGCTGCAAGTACTACTTAGATTATAATTTTGGCCCTGTCTAATTGTAAAACATTCTATTCTACTTGGAGTAAATTACCTAGTGCATGGTGCTGACTTTTTTTGTTATACATTCAATATTTTGTGTTCTGGTCATTTGGTTGTTTCTACTTTTATCGGTGAATCCTATTAGAAGATGCGTCGATAACCTGGATAGAAACCTTCTCAGACTTTACACACAAATGGCCAGTGCCAAATAGGACAGGACTTTGAAAGTTTTAAATAGCTTTGTGTAGACATCCATTGGGAATAGACATGTTCAATAAAACTAGTTTATCTTGATACTGGAGAATGTTTATTCTCAGATCTCAAAAATCTGAGACAAAACAATGGCAATGAGAGGCTCAGTACCTGCTGCCATGCTAAAGAGAACAAGATAACATGCATTAAAGAACTGGCAACAAAGAAAATAGAACAATGAATAGAAAAAACAAAAAACAGTAACAAGGACAAGGAAAACAGGATCTGAGAAGACTGAGGTAAAAAGATGAAGCTGGAGAACAAAAACAACAGGTAGCAGATTCCTATCCTAACTATAATCCTAACTCAACCATCTCTGCACATTTGTTGGCACTTCTCCCTAGAAAATGTGCTTAATAAGCATCCCTTGATTAAGCCTCACTATACCCACGTTACCCATATATCTCTCCACATTACAATGGGATAATTGAGGCACAGAGAGCTTAATTACTTAGCCATGGTCGTTGTGAGAGCTGATACTAGAATTGAGGGGTGCAGGGCCGGCACAACCCATTAGGCGACCTAGGCGGTCGCCTAGGGCACTAACATTTGGGGGGCAGTGACTGCGGTGGCCGGACCTTCCGCTGCCTCTGTCGGGGGCGGTATTTCAGGGGCGGAACCTTCCACTGCCTCTGTCGGGAGCGGCATTTTGGGGGCGGGACCTTCCGCCACCTAGGGTGGCAAAAAACCTGGCGGCGCTCCTGGAGGGGTGTGATTATTTGGGATCGGGAAGTAATTTTCCTCCAGGTCAGTTGGCAGAAGCCCTGGGGGGTTTTCGCCTTCCTCTGCAGCATGAGGCACGGGTCACTTGCTGGAAGATTCTCTGCACCTTGAAGTCTTTAAACCATGATTTGAGGACTTCAGTGGCTCAGACACAGGTTTGATACAGGAGTGGGTGGGTGAGATTCTGTGGCCTGCATTGTGCAGGAGGTCAGATTAGATGATCATAATGGTCCCTTCTGACCTTAAAGTCTATGATTCTATGATTCTGTTTTGTGCCCCTAAGAAATACAGCCCAGAGCTCAGCCTAGGGAGAGTGGGGGCTAAAATGGCTGTTAGCTACCATTGGCCCGCCTGATCCTGAGCACTTCCAGAGGATGGAGAGAACCTGCAATAATTTAGACACCCCAGGGAACTGTCTAAGTCATGGCAGTCTTATTGGTCTGCCCTATAGGTTGCAGTATTGCTTGTATGACTGTTTTGCTCAGTTCTGGCAAGAAGTGACTCCTCCCCCAGCCAGATCTGATGCTTTCCAGGCCCCTTATGTGCTCCAAACCTTTTACATGGTGTATGGGGCTGAAGGAGGGAAAGCTAATTTGACCCTAGATATCTAGCTTTGCAAACCTATGCTTTAATCCCTATACCACAATGCTTTGCCTTTACTTGCTGTTGGTACCTGGTAATGACAGTGTTTGTCACCATGACAGTTCTTTTCTCAGGGACAGGGGCACTGCTCTCAGTATTGGTGGCTTCCTTCTTGCTTCTTGGAGAGAACCTTTGGCTCACTTTGGATTCTTTTCCTGTAATGTGACATCAATTATGAGAGTGTTGATTCTGTCCTCCCCCACCCCCCACGCCACAAGGTGCTACAGCATATCATACACCCTCAGCATTTATTGCTCTTGCTGTGGTACAGGCTTGTGCACCACACTGATTGTGCTGGTTCATGTTGGGTTGGCACTGTCTCACACTGAGGGCAGTATGACGTTGCATTGCCTCATGGAGGTGCTATCAGAGGAGGGGTAAGTTATTGTACTTAGGACTGGTTCTAGGTGAGAAGCTGCACCAGTATGGCAAAGAGATACACTAATGTGGTACCTTTCCCTATGGAGCCCCAATCAGATTTTACAGCTGCCTCCCTTGCAGAACCTCTTAGGAAAAATGGTGGCAATATTGCACTGCGAACCATCAAGGTGAACCTCTTTGTCTGAGAATTTTCACCCATGGCCTTAAATGTATTTATAGTACCCAGATTAAATACAGCATTTTCACCTTCTCTGTGGACAAATAGCCATCTCTTAATTGTACATCTTCTGTTTAATAGACTTTTTTTTAGTAAATAGTATTCTAATGACTGGGGAAATAAGAGTTTCAAATATTTGTCTGGAAGTTGTCTGCCAAAATATATGACTTTCTAGGTCTAGGAGAGTTTACCATTTCTTAGGGAAATCAGGGTATTTTACCCATATGTACCAGTGATAGAGCAGGTAATGTGCTTTCTCTGAGCTAAGGGGGTGAGTGTGGATGCTTAGATGGATCTGATTTTATGTGCAAATCTCCTCCCTCTAAACTTGGTCCCATAAGTCTCACCTCTTTTATGTCCTCATATTTCCAAGTTGTGTTCTATGTGCAACTTGAGAGGCATGTAAAAATATATGGGGCAAAATAATCTTACTGGTATAAGTAGCTTTTATTCTACAATTACGTTTAATTAAATCACAGCCTTATGATGCAATGAGATTAATGGGCAAATAAACTACTTGTCCAGTCATGGCCAACTCCCTACTTGTTATATGAGATTCTATGGTCTTGATTCTGATACTCTTAATCATGTTGAATTGCAGCCTATCCACCACAGAATTCAATGAATTGAGTAGAACTGCTAGTGGACCAAGGTATTACTTAGTGTGAGTAAGTGGATCACAGTCTGGCCCTATGATTGCAAATACCAAACTCAAATGATGCAGGGTAGTTTACACCAATTGTAGTGGCGTATTTATTTTTAAAAAAAAACACCCTGAAATGTGCATTCACTTGTTTTGAGTTTATTTGAAAGTCATTTATTTCACATAAAATAAATAAATAATCATTCAAATAGTTTCCATTGAGGCCCGATCTTGCAAAATGAGATGTAAAGATCAAGCCTAAGAGGATTACTCTTTTCAGCACTTTTGGTGAGCTACTCAAAACAGTTATGTGATGTACCAGTGGCTCTCAAATTTTTGTCTATGGAGAGCTGACTGCTCATATATGACCTGATCAAAATCGACTGAGATTAGCAAGAGTCTTTCCATTGACATTGATGGGCTTTGGATCAGGCCCATGGTACTGCATCCTACTATTTCCAAGTGTACAACAGCATTAAAAAAGCCACTAGGAATATACTAGCTATTTACCTTATGTTACTTTTCCATGTAATCAACTGCTGTAGTTTCTATATAACATGGCCAGTTGATCAAGGCTAGGCAAGAGATAGGCGGAGACCATTGGTACTATCTGTTTATTTGTCTCCATTAACAAGCAAACACACACACAAAATCTATTCCCTTCAAAATGTGGACACAGTCTATGGGAGAAGAATTCCTATTCATATAGCTCTCACTTTGTTGCAAAACTTTTGTGGTTCGCAGAACCAAAAGCTAAAATAAACTATTTGGGGAATAGTCTGATTAAGCAAATGTGCCTCTAACTTAAATTCAGAGGGGTAAAGAAATGCAGCACTTTGAATTTCTGCTAGCAATGTTCCTCCAAAGCTGGGGAACATAACACACAATAAACTCCAACTCTTAATGATTTCCATACAAACAGAAGCTCATCATTTGGAGTCTACAAAACAATGTGCCTGAGTTAAATGTGCATTCTCTTAATGCATTAAATATAGATGTGTGTATGTATCAATCAACAGGAACTTGAAACTGATCTGATATCCAAATGGTAAAGAAGTGAAGAGATAAAACTGAGAAACGGGTCTCTAAATTGTCACACAATTGTGTGAAAATTCTGTTGTCTCAGGTCTATAAGGCTGGCAGCTTTTGAAGAAAATATCCTAAATGAGCCTTGTGATTGATGAATACCACCAAAAGGAGCAAATAAAATTCTAGATTAATATTTCAAACAGCCTCACAAAGAAATTCCTGACATATGTTTCTGGGTAGCATATACAATTATTGGCCAAGTTCATTAGTGTACATGTAGCATTCAAAAGACATACGAAAGTAGATTGTAACACATGACTGATGCAGAGTAGGGTGATTGTTCCTCAGAGAAGCATGATCTCTCTGGGGCTACTCTTTGTACATGGTGGACACACAGTCTGCTCCATGCATTATGATCAAGCAGAATATTTCTACTGCGACCCAGAGTGGCAGGGGATGATGCCGTCTTTTCAGTATCCTGCTTCCCAGCTTGCAGAGAACAAAGGGACAGCCATTGTGAGCAGCCCTGAATAGCCATACTAAGGGGAGAGTGTGGGGAGCATGGGGAGTGTAGGGCAGGGCTGGGAATCATCCACCAGTCCTGCAGTGAGGTTCTTTTTTTTATAGAAACTCAATGAGATCCAATGAAATTCAGCATGTGGAGAAAGAAATGCTATGACAGTCATGTCAAACGGGACGCGTGCCATATGCAATCAAACAAGTCCATTTCCTTCTATCTGAAAGGTGAGAAAGTGTGAAGATGTGTGTTATAAAAGGCATTAATAAAATCAAAATGTTGCTGTTCTAACTGAAAATGAACTGAATGTACAATTGACTGTTTTATGGTTTATAATCTATCTATAATCTATAATGTAATCTAATGGCCAGATTCTCAGTTAGTGTAAATTATCATGTGGTGTTATGCTGAATTATATTAACTGAGAATCTGTCCCTATAGGTAGAATTTTCAAATGTACCTAAGTGAATAAAGGAGATGTAGGTTGGATATTAGGAAAAAGTTTCTAACTATATAGGTTACCTAGGGAGGTTGTGGAATCCCCATCCTTGTAGATGGGGACAAACACCTGCCTGGTATGCTTAATCTTGCCTCAGCATGGGGGTAGGGGATGGACTAAAAGACCTCTTGAGGTCCCTTCCAGCCCTACATTTCTAAGATTCGATTATTTAGGAGCACAAGTCTCAGCGATTGTCAATGGAAATTGTGCTCCTAAGTGATTTAAACACTTTTGAAAATTGTACAATTTATTTCTGAATGTATCTATAAAGTATGGTGACCTATGTGGAAACATCATAGACAGCAAAAATCCCTGGCTTTAAGAGTGTTACATTTTCTAACCTTTTCCAGGAGAGTTTCCGGTCCTGTAATTCACAGTTAGCTATTAATTCACCGAACTTGGACTAGCAAAGATGGCAAGGTCTGTTTATATTTAATACACAAGATCCCTGACTGTGGATATGTGCCAGAAAACTCAAATAAAAGCAATATATAATCTGTGAAACTGAGGTGATAAATTGAAAATTATTAGGTGACATACATTACCATGTGAAATAACTACATCAAGTGTGACACCTCAGAGTGAGCAGGGAAATGAACATCAATTTAAAGGCTGTAACAATGTAAGAAGACTCTGTTAATTAATCAGAAAAATATCCCAGGCGATATTGAAATTACCCAAAATCAGCAGCTGAGGTGTTTTACTCATTAGGTTATATACTAGCTTCAAAAACTCTGTATAGCAAGATGGCCGTGAAGAAATGAGCTAGTGACTAATGGGAAAGTTAAGGGAAACCCTCTAGTTTGATTAATTGAAAGATGAGCAGAATCCCACATCTTCAGTAATCTGCTTTAGATTGGGGAGAGGCTGTGAAATCCTGAGGGGGCACTGCTCTTGTATTAAATATGCCCATCTTGAATCTGATGTCTAACTCTACAGTATATTGCATACTTCCTCCTTCGTTATTTTTACAGCTTTGCATAATAGGATAGATCAATTCAATAAGCAACAAAAATGTAATGAAGTGCTTACCATACTGAGTTAATAATCTAGTGTGGCCAGCTCTAATGATTTTATCACAAGTCTTATGATATTTGGTGTTTTTCTTAAAACCACAGGTCCTGGAGGCATGAGATTACATGAAAATCTCAGCTTTTTTTTTTTAAGTCCTATGATTGCAGAGACCTGAGTGCACCAGAAGCAAATACAAAGAAACACCAACATTCACTATTTTTAAAAGATTGTGGAGCCTCTCTCATGATATTTTTAATGCTTGGGGTTGGGAAAGCTGGTGATAAATCTCTTCCAGTATCGTGCTTTCAGCAATGGCCAATGTTTAATGATTTAAGAGAATGGTGGGAAAAAATCATAAAGTCATAACACACTGAATCAACTATATAATGCCATAGATGAGAGGAGGAATAAAGTCCTTCCTGATCAATTACACCATGTGATTTGATTGCTTATATTCCTATTCTTAATTTGCGTAACAACAACTCATTAACATCACTAAGTTAGCCAGGTCTTTTTACATATAAATGCACCCCTAGTTTTTTACTTGACCTCCTGCAGCAATTAATGCTATAGGATGGCTCCTTACTAGGCAGTGCTAGTTACAATACTATCCAACACGAGTAAGGGCACCAGAATCTGGCCATACGTTTAATTTCCTGTCTTTGCCAATGAAATACTGTTCCAAGCCATCCGGCAGCACCATGAACATGAGAATAGACTAGTGGTCACTAATTTGGATGGCCAGATAAGAGATGGGGGACAGACCTTCAGCTAGTGTAAGTCCACGTAACAGCAGTGAAACAATGGAGCTATGCTGATTTAGACCATATGAAGACATGTTCCTCTAGGGATTTAATAAGCTGGTATAAGGTGTACTGGATACAGAGGACTAACTTCTAAAAGACATATAAGGCAAGAAAGGCATTTGGTCACCTAAATATGCAGAAGGTGCCTAGGGGACTTTCACAAGTGTTTAGGTGCCTAACTCCCAGTGCAATCTCTTGATTTTAAAATCCCACTAGGCACCTGTTTGCATCTTTAGGTGACCAAATACCTTTAAAAATCAAGTCCATAGGGGCTATCTGGTCTAAGCAGGAATTTCAGAGAGAAGCTCTTGTCTAACTCTGAATCAACAAGCAGATTGATAATTATTAATGACTCATAAATCATTACATTTGCATTCAATAATGCTGATTTGATGGATGCCTGAACAGATTCTCTTGGCTGGTGTTCTCATTATTTATTGTCAAAAGGAAAGGAGAGTTTAAACAAACCAGCCCCATACTTTCTGTGCTTAGCATGCTGTCTCTGGGACAGGATACAATAAATCCAAGGAATGTGGCACAACACACATCACCAGGATTGGGTCATCACAGTTTATCAAGCACATGCAAAAGACTGGCAAGGACATTATTGTCTAAAAGATGATGGGAACCTAAACACTCTCAATGAAGCTTGAGGAATAAATATAAAGGTGGATACAGTATTTTCAGGAAACCATAATACTGCAGTAATAACTTAATTCTGTCTGTTGCTGCTGTGCTTTGATATTAATAGCAAACAATCTATATATGTTTAACTCAAAAACCAACCAAAAGAAGTTAGGTATTGAGGTATAGGCACAGACAAGGGGCACTAATTTATGGCAAGGCAATGCAGAAGTAATTCAGATAGTCAACACTACTTCTGTGGGTAGTGAGACCTTCCAAACTAAACTCTTAAGCCCTGATCAATTTAAACAAAAAACAAAGGCTGAGTGGTATTCAGCAGAATTCATTAAGCAGAGCAGGAATTTCCTAGCAGATTAAGACAGATGGATTTTAAAGGGCCAGAATAGCAGTTGCTACAGGAAGTGATGTTGCTGATTCAGTAGGTGGCACTCTTTCTTTGTGAATCAGTATTGAACTAGTTTCCCAGCATGATGTTAAGGAGTACTGAGCTGTTAAAGGTGTGTTACCTTTTGGCTGAGATAGAAAACCAAAGTGCTGATTACTAGTGGCCATTATAAATCATATAGAAACTATTGTAAAAGTGGGATATCAAACAATTACTCTGGCCAAATTCTAACTCATGGGTCAAAACCTGAGTTAGTCCTTAGTAAGACAAACTATCACTGAAGTCACTAGAAATTAAAACTAAATAAGGTCCTCAGGATTTGGACCAAGGGAAATATATTTTACCTCCCTGCTCTACAGTAAATTTTCCTCTGCAGTTCCAGTGGGTTATGTAATGTATTCTATCTACTTTCCTAAGCTGTTGACTTGCTGCTTTCCAGTGGTTATACATTCCAGTGAATGTAATATGGTTTAATTAAATTAATGTTTGTAAAGCATTTTGAGATTCTTGGGTGAAAGTACTGTAGAAATGAAAAATACTATTTATAACACCATTAATATTATTTGTATCACCAAATATTGTCTGTATCACCACTAAGAAAAAAATGGAAAATGTATCACCACACCATGCTCTTTGGTCACATCCAGAGCTAAATCATGTATAGAGAGATGTGAGTCCACTATTGGCTTTGGGAGTAACTTAGGTAGTAGAGGCTCATACGCTTAGATCCAGAGTTTCTAGGTACAATCCTTGAAACCACTCAGTGGAGAACGGGGTGTCATTTTAAGGAGAATAAAGAGCTACGTTCCCTCATAATACCGTTCTACTCAGCACTGGTTAGTCCTCAGCTGAAGTACTGTGTCCAATTTCGGACACCAATGTATAGAAAAGATGTGAAGAAACTGGAAAGGATCAACAGGCAAGTGACAAAGATGATGAAAGGGATGGCATGCAAGCCATACAAACAAAGACTGAAGGAACTGGGTATGTTTAGTTTGGAAAAGAGGAGATTGAGGTGGGCTAAATACTTGAAAGACTGCCATAAAACAGGTGAAGAAAAGTTGTTCTGTCTTGCCACAGAAGTCAGGACAAAAGGCAAGGGGTTCAAACTACAGCATAGCAGATTTAGAAATTTTTGAATCTCAGGAAAAAGTTCCTAACTGTAAGAACCGTAGGACAATGGAACAGACTGCTTAGAGAGGTTGTGGAAACTCTTCACTGGAGGTTTTCAAAAGGAGGCTGGATAACAATGTTTATAAACAACAAATCCTGCATCTTGGCAGAAGGCTAGACTAGATGATCCTTGTGGCCCTTTCTAGCCCTATGATTCTAGCTAGCAGTCAGACTCCATACTCACCTCAGTTTAGGGTGACCAGGTGTCCGATTTTCAACCGGAATACACTGTCAAAAAGGGATCCTGGTGGCTCCGGTCAGTGTGCTCCCAGAAAGCACATAGGGGCAGCCAGAGAGGCTCCACATGCTTTCCCTGTCCCAAGCATGGCCCCTGCAGCGCCCATTGGCTGGGAACCAAACCTGAACCCGCCGCCCCAGTCCAGAGTCACCTCCTGCACCATGAACCCCTCATTTCTGGCACTACCCCAGAGCCTACACTCCCAGCCCAGAGCCCATGCCTCCTCCCACATACCAACCCCCTGCCTCAGCTTTGAGCCCCCTCCCATACTCCAAACCCCTTGGCTCCACCCCCTCATCCCTGGCCCCACCCCAGAGCCCGCATCCCCAGCTGGAGCCAACATCCCCTCTCACATCCTAACACACTACCTCAGCATAGAGCCCCCTCCTGCACACCAAACTCCTCATTTCTGGCCCCAGCCCAGAGCCTGCACCCCCATATGGAGCCCTCACCCCCTCCCACACCTCAGCCCCCTGAGTCAGCCCAGTGAAAATGAGCGAGTGAGTGAGGGGAGAGTGAACAACAGAGAGGGGGAGATGGAGTGAGAGGGGTGGGGCCTCAGAGGAGAGGCGGGGCAGGGGGAGGGTCAAGGGTGTTCAGTTTTATGTGAGTAGAAAGTTGGCAACCCTAATTCAGTTACTCAATTTTATTATATCGTTCTGCTTTCCGGGTCTTCTTCACTAACAATACTGCCCCCTGCTTCCTCATTACACACTTTGAATCTGTATTTCTGCTTTATCTGCAGATTGCACACTGCAAAAGAATTGTGCTAGTTTCTCCAGATTTCCCCATGGACTGCAGGCCCCTTTCTGTGACACTCTTCAAAATCTCTTTCTGACATCTAAAATGGATAAGCAGTCTCAGAACATACAATTGTTGACCTAAAGAAGCTCATATTCAAAGAATAGCTGCAGTGATATTTCTGCAATTTCCACATCAGTGTGATCCTATGAAATCCCTTTAGTTTCTTAAGTCAGGCCAATTAGTAGACAAACTGACCTATGATAGAGAGTGAACAGTACATGCTAGCCTTGGTGTTTTTGTATTCAGTAGCCAATGGCTAAAGTTCCAATGTCAAACACTAGGAACTCTCATGCTTCAAGAGAAAGTAACCGACCTCATGAAACAGACCAGAAAATAAGATCCAAAGGAAGAGAACTAGGTGAAGAGGTCCTCAGAGTGTACTCCCACAGAACAGAATGAGAAAACTTCACAACATTTCTGTAAACTTTCACACAGGTACAGGGACAAATTCTAATATCAGTTACACCTAGAATACAAATCTGGAGTGAGTCCACAGAAATGTTCGTGGATGAAATGGAGATCAGAATCTAGTCCACTGTCTTTCAGTTACATTTCAAAAGAATATCCAGGTTGTCAGCAACTACAGATCTTAGTTTAGAAGTATATTCAAACAATGCATATAATTTCCATGTCAGAATCCAGTTTTTGGAGGTAAGCACACTATCACAGTCAAAGGGTGTGTAACAGTGAAGATTAAATTCCCTCACATGACTATTGACATATCATTAGGTATAAAGCTGACAAATTCCTAGAAGACTCAGTGGCTGAGATTATCTGTTGTCCTAGGGCTCCTTATGCTTCTCTGTTGGTATAAAAAGGTAGTGTGTCTATCCAGGCACAAGAGAACTCATGGAGGGTGGGTGAGGTCCTACAGGTGTGGAAAAGGAGAACATAGCACCTATCTTTAAAAAGGGGAACAGACAGGACTTGGGGAATTATAGACCAGTCAGCCTAACTTCAATACTGGGAATATTCTATAACAATTATTAAATAATCAATTTGCAACCACCTAAAGGATAATAGAGTGATAAGTAAGAGACAACATGGATTTGTCAAGAACAAATCATGCCAAACCAACTTAATTTCCTTCGTTTACTGGCTTACTGGAAAGGGAATAAACAGTACACGTGATTTATCCTGCTTTTAATGATGCTTTTTCACTGTCTCATGTGACATTCTGATAAGCAAACTAGGTAAATGTGATATTGATGAAATTACTATGAAATGGGTGCACAACTGGTTGAAAAACTACTCAAAGAATAGTTATCAATGGTTTGCTGTCACACTGTGAGGAGGTATCTAGTGGAGTATGGCAGGGGTCCATCCTGGATCCCTCACTATTTAATAGTTTCATAAATCACTTGATAAATAGAGTGGAGAGTATGTTTATAACATTTGCAGTTGACGCTACTATGGGAGGGGTTGTAAGCACTTTGGAGGACAGAATTAGAATTCAAAATAAACTTGAGAAATCAATTAGATGAAATTCAATGGACAGGTGGGTAAAGTACTACACTTAAGAAGGAAAAATAAAATGCACATATATGAAAAGGGTTATAACTAGCTAGGCAATATCACTGTTTAAAAGAATCTCGGGGACATATTGCTTAACAAATCAAATATGAGCTAACAAATTCATGCATTGTGAAAAAGGCTAATATCATTCTGGGGTATATTAAAAGGCATGTCGTATGTAAGCTAAGAGAAGCAATTGGCCCTCTCTACTCAGTACTGGTGAGAACTCAGCAGGAGTACTCTGTCCAGTTTTGGGCACCAAACTTTAAGAAAGATGTAGAGAAATTGAAAAGAGTACATTAGAATGCACCAAAATTCATAAAGATACCAAAAACTTAACCTACGAGGCAAGCTTAAAAAAATTGGCTTTGTTTAGTTTTGAGAAAAGAAGACTAAGGGCAGGGGAACCAGGTAACAGTCTTCCAATATGTTAAAAGCTGTCATAAAGAGGACAGTGATCAATTGTTCCCTATGTTCACTGATGGTAGGACAAGATGTAATAGGTTTAATCTGCAGCAAGATAAATTAGGTTATGTATTGGGAAAAACTTTCTAACTAGGAGTGTAGTTGGCTTCCAAGGGCACTTGTGGAATCCCTGTCATTGGAGGTTTTCAAAAACAGGTTAGACAAACACTTGTCAGGGATGAGCTAGGTGTACTTGGTCCTGCCTCATCATGGGAGGATGGATCAGATGACCTCTCAAAGTCCCTTTTCTGTCCTACATTTCCATGAATCTATGATAAAGGGCTCTTTGAATGGTAAAAAAACCTAAAGGAATGTTGGTTGCCCTAACAGCTCCAGCATGTTTCTTGGTGAGCAGTTCAAATGTATGGCCATTCCACCAGACTGTTCAACTCATAGCACTACTAAAGAACTCTGAAAGATTTTCCTATGGAAGTGGACATAAGGGTCTTCCAATCAACACCATGATCTGCTCCAGAATTACAACAATAAATTTTAAATTATTGTAAATTAGTCCAGTGATAAGTATCATGCATGAATTAAATATCTGCAATATCTGCATATCTATTATATCAGCTTATAATATAGAATTCAAAATGACAATAAATACAATGAACTAAATCCTGAGAGGTACTGAGTAACTACAATCCCCATTGACATCTGTGAGAACTACAGGTTTTCAACCAATCTTCAGCCACAGGAAATGTATTGTGCATCTTCTGAGTACTTGTAACTAGTTCTGATGCCAATGGGTCCATTCCAAGTAATGACAACACTCCCACTGTCTTCATTGTTTCAGGGTCAAGCCTAATATAGTTGCTGGTGCTCGGCACCCTCAGGATTTGATCCAGTGACATTAAACCATCCAGAAAGACAAATAACAGCAAATGAATTCCTCAAGTAGTTTGGAGACAAAAGGCAGTTACAATGTCTCGTCATCTACTTTCAAACCATGTGCATCCATACATGGATGACAATCATGCAACAGGGCATTCAGACCACTGTAAGCTCAGCCAGTGTTTAAAATGTTCTGAAAAAAGATGGGGGGTCTATCATAAACTGGGTGCATCAACTTTAGTAAGCCAGTGCTTACAATGTCCCTCTCAACAACTCAGATTTTTTTTTTGTTATCATTATTTATTTGGGGGGGAGGCGTCTGTGGCCCCTTATGATATGCCTCTGCCTCACACACACACACACACACACACACACACACACACATGCCTTAGCACTGAACTCAGCTATGCCGGTTGGAAAGTGCCAATTAAAAGTGGGAGAATGCAGTATGCATTTACTATCCTAGTTTGTCTGGATCTCAAAAACACCACAGCTCAGTATAACTTAGTACAATCTGGCAGCCTTTGCGCAAGGAAGAATCAGCAATGGGATAACAGGAGAATTGAAGGTCAGGCATGAACTGTCATCAGAAACAAATGCAATGTCTGCCTGCACTATATCTATCTCTAGTCAATATTGTGCAACAAATAGGATAAAGTTGCAGGTATATAGTGCAGAGAAAGAAAAACGAAAGCAAAATTTCTGCTAGTCAGGCATAAAACCACATTAAAACTACCAACTTCATTAACACAAAGGTAGAAGGATTGGAGTTCCATATAACAACAACACTTGTATTGTTTATCTGATTTTTTAAGGAATGAGATCTGTTTAAAGGTAGCATTTAATGGTGTTAATGTGGCCACTATTTCATATCAGAAGTGAATAAGAATAAGAAATTTTACCGAAGGGACAACTGAGGCAATAGAATTAGCTGCTTCTGAGCTGAGGGCCTCACTCTTAAGTGTCCTTTCAATTACTGTGTGTGTGTGTGTAATCCAGTTAACAGGATTTAAAATATATTAGCAAACATCAACTATAAAGCTGTTTTTCCCTGTAAACATAAACTAAATGCTAAATTGAAATTGATTTTCTGTGGAATTAAATTACATCCATATTAATGCTAAATAAATTCATTCTGATAAATGTTTTCCATTGAATACCAAAGTAATTCATAGTGATTAGTGACTCACTGTGAAGCATGTTGCCCCTCCTTGGTAGAGATAATTTATCACATAGGACTACTTCCCTCTTCTCCCTCCCCCCTGGAAGGGGCATGGCAACATTAATGAGGTATAAATTACATTTTATTCTTCATCACTTAGTCACACCAATTAGTAAAAACAGCTTTTTAAAAAGCAAGATACTTTTTCCAGCTTCTCCTTTGCAAAAATAGGGAAGAAAGAGAGTCATGAAACAAAACCCATGTCAAACCTTGTACATTTCAATGTCTCATTCTATAAGCCTTCTTATAAAACCACAGGGTGTTTACAACTACATTTATAACCTCACAAAAATACCCCCATTACACAATAGATACTACTCAGAATCTAACTCCTACTTTCATCATTGTAATTAATATTCTTATGCTCCTAATAACTATCTCCCCAAAAGGAAAGAGAAAAGAAACCAACAAAGAATATATTCCCAAGGCACAATAAACTTTTGCTTTTGAACTTTTCAATTTGCATAGGCTTGCTCACTTAGCAACATCTATAGACATCTCTATTCTTTCCTCTTTATATCAGAATACCATATTCCTTTTCAAGGCAGAAATTACCACCCTGAACATTGACAAATATACATTGTTGAGCAAAGAATAAAATTAGACTTTCAAAACTACTACACATTTCTTAATTCTTAAGCATTCTCAATTCCTTATTTAAAAATGGAGAGAGAGAGATTTTAGCACTTTACATCAAGGATGTGTTTTTAAAGGAGCTGCTGATGGATGAAAATTGATAATGAGAACTGGGAATGGGACATAGAAACTTTCAATTTTAGATCAACGCTCAGCAACAACAGTCCAAATTCAACCACAGTGGTAATAACCAAAACATACTGCACATTTGAGAGCATTCCTGTGTTCTTTGTAAAATTAGTTGCTCATCTCAGTCCAGTTCCTACTAGATAGGTTTCCAGATCACAAATATGTGAATTTCAGATCTGTTCTCTTTATTATCTACCTAGCTATCATGTTTTCATTGTTGACAGTATTTTTAATCTTCCTTTTATGGAGGAAATGCCAATAAATGAAAGAAAATCAACAATATTGACCCCCCCCCAAAAAATTCAGAAGCCATATTTCTGACAAATAGAATATGATATCAGATTGCATGTGCAATACATACAGTTGTTACAGCTACTTTAACAATTAACAGATTTATTTCTTGAGTTGTATGAAAAATAATCAAAATCAGCACAAATTAGCATCCCGGTTGTCCATCCCATTCATTGAGCTTTAACATCATCATCTAGACATTGCCCTTCGGTGACATGGTTGTAGCATATTAATGGGAAACGTGCAGTGCTCCTGCCTATGCTTTAAAATGATGTGGTTAAATATGGGACTGCAGTCTCCAGGGTTGTCAGTTACATTCCTTCCACCCGGACAAACTCCTTAAAAAGGAATACAAATCTTGCAAAAGGAATGCAAAACTATGAGGTACTATATAAAGCTGAGTTGTGAGATAGATACATTATCCTCCTTTGTCTAATCAAGTATTAAAGTAAACTCAGGTTTAAAATGTTCTATCCATAACATTGCATTTTCCAGTAACTGATTCATTATGGAGCTTTCTGAAATAGAAATGTCATATTGTAGATGAAGTATTGTGTAAGCAGAAGAAATCCGAAATATTTGGGGCTGAATTCAGCTCTCACACCAATGTAAATAAGAACATAAGAATGGCCCTACTGGGTCAGACCAAAGCTCCATCTAGCCCAGTATCCTGTCTTCTGACAGTGGCCAGTGCCAAGTGCCCAGAGGGAATGAACAGAACAGATAATCATCAAGTGATCCATCCCCTGTTACTCATTGGCAAACAGAGGCAAGGGACACCATTCCTGCCCATCCTGGTTAATAGCCAAATCTCAAGTAGCTGCATATGGCTATGTCTACATGATGAGCTAGGGGTATGATTCCCCTCCTGACGTACACATACAGTAGCTATTATCAAGCTAGCACAAGTACAAACAGCAGTGTAGACACAGTAGCATGGGTAATGACAGCAGAGGCATGGCTGAGCCATGCCAAGTACAAATCTACCTGAAAGAAGTGGGTTTGTGCTCGGCCCTGTTCAGTGATGCCTCTGCTGCCACTAGCCATGTTCCACTTCTGTTTATATTCACACTAGCTCCATAATAACTGGCACAAATATATGTACATGAGCTGGGGAATCACACACTTAGCCTGTAGTGTTGCCATAGCTTTAAAATCAGTGGAGTTATGCCAGTATAACTAGGAACAGGTCTTGGCCTCTGATCTTTTCATAAGGCTATGTTTGTTGAAAAAGAGTAGGAGAAATGTAAACCCTGAGTATCCAGAAATGAAGTGACATTAAAAAATTAATCATTCTCTTTTTCCTTATCCCCATCCCCCACATTCAGAAAAAAGAGGAACCTTAATAGTGAACTCAGCAATGACCTCCCGAATGCACGTAATGTGTTGGGTTACCAGATAGTAACAGTGAAAAAAATGGGACAGAGGTGGGGGGTGGGGGTAATAGGTGCCTATATAAGAAATAGTCCCAAAAATGGGACTGTCCCTTTAAAAATGGGACATCTGGTCACCCTAGTAATGTGTGCCAGTCTGATGTGCTCACCTGTTGATATAACTTATATAAACATGTATGAGGCCACAATGTTTTGAGTGCAAGTTTGATGAAACTGGGGTATGTATTGCCTTTGGGTATTGGAGATGAAGTGAAAGCCATATAGAGCACTGGAGTGTTGTAGACAATATGAAGGTGGAAAGGTATGCACAAGTCTTTCTCCTTAACTCCTTATTTCCATGCCTTTAAGTTTTTTGGTGGCTGGAGTACATGCTGCCACAACCTGAACTGTCACTAAATGTAGTTTTAGTTTGTTATACAGAAGAAGAGGCCTGTTTTCTATCCAAGATGATATAATGATTGGGCCAGATGCTGATACAGTTATTCAGAGGTTCTTAACTTTTCCATGCTGTGATCCCTCTCCTTAAAGATTTTCAAGACCTTGCTCCCATCTATCCATAGAGAAAAAGAGAATGACCACACACCCTTGAAATCTATTTCCAATTTCCCTGAGGGTTGTGAACCACCAGGATGGTAACCTGTACCCTTATTCAAATTTAAAAGCACCTTACCTCCTAAGTGATCCCATTGATTTCAGTGCAGTAGGTGCATTCAGTAAGGTATTAGAACCTGACCCATAAATAATAAAATCTGCATGGAAAGCTAATGAATCCAATATGTTCACAGACTAGAATCTTAACTGGCAGATGAAACAGGATGTTTGTGGTTTTGTCAAAGAAGATTGTACTGGAATTTAGTTTGAGGTTTCTTTGATTGTTTTTGATAAGTAGGTATACTACAGCCATAATCAGATAGGCACTTAAGTTTTATGCCATAGACGAGTATTGTTCAAAAGGAAAATTCCTCAACAATTCCTGGCTTGAAGGAAATTTGTCCCGCATTTTGTTGCATGTATTTTAAATTTTATAGATCTAAACAAGTGTGATGTAGAAATATAACAATTCTGATATAGGGTGAATATTCCCCAAAACACCTAAAATATATAGCAGTGAAAATAGAGTATAAAATACAAAGTCTGAGGATGTCTGGAAGGTTAATTTTAAAGGACCATAAAATAAAAAGCAGCTGTGATGAAGAAGAGATCAGCAGTTGAAAGAGGAAGAGAAGAGGACACGGCTTCTACCCCTAAATCATACATGAGTTTATATGGTAATTTGTAGCCTTGGAGACAAGGGGTTGTCAAAATAAATAAGACAGGGAATTAGAACAGTGTAAAAAGGATTTACTCTAGGAACGGAAGGAGGGAAGACAAAAGGTGGAGAAGAGGGAAAGAAAAGGGTAGGAAGGAATGCAATGAACTATAAGAAGTCAATTTGGTAAATCAGACCTTCTTCGTTTGGAGAATATGGAGTTACCCTGTTACCACTGGAAGTTAACATGTTACTTACTGAAGGTGAGAAGTTGAAGCCAAAGAATCATGGGATTTGTCAAAGGTCATCAATAAAAAGATAGATAGCCATGTTCCCCTCCTGACTGTCTGTCCCTAAATAACACTGCATGCAAATCTAGATAATTAATTATGGCCTAGGTGACAAAGTAAATGAGGTCTGAGCAAGGAAATGTCAATACTGGATTTGGAAAGGATTGATCTGATCCAAGATCAAGTGTTTCCAGCTTCCAGTATGGAAGATGCAGCTGTACATATAAAACAGGTTTTAATTCTGTTAAGAGTATGAGACCTGTTGCGGAAAGTCTGTAAATACGAAGAAATACAAAGGTAGGGTATATCTAGGCCCCTTGAAAGTTACAACATACAGGAGCTAGAGTAAACTGCTATTTTATGTCTACAGGTACTGAAAATGTGTCTGTATCTTTTTAACCAAGAGGGTTCATTCATACTTATTGTCAGAATCTTTTACGTGGAGAAGGATTGTCATCACTAGTTGCAACATGATGCAATAGATGGTCCCTGGGATATTCTGGAACTCAAAATAAACAAAGAATTATTTAATCCTATTCTATTCAGGTTCTTATACCACATTCAATACTGTAGTATTTGAGCACCATCCAGTAGTGCATTAAGCAAGGTGACTAACATCTGTGACTTGTGTGTTCTCTCATTCTCTCCACAGAGTTAGACATGTGAGCAATGTAGTATCTTGTTTTGGTAGGCTTTTTTAGTTTTCTTTTTGATTTTCTGGTTGTTGTTTTTCTGTGTGCATGTCTAGACACACAGACACACACACATAATCTTATGTATTTAAATTAGTGAAGACACGTTCAAAGAAATGAGCCTTGCACTTGGAGTGGAAGATGGTGAGATTTGTGTTGATCATTAGTTTCTGGGGGAGTTCATGCCACAGAGTTGGACTAACCCCCAAGAAAGTTTTGTCTGCTGCACAGATGAGCTTTACCTCTGTTGTAGAGAGCTCCATTGTATAGGGTTGCCAACTCTGACTGAAGTTATTCTGGGAGATTTTTCCCCCCAACATGACGTAATGTCATTTTCTTAAAATATCCTATTAAAATCTCCCAGATTGCTATCAATAGTCACTGGGAGATTGATGCCGATTCCAGGAGACTCCAGGCCAATCCTGGAGAGTTGGTAAACCTACCATTGTACCAAGGAGAGACATTGTTGACCATGCCTTCGTACCAGAACTTTAGGCAGTCTTTTAGATATTCTTGGCTCAGGCCATGAAGCACCTTGAAGATAAGGACCAAGACCTTGAATTTGGTTCAATATTCTATTGGAAGCCAGATTTGATATTCTCATGGTAGTCTGTGTAGCTGAGGATATGTGCACTAGTTGGAATTTCTTAAGTACTGAAGTCTTCATGCCCAGGTTTATTGCTCTGCTGTACTCCAGTAGACAGGTGAACCATTCAGAAAGGTTTATAGTCCATATGTGTCCAAGGAGAGGTCTATAGGTTTGACTTTTAATCCTTATTCTGATATTGAATCCTTCTGTTGTCTGGTGCAAGTCATGAGGATATTAATGGGGACATTAATTACTCCATTTAGTAATCAAGAACTAAATGTACCAATTCTGTGAACAACAGACAGGGCACACACAAATGGAAAATGGACTGAGACTAGAGCTTGTTAGAAATTTTTTATCAAAAGAGTTTCCCATTAAATTATGATTTATCAAAACTGATTTTTTTGTTTGTTGCATAATCATATTGATTTGGACTAAATTTCCTGTAGATAAAAATATTTTGAAATGAAAACAACTTTGTTTCAGAAAAATTCATTTTGGAAAAAATTGAAAATTTTGTTTCAAAACAAACTTTTAATTGGAAAATCTATTTTATTTTTCTCAAATTTAGATGATATTTTATTTATATTAAGAGAACAGATGTTTTCAAAGTCCTTGCGTTAGCCTGCAATCATGTTTCTATGACACTGAAAACAGCTTCTCTTCTGATTAGTACACTGTGCTTATCCACTTTGATCTAGAAAATAAGATAAGATATTTCAATCAGTACTAAGTAGCAACAGCCCTTACTGATTTTTAAAATATATAAAATGAAATAGAATATTTTACTTGTACATTATATCATAATGACATTAATTTTATATTATAACATGATATGCCATCTGATATTATGCACTAATATTGAAATGTCATGAAATAATGTAAAATACTGAAAATAATATAAACATGAATAAGCAACATTTTGAAATAAAAATTCTGGTTTGAAATAAAATTTCATTTTTTCTAAACCAAAATTTTCATAATTGATTTTTTTCAAAAAATTTCATCTCACATGAAATTTCAGAACTATTTGGTTTTTGTTCCAATTGAGAATGAAATGTCAAAACTTCCAGTGAAATGGAAACTACAGGTGTTCACTGGCTGTGAGACCCATCACTACTTGTGTAAATAATTGCTCACAAGTGCAAGTAAGCTGTTCATAATCTGGCCTTCAGAATTCAGGTGGATTGTCCTGTCATGTAAGCAATAATTGAAATTATATGGATTTGGTCATTATCTGGGGCTTCAAAAGTATTTGACACTGCCCCATTCTTTTAAAATGTTAGTGACATTCTGTGATTTTTATTAAATACCTGTTATGTTTCTTTTTAATTTGTCACACAAGAGACAGCACAGGTGGCAATGCAGAACAGCAGGATTAATCTGAAATAGAAATAAGCTCTAAGGGCATTATCCTTCTGTCAATGTTTACACAAAATCCCCATTGACTTTTATAGGAATTCTTGCTACTTAATGATGCTAAGCTTTGGCACCATTCTTTTTTTTCCCCTCGTTCACATGCAAAATATTTGATTGTC
The DNA here is from genome assembly GCF_020497125.1 of Mauremys mutica. Classification (NCBI taxonomy): domain Eukaryota; kingdom Metazoa; phylum Chordata; order Testudines; family Geoemydidae; genus Mauremys; species Mauremys mutica. Next base: position 87,121,267 of record NC_059080.1, read on the forward strand.
AAGAGTAGTGATTCTGAAGAACTTGTTAAGAAATATGGAAACAAAAGTCACTTTGTAGGAATTACTTATAGGTGGCTTAATGCTTTGCATTACCCCCTCAATCTCAATCTTGAAAAAAATGGGGAAAGAATTTAGCCTTACTATCACTACAGAAATCTGGGAGCATGTCTGGCTTAATGTGAAACAGGCTTCAAGGACTTTATCCTTACGATTCTTCTAGAACAAGATATTAAGCGGGTAATATTGGACTCCAGAACATTTGTTGAAGACACATTGATGTTAGCAGTTAACATAAAAAATGGATTGCAGTAATTATTTTAGTGGCCAAAAGTTATTTTGAGAAAATCTAAATCTGCAGCTCCTCCCTCATACACAGACTGGCTTAATGAGTTCACTATTACTGCATTAATGGAAAAATGACTTTAATAAAAACACTTGGAAAAATATGGGGATGTCTGGTCACACATAAAACTATTGCAAACTTTTGCAGTTGAGTATATTTAGTCCCCAATACTCATAGGTTATGTTCTCACTTATTTAACTTTTTAATCACTTTAATAGCTGATGCCCTTCATAACCTCTACTGATTCAGGTTTTTTGGTTTGTTTTTGGTTTCTTTTACAGGTGTTACAAGTAATGAATGTTGAATTTTGTTTTTATATGCTATTTCCATCTTAAGCGTGTATTTATTTATGTTTTGTTTTATGTGATTATAGTCTATATTAAAAAATAAAGTTAAAAATGATCAGAAATTTGATAAATCCACTCTCTTATTTCTACCGTGCTTTGGTATGTCTGAAAAAAAGATCAGATATAATCACTGCAAAAACTACTACTAAATTCTAACTATCTTATGTGTCCATGGGTCACAACAGTACTCTTTTTTGTTTTGTCTTGTTTTTTTTTGTTTGTTTTTGGGTTGTTGTTTTTTTTTTTGCTACCCCCTACAAATGCATTGCACAAGGTCATTAATTATGGAGATATCAGCGAAGGACATCAAAATGTCAGACAGGCATCATCAGGATGGAATATATCAATAGTCATTAGCATTGTCCAGAGGAGAGGGCAACAGCTAAGCATTAGCAGAATGGCTATAGCTTAGATCAGGGGTCGGCAACCTTTACTATCAAAAGAGCCATTTTGCCCCCTCTTCCACTAAAGAAAAATAGTCTGGAGCCGCAAAACATAACACTGCTTATAAACTTTTAAAAGTTTGAATCTTTTTTTAATTTTACCTGTTACAACAACAGAATACAACAAACAGAAGTGCAGTGTGCATGTGTAGGCCTACTTTGAAATAAATTAAACACTGAACTATGCAGGCCTTTTTGAGTCCTTCCCGTATTTGTGTAAAATTAAAATAAAACGTAGCCCACTTTAATATAAAAAAAACATATAGTTGCAGCTTAGCAGTTTTAAAAAAGTAAACATAAAATTAGGAACGTTTTTTGACAAGTCCATTTCAGTGTGCTCTCATCTTCTTCGGGTTTCTTTCTCGGCCAGCAATCAACCGAAGCACCTGAACATACAATAAAAAACTACATCAGCTCTGGGTCTGAAATAAATGTTTTTTTCTGAATAATAATAGCCTATTAAATGCTAGTGTTCTCACCTGTTTAATGTGACTTCTGTTTCTGAAGCTCGATGCTGATCTTCCCTATGTCGGGGCCGTAAGATGTGACTTTGATCTTCACACAGGACTGTAGGCTCTTATTTGTGAGGCAGTAGCGATATTTGGACTTTATGAAGTTCATGCTCGAGAAAACTTGCTCGCATAAGTATGTTGAGCCAAAGATGGACAGGACTCCAAATGCATACTTTTTCAAGTTCATATACGTGTCGGGAATGGCACTCCATGTTTCAAAAACAAGTTTGTCGGGTTTGGGGAGGTTTTCAATATCATTCCATTTGTGCTCTTTAGCGAGAGTGGCCTTCTGACGGGCGACTTCTTCGAGATCCGCTGTCAGGCTTTTGAACTTGGACACCCATAAGTCTTTATCCGCTATGTCGGCCAGTTCAATTTCAAGATCGGGCTGACTTATCCCTGTGAATGCGGATATGTTCAGTAGGGATGGGTCGATGTCCAGCAGTGTGACAGGGAAGGACAGAGTGTTTTTTTTCCTTTCTGAACTCGCTGAATCTTTCTCCAAATGCAGCTTGCATTGCCATAATTGCACGGTGTAAATAATCACAATTTATGTGATTGTTCTCTTCTTTGAACTCTCTCAGGGAGGGGAAGTGAGAGAGCGTACCTCTCTGTACATCTCTGGCAAACACTGTCATCTTGCGCTCAAACGCCAGAACATCCTCCAGCAACTGCAGGGCCGTGCTTCCCTTTCCCTGGAGATTTTTATTCAGCGTGTTTAAGTGACTTGTCATATCCACCATGAAATAAAACTTTTCCAGCCAATCGAGGTCTCCCAGTTCGGGATAGCTGAGGCCTTTGCTTTCCAAGAAGGTTTTCACATGTTCCAGACAAGCAGCGAAGCGTTTCAGCATGTCTCCCCTTGACAGCCACCGAACTCTGTTGTGCAGCAGGAGATCCAAATATGCGCTCTCGACTTCATCTAACCATGAACAAAACTGTCGGTGGTTTAACCCGTTTGCAATTATTTTGTTCACTATCATAATAACGAGGTTCATCACTTCTACACATTCAGGGGGGAATGTTTGAGCGCACAGTGCTTCTTGGTGCAAGATGCAGTGAAACGTCATCAGCTCTCGATCCAGTGACTTTTGAAGTAAATTCACAAAGCCCTTCTGTGCTCTTCTCATACTGGGTGCACCATCAGTAGACACTGACACCAGGTGAGTGGTGTTTATTCCTTTGGCTTTTAGACAACTCAAAACAGCCTCACAAATGTCCTGTCCCCGTGTTTGGCCCTTTAGCGGTATGAGTTCAATCAGTTCTTCCTGTGGCCCATCAGAGTTCACATATCTGCATAAAAGTGCTGTCTGCTCAATATCGTTTACATCACTTGACTCATCACAGGCAATTGAATATGCTTGAGCTGAATTGATGTCATCAATTTGCTTACTGGTGATGTTTGTTGCCATTTTAATGGTCCTGTCCTTGACGGTCTTTGCATTTCTTTAATTTTCTGAATAATTTCCTGTTTGTTTTTGAATTCGGAGAATAGATGCTCTGATATTTTTATGAACAATTCTTTCATGTATTCTCCGTCTGTGAACGGCTTCCCCCTCCTTACGATCTCATGAGCTGCCACAAAACTAGCAGCTGTAGTTGAGTTTGGAGAGTTGATCCACTTCTTGAAAGTATGTTTGCTCTGCTCAACTTTCCGTAGTAGTTCCGAAATCGCTCTCTTTCGCCCATCTTCAGTTGGGTACTTTTCAGAAAATGCTGAGTGCTTGTTTTGAAAATGTCTTTCAACGTTACATTTTTTGTTGTTTGCTAATTTCTCGCCACATATCAAGCACACAGGTAAGCCAGCGCCGTTGGCAGTGAAGGAAAAGGAATCTGTCCATGCAGAATTAAACTCTCCATTTTCTTCTGAGATTTTTCTTTTTTGGGATGTATTCATGGTTAGCTTACCGCGGGGGTCACACACTCAAGAAGCCGCCTGCAGGTAAAGGCGAGGGCTATAGACGTGGATCTGACGCATATTTTAATTGACAAATTATAAAAACTTTTAAAAAATTCGATGTTAAAGTATCACCTCGAACTCCAAGATAACTGTGCAACAAAATAAACAAAAATAAAATAATATATACATAAAAATTAAATTAATAAATAACCGTTATTCTTTTTTTTTCTTTTTTTTTTCTTTTGTCAAGGCCGAAGGGAGCCACAACAAGGAGGCTGAAGAGACGCATGCGGCTCCGGAGCCGCGGGTTGCAGACCCCTGGCTTAGATAAACAGGTAAGGCTCAGAATGGCCTGGAAACATGGGACCAAAATATAGAAGAGCCAATAAAAAGCCTTTGCTCACCTTGTAAACTGAAACAAATTAACAAAATGCAATAACTTATTAAAAGCAACACCAAATAAAGAGCACGGTTCTACTGATCTGCCCATGAGACGGAAACAGTAGTAACTGTTCCTGGAGCACCACTATTAAGTTAACCTGTGGTGCCAGCCATGCCAATTTTCACTCTATTGTCCCCAATACATCCATTTACAACATAATTATCAGTTATATACACTGTTTCAAGGCACATCTGTAATCTAAACTCATGTGTGCCTTTTAATAATTTATTTTCATCCCATAAAATCTAGTTTCTCTTGTCTCATCAATATGCTTGGTAACATGCACTGCCAAGTCAGACCTGGCAGTATTTAATGATGTTATATTAGTGTGACCTCTTTATTACACTCTCTTCTGTTTAACTTAGTAACAACAGACATTTGAGCTTTGATAGACAGATAGATCATTTTTTCCACAGCTGTTCATGGGGAAAAGAACTTCTTGTGGTTCTGAGAAATTCTTAATGAGATAGACACTCAATAATGAATTTACCATAGAAAGAGAGAGTGAAGGCATATTTGATTAAAATGTTATTAAATAAACAGTTAGTTCCTTTCTGGGCTGCCCAGAAGATTCAGGGGGCCTGGGGACTTTGGCGGCAGGGGGCCCCCACCGCTGAATTGCTGCTGAAGACCCGGCACTTCAGCAGCAGGTCCTGGGGAGGAAGGACCCCCCGCACCGTGGGTCTTCAGGGCACTTTGGCGGTGGGTCCCGGAGCAGAAGGACCCCCGGCTGCCGAATTGCCACCGAAGACCCCGAGTGGAAGATGCTCCGGGGGCCCGGGCCCCGCGAGAGTTTTCCAGGGCTCCCAGAGCAAGTGAAGGACCCCTCTCCAGGGGCCCCAAAAAACTCTCATGGGGGTGCCTGTGGGGCCTGGGGTCTGGGGCAAATTGCCCCACTTGCCCCCCCCTCTGGGCAGCCCTGGTTCCTTTTAGACTTGAGTTGGAGAATCATTGGGAATGTCACAAACCAAATACTTCTGTGTTGCCTAATCATCCAATAAAGAATGTAGAACTAATTAAGCATTATGTCTGACAGTATGATATTTACAACATCACTATACACTCACAGCCAAATCCTTAGCTGATGTAAATCAGTGTAGCTTTATTGACGTCAGTGGAACTACACCAATTTACATCATGTAAAATTCTGGCACGCTTGTACAGTGATGTAGCTGACTTGTTTCCTGAGATCTTGCTCCAGGATCTGTGACTGTATTATATACAAAGGGGTTTAGCATGGTGGTGGTTAGAATAAGATATAATTAAAGATTATTTTGTTAGTGGGATATGGCAATCGTTATTGTTGTGCCTCTGAAGACCATGATAATGCAGACAAGTATGTAGATGGAACTAGAAGTAAGGATGTCAGATTTATTATGTTTAATAAAATCTAATAGAAGTTATGCAAATGTACCTTATGAAGGTGTCTTATTCTGGAATTGTTTATAGACAATATTCATACAGGGTGTGATAAATTAAGTGTGTGGGGCTGGTAGCTCCCCTTTATGGACACCCAACCAGCCAGTTAGCTGTAAAATCCCTCTTGGTAGCTGTTCTCTGCTTGCTTTACCTGTAAAGGGTTAAAAGTCCTCCAGGTAAAGAAAAGGAAGTGACCAAAAGAACCAATGGGAAGGTAGAACTTTTTAAAATTGGGAAAGAAACTTTCCCTGTTATAGGTAATAATTGGAGATATACCTATCTCCTAGAACTGGAAGGGACCTCAAAAGGTCATTGAGTCCAGCCCCCTGCCTTCACTAGCAGGACCAATTTTTGCCCCAGATCCCTAAGTGGCCCCCTGAAGGATTGAACTCACAACCCTGGGTTTAGCAGGTCAATGCTCAAACCACTGAGCCACAGGGAGGAATTCCCAAATGCTCCTTCCTGGGTTCAAGGGTTTGGGGTTTTTTTGCATTTGGGTGATGGCAGCATTTACCAAGCCAAGGTCAGAGAAAAGCTGTAACCTTGGGAGTGTACTACAAGCCTGGAGCGGCAAGTATTACTTTTTAAAATCCTTGCGGGCCCCACCTTCTGTACTCAAAGTGACAGAGTAGGGATTCAGCATTGACACAGGGCCAAATCCTATCATCATTATTATTCAGTCTTTAACTCCACTGATGTTAATATGAGTTTTCTCTAGGATTTCAGGATTTGGATAGTACAGTACACTGATATCTTGTCTTATCTAACATTTATACATACTTTGATATATCTACTATTTTTTGAAGTCTGCTTAGGCTAATAGCAATTCTGTATAGCACTCTGTAGATTTCTGAGGTTTCTCTATTTTATTATTTCATTCTTATAATTGTATGTCATTGTTCTTGAAACAGAGGGAAAAGAAAAAAAATAATAGATCCTTCTTAACAGGGACTCTAAAAACAGAAGTAGTTATAGTCTGATTATGCTGAAAGAAGTAATTGAAATCTTTAGTAATCCTCTGGAAAAATTCCTTTACATTTATTAAAGGTTTGATTTGAACCTTTTAATATGTAGAATACCATTTTCAAGAGAAGAAAGCAGAGGAGGTACTGAAGATAGAAATAAAGAAGGTTAGCCATAAGGTTTTTTTCCCCACATTGAAAGGCCTGAAACAGGATAGAAAGCAAAAGAATTCAGACATAGCTTCTCTGATACTTATGAGATGTGATAATTTAGTTTACACAAACAAAAAAAAAAGTTAAGGCTGTCTAGAGATAATAGAGTGCCAGATTCTGATCTGAAAAACAACAATGTAAACCACAGCAAATTCTGTTGGTGTCACTATAATTGCTTGGAATTTATGCCAGTGTAATTGAAATCAGGATCTGGCCAAATAACTTTGATTTCTGGAGAAAAGATAGATTTTCTTTCATTTAAATGGCATTATTATTAACCTGAAGGCTGTCAAAAAAAGACACACTTGCTTTCATCAGCATTAAAATGTGATGTTACTTCAAAATGACAGTGGTAGTATGTTGTCTTTTCAAAGGAAGCATGAGCAGATTAACCATGATTAAAAAGGTTGGTAAGAGAGAGGATGTGTTAAAGATCTCAGCAAAAGAAATCCTGGCTCCCTTGAAGACTACAGAAGAGCAACTGAAATCTCTTCAATGACTAAACATTTCCAGAACATGCTCAGAGCAGTCAGGAATAAAACTAATAATTATGTGTGTGTATATATATAAATATATTGCTAAAAGTTTCTTAAAATACTGCTTTCCTTCCAAAAATCCATCTAGCAACTAAAATTAAAATACATGAACTAGATTAAGAAAAGTGAGAATGATCTGGACCTCAGCAGTACTTTGAATTGATTCTGATTATTTTCAGTTTGAAAGAAAAACCTCTAGTTTTACAATTTCAAACAACTGCACACCTTGTATCAAGCAGGGTCTCACCAGGTTTGGTGATCTCTGCTGTGGGAGGAGCTGCTTTGTTTGGACTGTGACATTTCTAGCTGAGCTCTTCCTTGGGTCAGAAAGGAGACGATGCAATCTATGGCATTGTTGAGCCAGAAAATGCATGGAGACCATAAGATTTGATTACAGGAATCCAGAAGCCAGCAAAGAGTGTGAGAGCTAAGACCTACAGCAGAGGGTGAAACCTTGGTTACACTTAAGTCAATGGCAAAACTCCAATTACTCGAATAGGGCCAGGATTTCACCTGAGATACCTTTTTAAAAATTGGTTATGGTGAAAGTTTTGGTTAGACTGGGAAGTAGAGGAGAGGGGAGTAGAACATAGAAAAGGGTGTGACAGAAAGAAGACTTCCAACAGCTGAGATAATAATTTTAAAACTCAGGAGTTCTCTAACTGAAGCAACTTGTGAACCTGCATTTAAAGACCTAAGCTAGATTTTTTTTTTTGGCGGGGGGCGGGTAGAGGGGGAGTTCAAGTTCTATAAACTGGTCAAAAAGCAGCAAAAATTGTTTGCAAAAAATACGTCCAAATTTTATATTTTCAAATATGAAAAAAAATAATGACCCGCTCTAGTTTGTAGAACTATTCTTTGAAAATACAGATTTTTCCAAGATGCTACTTCTGTTACAGGGTCTTTCAGCTGGCATTCTACAGGGCGTTGACCCTTTCTTCCTCCTGCTGTGGACTCCTTTGAATGGCTGCTTTCACCAATTCTCCAGCTGTGATAGAAACAGTTGCCCAGAGTCAGAGATGCTGCCAAAAGACTGGGGAGGAAGGATAGTAAGTTCCCATGATATATTGAATGGGAAGATGTAGAGCAGTTTATATCCCATTTTCAACAAATGGTGACCATCAGTACATTGACTGGCCCCAAAACGAATGGGTAATTTGTTTATTGACCATGTTAGCAGGAAGAGAACTAGGAGCCTAAGCAAATGTTCACTAAGGTCTAGGGGATTATTTCTATTGACTTTACAGTGTTCTGCGCCCAATTCTTTCTATCATAGTATTTTAGCTGTTAGAATTTCTCATTCCTCCACTCTACTAAAGGAACACATTTTATAGTTCTTAGCAAGTACTTAATAGGCAAACAATAAAACATTATCATCAATATCAGCTGAAGAGGTGATTAGAAGGAGTGTTACAAAAATAGAATGAAGTTAGAAAACATTGCTAGAAGTGTAGGGAAAAGCTAGTCTTCATTTAAAAACCAAACACTGTTTTTCCATTTCTTTTCATCAAGATATTTCATCTTGACAAGCCCTTTAGCATATATGTCTCAAAACTCCTGAGTCCTTGTACTTAATACAGTCAAGACCCTAAGCTCTAAACTGTCATATACCATTAACATGTTTCAGATGATTTCTCTTATCTGAAGGATGGTACCTCCCAATCGTGCAGATTTTACCTGATATTTCTGTTTGGTTTCATCATCCTAATATATGATCTTTTCTCATCGATCCAGTCCTTTGGAACTATAAGCAGACAATAACAAAGCATTAACTTCACAGTGACTAACTGTCTATTATTCCATGTACCTGGGATGTAGTACTAACCGTCAACTAATGCTTTTGAATGATGACTGTCAATTAATTACAGTTCACTTACGCGATTAACTCAAAACAATTAATAGCAATTTAAAAAATTCATTGCAGTTAATCAGTTTTAATCACACTGTTAAACAGTAGAACACCATTTGAAATTTATTAAATATTTTTGGATGATTTTCTACATTTTCAAATATAGTGATTTCAATTACAACACAGAATACAAAGTGTGCAATGCTCACTTTATATTATTTTTTATTATAAATATTTGCACTGTAAAAATTACAAACAAATAGTATTTTTCAATTCACCTCATACAAGTACTGTAGTGCAATTTCTTTATCATGAAAGAGCAATTTACAAAGGTAGATTTTTGTTTGTTACATAACTGCACTCAAAAACAAAACAATGTAAAATTTTAGTGCCTACAAGTCCACACAGTCCTCCTTCTTGTTCAGCCAATCGCTAAGAGAAACAAGTTTGTTTACATTTACAGGAGATAATACTGCTCGCTTTCTATTTACAAAGTCACCTGAGAGTGAAAAAAGGTGTTTGCATGGCACTTTTGTAGCCGATATTGCAAGGTATTTGTGTGCTAGGTATGCTAAACATTCATATGCCTCTCCATGCTTCGACCACCATTCCAGAGGACATGCTTCCATGCTGATGACGCTTGTTAAAAAAATGCATTAATTAAATTAGTGACTGAATTCCTTGGAGGAGAATTGTATGTCTCCTGCTCCATCATTTTACCCACATTCTGCCATATATTTTGTGTTATGGTAGTCTTGGATGATGACCCAGCATATGTTGTTTGATTCAAGAACACTTTCACTGCAGATTTGACAAAAACACAAAAAGGTTCCAATATCAGATTTCTAAAGATAGCCACAGCACTCGATTCAAGGTTTAAGACTCTGAAGTGCCTTCCAAAATCTGAGAGGGATGAGGCGTGGAGCATGATTTCAGAAGTCTTAAAAGAGCAACACTCCGATGCAGAAACCACAGAACCTGAACCACCAAAACAGAAAATCAACTTTCTGTTGGTCGCATATGACTCAAATGATGAAAATGAACATGCATCAGTCTGCACTGGTTTGGATCGTTATTATCAGCATGGACATATGTTCTCTGGAATGATGGCATGAAGGGACATGTAAATCTTTGGCGCATCTGGCACATTAATTTCTTGCGACGCCGGCTCCAACAATGTCATGCAAATGCCTGTTCTCCTTTTCAGATGACATGTAAACAAGAAGCAGGCTGCATTATCTCCTGCAAATACCAAAAAAAAAAACGTATTTGTGTGAGCAATTGGCTGAACAAGAACTAGGACTGAGTGGACTTGTAGTCTCTAAAGTTTTACATTGTTTTATTTTTCAGTGCAGTTATTGTTTGTACATAATTCTACATTTGTAAGTTCAACTTTCATGATAAAGAGATTGCACTACAGTACTTGTATTAGGTTAATTGAAAAATATTTCTTTTGTTTTTTACAGTGCAAATATTTTTAATAAAAAATAAATATAAAGTGAACACTGTACACTTTGTATTCTGTGTATAATTGAAATCAATATATTTGAAAATGTAGAAAACATCCAAATATATTTAAATAAATGGTATTTGATTAACAGCGCAAATAATCACGATTAATTTTTTAATCACTTGACATCCCTATTTTGAATATTATGTTCAATAGCTTTGAAGATAATACTCAAATATGTATTCTTGCAGATTTAGAAAAAATGTCTAAAGCTTCCTTTAATTGTTGAAATAGCTACAAGTTCTTTGTGCTTTATAAATTATTTTTTGATAGTGGACAAATTATCCAGAAGAGGTTATCAATGTAATCTATTAAGTTATTTAGTAGCTGCACAACTAATATTTTGCTAATTCAGTTGATAAGTACTATAATGTTCTTCTTCCGACATGTCTGATCTTTAATAATAATAATGATATGTAGTTTCTTAAGAATATGAATTTGAGTGACTAGGGCATCTTGAAGAAAATTAAAGGTATTAGTTGAAAGGCACACTCAAATAATTACTTCAGTGCCGCTTCATTTATACAACTTAGATTTTGAATACATGGGTCCTCAGTCACAATTATATAATTCCCATTAAGTAGACATGGTTAAGATTTAATTACTAGGATTTATAATGATTTGATCAACACTATAATATGAAATTGAAGAAGTCTCATGTGAATGAGTTGTTTTGTTTGACCTCTGTCGTGACTCATAGATATGGCTCATCTGTGGAAAAGACACAGTTATAGAAGCTAAAGCCTTATGGACCAATAAACTATTACACTAGAACTGTGGGAGAGACCTAAAATCACTAACCAAAGTCATGCTAAGGACATGCAATGCATGCTGGGACATAGGTTTGAGAACTGAACTTTGTGGACACTTTCTGAATCTCTGTCCAAAGTTGTTTTGTTTATGAATTAAGATTATTTAATTTAAAAGACTTGCCTGGGACATTCCGGAAATGACTCCTATGGGGTCTTTGTAAGTTTTGTTTTTTTTAGGGGGTGGGATTTGCTTTGTTTTGTGTTTTTTTAGGATAGATAGATAGATAGATAGATAGATAGATAGATACTTCCTAACCTGCAAAGAGTTAATTTGGTTGTGCGGATTTTTGCTCTGTGTGTCAAAAGAGCCAAAACTCGGTCCTGAAGTTGACACCAATCATTTTACCACAGGACATGAAGATCACTTTTCCCCCCCCTTTTCACTTTGCCTATCTTCTCTTTTATCTGTGTTTTGTTGGAGATATTGACCTGATTGACCTGAAAACAAAATCAAATAAGTGAACTAGGAACACTTTCGTTGCAATTCAGTTAACATGTCTGCCATTTAGGAAAATGTTTAAGAAACAAAGACTGGATTTGTAACTTGCAAATATGAAAACTGTGCTGTTATCATGTCCTGTTAGAGTGTGTTTCCATTAAATGATTTTTCACACTTGTTCTTTGGAATGTGGTAATCAGTAATTTTAAAAGCAACGGAAAATTTCGCTGTGAAAAATAGAGAAGGGTGAAAAATGGAAGCTAATGAAGCAGGGGCAGAGCATTACTCTAGTAATGATTCTACAATAACTGAAAAAGGACTCAGGCGGCAGAGATGAACAACAAGTAAATCTGCTCTTCCTGGGCTCTAGCAGACAATTGGCCCAGAGTTCCCAATTGTCCATCTCTGTGGCAAGTAATTTTTATTGGTTAACTTGAAATGACAGCCAGTGCTTAAAACAGTTTTGTCATAAACAGATAGTTAAGGGTTAAGGTCTGTTTTACCTGTAAAGGGTTAACATGTAGTACCTGGTGACCACCTGACCAGAGGACCAATCAGAGATAAGATTTTTCAAATCTCTGTGGAGGGAAGCCTTTGTCTGTGTGAGAACTGTTTTTGGATTTAACAGAGGACAGTCATGTCCCCAAGTTCTCCTGGAGTAGTTTCTACTAATTAATAGTGAGTATTAATTAGAAAGGCGAATTAGTCTTATGATTTGATTTCTATATTTGCAATTGTGTGTTTGCTAAAGGAAATGCTTTATTCCTGTTTGCTGATATTGCTTTTACTGAGAAAAGGGGGAGAGGGGATTCTCTCCAGAGATTGATAAGGTTATACCCTATGAGTGTCCAGCTTGGGCTCATAGAGATTCTGTACTTTCTTTTTGTTCTCTTAATAAATTCTTTTCTTTTCTTTGGACTTGGTTAATTCCTTCCCTTGGGGAAATTCAGGGGAAGGGGAGGGGGAAGTGGGCTGCTTCCCTGTGTGTGTGAGATTCAAGGCGTTTGAATCCAGGCACCTCTGTCTCCAGAGCAGGCTGGAGAGAGGGAAGAGGGGGGAGGTTCCTCCTCTGTGAATTGATCTGTGTTCCCAAGGGGGAAACAGGGTGTCCCGGCCCACAGAATTGACCGGGTGGTGGCAGCCGAAGGGGAGACCTACCCTAGGATTTTGGGGTGGGGGAAGACATGCGGGTCCTCACTTTGAAACCGCCCAGTTTCAAGTGAGGGTAGACTCCTGACATGGTGTCAGTGGTGTTTCGGACCCAGAGAGAGAGGCAAGGCTTTTCTACCAGAGGCACTCTGAGGCAGTTTCAGGGTTAGAAGTATTTTCAGTTTTTTGCAGGGCTTTCTGTTACAAAGCCTCCTGTGGAGCGATACTTGCGTCCATGGTGATACGAGGTACCACTCAGGATTCCTGAGGTGGGGGGGGAAGTGCTCGCCAAAGTACATTCCCATCCAACAGGAAAAACAGGTTTGGGGGGGGAAGAGACAAACCCTCCAGCCAGGTTTTTTTTTCTCCCTGTGTCTTTTGAAAGGATCAGAAGACAGGAGAACACCAGATTTTTCTCAGGGGTATTGTTAGCAGCAGCCTTTCAGCTGGGCTGCTGAGTACAGCAACTCAGAGCAGAGGCAGTTTACAGTTTCAGCCAGGTTGGCTGGAGGCAATTTAGTTCCAGCAGGCTTTGTTGGAAGCAGTTTTCTTCTGGTTGCTTGAGGCAGCTTGAGGAAAAGGCAAGTTTCAAGCAGTTTTCAGGGTTAGGAGGAGGTTTTTTTCTCTGCTGGCTATGCTGAGGAAAAACTCTTCCCTAGAGGTGTGTCCTTCCTTTGTGATATCAGGTATCACTCAGGATTCCTAAGGTGGGGGGAAGTGCTCGACAAAGTACATTCCCATCCAACAGGGAAAACAGGTTTGGGGGGGGGAGACAGAAACCCTCCAGCCAGATTTTTTTTCCCTGTGTCTTTTCAAATCCTCTGGAGCCAGGGAATACAAATCTCTGAGAGGATTTACTACACTTTTCTGCAGGTACTAAGTAGCACCAGCCGGTCAGCTGGGCTTATTAGGAAGATTGTTTTTTTGGAAACAGATTTTCAGCTGGGTTTAGCTGAGGCATAAGGTTTCTAACAGGCTGTGTTAGAAAAGGATTTTTTTCCTTCTTCTTTTCTTTTTTCTCCTTTTTTTCTTTCTGTCTGCTTAGAAACAGCTAGGAAAGAGGTGCAAGTTTTTCTAGGAGGCTTGTTAGAAAGAACCCCCACTGTGAGGTACTTAGCAAGTGCTAGAAACAGGACAAACCAGTTTTTTTTGGTCTTCTCAGTATATCAGCAAACAGCAACTACACATTTGCAAATGAAAAGGTTTTGTTTCTTTTCTATTCAGTCTCTCGGGAATAGAGAGGGTTAGGAATTGGGGAAACCAATTCCCTGACTGCAGAGGGGTGTGGCCAGCACCAAAAAGCAACACCAGCAAGCCACACATAAAATTCACTGACTGCAGAGGGGTGTGGCCAGCACCAGAAGGCACTGTTCCCCATCCCAAGAAATTTCCCACCTACATGGCAGGTGAGGACACTAAGGCCTTCTTCAAAAAGGTTAAAAGGACCTGCCATGGGTACAGCATCCCTGAAGACCAGTACAAGGACTGGTCAGGAAAAAGGACTTTTGCTGTCTATTACAATTATTCCATCCCCATGCTACTGGGGGAAGACTTGGCCAACCATGTGCAGCTGGCCAAGAGGGGGGGAGTGGTCACCCGCGGCCAGGCCAAACAAGCAGGCACTCCCATCCCTGTTCCTGAGCCATCCACCAGGACCCTGTCTTACCAGAGACCCAGACAGAGGTGGTGGAACCGGATCCCATGCCAACAACTACAGCAGCCATAGTACATCCAGTCCCAGGACCGGAACTGGAAAAGCAACCAGCGGCAGAACCAGCGCCAGCACTGACGCCAGCGCTTGCAACTCCACCGCCAGGGGGCGCCAACGGGCCTAAACTGGCAGAAGCAGCAGACAACTCTACCCAAGAGGCTCAGCCAGAGCCTGAAATATCACCTTGTGCACCAGCGGAGAGCGGTCCACAGTCAATGAAAACAACCTCATCACCTACATCGCTCCCAGAGGAACTGGTGTCTCCCGCCTCAAGGGAACAGTTCCAGACTGAGCAGGAAGCCGATGACAGCCTTAAAAAAGCTTTGGGCGGCGGCACGAAGCAACCCACCGCCTCTCAGCTCTTCTACCCAATTCCAGTTTGTTGTAAAACAAGGACTTTTATATAATAACATTCTTTCTGGTGGCCACCAGGAAGGCCAGCATCCTCAAAGACAGTTGGTAGTTCCAACTAGGTACTGGGACAAGCTCTTAAGCTTGGGCCCTGACATCCCAGTGGGCATTCTGGGGTCAACAAAGCAAAAACAGGTTAAAAACATTCCTTCCACTGGGAGGGGATGGGCAAGGACAATGCCAAGTATGTCCGCTCAAATGCATACAAAGTGTTCTTCAGTGTCAAATATCTTGTTGTTTACATACTTAGTAGTATATGTAATAGTGCATGTGTTTTGTTTACCTGTTTATGTTACAGTGCTAGGAGGAAATCACCACCAGTAGTTCTCACTGTTGGCGATTTGGGGGGCGTGTCATAAACAGATAGTTAAGGGTTAAGGTCTGTTTTACCTGTAAAGGGTTAACATGTAGTACCTGGTGACCACCTGACCAGAGGACCAATCAGAGATAAGATTTTTTCAAATCTCTGTGGAGGGAAGCCTTTGTCTGTGTGAGAACTGTTTTTGGATTTAACAGAGGACAGTCATGTCCCCAAGTTCTCCTGGAGTAGTTTCTACTAATTAATAGTGAGTATTAATTAGAAAGGCGAATTAGTCTTATGATTTGATTTCTATATTTGCAATTGTGTGTTTGCTAAAGGAAATGCTTTATTCCTGTTTGCTGATATTGCTTTTACTGAGAAAAGGGGGAGAGGGGATTCTCTCCAGAGATTGATAAGGTTATACCCTATGAGTGTCCAGCTTGGGCTCATAGAGATTCTGTACTTTCTTTTTGTTCTCTTAATAAATTCTTTTCTTTTCTTTGGAAGAGGGGGAAGTGGGCTGCTTCCCTGTGTGTGTGAGATTCAAGGCGTTTGAATCCAGGCACCTCTGTCTCCAGAGCAGGCTGGAGAGAGGGAAGAGGGGGGAGGTTCCTCCTCTGTGAATTGATCTGTGTTCCCAAGGGGGGAAACAGGGGTGTCCCGGCCCACAGAATTGACCGGGTGGTGGCAGCCGAAGGGGAGACCTACCCTAGGATTTTGGGGTGGGGGAAGACATGCGGGTCCTCACTTTGAAACCGCCCAGTTTCAAGTGAGGGTAGACTCCTGACAAGTTTGATGGAAAAATCAAAGAGCTCCTGGGAAGGGGCTGACTCCATTTAAATAAAAGTAGGTCAACTGGTCAAGGAAGAATCAGAAAATGGAAAAGGATTCAGAACATCATGACAATTTATTTAGAAAGTCATAAATTGTGAACAGGCATGAAAAAAAAACTGCATAAAAATCAGTAAAAGCTGAGTGACCATAAAGCTGCTCACCATCAGGTTCTAGCAGTAAAAGATGGCATTGTTCAGTTGGTGAATGATACTTTATTTCTATTCTATGAACTGGATAAGCACAATAGCTTTTAAGAACCGACTGTGGTTTAAATACACTGGAGTGCCAACAGCAGAAAAAAAAATCATAACCCTATCAGATGCAAGAGTAAAGGAGTGAATTGGATAACTTACAGCTAGGGTTAAAGGAATGGAATGTGTTAAAGGAAAGGAATTTTGCATTTTTGCTAAGAGAAGCTATGGTGTGGCCAAATACTGGTTGTGTGCCAGTTTTCACATAAGTTAGGAATTTGGCAAGGGAAATTTGGCAGATAAGTCAAAGTACAGAAAAGTTTGTTTCAAGGCTGAAAAAGAGTAATAAAGATAAGTTCCTTGATGTTCTGAAAAAGATTTGACGGAGCCAGGGCCGCCCAGAGGATTCAGGGGACCTGGGGTCTTCGGCAGCGGAGGGATCCCACTGCCAAATTGCCGTCGAAGACCCAGCACTTCGGCGGTGGGTCCCAGGGCAGAAGGATCCCCCGCCACTGAATTGCCACTGAAGACCCGGAGCGGAAGAAGCTCCGGGGGCCCAGGCCATGTGAGAGTTTTCTGGGCCCCCCGGAGCGAGTGAAGGACCCCTCTTCAAGGGCCCCGAAAAACTCTCGTTGGGGCCCCTGTGGGGCCCGGGGCCTGGGGCAAATTGCCCCACTTGCCCACCCCTCTGGGCGGCCCTGGACAGAGTTAAAAAGAGAGGGTACATGACAGTTGGAACAGATAAGATTAGGCTGTTGCATTTATCATGTACTTCCTCTGTCAATAAATGGAGAATGTCACTAAATTCAGAAGTTCAGCAGAATTTTAACTTGCTAGAAAAAGTTTTGAGGAAGATATTTGGAAATTACATAGATAGTTTCTTGCAGGTCTGCTTTTGAAATCAGGCATTGTTTTCACCAACCCATTCCTGATTATTACAAGGACTAGATTACAAGCTTATCACTGAAGTATTTGTTGCTGTGAATACACTCAGTGGAAAGCACTCAGTTTAAAGAACTGGAGTATTTTGGGAATTTGCACAAGTGGATGAGAATCACTTTCATGGGAAAAATGAGCGCCAGACAAGAATAATTTGAATGATGCGATAAAGACAGCTACTGAAATTTTGGGTATACAAATGAATTCCTAACAGAAATAAACCTGCAGAGGCTTCTATTGGTTTAAGTTAGCGCTGTTTCTTCATAAAAAAACTAAAAGCCTTGGCAGGGAGGGACAAAGTAATGACAACTTTCCAAAAGTAAAGTTAGAGAGATGAAAGCCATGCTAAGAAACCTATTACAGAGACAATTGACTCTGGGGGCTTCTGTCCCAGTCCACCCCAATCTACTGTTCCTCATTCTCCCCCTACATGGAACATAAGATTACATACCCTCAGTTCCCAGCCAAGAGGACAAGGGCCAAGAACAACTACTCTACTGAGATTTCAGGAAAATGTCCCGTTCATCAGAATGTTCCTCTGCTCTGAAAAATCAAATTCTAGACTTGGAAAGGATTCTGAGCATCTTCTCTGTTTTACAGAGCAAGACAGGATTGCAACTCTGATTGATTTAGGCAACTGAATTGACAGGATTGCAGATGTGGCTGATAAAGGCCACTGTGTTGATATAGTACACTTGGATTTCTCTAAGGCATTTGACTTACTACCACATGACATTTTGATTAAAAAACCTGCATTATATGGGATTAACAGGGCACACATTCGATGGATTAAAAACTGGCTCTCTGACAGATCTCAACAGACAGTTGTTAATGAGGGGATATTAATGGGTGGGGCTATTTCTAGCAGGGCCCCCCGAGATCCATTCTTGGTTTAACTCTTTTTAATATATTTATTAGCCATCTGGATGGTAATGTAAAATCTTTGCCTGTAAAGTCTGTAGATGACACAAAGATTGGTGGGGTAGTAAATAACAAGGAGGAGAGTTTACTGTTGCAGAGTGACCTGAGTTGCCTGGTTAAAGGGTCACAATCCAACACAATGCATTTTAATACAGCCAAATGCAAAGTAAAACACCTGGGAACCAAGAACACAGGTTACAGCTACAGGATGTGAGACTCTGTCTTAGAAAACCATGACTCAGAGGAGGATTTAGAGGTCATCATAGATAAATGTTTCAACATGAGGTTTTAGAACAATGCTGTGGCAAAAAGGGCTAGTACAAATCTTGGATGTATAGACGGGGGACTATCAAGTAGAAGCAGGGAAGTGATCTTGTCTCTGTACACGGCACTGGTAAGACTGCTACTAGCACACTGTGTCCAGTTCTGGTGTATCCACCACAAAAAGGATGTGGCAATATTGGAAAGAGTTCAAAGGAGGGCCACAAAAGTGATTCGGGGGGCTGGAAAAAAAGCCTTATGATGTGAGGCTTAAAGAACTCAATTGATTTAGCTTATCAAAGAGAAAGTTGAGCATAAATTTGATGGAGGGCGTCTCAACCTCGTTGACAAAAGCGTAACAAGATCTAATGCAGGGGTCTGCAACCCGTGGCTCCGGAGCCGCATGCGGCTCTTCAGCCTCCTTGTTGTGGCTCCCTTCGGCCTTGACAAAAGAAAAAAAAAAGAAAAAAAAAGAATAACGGTTATTTATTAATTTAATTTTTATTTATATATTATTTTATTTTTGTTTATTTTGTTGCACAGTTATCTTGGAGTTCGAGGTGATACTTTAACATCGAATTTTTTAAAAGTTTTTATAATTTGTCAATTAAAATATGCGTCAGATCCACGTCTATAGCCCTCGCCTTTACCTGCAGGCGGCTTCTTGAGTGTGTGACCCCCGCGGTAAGCTAACCATGAATACATCCCAAAAAAGAAAAATCTCAGAAGAAAATGGAGAGTTTAATTCTGCATGGACAGATTCCTTTTCCTTCACTGCCAACGGCGCTGGCTTACCTGTGTGCTTGATATGTGGCGAGAAATTAGCAAACAACAAAAAATGTAACGTTGAAAGACATTTTCAAAACAAGCACTCAGCATTTTCTGAAAAGTACCCAACTGAAGATGGGCGAAAGAGAGCGATTTCGGAACTACTACGGAAAGTTGAGCAGAGCAAACATACTTTCAAGAAGTGGATCAACTCTCCAAACTCAACTACAGCTGCTAGTTTTGTGGCAGCTCATGAGATCGTAAGGAGGGGGAAGCCGTTCACAGACGGAGAATATATGAAAGAATCGTTCATAAAAATATCAGAGCATCTATTCTCCGAATTCAAAAACAAACAGGAAATTATTCAGAAAATTAAAGAAATGCAAAGACCGTCAAGGACAGGACCATTAAAATGGCAACAAACATCACCAGTAAGCAAACTGATGACATCAATTCAGCTCAAGCATATTCAATTGCCTGTGATGAGTCAAGTGATGTAAACGATATTGAGCAGACAGCACTTTTATGCAGATATGTGAACTCTGATGGGCCACAGGAAGAACTGATTGAACTCATACCGCTAAAGGGCCAAACACGGGGACAGGACATTTGTTTTGAGTTGTCTAAAAGCCAAAGGAATAAACACCACTCACCCGGTGTCAGTGTCTACTAATGGTGCACCCAGTATGAGAAGAGCACAGAAGGGCTTTGTGAATTTACTTCAAAAGTCACTGGATCGAGAGCTGATGATGTTTCACTGCATCTTGCACCAAGAAGCACTGTGCGCTCAAACATTCCCCCCTGAATGTGTGGAAGTGATGAACCTCGTTATTATGATAGTGAACAAAATAATTGCAAACGGGTTAAACCACCGACAGTTTTGTTCATGGTTAGATGAAGTCGAGAGCGCATATTTGGATCTCCTGCTGCACAACAGAGTTCGGTGGCTGTCAAGGGGAGACATGCTGAAACGCTTCGCTGCTTGTCTGGAACATGTGAAAACCTTCTTGGAAAGCAAAGGCCTCAGCTATCCCGAACTGGGAGACCTCGATTGGCTGGAAAAGTTTTATTTCATGGTGGATATGACAAGTCACTTAAACACACTGAATAAAAATCTCCAGGGAAAGGGAAGCACAGCCCTGTAGTTGCTGGAGGATGTTCTGGCGTTTGAGCGCAAGATGACAGTGTTTGCCAGAGATGTACAGAGAGGTACGCTCTCTCACTTCCCCTCCCTGAGAGAGTTCAAAGAAGAGAACAATCACATAAATTGTGATTATTTACACCGTGCAATTATGGCAATGCAAGCTGCATTTGGAGAAAGATTCAGCGAGTTCAGAAAGGAAAAAAAACACTCTGTCCTTCCCTGTCACACTGCTGGACATCGACCCATCCCTACTGAACATATCCGCATTCACAGGGATAAGTCAGCCCGATCTTGAAATTGAACTGGCCAACATAGCGGATAAAGACTTATGGGTGTCCAAGTTCAAAAGCCTGACAGCGGATCTCGAAGAAGTCGCCCGTCAGAAGGCCACTCTCGCTAAAGAGCACAAATGGAATGATATTGAAAACCTCCCCAAACCCGACAAACTTGTTTTTGAAACATGGAGTGCCATTCCCGACACGTATATGAACATGAAAAAGTATGCATTTGGAGTCCTGTCCATCTTTGGCTCAACATACTTATGCGAGCAAGTTTTCTCGAGCATGAACTTCATAAAGTCCAAATATCGCTCCCGCCTCACAAATAAGAGCCTACAGTCTTGTGTGAAGATCAAAGTCACATCTTACAGCCCCGACATAGGGAAGATCAGCATCGAGCTTCAGAAACAGAAGTCACATTAAACAGGTGAGAACACTAGCATTTAATAGGCTATTATTATTCAGAAAAAAACATTTATTTCAGACCCAGAGCTGATGTAGTTTTTTATTGTATGTTCAGGTGCTTCGGTTGATTGCTGGCCGAGAAAGAAACCCGAAGAAGATGAGAGCACACTGAAATGGACTTGTCAAAAAACGTTCCTAATTTTATGTTTACTTTTTTAAAACTGCTAAGCTGCAACTATATGTTTTTTTTATATTAAAGTGGGCTACGTTTTATTTTAATTTTACACAAATACGGGAAGGACTCAAAAAGGCCTGCATAGTTCAGTGTTTAATTTATTTCAAAGTAGGCCTACACATGCACACTGCACTTCTGTTTGTTGTATTCTGTTGTTGTAACAGGTAAAATTAAAAAAAGATTAAAACTTTTAAAAGTTTATAAGCAGTGTTATGTTTTGCGGCTCCAGACTATTTTTCTTTAGTGGAAGAGGGGGCAAAATGGCTCTTTTGATAGTAAAGGTTGCCGACCCCTGATCTAATGGCTGAAAGTTGAAGTTAGATAAATTCACCTTTGAAATAAGATGTAATTTCCTAGCGGTGAGAGTGATTGTTAACATTGGAAGAGTTTACCAGGGGAGGTGGTAGACTCACCATCTTTTGGCATCTTTAAAATGAGATTAGTTATCTTTTTGCAATATGTACTTAAATCCAGTTTCTGGGAGAAATTTTATGGCCTGTGTGTGTGTGAATCAGACAGGATTGCTGTAATGGTCCTTTCTGGCTTGGAATCTATGACTCTATGAGTCCCCCTGTTAATTTGCTTCTATCATGGGTCACAGTGAGAATGGATTGCCCTCAACATGCTTATAACATGTAGAACCCTGCACTTAAGTGAATGATTACAATCAAATCTCATGCTTCAGCGTTTCAGCTGGTCTCCTACCAGGGTGAGGAAGGATTTTTCCTCCCAGTGTTCAAATGGGTAGATGTATTCTGGGTTTTCTCACTACCACCACAGTGGTAGCATCAGTGATTAGCCACAGCTGGAGACAGGACACAGTGCTCTTAGGACAGTGGTGGACAACCTGCAGCCCATCAGAGTAATCTGATTGTGGGCTGTGAGACATTTTGCTGACATTGATCATCTGCAGGCATGGCCCCTGCAGATCCCAGTTGCCACGGTTCACCGTTCCCGGCCAATGGGAGCTGTGGGAAGTGGCAGGCCACAGGGACATGCTGACCACCGCTTCCCGCAGCTACCATTGGCTGGGAACAGAGAACCACAGCCACTGGGAGCTATGGGGAGCGGTGCCTGCAGATGATCAACATCAGGAAAATGTCTCGCGACCCGCAATCAGATTACCCTGATGAGCCACAGGTTGCCCACCACTGTCTTAGGTGGTATAGAGAATCCTCTCTCTAGATGCCTGGCTGTTGTGTCTTGCTCAGGGTCATACTGATTGCCAGTTTGGGGATCGGGAAGGAATTTGTCCTCAGATTGCATTGTCTAGAATCTTGAAGGGGAGCAAGGGTTCATCTTCCTCTGTAGCATGGGGTTGTGATTCACCTGCTAGGATTATCTCAGCATATCTCAGATAACCATTTCCTTGCCATTGAGGGGTCCTTGGGCTTTGGTAGCACCTTGGTCTCTCCTGTTCTTTCTCTGAAGCACAGTTCTCCTGAGAACTGAAATCATTTAGTCTAACTAAGGTTTTGGGGTGTCTGGATGAAAATTAATGGCCTATATTATACAGGACATCAGACTAGATGTTCCTTCTGGCTTCAAACTGTATGAAAAAATTGGGTGGTAGAACGTGCATTTCTATTAAACTGAAGGAATATTAATGGTATCTTAGACTCATAGACTTTAAGGTCAGAAGGGACCATTATGATAATCTAGTCTGACCTCCTGCACAATGCAGGCCACAGAATCTCACCCACCCACTCCTGTAACAAACCCCTAACCTATGTCTGAGTTATTGAAGTCCTCAAATTGTGGTTTGAAGACCTCAAGCTGCAGAGAATCCTCCAGCAAGTGACCCGTGCCCCATGCTGCAGAGGAAGGCGAAAAACCTCCAAGGCCAATGCCAATCTGCCCTGGAGGAAAATTCCTTCCCGACCCCAAATATGGCGATCAGTTAAACCCTGAGCATGTGGGCAAGACTCACCAGCCAGCACCCAGGAAAGAATTCTCTGTAGTAACTCTGATCCCATCCCATCTAACATCCCATCACAGACCACTGGATTTCCCCAAGTACTACTTTAGCCAGTTATTTATTTATTTGTTTGTTTGTTTATTGGAACAGCAGCAGAGAACTGATGCCTCAACTAGTATACTTGGCAATTCTTTGTTTTCTTAACAGGAAGCTTAAGGAATTAAAAATGAATTTTCCTCTTCTTCAAGTTTGGCAACTGTTTCCCAGATTTTCCATTTAACCTAAATTAATAGGGTTTGGTAGAAAACCAAACTCTGTTTTCACAGTCTATTTCAGACTGCATTATGACACATGTACAATATTTTTTTCTGACCAAATTATATACTTTAGTCACAACAACACATATTTTCTCATTTCTGCATCACCTGCTGGTGATGGCAAAGCTAATTAGTTACCATCCAGCCACATTTCTAACACTGATTTTGTAGCCTTTATAAACTGTCCCTTACACTTCATTAATATAAAATATAGCAAATATTGCATTCAGTAATGCACAACAATAATGAATAACTCATTACCAAAGGATACTGACATACTGGACTTGAGCAGAAACATCACCAGCAAATGACAAATTGATAAAAAGCCTGGACTCTGTATCCCTAAGTCTCAGACTAAAAAGAGAATATGCCATTCTTATGATAAATTGCAATAAATCAACCTCAACACTGAGCGTATATGTGATTTGTAATTTGCATTTGATTCACATGCAATTGAACCCCTCCTTTGATATATTTAAGGAAGACTCCATTGAAATGATATTGGGAGCTGATTTATCAACCAATAAAAGTTTTTATCAACTCAAAGGAGAAACTTTTGCAAACTTTCTTGAAAAATCCATTGTCATTCATTTTAACAGGGAATTCCATTTCAAACTACATTATAGAATCCCAGGCAGTGGCAGAATCATGGGAAAAACAAAACTCAGAATGTAACAGAAGGATTTCTCCTGCCTCCAAGATTTCTGAGCACATGCCAGATTCTCATTGTAACAGATAACTATGATGGCACAGCCTGGTTGCTTTGCCAGTGAGGTCACAAGTGGAAAAGACAAAGTGGATTTGAATGTACTATTGTGTGATCCCTCTATGGATGCAAATGTTGGACGTGATTTGGCCATCCCCGCAAAGGCAGGAGGTAAGTGTTTCAATGCCAAACTGACATTAATTTTGGGAGCCACTCTGATGTGTAAAAAGAGTTGAACGTGTTTGAATTATTTTAGTCAAAGAGTGGGCTGGTTTGAGAAATTTTCCACCAAGAGATTCTTCCAGAACCCAAGAAAAAACTGAAAGCAACTTTTATGACTCATCAAAAAAGGTGACCGTTCCCTTTTAGAGTGTGAAAAAATAAAATGAGGTAGGATGAAGCCTACTGGAGCTGAGTGATTCAGTTAGCAAATTTTCCATCCAAATTCCAGCTAAGAGTCCCTCTTTTGGGAGTTGTAATATGGTGAAGACAGACATTAAAGGACCTAACTGGGTATTTGAATAAATAAACAGATTTTAAAATGGTGAAATTTGGGCTGACCCTGGTTATTATTAATTATTATTATTAGAATTACAGCAGTTCTGGGAGGTCCTAACTGAGATCAGAGCCCATTGTTTTGGATGATGGACAGAAATATAGGATGGGATTCAGATAGATATCTAGGTACCTAACTCCCATTGATTTTTGATTGCCTTGAAGAGAGGACAATCAAAATTAAAGGACAAAGAATCAGAGAAAGGTAGTAGTATTATTACCATTTTACACACGGGGAACTGAGGCACAGAGAGATTAAGTAGCTTGACTAAGGTCACATGGCAAGTTTGTGAAAGAGACAGGAATTTTGCCCAGTTCTCCTGAGTCACATTACAGTACATTAACCACAAGACCATCTATCCTCTCATTAGAGGATCTCCTTGTGTTTTTCAGAGAGAATTGCTGATCTCTTTGTAGAAAATAACACTCCTTAAGTTTCACCTTTCTGTAACAGGCTCAAGTTGGTGTAGTAGTGACATTTGCCTGGAATGACTTTGTTCCATCTATTTCTCTTGTGGGAAAAGAACCCAGTGCATATATATGTAACACTAACAGACCCCGCTCATTTGCGGGCAGGATTGAACCTGGGATCTCTGAAGCTTAGTGCACAAGCTGAAAGCCACCTGGCTGTTAGCTAAGGCTGTAGAGCACACTCATAATCTCTCTCTAAGTGGTCTCAGTGGCACTAGATGGGACAGAACACCACACCCATATATAAATGGTTACACATATAAAATGATGGGTCTAAATAGCTGTTACCACTCATGAAAGATCTTGGAGTCATTGTGGATAGTTCTCTGAAAACATCGACTCAATGTACAGCATCAGTCAAAAAAGTGAACAGAATGGTTGGACTCATTAAGAAAGGGATAGATAATAAGACAGAAAATATCATATTGCTGCTGTATAAATCCATGGTACACCCACATCTTGAAGACTGCATGCAGATGTGGTCACCCCATCTCAAAAAAAGATATATTGGAATTGGAAAAGGTTAAGAAAAGGGCAACAAAAATTATTAGGGGTATGGAAGGGCTTCTGTATGAGGAGAGATTAATAAGACTGAACTTTTCAACTTGGAAAAGAGATGACTAGGGGGGATATGATTGATGTCTATAACATCATAACTGGTGTGGAGAGAGTAAATAAGTGTTATTTACTCCTTCTCATAACACAAGAACTAGGGGTCACCAAATGAAATTAATAGGCATCAGGTTAAAAACAAAAGGAAGTATTTTT
This sequence comes from Mauremys mutica, assembly GCF_020497125.1. Lineage (NCBI taxonomy): Eukaryota > Metazoa > Chordata > Testudines > Geoemydidae > Mauremys > Mauremys mutica. The sequence goes on from NC_059080.1 coordinate 87,147,277, forward strand.
TCACACAACGCACAGTCAGTCCGTGGAACTCTTTGCCAGAGGATGTTGTGAAGGCCAAGACTATAACACGGTTCAAAAAAGAACTATAAACGTTCATGGAGGATTGGCCCATCAATGGCAATTAGCCAGGATGGACAGGGATGGTGTCCCTAGCCTCTGTTTGCCAGATGCTGGGATTGGGCGACGGGGTGGATCACTTGATGATTACGTGTTCTGTTAGTTCCTTCTGGGGCACCTGTCATTGGCCACTATCAGAAGACAGGATATTGGGCTAGATGGATCTTTGGTCTGACCCAGTATGGCCATTCTTATGCATCTTTTGACTCATTGGATATAAAGGACAATTATTAACCTTGCCTTCTTCATTGTAAGTCAGAGACTTTCTCCTTGGACTGGGAAGGTAAAAGGCAGTATGGGTACTGCTTGAATAAAAATAAAAAGTTCCATATTGAAGTAGTGCAAAAGGAAAACAAAACTTCTTGGGAAAATTATGTAGAGCTCCAGCTTCTTGAAATTCAAGCTAGGAGTGCAGAGGGGACAGGATTTAATCTAAGCTAATAGTGAAAGAAAACACTTCTCACCTCTCCCAGACCAAACATCTTAAATTGAATTTCACAGAAGATGGGCGAAGTAAACTACTCTAGTGAAAGAACTAATGGGACTGTTCAAATCAGGAAAAGATTGCTGTTTCATAGTGTCACACTCATCAAGAAGAGTGTGATATAAATACCAAGATGAATACAGAGTCAATCTATCTCTGATAGAAAGGTGGTCTTGTCTGTGATGTGTTTTTGTAGAAGAGACTGGTTTTTTGAGATGGGGAAGAGTGAAAAGGAAGAATGGCCACTATAAAAGAAATTGAGATCATAGATAGGATATTCATTAAACACAATAAAACCACACTGCTTAGTTATTTTACCAAATAGCAGTATTAGAAAGTCCTTCAAACCCAATATTAAAAAAAAATTAAGCAATTACACCACTCAACACCATTTCATTTACTCCAATTTCTTTATTACAATAATAATCAGGCAACTGCAAGTTAGCTTCTCTAATAACTTCTGCTACAATCCAAATCTATATGCCACTTCTGCATACATTAGAGATAATTTGGACAGATGTTTTACTGTCTTTAGTTTATTAAAATTCACCAAATATGAGCTGTCAAACTCAAACTGCTTCAAGCACAAAACCTATAAGATGAGGTAAAGGAACTAAGAGAGCAAGACTGCATCATGATATGATTTCTTAGAAGCGGGAGAAAGAGAGGCTTGGGTCAGCTAAACCAGAGAGAAACAGAGAAAGGAAGAACAAGAAGCTAAGGCTGACATTACAAACAATACTTCTAAGTATTTTTCCTCTACAGCAATGGAGAATAAAAGAGGAAAGTGAAGAACATGGTTTATATCCCAAGAATATAAAGTTAATTTCTTTTTCCCCTTCTCCCCTCCCTCCTTAACCACCCAAAAAAAATAGAGAAAAAACAAGTGGAAATACAGATATGTCATGGGGGTTCCATGATCTAGTGCAGTGGTTCCCAAACGTGTTCCGCCTCTTGTGCAGGGAAAGCCCCTGGTGGGCCGGGCCAGTTTGTTTACCTTCCAAGTCCACAGGTTCGGCCAATCGTGGCTCTCACTGGCTGCGGTTCACTGCTCCAGGCCAATGGGAGCTGCTGGAAGCGGTACAGGCTGAGGGATGTACTGGCCACTGCTTCCAGTAGCTCCCATTGGCCTAGAGCAGCGAACTGCAGCCACTGGGAGCCGCGATTGGCTGAACCTGCGGACGTGGCAGGTAAACAAACCGGCCCGGCCCGCCAGGGGTTTTCCCTGCACAGGTGGCGGAACAAGTTTGGGAACCACTGATCTAGTGGATAGAGCAGAGTACTAAGACTAAGGAATCCTGAGAATTTTTCCCATTTCTTACAATCTGTGTGACTTTAGGCAAGTAACTTAACATCTGCACCTCAATTGATTTATTGATAAAAAGCACTATTAGCAATCACTAAAAAAATAAAACTCTTTTCATCCTAAATGAAAACAGGCATATGCCATGAAAGTGATATCAAAAATAAATAAATAAAATCCCCCAAACAAAACAACAACATACCTTTGAGTTTCTGGGGACAGCATATCATATGGAAGATGGCAGTTTTTTCCCCCTTCATTGGGCTTTTTAATTAACACTCTTTTATATGCCTCTGTCTCAATGAACCTTCTGCGTTGGGGCCAGATCCTGAAACTACATTAGGCAATCTAATAAGTATTTAGCTAAAAACTGTGGCTTTCATGCACCAGTAAGGCATACTGAATTTAAGAACTACAGTACTTTAAATCCTGCACACAGCAATGCAAATAACACTACCAGGGCTAAGAAACCTGCTGAGCATAGAAGCCTACAGATGTAGAAAGAATGACTAGAGTTAGATGGAGTTAGTTAGTTCTATGGAGAAGAGACCCATAACTTTCTACCTAAAACCAGAAAACACTCTTGAGGATTGTTTGCAGAGCTCTACAGGGTCAGCACAGACTACTAGAATTAAAACTTCTAAAAGTTTGTACACTCTGCAGGACAGACTGTTAGATGCTATGAAATTAAAGTAATTGGGCTTGCTTTTATAAGGTATGCTGTTGGCCCTAATTAAGGTGAAATAATACAGGGTATTGTTTCACCTGTGAGGGCTCTAGCTGCAGGTATAAAAATCACACTTCAAGTGTTTAGAAAGAGAGAGAACTGTTAGAATGGTGGGGGTTTTTTTAAGAGCTATTTCCTGGAAATGTTTTCTCTTGTAGGTTGTTTTATCTAAGGAGATCTTGTGCAAAGGCTTTATTCCCTTAGTAGAAAGATTTATGTGTGGTATTTCTCTCTGAGAAATTTAGGATACTCCCCTGTCCACATGAAATAAACACTTCATCACAGAATTGTCATAGCCTAAGGCTGCCTACCTTATTTTATTATACTCTTTCGAGATGAGAGCTTTTCACAAAGCTTATACGTTTACCCTAATCCTGACAATGCATCTTCACCTGCTCAGATGGCTGATGACATAAATGAGAACTAAATGAGAACTAAGTTTGAGTTTCCATTTCCAAACAGCTTTTTTTTTAAATTTCCTTTTAGTTATTACAATATTCTAATAAAGATTTTTTCAAAACAATTGACCAGACATTGTAACCATAAGTTCCTGCTAATAAAGTTAACCTGAGAACTAATTAGCTTATGTTTTCCTCCTGCCCTTTCAAACCATAAAATAAGTTATTTATTTGCACAATGCTTAGGCACTTAGCCTAGTTCATTGCTTCTCGTTCCAGAGGTGTTTCAGTTCAGTTGATGAGGCAGTACGTGAACAACAGCATATATGGTACTTATTTGTTTTTAGTAATCAGTCACCAGTGCCAATATGCAGAACTATATATAAAAATATAGATGAAAATCTGCCCCTATCATAGACCACAGTGCTAGGTGCTGTGCAAATATAGAACAAAAAGACAGACAATGCCTTATAATCTAAGCCCTGGTCTACACTAAGCTCGGGGGTCGAACTAGGGTACGCGAATTCAGCTACGTGAATAACGTAGCTGAATTCGAACTACCCTAGTTCGACTTACTTACCGTCCAGACGCCGCGGAAGCAAACTCCGCAGCTCCAGGGTCGACTCCGGCAACTCCTCCTGCCGCGGTGGAGTACCGGAGTTCGAACTAGCGCTTCCGGGGTTCGAACTATCGCGTCTAGATCAGACGCGATAGTTCGAACTCCGAGCAGTCGAACTCGCCGCGTCGACCGTCCCGGTAAGTGTAAACGTACCCTTAGTCACTATTGAACTACTTTCTACTGCATTGGGCCACATTAGAAGTGTTCTTGGCCCCCTGAACCAAACTTCGATACCTCATGTCATAGATGAATGTAACAAACTGTATTAAATAGTCACCATTAAAAGTTGATATTTACCAACAGTCGTGCTGCACAACTGTATCTAACAGAGCACAGTATAGCACAGAATAGACAACATCTCCGGTAACCATGTAACTGCTGGCACTTGTAGACGTTTTGTTATTGTCTCTTTCTTTGTACTGTTTAAAGCCATCCGGTTATTTCACAGAACAAAATTCTACAAATGAACTATTGAAGAGTCTTAACATTCTTGTTGATTACAAGTGTATTTTGTCCTACTACTAATGTAGCACTAAATCTAAACACTAATTACTGAGAAGAAACTTAATATTCGTTCATTATTTAAATACTTTACATTCTACGTTACTGCACTTTTGATGTGTAATATTTACATTCCTGAGCTAATTTGTTCTGTTCTTTTCTAATAATGACTATCCTACTGATTTCTCACATCACTGTTGCTCACTCATTTAACTTTAAATGTATAGATTCTCACTCCGTGCAGTAATTGTATCAAGAAAGAAATATGGTTTCAATACTCCTAAGTTAACGATTTCTATCAGATCTGGGGTTTGAATACTTCAGTATTATCTGGATCCTCGACTTTGGTTCAACGCATTATTCCTGAGTGTAAGAACTGGAATTACGCTTGGCCTTTATGGGACCTATGCCAGAGGATGGAAGTAGAAAGTTTGTGCTACCTTCTCCCACTGCAAACCTAGTTAAAATCACTCCCCCACCCCTGTGCATCCACATAAAGGCTAAGCAAAATCTGTCCCAGAGTGAAGGGGATGGAGAGAGAGAATTGGACAATTTAAAAAGCACATTCTAGATCGATATTTTGGATTGTTGTTCAGTTCCCGAGTGGTGTATTTGTTACACAAGAACACATTGCTACATCCATTGAAATACAGGCAACAACAACAAAAGATATAAATGACCATTCCAATGAAAGCCATATAGCATGAACCTTTCTTATACAGATAGAGATAGGGCAGAGAGTGACTAACTATGCTGTTTATTATTGGACTATTAGAAAACTGAGTATAGTATTGTATGCCACTGTGTAAAAGCCAATAGAGCGAATGTGGCATTAATAGACAGTGGAAGATACTGTAATGGGCTTCTCTGCCTTACTATCTGATTTGGGTCAAGATGTGCTTTGAAATAGTTTGGGGGAATAGAATGCTCCTCCCATGGCCTCAGCAGTGGGGGACTTTAGGTCAGCAGCGGGGAAGAAAACCCTTGGCCCCTGTGGGCATTCAGCCGCCTTGTAGTCTCTTGGCTGTTTCCAGCGCTAAGGGAGGCTGGCACAGTTGTATAAAGACTCTGACTGTATTCAGGTTTATTGGATTTTTTGACAATGTGATTCACCCCATTCATTCAGGTGCCCCTGGAGGAGAGAGGGGCTCTGGACAAATTAGTGGGCCACAGGAGTATAGCAAAGCACATTGGCTCTCACACATTTAATGGTAGGCTTTGGAAGCCCTTCCCTCAATTCTGGGGGCCATTCCGTGCAGGAAGAATAGCTGTAAAGAGGCAGTAGAGGATAACTGCTGCAGTTACAAGGGGATTATAGAATCATAGGATGGGAAGGGACCATGAGAGGTCTTCCAGTCCAGTCCCCTGCACTCAAGGACTAAGTATTATCTAGACCAGTGGTTCTCAACCCACAGCTCACGGGCCGCATGCGGCCCAATTAGCACACAGCTGTAGTCCAGCTGTGTGCTAAATGCTGCCCGGCCCACGCAGAGGGGTCCAGGTTCCCGGCTGCCCAGTGTGGTGGGTTCCCAGCTGCCCGGCTGCCCAGTGCCAAGGGGTCCCAGCTGCCTGGCCACCCAGTGCTGTGGGGAACAGGCCACCTGGCCCAGCACGGCAGGGTCAGAACTGCTGCCCAGCCCTGCAGGGTTGGGGCCTGGAGTTGGGGACAGGCTCATATGTGGCCCACAATGATAAATAGGTTGAGAATCACAGATCTAGACCATCCCTGATGGGTGTTTGTCTAACCTGATCTTAAAAATCTCCAGAGACAGAGATTCTACAACTTCCCTAGATAATTTATTCCAGTATTTAACCACTCTGACAGGATGTTTTTTCTAATGTCCAACCTAAACCGCCATTGCTGCAATTTAAGCCCACTGCTTTTTGTCCTATCCTCAGAGGTTAAAGAACAATTTTTCTCCCTCTTCCTTGTAAGTCCTTTTATGTACTTGAAAAATGTTACATTGCTGTTTGTTCCAATCATGGTGCACCTTCTCAAAGCTAACAGAGATTATATTTTCAGAGCAGTATAAAGAAATAGTCTGAAAACATATGACAAGGCTGAACCAGAATTTTGTTCAGCTAGCTAAGAGCCTGAGAAAAACAACAGGTGGGGGTTACTTGTCACACCCAAAGGTCATTACTGAGAATGCTAATGAAGCAGCAGAGAGGAAGGAAGAGGGTTATAGGGGTGTTTTCTTCTCTCCTGCCCAGGATAAAAGAGAAGAGTTGTTCAGATCACAATACCTTCCCAGCATCTGTGAACCTGGAGGTGACTCTGCAGGGGAAAGTGAACCCATAGCATGTGTGAGCCCAACTGGATGAAATGTGGTCCCATTGATGTCAGGTTCAGTTGATAGGGAAGCTAGCCCACTGCCTTTCCTCTGGTGATTTTTATGAATTTTGTAATACTTGGTGTGTTTCTTAAAAAACTCAATACCCTGCCATTTAAAAATCAATATGTTTCTAGCCCTCAAGGTTGTGGAGATAAATATGGACCCTGAAGGCTCACAAACCAGAAGGCAAATGAATAGAACTCCAAATGTATTACTTTTTAAATCTCCTGATATTTTAAGATAATTTCTTGGCTGTTTCCAGCGCTAAGGGAGGCTGGCATAGTTGTATAAAGACTCTGACTGTATTCTGGCTTATCGGATTTTTTGACAATGTGATTCACCTCATTCATACAGGTGCCCCTGGTCCTACAGTATCAAAATACATCGAGTCTTCAGGAAAACTGTCAAGACTCCTCAAGATCAAATTAATCCTTGAAAAAGGGCTGCTTGAGTGAAAAAGAAAGAACCTACTTAGACTGCCAATATAATTCACAAAATGAATTTTAGTGATCCATCAAGGGACTGTTGGAGTCAATATCTGTAGTGCGTGTAATGGAAAACATTGTGGAACTAGAAAGCACGATTGCTTGCACTGCTAGACTAGCAAAGGTGACAACCAGTCTGGTCTTTCAAATGACTGTGATAGTTTGAAGTTTTGAGAGTTTATTTGTACAAAAGGGTCAGCAAATTGTATGGCATAGTGGTTTGTTTGTCTGTTTTTTCCCCTCCTCCCTATCTTAGGGACACTGAGCATAAAGCCAGAAATGCAAGGGCTTACCGTGGAATTAGAGTGGTTATGAAAATGGCTGAAATTGTGAAAGAAGCAATGACCTAGAACTGCAGGAAGAATTACCAACAAGCAGCAAAGCACTTAGGCTGTACACTGACATTTCTGATTCATGAATGATGATAACCTAATGGTGGAGGATGGATTATATTGGTACATCAGCTGTAGCCTATTCTTCCAGGAAAGAGACCTTCTTGCAAAGGTGCATGAGTCTCTGACTCATAAGCACTGGACTTGTCAGAGATAAATGGAAGAGAGGCATGTAACCCTTGGAACAAAAAACACAGTTGTAACAAATTTCTGTTCCTCCTCTAGGGCCTTATGGAAAGTAAACTGACAAAGATTAGCTGACAGTCTGGGTTGATAGACTAGCATTGCACCTTCTTCTAATACCTGTGCTCCCTTGTGACACCAGTGTTAACCCTCTGCCATGCAGTGGAAGATGTCCGGGGCTTTACAGGTCAGCTTCTCAGTGGTAGAGAAATCAGTGACAGAGTCTGGGTGAATGCTTAGTGTGACTTGCGTTATTACACACAAACACACACACACACACACACACACACACACACACACACACAGAGGGCAACCCCTTCTTCCAGGAATCTCAGCCCAACCCAATGCCAAGTTTCCAGGGAGCAACTCTGCCTCTAGAATTGACTTCAGTCAGGGCTGAAGGCAGAGAGCAATCTCCCCTGCTGCTCACACAACTCCCTCTCTCCCAGAGCTGCATCTGCACCAAAACTTTTAATAAACTACAACTAACAACAACACAATATGTCTTCCCAAGAGTCAAAACTTGCTTGCACACTAAGAAAAAGAACTTGTAAGACTAGGTGTAATAGCATCACCTAGCCATAACAATAGCTTAAAATATGTCTAATTCACCTAGCTATAACAATAGCTTAAAATATGTCTAATTCATTGATATGTCTGAATCATGTCTAATTACTATGCACTCTACTGCTTTCTCTTAAGCACTACGCATATGTATATGTACTGAGCATTAACCAACAATGATGCCGGTTTACAAAGGATTTCCTCTTGGTTTTGCATGTTAATTTCAAGGTTTCTATATGTAAACTAGTTGCGGTTAAGATACATTAGATAATGCTTACAATAATAAGCGATTTAGATGTTCAGTTACATTGTTTTACAACAGAAATATATTTTCAGCTTCACTAGATCTTAATTTATTTTTATAAAGTCTGAAATCTAATAAAATATTTGTTTCTTGAAGAACTTTTATATTCTGGGAAATGAACCAATGGCTAAAGTTACAATTGCTGCTATGAATTTTGGTTTATTATAGTTACAAGGGGTTAGCAGTTTTATTCCTTTTGCTTTCAGGCAAGTTCTGAAACCATTGTTTTCTACAGTCTTATAGAAGACCAGTTTATGGGCATCTTTTGTAAGAAGATCTTGGGAAAAAAAATCCTACAGACAAAATTATGCTCCTCTACTCAGGAGGAATGGCTTTGTGGCCTTTTGTGTGACTTAGTTTTGTGCAGCACTTAGCTACCACACTGATAGGTACTAAATATGAACCACAGACCTCATCTTGAAATCTGGTCAGCATGAGTGGATCCATGGAGTGACTCGTTGACTAAGCTGGACCCTGTGCAGGGGAAAGGATCAGCCAGTGTGGAGTCACTTGCAGGATCTGGGCTTAAAGGTGGATGAATGGATTGAGCTATGCTCTGCCATTGAGCTGTGGCGATTTTTGCAAAATGAAAAACAGAAAATTCACGAGATCAGTATGTGAAAAGGAGCAAACAGTACAATATATTTGCCAATTAAAAATGTATCTCTACATTTTTAAGTATCTGTTGTTGATACATATTCTATCCTTTCCATTTCATTATTCCTCTCAATCTTTATTCCATCAGCAAGAGGCAAGGGCAATGGCAGTATTATTTGTAGTGCCATGAGTATTTCTATCCTTCCCACATCAGTATGGAAACATCCCTTCAGTCCTTTCATTTCTGTTACCTAGGCAGACTCCATTCATTTGCCTGTTGGCCGACTGCAATAATTGAAAATTCATCTTTTATAACCTCTTTTAATGAGATGTGCACATTTCTGAAAAAAATGTTTCCCCTGAGTACTTTTACTTCCCTTTTGGGAAGGTGGGATGCCCTGCTTTCCTTTCCCAGATTGCTCTACAGGCAAAAGAAAAGCTTTTGAATGTACTTTGTCCTCTAGAGCCACACAAACACTATAGGAGTTGCCTACTAGTAGAGTTCATTGTACTCCCCATTTGCAGTAAATCAGAAATCAAACACAAAGGCCCAGATCCTGAGATGTGGCTGAAGATACCTCTGCACAGATAAGGAAGGGTGCAAAGGTGGTTTTAATCTGTATCCTTTAACCTTTATCTCCCACTCCCTTACACCTTGAGGCTGGTATGATGCCATGTTGGTCCCCTGTGCTAATTAGAGCAGCCTGAAGGATGATTTAATATGATGACAAGAGGCTGTTCCAGCAGCCAGGGATCATCAGGGTGTAGAGCCTCCCTAGCTATGCTCTTTCTCTTGACTAAGCCCTTACACTGGCTAAGGGAGGGATGCTGGAATAAGAGCAACGATGGTGTCTATGCCACCCAGGAATTACCCTATGCAGAGGGAATCCTCCACCATGTGCGTAAAACAACCATAGAGCACCACCAGAACTGAGAGTGAAAGTCATCCCATCGGGGGAAGATCAAAGCCTTAGAGTCTGATTGAGATGCCATTTAAATCAATGGTAGAACTCCTACTGGCTTCAACGGGCCCTTGCTAGATCTTTCTTTAAAACAACTTTATTTTTCATAATGCTCATCAGCTGTTGTAAAGGTTTATGCTTAAAATAATCATAGAAATACTCGCTGGAAAATCTAATCTACTGTAATTATTAGCATTTCAAACATCCAGACTAATCATCCTATATTTATATTCTCATTTATTTTAGAAACTGAAGACACTTAACAAAAGTCCGCAGAGTAAGAGACAGGTCTGTTTTCTAGCCCAAATCAAGTACAAAGATATGGTTAAGCTTCCTACTCTAGATCACTGTTTCTCAGCCTTTTTCATACCAGGGACCACCAGCTTGCTGCCTTCCTAAATAGTATCAGGGAGATTGAGAAACACTGCTCTAGGTCTTTCTTCTAAGGATCAGATGATTCCCTTATTCATGTGATTGTAGCACCTTCCTCCATAAGTGCAGTTGTTGGTGGCACCAGGAATGGCCCAGTATTAACAGAAGGGTGGAAAACAACAGTGCCAATAAAGCCTCCCTGTATTAGGCCTAAATAAACCAAAGTTGCCTTACACTTGCCCATTGTGCGCCCATGTTTAAACTCGGATCGACCTTACAAGTCAGTAACCGAGAATGGAATGTGTTATCAGTGCAGCACTGATACCAGAAGGCAATTCCTGCTTGCACCTGGATAGCACAGAGGGAGTTAAACAAAATAACCAGTCGGGAAAAAGTTACTAACGAGGTAATTTGTTTGCTGCCAAGTATGATTTAACTTGCTTAGTATAATTGCTACTTTATAATGTATCTGCTATATGGGAACTAGAAGGGAGGGAAGAAGAGGGGAGGGGGAAGGGGGGGCTGGGCAGTGGGGGTAATAGAGATGCTTAGCTGAAATCATGTATAAAGAGAGAGAGCTGCTTGTATGGAGTGTGCTTGATTTGAGACTTGTCTGTCTCCAAGTACCGTGCTTTGAGATCTCAAATAAACCTTTGTTTGCTTCTCCACCTTGGTGTGTCTATTGGAGCGAGGCACACCGGGCAACGAACCACTGTGTCTCAGGCCTTTGTGCCGGCAACACAGTCACTTTGGAATCAAAGGCCTAATCGTGAACAAGGGTATCAGCAGTTGGCCTTAAAGATTTGAGACCACCCTTTTCATAAGTCCTTTTCAAGAACTTTGGTCTCTGATTTTATGGAGGGACTGGAAATCACCATTGCTATCACAATTGTTGTTCATTCTCATGTACTTGTAGGTTAGCTTAAAAATGCAATTTCTTATCATAGGGTCCAACTTTCTGTTGACACCAATAAACAGATACTTCTAAGACCTTCTGAGCAACGCATGTTCTGCATTTTGAAACTTCTTTGGGGCTTTATATATTTTGGGTTTTTTGTATAATTTGGAACTTTCTCCTATCTGAAATAAAGTCATCACTGTTATGAGAAAGATTTGAATTGTCAGGCTGTGAATGATTAACTGGGCATAAGTAATTTATATGTCAAAAACTACTCTGTACATGTTATCCGGGCCTATTATGCATATTATTGAGGGATATGTCATCTCTTTCAAAGTATAGATTGACACTTAATGCCAGTTAGTCATGAGATAAATGGCAGTTCTTTAAATCTGGCTGGCTTAGATGGTGAATCCTTTTTCCTTAAAGAAGTTCTTGGGTTCACTTTATGGTGAAAAAGTTTATCCTATGCTCAGCACCTAGCACGAATGCCTAATACTGACTGGGCCTCTGGGTGCTACAGCAATATGAATATTACATAGTAAAAATAATAATGTAACTGAAATGAACCCATGAAAAACACACCTGCTTGCATTGCCTAGAGGATGCTTTCCTGGCAGTGCCTCACTAGAATCCTTCTTTCTTGGTAGTGCACCCACAGACACATTAGAAATAGTTAGGCTTGTGAGCTTTGGTGTTTCAACTGCAGCATATAGCCACACCCAGTAAGAAGGGGAGGTGTGCACCTGTACCACCCCAAGGAAAGTATAAGGATGAATTCTGTTTCATCACAGTACATTGCACCCTTCAGAAGGGTATTAAGTGACATGACTAACATGCATTACATGTGATTCTCTCTTTTCTCTCTCTCTTTGTCAGAGACACACTCTACCTCTTGGATCCAGTTGCACAGGAGACTAACACAAATTCTGACATCTCTTTTATGGAGATGCAGCATGCCTGCCCCCTGACTAGCCACCTTTGCTGGCCAGCACATGACAGGGGAGTGGTGTGCACTTCTCCTGTTTGGCCTCTTTACTCCATTACAGGCCTTGCACTCCTCTGAGCACAGAGGCTGCAGTTCTGGATCACCCTCGTGCAAGGGAGATGGAGGCTTGCCTTTCTTTCTTGCACTGTTTGACTGTGTAAACGGGGAGCTACAGTCTTTCTCATTGTGAATTTGGGCCCAGGAGGAGGGAGGGAGGAGGAGGAGAGAGATTATTTATCGTCTAGGTTCAGCATTCAATTGTAGCTTAGATTTGTGGCCTATGGGGTTTGATAGTTCAGGAGACTGGAAATGAGAGTCTTTCACCTCTCCCCAGTGATTCAGATACAGCCCAGCTCAGTTGTAGCTTAAGATCATTACCATCTCCTCACAATTTAGTAACCTTTGAGGAATAATTGGTGAGCTCAGTCCAGTTCAAAGTAATCCACTGTCCACAACACAGAAAACAGCTTCACAAATAGCCCCCATGTGGCAGAACCAGCAAAGAAGCCAAAGACTGCAGCTTCTGGTATGCACATATGTTTTACTTGGTGTGAAGTTTGCCTTAGGGTTGATGCAAATTACAGTCCATTTCCCTTCTGGGCAGAATTTGGAATGCATAGCCCTGCACTGCTATAGGGTAGCAATGAAGTGAGAGTCATTGCTGCTCTGCTTGATTTGCTAATTTTAATGTTTAGAGCTGCACCAAAAATGTTATAAATGTCTGTGCCTATGTAGTTCTCAGGCTGAACGGACTGTACCTGCTGTGCCCCAAGGGTCGGTCCTGGGGCTAGTTTTGGTCAATATCTTCATTAATGATCTGGAGGATGGCGTGGATTGCACCCTCAGCAAGTTTGCAGATGACACTAAACTGGGAGGAGTGGTAGATATGCTGGAGGGTAGGGATAGGATACAGAGGGACCTAGACAAATTAGAGGATTGGGCCAAAATAAATCTGATGAGGTTCAACAAGGACAAGTGCAGAGTCCTGCATTTAGGATGGAAGAATCCCATGCACTGCTACAGACTAGGGACCGAATGGCTAGGCAGCAGTTCTGCAGAAAAGGACCTAGGGGTTACAGTGGACGAGAAGCTGGATGTGAGTCAACAGTGTGCCCTTGTTGCCAAGAAGGCTGACAGCATTTTGGGTTGTATAAGTAGGAGTATTGCCAGCAGATTGAGGGATGTGATCATTCCCCTCTATTTGGCATTGGTGAGGCCTCATCTGGAGTACTGTGTCCAGTTTTGGGCCCCACACTACAAGAAGGATGTGGAAAAATTGGAAAGAGTCCAGCGGAGGGCAACAAAAATGATTAAGGGGCTGGAGCACATGACCTATGAGGAGAGGCTGAGGGAACTGGGATTGTTTTGTCTGCAGAAGAGAAGAATGAGGGGGGATTTGATAGCTGCTTTCAACTTCCAGAAAGGGGGTTCCAAAGAGGATGGATCTAGACTGTTCTCAGTGGTACCAGATGACAGAACAAGGAATAATGGTCTCAAGTTGCAGTGAGGGAGGTTTAGGTTGGATATTAGGAAAAACTTTTTCACTAGGAGGGTGGTGAAGCACTGGAATGAGTTACCTAGGGAGGTGGTGGAATCTCCTTCCTAAGAGGTTTTTAAGGTCAGGCTTGACAAAGCCATGGCTGGGATGATTTAGTTGAGGACTAGGTCTGGATTTGAGCATGGGGGTGGATTAGATGACTTCCTGAGGTCCCTTCCAACCCTGATATTCTATGATTCTATGATATTCTATGATTCTATGCTGAAGTGTTGCAGCTGGCCAGAGAGGTGAGTGGCTGCAGTAGATTGGGAGGAGGATCTGGATCATAGAAACCTACACAATGGAATTTGCTTTTAATGAACATGGGTGTAATGATCATTTAGCTGTATGCATCTTAGATTACTTTCCACAATACATTTTCTTCTGGAATGTATGCTAATACGTTGGGCATTTGGTTGCATTTCAAACATGGTAGGCTGGTCCATGCAAGTCCCAACAACTATAACAGACTACTACTTGCACTTTCGGTAATAAAGATTACAAATTAAAGGCCAGTTGATTATTCAAATGTCTTGATATATATGGTGAAAAGTTAGTTCCATGAGTACTGAGTGCCAACCCATTGCACACAAAGAATGGGAGTGCTAAATAAGGGTGCTTTTAACCAGCCTGACCTGCACTCGCATACCAATGCGTAATAAAATAAAGATCTGCTTTCAAATCTAGAGCCATACTGAGAACATATTATGCTAGTGAACAATTAATTACCAGATAGTTCCATTTGTAAATGTTGACCTTGGTGAATCAGAACCCCAAACTGTGGCCCATGGAGATTTGCCAGCTATGTAAGTATCTGATTTGTGAAGCATAGTGCTTTATCCTAATGCCGCAATTATTCAGCTACTGAGTGAGTTGTCCAAATCTACCCTTAAAATAAGAAATAGGTCCATAAAACCAAAACCAAATACAAAAAATTTCCTCCTTGTATAGCTCTGTTCTTGAGGCTGGTTTGTCTTTGGCTTTATTTTCTAATTTTCTGAGTCAGTCAGAAAAATGCCCTCCAGGTGACATGCGAAGAGGGGCCTGAGCTTACTGGTGGGTCAAATAGTTTGTATCACCACTAGTTAATGTTATATTAATATTTTATCCTGAGGCATTTGTGTCTCTTATGAAGTGCATTTCAATTATACAAAGAAAGAACACATAAGAACATCAATGTCAGCTCTTACCTGAGAGAGAATGAATGAGAAGTAATAACCTTTTTTTTTTAAAAAGTGACTTAGAAAGTGTTGTTTATTTTTGAAACATTACAATTACTTCAAATACTTATAAAATAGGGGAGGGGCTTTTTTCTTTAAAATTATTAGATATTTTAAGAATTTTAAAACAAAAAAGAAAACACAAAACCTAAACAGTAAGCCAGAAAGAAATACTGTTTTCACACAGTGTACAATTATCTGGTGGAACTCATTGCCACAAGATTTCATTGAGGCCAAGACATTACAAGGATTCAAAAAAGGATCAGGTGTTTATATGGATAACAAGAATAGTTAGAATTCAAAGTTCTCTCTCTCTCTCTCTCTGTATATGTACAAATAATTAATTTTGGAAGGGATAAAAACCCTCAGAACACAAGATGACTTCTTTTTTCCATAGGAGGGTAAGGAGGAATCTTTCCCCGCAGATACATTATCCTACATAGTCTGTGTATCTTTTCCTAAAGCAACTGGGGCTGGACAGAATTAATACTGTACTAAATGGATCATCAGTTTGATTCAGTATGATAATTCCTGTATTTTGCTGTTTTCTCTTCCATGATTACATCACACTTAATAGAGCAGCGTAGGAGCCAGAATTTCCATTTTGTAGGAAATTCTAATTTTGAAATTCAATTTGTTTCCATAGGAAATTTAGTGAAAACTGATATGCTCCTTTAGAAAGTTTTAGATGAAAATGCATTTTTAAAGTAATGTAGGACATTTGGACACACTCGAAGCAAGCTATTGGCACTGAAGAATATTGAATTTATGCTTTATTTTTCCTGTTTGAAAATTCCCCTCAAAACTATCACAATTTCAATTAATTTGTTTACAGGTTCATAGTTTGGAATTTCCCCTCCAGTAGGTCTGTTATTACATGATAAATGTTTTACCAAAACATACTTCAGGCTAAGAATCACCTGAAGAGTGATCACTGCGGATATTGCTTCAAGACCAATGAGAGGAGCCAACAATGTAGTGGCAAAACCTGCTGGATCTGCAGAGTATCCACCAGCTCACCTTCCCTGTCTCACCCTGCCCTCCTTCACACCAGTGCAATAGGACACACAGGCAGTAACCTCCATGATGCTGCCTTCTAAAATGATCAGGGACATGTAGCCCCACCCGTCTGCTCATCCAGGTGTGCTTACCAGATCCTGTCTTCCTGTGCAGCAGAATCACACTCATTCTGCGGTGTCTGGAGCTCTCTCCCTTCAGAATTTAATTGGCTAGAGGAATTGCCTCTAGCCATTAAAATCAGTAAATCAAACAAAGCTCCAAGTAACATTTACTAATCTCCATTGGAGTGAAAATGTCAATAATTCTTGATGAGTTTTGATACAGCAAAAAAGAAAATGAATTAACAAATCAGACTAGGTCCATATCCCTACCTCAGCAAAACCACATCTGAACATACAGAGCAGATTCAAATAAACCATGAGACCTGGCCTTTTAAAAGGTCATAAAATAACAAGCAGTTCTAGACTAATTGATATTGGCACATCCATTGTAAAGAGGGGGAGATGTGATCAATGATAGGATGACAAGACCGAAACCTACAAAATAGATACATCATAAAAAACTGACAAGGTCAAGGTAGTGCCCTCTCACATAACTGCATGGGTGCAAGTGTGAAGATTAGTGCCACTTACACAAGATGGAGCAGAAAGAAGGGGCATGTTTTACAATGAAGAGGCAATACTGAAGGAACCGGATTCAAAAGAAGGTTAGGGGCTAGTGAAGATGAAAATAAAAGGTGAAAACTGAAAAGGTTTCAGGGAGTGAAGTGTTCAAAGAATATGTATTTGGAATATATGAATAGAGAGGAAATAGTGAAGCATCACTATCTTACCAACAAAATCAGGGGAAGGGAATGATGATAAATACTTGGGAAGGGAGACTCAGAGAGAAAATGATCAATGAGAAGATGGGTCAAGTCTTAGTGAAACTTCAGGTCAGTTTTATTTTTGGGTGGCTTCTTTTTCTGTTTGTTTGTAATTAAGAATGAAGTAAAAGACAACAGCATGACTGAGTGCCAGACTGGGACTGGCTCTGGGTCAGTACACAATAGCTTAAATACCACAAGAGCCAACTCCATGAGCTTGCACCAATGGGCTGGATTCAAATCTAACCCTGGTCCTAAATGCAAGAACTCATCCAAGCTAGTAACAACTAGTGTTTCTAGGCACCTCAAAGGAGTATTAATTTTTCACTGGAGAGCAGTAAATGGGCAGAGACCTTCAGTGTCTGATGGTGCCAGATCCATAATAAAGGATCAGACGCTGCACTTTATAAAAGAGAATAGCAGGTGCTGCTCTGTCCCAGGCTCTCCCTCAAACCACAAGGGTTCCTGGAGTTCCACCTGTGCACTTTCCCATGATGCTGTGCCCAGAAGGGACAATCTAGTCCCAAGTGAACACTGAATACTCCATACTACAAACACAATATTGGGGGAAAAAACAGGCCAAAGCTTGAGCTGTAGTTGTTCTAGTGTTTCCACTTGGATCAACAAGTATCCATACAAAAATCAATGGAATCGTTCCTGATATCAAAAAAAGGTCTATGCAGGGCCGGCTCCAGGCACCAGCATTCCAAGCATGTGCTGGGGGCGGCAATCTGCAAGGGGCGGCAGTCCATGTGTTTTTACCCCCAAGCAGCGTGCTGAATTGCCGAGCAGTCCATGTGCCATTAGAAGCTGCTGCCGAATTGCCGCCGCCGCGGAAACGCGCGTGCCTCCCTAAATGCCGTCTGCGGCGGCAATTCGGCGCGCTGCTTGGGGCGGCGAAAACAGTAGAGCCGGCCCTGGGTCTACGCTACTTGTCCAGAAAGAAAATGTGAAGACCTAAATGAAAATAGTAAACTAGGTTTTGCGCAGTACATGCATAGCTGATCATGGACCAGGAACCTCTGAATTAGCATTTACAGCAGCTTACACTAGATGCTTTGGTAAATGCATACAGCCAGCACATGAATTTGTATTCAGTGTATTATTAGCAGGCATCTCTGATGCATTTTCACAGCAGGAATAAGAGGAAAAGATTGTTACATCTCACTTAGAATATTTCATCTCTCCTTTACATCAACAATTTCGTCATACATTACACCACTTTTTTTCCCCTTTGCATAACATTTTATCACTTAGTACATTTTAAGGATTCACCGAAAAAGACATCTTTTATTTTAACCACTAAAAGTCATGTTGATACTCAAATTAAGAAACCATACAAGATAACATTAGCATATTTACTATTTACAGTGCTGGGATTTTCCCCAGACCTCAACCTCCCTGTTCCCAAGGACACAGTTCAACTCCAGGCTTATTACTCAGGTTTTGTTATTGGCATATAGCTAAGTTAAGCTTTATCAGGCTTAAGCACAGTGGGGTGGGTATTAGGTGTACCACAGCTTCATAGCACATGAATATAAATCAGTTTATGTACCTATTCTAAAACAGGCTACCACATGTGCATTCCATTCTACATCATATTACTTGTTCTATGATTGGTCTACTAATTTTTGTAGCCAATCCACATCTAGATCATGAGCTGTTGACACACTGCACTACATGCTAGATTGCAGATACAAGCTATCACACATTCCTTTCTTCCCTACTATTTTTTATCTACTAACTACATATGATTTACAATGCCACAGTGAACTTGTTCTTTGTCTATTGTTTACCTCTGTTTTCTTCCTCCTGCTTCCATTCTTCATTCAGGCTAGGCCTACATTCCACTCATTTTAATTTTTCTTTTAATACAACATTTTTTTTTCATTTTCATTAGGTTTCTTTCTCTAATTGGTTGTTTTTTAAGGATAATTGTCCAGCAACACATTCCCAGGACAACAATGGTGGCTACCAATTGCACAATCATGAAAAGTAAACTTAGTATCTGAATTATAGGATAGAGGCTTACTTCCTCTGAAATGGCCCAGCATGAGTTAGTTCTTTTTACAATGGTGGCGTCCATCTCCTTTTGCTATTGCACCTACCAATTCAGGTACATTAACTGATAACACATATGGGTGTGAAGAGATTGTTCATTAGTGATTCCAAGTCATTATTATCAATCACCTCCTTGGTTATATCTTTCTGGATCTGGATGCTGGGCCAACTGGCCATGGGTCCTAATCTGAGTCAGAGAGGTGGGGGTCAGACAAAAAACATCCATTTCCTAGATCTGAAGAAGAGCTCTGTGTTGCTCGAAAGCTCATCTCTCTCACCAACAGAAGTTGGTCCAATAAAATATATTACTTCTCCCACCTCGCCTCCCTAATATCCTGGGACCAATATGGCTACAACAACACTGAAAACAATATATTGCTAATTGGCAGGTTGATCTTAACTAGATCCCAATTACATGGAAGAGTTATTCTGGAGGGACAGTATGATCAATGGAGCCCTGGTATGGAAAAGGGTGAGAACCACTGGTTTAGGGAATTTGAACAGGAATGAAAATCTTAGCCTAAACTTAGAAGTGCCTAAATCTTAGGCATTGATAAGATGTGGGAATGCTCCATTTCCAGCATCCCTCTTCAGAAATTACCAATTTAGAGATAAGGGAATTATATAGTGGAATGTGTTATAAAAGGAAGGTAGTTTCCTGAATCTCCAAGAAACATAGTGTTTTCTGTATAGCTAGCTGTGTTGTGTACTACCTGGGAATACTGTAGAAATGGCCGCCGTCACTGCTCTATTAAATGAGCAATTAACCATGAGTTGGGATTTTCTGACATTGTGTTAATGCATTTTACATTAACACTAACACAGTGGGAGTAACTGACCTGCTACTGTAGCTCCAAGGAGCCAATGCATAATGCATACAACCATTTGCTGAACATGGTGGAGCTGCCTGATGCACAATGTTATCTCCTTGCTGAGAAGGGAAGAAGGGAGGTGGTGCTAATTGTTAGCATAAGAGTATGCTGGAACATCATTCTTGGATGTTTTCTTTAAAACATTTTGTTGCACAAGATACTCCTCTCTGGTCATTATCTCTGCTGTGCTGGATACCGCATCAGACCATCTGCTGTTATGGCCTCAGTGCAGGGGGAGTGCTTATTAGAACTGTGCAAAATATATTATCAATCCTCAAAAAAAACCCATAAATGGTATCATTGTTTCTTGGTGCCCATCTGTTTGTGTTATCCATCTGCTGTGTATAGTCTTATACTTAAGCCATGTCTACACTATGAACTAGGGCTGTGATTACCTGCTTGTGTACACATACTCATGCTAGCTCAATGAGTATAAATAGCAGTGTAGCAGCATGGGAAGCGACGGCACAGCTGAGCCATGCTGAGTACAAACCCATGGTGCTGCGGTTACACTATTATTTATATGTGGACTAGCTCTCATTGAGCTAATGCGAGTGTGTGTACATGGGCAAGGAATCACGCTCCTAGTTCATAGTACAGATGTAGCTTTGGACTGTAAGCTCTTTGGGACAGGGATCACCTTTTTTTCTAGATGTTTGTCCAGTGCCCAGCACAATGGAGCAACTGATAATAAAAATCAGGCTTAGGGGCCAAGGTCTGGTGAAGTCACAAATCTTAGCCATAATCATAAAAGTTTGAGTACAGGGCCAGGTTGTTCATCAAATAGCTAATTTTTGAATTTTTCAGCCACTATCACTGGCCCTGAACAAGCTGCACCCTGCTTCCCACAAGGACAGCCAAAGGAAAAAGAAGGGCCCTGCCATGAGTGGCTGGACGAAGGTGTGAAAAGGGGTGATTGGGGGCACAGAGGAAAAGAGGCAATTTCTAAAACCTCTGAAGCAAACTTCCGACCTTTTTCATGAATCCAACACACAAGTTCACACAGCCAAGGTGCCTGCTTCTTGTGTAATGTAGCTCCTATTGACGTGAGAGCAGTGCTAAGTGGCCAGTGCTAAACACTTTTGAAAATCCCATTCTGTATCAGAACTTTCATAAAATGTGTTTCATTGGGAGTTGGGTGCCTAACGCCTATAGGCTGCTGTTAAAATCCAATCTCAGGAATAATTCTGCATGTTCACTGCATATCTCCTACAGCAACCACTTCACATTATGCACAGCATGCAAGCAGGACAATTCAGTGTACCTGCTGGCTTTTCCCACATACTGCACTGGATGGAAGAGGAAATATTCATCCTTCTGCACCTGCCTATTACTCCCTGTGCAGTAAGAAGAGGTAACTCGGGACCACCTATGACAATGTTATACAAGTTTAAGTGGTGCCATTGTACAGTGCCATTTTAATATATAGTATAGATGGAAGTGAAGATAAGTGTTTTTTGTCGCCATCAAGTAATTCCTCTCTTGGCAAGAAAGAGAGAATTGCCAATCTGTCTGAACTGTATTTTCTTTAACTGCTTGGAGCTGGGAGAGACAGAATAACATGATAGGAAACTATTGACAGGTACAGTAGCACCAGAAATGTTTTAAGGATTAAATATTTTTTCTCTCTTTTTTTTTTAAATAAGAGGTGGGGGGAGTGCAACGTTTAATTTATTTCTAGACAGATACCACTAGCAATAAGATTAAGAGATCCTCCCTTCCTGCAAGACAAAAATCAACAACCAAGAAGAAAAAGCAATAAAATGATTTTTCCCAGCTAGTAAGCTTTATTAGCTCTTCAAGAGAGTGTTTAGTTTATAAAAAGGAAAGGTTTTCTAGCTTTATGAACTTGAGCCTCCTAACTCATACTGATTCTCTCTGCTGAGCTCTTCATGCAGTGAAATGTAGGGATTGAGCCCTCATTCAGCAAAATACTTAAGTGCATGCTTAGCTTTAATCATGTGAGAAGTCTCACTGACTTCAATGGGACCTTCAGTGCAGTAGTGCATTAGTAACAAAAAGAGATAAAAAGGACTAGATCCCGGAGTCCTTTATTTATCACCTTCTTTATGGGAGCATGGGTTTGCAAGAGCTGATATTTTGTTAAGGTCTTTCTGTTGCTGTACTTCATAGAACTCTGGTGCTATTTTCAAAGGACTGGATTGCACAACCCTTACTCATTGATTCACAAGGGCTTTGATCCCACAAATACTTAGGAAGGTGCTTAAACATTACTTACATAAGCAGTCCCATTAGTTTCAGTGGAACTATTCATGTGAGTAAAGATATGCAAGTGCTTACCGTTTTATAGATTTGAGGTCAAGAAGACTGTGCTTAGAATCAATCTACCCCCAAATTTAGATGACTGCAAGACAATTGTAATTTGACTAGTGTCATCTGAAATATACAGAAAACTTCATTACTTCAGAGCACCTGAAATACTTCAAATATGTGTCTAATCTATTATAGAACTGAGTAAAATTTCATAAGTTAAATTATATTAGAAGCATTTCCCCCCACTTAAGAATAAGGAAGTGAAATTGATTTTTTTTTCTCATTGAGCAAGCTCAAATAAATGCAAAATGATACAAATAGTATAAAAAGTGAAAATGTATCTGGATTTTTCATATTTCTATTCTAATGATCTATGTTTAATATCTTTTGTGAATTTTAAATTTTAAAAAATCCCAAATATTTGCTTAAAGCAAATTTTGATTTGTGCAAAAATGAAGAGCAGGACAAATGGCAAATCACACCTGTTAATTTTTTCAGTCAGTTATGCATTTCATCCACTTTTTTCAGGATTTATGCAGTTTTATTTTTAGTATTTATCTCAGCTTGGAAAAAAAAATCAGTGAAGTCAGGTTCAGTTTTGCTTAGAGGGTCTGATCCAAAGCCACTTAAAGTCAACGGAAAATTCCCACTGACTTTATTAGGCTTTGGCTCAAGCGGATAGTCGTTTTAATGCTGTGCGTAGAGCAACATTTGTGTACCAACACTGAAAATGAAAGTATTCTTTAAATTTCCATTATATTTTTTTGAATCAATTCCTGAAAACATTTACCAGTGGTCTTAGGTTTTGAAAAAGCTTATTTTTTTTCAAAATATACATTTTGGGTCAAATTTGAGTTGATAGTATCCCTTTAATTATCCAAATACTACACCAGTTTGTTAAAGTATTACAACACGTACAATAAACATCACACTCCTTGGAAGATAATTTACTGATGTAAATGAATTTGGTTATGGCTAGATAATTTATAACAATAAATATTAAACCTCAACAAATAAAGGGTGTTTCAGCAAAGCAGTGGGACATGGAAATTGCATATCACTAAGTATCAAGCTTAGTATAAAAGGTTACTCCCTTTATTGTCTCTTTATGTTTGTACACAGACTAAAAGCACTTAAAGAGGATGCCCTTTACTGTGCAATGAACTCTAACAGCATCCCCAAATTTAAAATGCATTTAGTAACTAAATAATTTTTGAAACAGAATTTATTTTCTTTAATTTTAAACTAAGTGTCCTGAAGCTTCAATGTACAATCAAGCATAATTTAGCAGAGAAAACAGTTTGTGTCAGTGATAGCCATTTAAATTATCCTATAATAGTGCACTGTATCCACATTATATAAATTTAATCATTTTCACATGCATTCAAGACAAAATATTTCAGCCTTGTGATTCCCCTCTGCCTATCTTTCCTTGTAATTGAAAAGATCATAACTTACAGTTTGGCAATAAA
Source organism: Mauremys mutica (assembly GCF_020497125.1). Lineage (NCBI taxonomy): Eukaryota > Metazoa > Chordata > Testudines > Geoemydidae > Mauremys > Mauremys mutica. Next base: position 87,170,828 of record NC_059080.1, read on the forward strand.
ACCTTCGCTTTCCAGGAAATGCAAATAATCACTCTTCATATGCTATTCAAGTACTTCTAACCACATCACACTCATTGAGACTTCCTCTGGGATTCAGTACATAATCACTCTCTTTTTACACAGGCACAAGTCTTGTTGATTTGGAGGGCACAGTAACACCATTGGGAGTCATCACATGGCGATGGTTATTGCAGATGGTCTTGACATTTTCTAACTGAATGAACAGCAGTTGGATCTTGCAAGAATGCTTATTATCAGCTGTCATTCAGTTCTTTTTAGAAGCCGATCATATCACCAGTAAAAAAGTCTGTTTTGTCTTATCCCTGTATGACTAATTAATTTTCTTGGGTGTTGCTACAGATTGCATTAAGGCAAGGAAACAAAGCATTTCATGGTGCCATGTCTGGGGAATGGCTATTGTTCATACAAATACCAGAGAACAAGAACAGAGTTGTGCAAACAGGATATCTGTGGTTCATTATTTGATATTCACTGTCTTTTGTTTTTGTATGTGTTAAAAGTTTCCATCGGGCAGTTACTGAGTAGGAACAATACCATTTTTACTTTTATGACCATTCACACACACAAATGTCTACAAAGATGACAGATCTCATGAATCCCTCATGATATCCAAAGATCCCACTTCCTTGACTAGCTAAGTCTCTGCTGGTTTTCAGTGGAAGAAATGGGCTGCCAAGTCCTAGCCCTGAACAGTAGGAAATCTGGAGAAAATCCAGTCCTCTTGATCTACAATGTTCACAATTAAGCTTTATTGGACTAGTTATATATTTGCTATCCTAGTTTGCCTGAGTAATCTGCACTGCTCCCCGCACCACCAGGTCCTTTTACTATAGATTATGCAGGATGATTTTTACACTACAATGTAAGTCATATTTGTCGAAATTATTTTTACTACCAGAAACGCTTGAACTATAATTCTCAAAAGTGTCAGGTTCAGGATCTCCCACAGAGGGATTTACAGTCAGCCCTATCAGCATGGCAACACCTATAATTCTGAAGTTATTCAAGTCTTGCAGGAGGTATCTCAAAGCACACAAAACAACCAGTAACATTCCCCCAAACAGGTATGTTGCTGATATTACCCCATCATCTCAAAGTGAGTGAACGCTGACTCGGAGCATACAAAAGTCTGTGAATCTGAAAACCTATAGCAGCTGGCGGTACAGTACATGAAACTGTATTAAATATTTACAAGTTTTTAAGTGACAAGATAGCAGCCTTAACTTTAATTAACTTGGAGCACTGTGTGCACAGCCTGCAAACTTGTAACTGGACGTTTGCAGCCAATGAATGCCCATTTCCTTTGAGAACTATCCTAACAGTTTACCTTGCAAACTAATGGACCTTCACTGCTCAGTTTACTGAGACAAAGAAGAAATCTGGACATTAGCCACTGATTCTAAACAACTCAGATCCATCTGTTTTATTATGGCTGAAGCCAAAGATAAAAATGAAGGCATTTGCTAATACTAGAAGAAGCCACAGGGCAATTGATTTAATTTCTTTATGAATCTGCCCTAATTGTTTTCTGTACTAAAACTGCATAATTAAATTTGTATTTGGCCTCCAAACACCTTTCTCTTCCAAAATCTGCCAGGAAAAGTGAAAACAAACACTTGTTTTGGTCAAAGTTTTTCCTTATGGTCAAATACGGTCAACAATGGGCCCAAGATAGAAAGGTCAGATCTGAATTCCATCAAAGTTCAGCCATATATGTTTGAAGAGTTTTGATTTGCGCCATTTTAGAGAGAGGGACAACTTCTAGTTCCAGGTCCAGATATCTCTGACATTCAGTGGTGCTAGGAACTGAGGATTGGTTAGGTCCCTATCCCTAAATAAATGTAAATATAAATTGCAAAGAACCTGTCCTGAAAAGATGAAGCAATAACTTTAAAAAAGCATGTATATTTGGGTTTGGATTTTCAGTGTTTCAAACAAGGTTCAAGGATTTGATGGAGAAAGTGCACTTAAAAGAAAATGGAAAACAATCAGTAAAGGGTGGATAAAGGACAACGTAATCTCTTTGATTATAATAAAAGTTGCTGAGCCTGTAGCAATGTCCAAATGCATGTGTTTAATATTAATATATAAACAGTAATGTGCACACTCTGTGGCATGAAATAAGAATGGAGTCTGATTGAAAAAAGGTCAGAACTGATGTATAAGCCTTCAGTACTAAAACAATCTTGGGGAATAATCATCTTATTTTTCTTGATTGAGAGATGCATTTTAGATTTGTATTTCATTTGAAAAATATCAACTTTAGCATTAATTCTGCATAAAACTGTAAGAAAAGAAATATGCCCTAGGACAGTATTACACTGCTTTGCATCCATCTTAAAAGTACACGCATAGTGCTTATTATTTATGAATATGTGTGTGCTTCCCTTTGAAAAAGAATACATTGCAGTAAATATCAGCTGGTTAAATTGCAAACCCAAAAGTTAACTAAAAAAAAATGTCGTTATGAACATTCGTGCAAGTGCAAATCATTGCATGATGGCAAAGTGTGACACATTTCATCATGGCCTGACAAAACACATTATGATTTAAAAATCCCAACTGTTTTTTCCTCTCAGTTTGTTCATCTGGACCAGCATTTAGAAAATGAAGGGAAGGAGAAAGGTCATTGTATCCATTACAAGGACATCATAATGTATACACTGCACAAATTCATTGAGGATTTTTTATGAGACTTGGGTGTCTCATATAACCCATTTAGACAAAAGACAATTAAATTTGTTTGGTTTGGTTTTTAAAAAAGTCTTCTAAAGCACAACTGCATTGTGTCACTCATCATTTAGTGGTGTCGTTATCTCATCTAGGATATGAAATATTTAAGAGGGATACGTATTAGAAGTGCTGTAAGCATTTTCACTAGAAAGCACACACAATGAATGGATGAATATCCACCATATTTTTATAAATCAGAAGCTTGCTACTGTATAATCTGTAAGTATTTCTTCTTCCTGTTCACCAGATTTTTCATTGTTTGCCAATTTATTCAGATCAATATCTTTCATCTGCCTTTCAGTTGAATGAATTGCATCAACATTTTGCTCTGTCCCAGCAAGTAAGTGGCCATTAGTAAAATAAAGATACTACAATAAATGGGTATAACCTACAAAGATACTGAATACAATAAATAAAATGTACATAGTGTTTAATAAAAAGAAAACATTTGGCCAAATTCATCTCTTGTCTACCTCCATTGATATCAATGGAGCAACAGAGTTAGGACAAATTTGACTCACAGCATTCTAAAGAAACATTTGGATATTGTTACAACCTAGCTTTACTTGGAGCAGTCAGAGGATGCCATTCAACAACATCAGAGATAAGCAAACTTTGCCCAAACTTGGGCTGTGTTTGGGCATTACTAAAAGTTGAAGGACACATTTAATTTTTATAGGTGAACTAGGCAGTCGCCTAGGGTGCCAAGTGGTTAGGAGGCGCCAAGAATGGTGCCCTGGCTTGGCAGGGAGGAGCCGCCTTCCGGAGGCACCGGAGAGCCAGAGCCTCGGCTTGTGGGGGCGGCAAGCCCCAGCCATGGAGGAGCCGGCGTAGCGCAGGGAGGGCAGCAGCCCTGCAAATGTGGCGGCGCCACTAGCAGGGAGCAGCCACGCCCCCGACTCTCCTGCCCAGGCTGCAACCCGGCACCTCCCCCTCCCTTGCAGGCTGCAGCAGATGCATGTGGGCGGCAGCACCCTGTGCCCCCTGGCTCCCCCCTTGTCGGGCTCTGCAGCTCCCGGGCATGTGAACCACCGCTGCCTCTCCCGAAGCAAGCTCAGGGCCCCATGCCCTGGCGGTAGCGGCAGTTCCTCACATGCAGGGATGAGTGCTGCCCAATGATCTCAGAATTCCTGGTGCGGGTGCCAAGAAGCAGCCAAGCAGGGGAGAGGAACCAGCTGAGGCAGCAGCCAGGAGTGTCCAGAGGGAAGGTGCTGAGAACACTCCGTTCGGGGCCTGGTACAGCTTTGGCCTCTGGCATCTCAACTGGGCTCAGTCCTGGGTACACAAACAGTGCTGCATGAAGGACCTCAGAAACAGGCCTCACTTGGGAATTCACATAAGTACTGAAATTATGCCCCTGCTTTGAGGCTGGGTAGAGTGTGTGTGTGTTTGTGTGTGTGTGTGTGTGTGTGTGTGTGTGTGTGTGTGAGAGAGAGAGAGAGAGACGTATGTCCCTGTGTGCATGATGTGTCTCTGTGTATCCGTGTTTTGTGTCAATGGTCATCTCTGTGTCTGACGTGTGTCCATCTGTTTGACATGTCTGTCTCCGTGTATCATGTGTGTCTCTCTGAGTGACATCTGTCCATGGGACATGTCTGTCTGTGTCCCTCTATGTGTGATGTGTGTGACACGTATCCTTGTGTGTGTGATGTATCACATGTGGCCTGGGGGGAATGTGTACCTGCCTGTGTGCGTGCTCAGAGGATTAGCAGCAGAGCCGGTATATCTGGTAGCACTGGGTGCACCTTAGGACACTCTGGCGAGCACCAAAAATCAGGATGTTTGTTTGGAGCTCAGTCCTCGGTCTGCTGAAAAACATAGATTCAGGATCTGGAGTGTCTCATGTGGCAAAAGCAAGGGCCATCTCCTCTGCACCATTGCGATAAGGGAGGGAGTAAAACTGGATCATCCCATCCCAAATGACTCACACGAGTTCCAGGAACCTTTGTCTGTGGTCAAATCAGTTGTGCGACACTGAGCTTGCATGTGTGTGGTGCACTGCTGGCAGCGGGGAGAGGTGAGAGTCTGTGGCTGGAGCTGGTGGGTGTGGTTGTGGGACAAGATAATATCTTTTATTGGACCTACTTCTGTTCATGAGAGAGACGAGCTTCCGAGCCAAGCAGAGCTCTTCTTCCCTCTGGGAAATATACTCAGTCACTGCTAAATACAAAGTGGAACAGATTATTTAGCATAAGCAGTTAACACGCATTTCAAGGGATCATTCAAGGTGAAGTGGCCAGTTAACAGATTCAGGCTGTGTGCAGTTTGGGTGTGGCTGTGGGCTGGGTTTTTTGGTGTGCAGTGGGGAGCGTGTGTGACTGTTGCAGCTGCTGTGCTGTGTGGAGTGTAATGTATGTGACTGCGGCCAGGTTGTCACAGATAGTACACTGGCTCTGCAAGTGCCTATGGGATAGTCATTGCAGATGGTGCATGGGGAATGAAACTGACCCTGGCAAAGCCAGTGAGTGGACTTGGGGTGGGGGCCGCTGGGGTGGGGTGGGCTGGGCTTGCAGAGGGGGGCTGTGCACCCTCTAGGGGAGTTCAGGGGGCAGAGAGGGGGGAACCTGGTCCGGGGAGCAGCCCCTGCGCATGGCTGGCCCCTGGGGTCTATAAAGGCTCGTTGGGATTTGCCCCTCAATGAACCGATGTGCAGGGGCGGGGGGGAGTGGCACAAAGTGGAAATTTCCCCTAGGGTGCAAAATATCCTTGCACTGGCCCTGCTCATACAACAGTGGATCCTACAAAAATTACATTTTCCTTTATCAAAAAGTTCTCCATTTGGATCAAGATGGAGCATCTCATTCTGGGAACCCTACGTCCTTACGTCCCTGTAATGGACAATTGTAGCTGCAGGTCACATGGGTAGAATCCCCCTTTTTTTAAAATATACATATAGTTCAAGCACTCATACAGGCAGAATAATTTACAAATACAGGGGAATGATTAACTCTAAGCAGCATCTAATTGTCATAAATAATTAATAAACAATGATAAGCCACTGATTAACTAATTGTCCCATCCATCAACTTTTCATTCATGTGAGCCTCCACTCCTTACAACTTTTCTTTCTTCTGCCAGACAGTTTTGTGGGCTTTTTAAACAAGAAATCAGGCTTATGAAGCAGCACAGCCGAACGTTGTCAAGGTGGTCTATAGGTGAAAACAGACTTCAGCTATGACTTGAAGGAATCCCATTTGTTTTTATAATACCAGGTAACCATGTAAAGGTCAGCATGGAGCAGACACAGTTCCACCTTATGGAGCAGCAAAGGAACAACTCCTGTCATAGAGTATCACACAGGAATGCACTAGTTACTTTTATACACTGAAAAAAACTGGCTCAGCCCATCGTGGTTCTGATGATGTCTCCCTCACCATCACGACCTCAAAATCTGTTCTACATTCCAAGGAGCATTCCAGGAAGGAAAGACACTGTGAGGCAGGACCCCTGGGTTCTATTTCCCCCTGTGCATGTCTTTGGCATGTTACATAACTGCTCAGTTCTTCAGTAAGCTCATCAATAAAATAAGTTTAATATTACTTATTAATAGAGGTTAAGGCCAGAGAGTTTCACACAGTGACCCCTGTATTGAGACTGGTAACCTGTGTTTGATTAAAGCATATCTTCCAGAGAGGCACCCAGTCTTGGTTTGAAGACTTATTTGAAAACTTAATTTGAAGTCTTCTTCCCTGGAGTGTTGTGAGTCTTCAGGCCAATCCGGCAGTGTTTACTCAGGCCAAACCTTCCATTCAGAGTCATAGGAATTTTGCCTGAATGATGACTGCAGGTTCGGGACATAATTGGTTACTATTCACAGAAACCTTTGAGATTTTTGGAGAGAAAGGATGGTCTTGTGATTAAGGCATTAGTCTAGGATTCAAGAAGGCTGGATTCAGTTTCCAGCTCTGCCATGGACTTCCTGGGCGACCTTGGGTAAAATGCTTAATCTATCCGTGCCTCTGTTCTCAGCTAGTAAATTTAGGATAATACTTGTTTCTCCAACCCTATGTCTTTATCTCTTTAGGCCTCAGTCTTGCAATGTACACTACACACACACCCCAATGTGGAACTCCACTGTATTTTAGTATTGATTTTGTTTGATGAAGCTTTTAATTTTTAGGGCCAGATTCTGATACCTTTCTCTATGAATGGTCCCACTGTTGGCAGTGGGAATTCTGATGGAGTTAACATACTATTCAACACAAATCAGAGGGTTATAATAGGGCCCCCAGTCACTAGTTGCTCACCACATGCTTTAGGTGCTTTCACAACATTTAAAATTGATGTTCTCATAAAAAACTGTTTCAGTGGGAATTAGCTTTAGTTAACCAAGGGTCTGATCCAGTATGTTTTTTATGTTCTTAATGGGACCCATGGCTGCTCAGTATGTCTGAAAACAGGTGCCTAAATAGGGATTTAGGTTCCTAAATGTAGGCATCCAAATTTGAAAATATTAGCCCTAATTCCTAATCTGTGTCCCCCAACTCACTCTTTTAAAGGGTGCATTATGAGAACTGCAGGTTTTAAAATTGCTTGCATAAAGCATAGTTAATTAATCAATTTGGTTTTGTTTTATAATAGGGTCCTTGTTGTGCAGTTTGTCCCTTGCAATATAATTTAAGAGGATTACCAAAATCCATGTACTGTATATTACTTTTTAATGAATGTAATTATTCATATTGTGTAGTAAGTAATGTTTCCTGGAATCATGAAGTCCAAATGGCCCTTTCCTTTGTTTGTTAATGAACAAAATATAAAATACAACCAACTTAATGGAATTTCTGAACCAGTTATAACAATTCGCTTTATAGGTGGTGAAATACTCCCCAGTCCTGCCACAGATGAAGCCTCATGAAATTCCACAGCTTGACTGATAGATGTGTTGAGGATTCTGCTGCAATGAAGATTCCCTTCCTAAACATTAGATATCAAGGTGGAGGGAGACCTCCCTTTAATGGGGCTATCCTTTTATAATGATAAATTACACATTTCCTCTATACTGGTGATCTATGGTAAGAACCTATTCGCCCTCCCCCCTCCAAATTCCTCTCTGCAGGATTTGCGGTAGAAGAGGGAAGAGATCTTCAGCCTTTCAAATAATTTTGGGGGTGGGGTGGGTAAAAATAAAAGTTTCTTTTTTTCTGTGTTCCTTTTTTTTCTTCTCTGCTGGAGTTAACTGAAGATTTAGGGCTGAAGGAATTTTTCTACCTGTACATCTACAAGGGGTTGGAGGAAAGACTGGTAGAAAGGAGGCAATGAAAAAAACATGGTTTAGCATTATTCAGGGAATAAAAGAGCTTTACATAATCCCTATCTCCTTGCCCCTTCTACAGGTTCACTATTCCTAGTTATTAAACTAATCTTTTTTGCCCTCATGCTCATGACCAGTCTTTCTACTAAATAAGTCATCCTGATGCATAACTTGTCATGGTCATGGCAAACTAAGACAGAACTTAGATTTAAAAAACAATAGGCATGGTGGAAGGTTGGAATGTAACACTACTTTGTTTGTTAGAATTCAGGAAAATAACACAGAGCAAGCAAAGCAAAGTGGGCTGCTTTACTGGGCAAAAAGGCATAACTCACCCCACCTTGTTCTAGACTTTTTTTTCCCAGACTGTCTGTTGCTCTCAAATTACACGCTTCACTGCATAACCCCTTAGACTGAAAATGGGCCCAGGAAATATTCACCCATCCACCTCTCCCCTGACCCAGGAAACACACACTTCTAAAGTGATAGCCTGCAACTCCAACACAAACCACCGTTTATTCTTGTGGGTGCTTATACACACAAAGACTTTCATTATCATGCCTAGGACCTTCAGCAGTAAAAACAGAGCCTTCTGCCACTTGCGATAAAGAAGGGCCATTTTGGTTGTGGGAAAGTAGCCTAGCTAAAGTGAATCATGATCACATATGCTAGACCAAATTCCATATGGATTTCAGAAGGCCAAATAAAGTTGAAACCAGATCGGGCTCTAGGCTTTAATGAGATTGTAAGAAAGTGCAGTGCTAATCTGTAAAAATAAATGCTTATCGCTCTTCCCCATTCCTATTTAGCATCTCACAAAGTTTGGCATAAAATATTCAGATTACAGCTGTCATACTTGCATAAATAGGAATATGGTTAGTGAGGGATCAAAAAACAATTACAGTTTAAATCATACTAGTTCATTTGATGCACACCACTGAGTTCCTACAGCATGGTCATTATATGAACTTGCCCACGGTTAGTTTAAATAATATGAATTAAGAATCCATATACAGACATCTCCACATTTGGGGGAAATCCTAACATGGATCCAGATTTGACTTTTACAAATGGTGTCTATCTTCACAATGAGCTGATCTGAAGCCCAAGAACTGAACACCCCTGAATTTGAGCGCTTGAAATCTGGATCCAAATTTGCTGGCTTGAAGCGACCTCAAAATCATTGTTATTGACATTTTCTGGCAAAGTTATCACTCAACAGAAAGCCAAGGAGCTTTTGGAGGGGCAGTGAGGAAAGGGGAGAAATAATGGGGATAGTGTTGGGGCCAGAAATGGGGAATGAGTAACTGGCTAATAATTAAACTATATGAAACATATGGATTTGAAGAGTCTACAGTGAACCTGGCAGTTAGGTTAATTTCCCATGGCTTTGTGACTGCTTGAAGTTTTGCTCTGAATTCTCATTTCATTTCTTGTCTGTGTATTCAAGTGAAGATGTGTCAAACTGAGTGAGTTTTGGAGAAAACATCTTAACTCACACAGATCTACCTTACTCACTGGCTCCATCTCCCCAATACACGCTGAAACCCATCACCTTGCCTACTACTGCCTTCTTGGAATTGTAATTTTTTATTATCGAGAATGTTTGCATGAATAAGAGCTTTTGTTTTAAAGGGACCATATACTTAGTCTCTCCTCTTGAAATCATACTTGTAGAATCCAGGAGACAGATTTTAAAAAAAGTTAAGTATATAAATGCATGATCACAACAGCTAATTTCTGTGTGTAATTGATGTGATAGATGTGCAAATCAGGTCCTGGGGTGTGCAAACAGCTACTTACATAAATTTGTTCACACAATTGCTTGGCTCTTAAAAAAAGCTGAGAAAAAGAGAGAGAGACCTCAATATTGATGCAAAAATTATATTGACAAAATTATGACTTTTTAAATATAAGGTCATTACTAACTTGTTTGTGCCTTTATCAAATATTAAAATATAGCTACATGTATCTTATAGCCAGAATACTTGAAAATATAACAATACGTGTTGTGTTACCAAAATGCTAAAGGTAATCAAAGAAATTCCAGAAGATTTCTGCTTATATCTCCAGAGGACAAATAAATGTCAGGAAGATAAATCCTGCTTAGCCATAAAACCCTATTTATGACCCGTAAAAGTGTCATACAGAAACGTTACCTGCTTTTAACTTTATACTATTGGTATTTTATTTGTGTTATGTTTAAAAGATGTATTGGTTATTGAAATTTGTGATTTGTACAAAATACTTAATAGAAGTTTAATTGCTAAAACAAAAGCATTGCTATAGCTGATTTACATATTTTCTTCAATCTCATAGGATTTAGTTAAAACTGTTCACTTTGCCTAATTATAGACAGTCTGATTATTATTAATAACCAACAGGGTCATCTACCTTTCTTTAAACAAAATTATTTTGCCCATTTATGAGCCTGCTTTGTTTTCTAAAGATCTACTAGGATTTGGCTTCACAATAATTTTGGGAACAAGACCTGATCTCAACATAGAAAGAGAAAAGCGCCCCCCACCAAAGGTGGATTCACTCTCAAAGGTGTGATTTCTGCTAAGGTTTGTTCTCCACAGAGAGACATACAAAAGACCTTGTAATGGAAGTAACCAGTTTATCACTGTCATTCTGTCATTTTTGTTGTTTTGTTTAGTGTTTTCTTTTCCTTCCTTTAATAATATAAGAGCCAGCATTAAGAGTTGTGGTTTTGTTGCTTGGTCTTGATAATGGTGTCTCCTAGAGGTATCTAGAAGAACTCCTGTGGCTAAAATAATGAGTCACATTCCCTGAGATAGTCTCGTGAATAGCTATATGAAAAATTCCATCTTTTGATTTTGTTTTCCCTAATTTTGGCAGTAAGAGAAACAGTGAGTAAGAGCTAGCCTACCATTTCTTGCTTCTCTGATCTATATATTTTTATTTGCACTGTTGTTGTCGCTGTGTTGGTCTCGGGAGGTGAGAGAGACAAGGTAGTTGACGTAATATCTTTGTTTGGACCAACTTCTGTAGGTGGAAGGTACAAGGTTTTGAACTACACATAGCTCTTATTGAGGTCTGAGGAATGAAGCAGAGTGTCTGAGCTAAATACAAGTTGGGACAGATTGTTAAACAGAAGGGGTAATGCATGTTGGAGGCAGTCTCTTGAAATGAAATGGGCAACTGGGGATTAGATTGTTATACATAAAGGGCTTGAAATGGGCAATTAAGGGTAGCAGGCAGTGTGATATGTTACAAGTTGTTGTAATGAGCCATAAAAATGAGTGTCTCTGTTAAGTCGGTGGTTTTTGGTGTCTAGCAAAGTCATGCATTTAAGTTCACTGGCTTGCATTCTGAAGATATTATGAAGCTCTCCTTTGAGGAAAAGTATTGAAAAATTGAGCAGATTGATTTGTGAAAAGCATTCATCAATGGGTGATATGGTGTTTTTGTCTTTTATCATTTTTCTGTGTGAGTTCATTTGAGAACATAGTGAATGTCTGAGTTCACCCACATAGTTGTTATTGGGGCATTTGGTGCACTAGATGAGGTATTGGTATGAATCTTAAAAGGTATGTTGCGGGGAGTATTGATTGTCACAGCAGTTGAGCTAGGTCTGCAAGTATTGCATCTGTTGTTCTGGCAAGATCTGGTGCTGCTTTAAGTTGAGAGGTCCTGGTCTGTGCAGAACTTGCTTCTGATAATGATCTTGGCAAGGCTGGAAGGTTGTTTGAAAGTCAGAAGAGGGGGTTGGGACAGATGTCTATCAGGATGTGGTCCTCATCAAATATGCGTTGTAATTATTTGATGATATCCCTTGTGGGAGTTAATGTAAGGTGGTAGATACCAACTAGGGTGGTGTGGTCAGTGGGGTTTTTTTGTTGTTGTTGTTGTTGTTCTGTATTGAAACAGGTTCTCCTGGGGTATTTTGGTGGTCCTTTCCATGATGCTATTTACTTCTCTGATGGAGTGTCCTTGTTTAATGAAGATTTTAAGTGTGCTTAGGTATATATACTGGATTTTTTCTTAGGAGAAAATTATATGATATCTGAGTGCCTGGCTGTAGATTACAGATTTTTGATGTGTCTGGGGTGGTTTCTGGATCTGTGAAGATAAGTGTGGTGACCAGTGGATTTCATAATTGTTTGTAGAGTTCCATTGTTTAAGATAACCAGGGTATCCAGGAAGTAGATGCTGGTGTAGGAGTGTTCTAGAGAGTTTGATGGATGGGTTGTGAAGGTTGTTGAAGTTGTATGTATTTGAGGCAGGCAGCAATGCCATCATGGTGAGGGATGTTGGTGTATAGGGAGGTCACATCTGTGGGGGCAAGATTGTTAATGTTGCAGAGTTTTTGGGGGAGTATTGGTAGTGTCTTGGAGGAAGCTGTCCCTTTGTGTGATAAGTGGTTTAAAGATCGTTTCTATGAGTCCTGGTATTCCTTCAGTGAGTGCCATGACCAGATATGATGGGTCTTGGTTGTGTATCTTGAGAAACACAAAGAAGGTAGCTTGTATGGCTTTGTGGAGGATGAAGTTGTAATTTTTTTCTTGAAGTTGTATGGGGAAGGATTTGATGGTATTTTTAAATTCCTGGGTTAATTGTGGTGTGGCATCTTCTTTGACTTTATAGTAGGAGGCATCAGAGAGTTGTCTGTTAGCTTCATTGATGTAGTCATCATGATTAAGAGCTACAATACACAACACTTTGAAAAGGCAAGCCTGGGAACATAAATCCATAACTCTGCTAGACACCAAAACCATGGCTCATTACAACGATTTGTATCACACCACTCTATCCTTAATTGCCAACCTCACAACCTTTACACATAACAATCTAACCCCAAATTGCCCTCTTCATTTCAAACAACCACCTCCAACATGCATTAACCCTGCTGTTCTACAATCTGTCCCAACTTGTATTTAGCTCAGATACTCTGCTTCCTTCCCCAGACCTGCTCTGTGTAGTTTTAGTTCCAACTAAATATTTTCAGTAATTTTAAATAAATTTCCTTGGTGTTCAACAATTTAAAATTATCCCTTCCTACCTCACATACCTCTAGAGATGGAAGAAAGCCCCTTTGTAATAGTACATGATTCTGAACACTCTATGGGCCTGATCCAGCTTCACTCATGTCAATAGGAATCTTTCCATTGGCATCAATGGGCGTTAGATCAGGTCCTGTACAATAAAGTGTATTTGTTCTTGTTGTTTTATCCAGTTTACAAAAACAATGGACTTACAGAAATGTAAAATATAATAATGTGGTCCTAAGGATACCTTTAGCCAAGGGAAAAACATTTAGAAATACATATTTATTTGTTGGACATTTACAGAAGATTTGTTGCCAAATTATGGAATTTGTGAAGCTGACTATTGTTGGCATGTAGTTTTGAGGCAAACTGGAACGCTGACAAAAATTTGTTTTATACTGTAACAAACATTTTAAAAGAAAGTGTTGATTTTGGTCAAAACTTTGCAGCTTTTTTAATGTTAAAAATGAAATGTTAAATGTTAAAATGTTAAAAATATTTCCAGTAGAAAAAGGCAGAGGAAATGCATGTTGGGGGGGACACCCTGAAAACTGGTTTTTTTTTTCAATTTTCACTTTCTTGAATAATCTTAAAGTTCCACCACAAAAAAAAGGTGGGGAATACAGGGGGAAGCTTTTCATGAAAAATATATTGCTTTTTTTTTTTTTTAGCAGCTCTACCCCTTGTGCTTATGCCACATGGCAGAGAAATATAAGTCCCATATTTAGGAAAGACACATGGGGTAGAGGCACATAATAAACAACAATTACTATGCCTCGTGTCCTTTCCAACATATGGCTGTATCTATCTCTCCACACCCACCACATTGCAGAATAGCTCTGTGCAACCACGGGTCGGAGCAGGGAGAGCTGGGGTGGAGTCAATGGAACAAATGCCCAGAGAAGCATGTTCTTTGTCAACCCATTAAACAGCAGAATGCTTTAATTATGGTAAGTCACTGCTGCTAGAGATATGTGCCAGTATGTGGCATTTCAGTGTGATAGGAGATGAGGTACACTATACAAAAGCTTATGCTCCAATACGTCTGTTAGTCTATGAGGGGCCACAGGACTCTTTCCCGCTTTTTACAGATCCAGACTAACACGGCTACACCTCTGATACCATACAAAAGTGTTGGGTGGAGATGGGAAACATGCTAAGAAAGAGTCCTGCCATGCATAAAGTTAAGGATCCACGTACGTCTTGCTTCTAGATGCTAACCTCAGCACCTTTCATTGGCCTGTTTTCTTTCTAGATCCACTTTGTCACCATGGCATGGAAGAGATTGCAGAATGTCAGTGGCTCAGGAGACAGCTGTCCTCTTGTTCTAATCCCATAAAGGTTTGCCCCTAACAAACTGCTGATGCCTCACATAAAACATTGACATACATTCAATTGAGATACAATTCCACTTAAATTCATTTTGTTTTTTAAAACTCGTGTGATTATGTACGACAGTGGTTCCCAAACTTGTTCCGCCACTTGTGCAGGGAAAGCCCCTGGCGGGCCGGGCTGGTTTGTGTACCTGCTGCGTCTGCAGGTTCGGCCGATTGTGGCTCCCAGTGGCCGCAGTTCGCTGCTCCAGGCCAATGGGGGCTGCTGGAAACGGCAGCCAGTACGTCCCTCGGCCTGCGCCGCTTCCAGCAGCTTCCATTGGCCTGGAGCAGCGAACCACGGCCAGTGGGAGCCATGATCGGCCAAACCTGCGGACATGGCAGGTAAATGAACCAGCCCAGCCCATCAGGGGCTTTCCCTGCACAAGTGGTAGAACAAATTTGGGAACCACTGATGTACAAGTATATTTCTGGGATTATGTTATAGAACCTATCTGGGGAAGTAATAGATCCATTATAATTGATCTCCAAATAACCAAATTACTAGGTATATAAGAGTTTACATTTCTTTCTACTTAATGACATAGTAAATTAGATTTTGGGTTCCTAGGTCCCTAGAGTTCAATTAAACCAGATGTTTGAAAAACAGATAGTGAAGTAATTTTATTCGAGCAACATTCAAGAACATTTTACAAACAAACCAGAAGGCAATTTATCTAAAGCTCTGTGTCCCGCATTCTAAACCTTTTCTCATTGTTTACTGTCATCTTAGATATAGTTTGCATATGGGGTACATTTTACTGTGTCAAAATAAGAATGACCGTAAAGTCACACTGTTTTAGTATCAGGGATTTGATTTTCTGCTCTCTTACAATGTGACAAGATGCAGGAATTTCTGCTTAATTGTACAGTATATGCTGCATTTGCTGTTTGACAATTTGTAACCACCTGAAAATAGACAGTATTGCATTGTTTTAGGGGTCCTTTAATTATTGATGAATTTAACAAAAACTGTATAAATAAATAGTTTCTATCCAGAAGCCTTTTGTAAATAAGTCAGATGCCCATTTTTAAATACAGAGAAGTTCAATATCTCTTTCACCATAACTTTGTTTCTGTTTGATTCAACAATCCCTTGTGGGAATCAATTTGCCATCTTTCCTCTGAATTTATAAGCATCTCAATTACATGTGAAATGTTACAGTGCATTAGCATGAAGGTCTGATCAATAAATGACCAATTCATTCAGCATTTGAAGAAACCTTGCCCAATGGAAGGTCATGCCTGATGAGAATACAATAGCAAAAGTGTCACCATGTGATTGCAATGATTTGACAATAATTAGGGTATTACTCTTGCTTAAACAATGCTTAAACAACTCAACTGTACTGACTAAAATACCATTTCATGGTAAGTCCTATAGGTCTGAAAACTGCTGCTGACTGTTCTCTTTTAAGTGTAACCCAGTGCTGTTTTCCCCTGAAAAAATACAGTACTGGTTCATGCATAGGAGAAGGGAATATATCACTTCTTATGCAACTGACATGTTCCTGAAGTAGCAGTGCATGGCTTTCTTTCACCAGTACACTTTTTCCCAATACATACACAGACAGTTTGAGTACCATTGGTAAATATATCTATATCTATCTATATATATACATATTATAAGTGGATTAAAATAATAATTGGAAAAGTTCATGGAGGACAGGTCCATCAGTGGCTATTAGCCCAGGTGATCAGAGACGCAACCCTATGCTCTGGACAACAGGGGATGGATCACTTGATGATTGTCCTATTCAGTTCATTTCCTTTCAAGCATCTTGCATTAGCCACTGTCAGAAGACAGGATACTGGGCTAGGTGAACCATTCCAGTATAGCCATACGTAAGTTCATATATAAAGCAGTATTACATTCATAATATTATATAGTCTGTCCAATCCTGAAGTCCTTCCTTTGGGATGTATTATAATGCACAATGTAATTCCACAGAAGAATTAGAATTTACACTCCTCTGGAAAACAGTCTGTCAGATGGAGGGGGCTGAAGTGGTGTGCCGTTATCCTTCCCTCATGACTCTATGGAAGGCCTTAATTGATGCCAAAGTTCACCATGCTCTGGAGGGGGGCATAGCACAGTACGGAGGGAATGGAGTGTGGAGAGGGCCAGGCAATTTTTTAAACAAACTATATATATATAGATATATAGTTTAAATTTTTGTTTAAAAATATATATAGGTGAAAAATGCAAGTTGAGCAACAAGGAAACATTTTGGAAATTGATGTCAACTTCTCTGAATTGTTTCTGTAAATTTAAAAAAAACAATAATTACCCAAAGGCTCATTTCAACATTTTTGAAATGAAGCATTTCAACTTTTTTCTTCAAAATGACTTTTCATTGTGAAATTTCCTTTAATTTTATTTTTTTCATGTAAAATATTTAAAATGCCTGAAATTGAAACAAAACATTTCATATGTTAAATAAGTTAAATATTTTGCTCTACCCGAAACAATTGTTTTAACTTTTCAATTTGCAGAAAATGCTGTCTTCGGTTTTACCTGATTTTTTTTTTTTTGCAATTGCTAGCAAACCAAAAAAATTGTTATTCACCCAGCTCTTGAGTGGAGAAACCTTTTCTCTGAAGCATCAGCCAGCTTGAATGGATTTTCCATACCTCCTCCTAAATCATAAACCTGTTGCCTCTCCTGCATTGTCTCCCCAAACTTACTCTCTCCTTATTCACAATTGCACAATTTCTGCTCCTAGAATGACCTACTATACAGCAGTTATTCAGAGTGAGTAGGACTCTACTGATTCCTATCAAATGAATGGCAGTTTTCCACATGGAGGGGGCTTGCTGTACCACAGAATGCTGTGGGAGCAGGTAAAATGGCAATGTTCTACTTAAGATTAAATGCTTGCAAAATCTGAGCATTAGTATCAAAATAATCATGAGGTAGAAACAGGTAGTTTCATACAACTAGAAACCCTATCACGTGCTTTTCCTCTACTCTTAAAAAAAGTTCAAACAGATTTTGTGAAGTCTATTCACTTTTTGTGAGGTAATCACATGGGGCTACACGATGACAGCCTTCCTTACTCTTAGAAATACCTTACTCAAAAATTATCCCATTGACTTTTGGAGTCAAGGTGTAATAGATTTTAGATTAATAGATTTTAAGGGCAGAAGACACCACTGGATCATCTAGTCTAGTCCTGTATACTATGTAATAATCTGGCCCTTAGGAGTAAAGCGCGATTGTAACACTTTCATACACAGAAGAGCACTGCTGGGAGAAACACCACCCAAGTCACCAATCAACATCTCTTTGTGGTGAATTCAGTTTCCCGCCTGAAGAAAATTGCTTTCCATTTCCAAATGAATCATTGTTCCCTTCTTTTTTTTGCTCAAAAGCACAGGTTAATCTTTTCTCTTTTCACCAATTTCAACACCTGTGAGCAATTTTTGCATACTTCCAGCTGCAGCACAGAGTCTTATCTTTATGAGTTCAGGAATGTAATTTGATAGAAGATGAAGGCTAACAGGTATGCTTGCCCACCTCTTTATCCCTCTCCTAAAGTTAAGACAAGCAACTGACAATACTGAAAAATTATCATTCACCATCACCAGGCAGATTGGAGGAGGCACCAGGATGTTAGCCTGTATGCACATGGCTAGAATGCTAGCTGCAGTTGCAGCATCTTTGTAAATAGTGCTCTCAGTTAAGAGCTAGATTAGTTTTAGAAAAATGGAGTCCTCTTATGTTATTAGCCAGCACATAGTACCTGAAATATAGGGGCAAACGTCAGTTTAGTGAGATCCGCAATAAGGAAAAGAGTGTGTTTAACAGGAAAACAAAGCAATACCTTGAAATACAGCAGACAGAATGGAGGAAATCAGACCACTGGGAATGCTAGATTTCCAGACAAAGAACCTTACAGAAACATGGAAGCAAAAATTGATTTTGTATATGGAGCTGACAAGTGCCGGGGAAGGGGTGTGATAAAGATGAGAAAATACTGTGATCCCAGCAGATACTGTAGAGAAAAATACTGTTTTACTCAAAAACGAGAAGTAGAAGAGGGAATCAATACTTACACATTACAGAGCTGAGAACTCTGGCCTCTACATGTAACTTCGGGGTCATTCCCAAAAGATTCCCAAATGAAAGACAGATCATTTGTGTGACAAATTATTCTAGTTTACAGGAAAGCTTGTTGAAAGACACACATCTAATACTAGATAAATGTTTCCCAAAAGCAATAGCAGCTGAACTGTCCAGGGGAAGTATCAAAATGATAACAAATCATTAGTGCAGAACAAGAGTGCAGGATCAAGCTAAAGGAACAAAGAAAACACGACAAACAGACCAATAAAAAATGCAGGCCTGATTAGGAACAGGAACTTGAACCTGGGTCTCCCAGATCCCATTTGAATGCCCTAACTATCAGATTATTGACTATATTGTGTGTGTGTGTGTCTCTCTCTCTCTTTTTTTTTTTTTCATGAAAAATTTTGAAAGGTCTCATCTTCTTTCCAATATGGAATAAAAGCAAATTTCAAAACCTCAGTGTTTCATAAAATAGAATTATTTTCTAGCCAGCACTAGACAAAAGTCATAAACTGATAGTTCAGCAAAAGAAACACATCAATATGTAGCCCATCAGCAATTGCCAGTAGCAAAAATTCTCAATGGCGGAGGCAGGTCCCTAGATGGGGAGGGCTCTGCATTACAAAGAATTCTTTCCCAGGTATCTGCCTGGTGGGTCTTGCCTACATGCTCAGGATCTAACTGATCACCTGTTTGGGGTTGGGAAGGAATTTCCCCCCGGTCAGATTGGCAGAGACCCTGGGGGAGGGACTCATGCCCTTCCTCTATAGCATGGGGCATGAGTCATGGGTCACTTGCAGGTTTAAACTAGTGTAAAAGGTGAATTCTCTGTAACTTGAAGTCTTTTAAACCATGATTTGAGGACTCAGCCAGAGATTAGGAGTCTTTTTGAGGAGTGGGTGGGTGAGGTTCTGTGGCCTCCGATGTGCAGGAGTCAGACTAGATGATCACAATGTTCCCTTCTGACCTTAGACTATGCGTAGTGCCAATAATTTTTCCAATTCAGAAAGTTACTGAAAAAACAATAAACAAAAGTTCAGGAAAATGTTGCTGATTTAGGATGTGGTCAAGACCCGGCTACATGCCCATGCAGGGAGTAATGGGACATAAGGTAGCTCCTTGCTATCTCAGTGTTAGCTACCTGTATTGTTGTTAGCACCATTAGGGTGAGACACGTTACTATGGAATTATTACCCCATATGTGTTTTCAATTTGGAGTCTGGATTTATGGGAATTTTCTATAAGGTGCAAATTTTGAACAGCTTTCTATTTAGTGTCAGTAAGTCTGGCTTGCAGTCATCTGGACTTCTTTTCACACTAAAGCCCACCAGAACATGGGAAACTGCATGGGACAGTACATAAAACACCATGTTTCTCTCTAACTTCCCCTTCTCCTTTTGCCCTTCTCATGCCTTCTCTCTTTCTTCCTTCCCCTCTTTCCACTCCCTTCCTTTCCTTTCATCTACTGCTTGGGCCTTCTATCTCTCTCCTCTGTCTCTTCCTCTTCCCTGCACACCTGTTGTCCCTAGTCCCTGCCTGGCCCCTCCTACTGTATGGAAATACTTGTCACGGCAGATCTAGAACCCATTGGACTGCTCTGTCTCATTAACAATTTCCCTGTGAACCTGATTCTGAATTCCTTTTGCACCTTGAGTAACACTTATGCTTTCAGTGGTACAGGGGCTTACGTATGACGGAAAACACATGGTCATAAAGGATTATTTCATGTTGCCCTGCATAAAGAACAGTGCCTATGTTTGTCAATAGTTTCCTTTTTCTCCAGCTTCAGATTGTTCTTCCTGGTGTCAGTATTTAATGGCATATATGTGGGTTCAATTTCCATATTAAACTATTGGAGATAGGCAGCTAGACATACCTCTTCATGCAAGAGGCACAGTCAGAGACATCAGAGGTATGAAATATTAAGGTCCCCTTGAGATTAAGCTCCAGTGATGATCCTCATGTAGGGGGCTCCAGTTTTGCAACTAAGTGGACTGCTGCAACTGTGTGAAGCCCCACTGAGGTCAATAGAGGCATAATAGTCTATCCCTTTGCTATCAGCTGCAGAACCAGGGCCAAAATGACTAATTTTCCTGCTGCACAAAGTTATTGCATGCCCCTTTAAAAATAAAATAATTTCCAGCATGTGGTGGTTGTCATCAGATGTTAAATAAATAGGATTTGTCTAAGAGAAATCATTTTACCCACATGAGGCACAACATTCACCGATATTTAAATAAGATAGCCTACATTAAAGAGCCTTTCTACAACCTTTTCTTTTTTTTCTTTTTTTTTCTGTATTGGCAGTTTGAGCTTCTACTGCATTATCCCAGTATGATATCATATCAAATTCATGCACCAGTGATTAAATGAGACAGCTGTAACAATTTTTAAATACTTCAGACTCCTTTCCATTTACTCCTACAACATCAGTATTTATGCAGGTTGTGTTTTATGTTTTTTATATGCATTATAAAGACTAATTCATGGTGATGTAGTTTGTCAAAATACTAGGAATGTACTTTCACTCTGATCATCCCTTGTTAGATTCAAATTCAGTGACTAGGTCCCCAGATGAATTACTTCAACACTGGGATCCATTACAGAAATGACTCTACAGTCCTTGAGCATTAGGCCGTAGAGAATTTGCTGCTGGATGAATAATTGTGTACATGAAAAATGGAAAGGACTAAGCAGATGTTGGTGTGTTTTGTTGATACAAAGAAACTGTGTTGTTTATTCTTTTTAATCTCTTAACAAATATCTGAAAAAGTCAAGAGTAATAGTTTATGCTCTTCCAGTTTCATGTATTGAATTGGGGCAATCTAGCATGATCTCAAGTTGGGAATCTTACTTATGGGCCAAATTATCCCCTAATTACATTTGGGTAAGGACAGAGTAATTCCACAGAAGTTACTCTAGGTCTACCTACATGTAGCTGAGAAGAGAATTCAAGAAACTAGAGGAAAACTTCTAATACAAATTATTCATAGAACCATAGGGTAATGAGACTTTTTTTAAATTGGTCTTCAAAAAAATTGCCAGGTAAATGAGAAACCTTAATTATGGCCATAATTATAAAAATACATTATTTATGCATAGTATTGCTTTTTCACATGACAGATGGTTTTATCTGATATTACTCTACCAAATTCAGACAATAATCAGAAGTATTTGAGTGAAAACGGGGAAATATTTTCCAGCTATTTTAATGAGCTGTTAATAAATTACACATTTAGGAAAATTAAACAGCTTACACTAACACAACAAATGTTTTTTGACTTTAATGCCTGCCTAAATTATTTAAAATCAGTGGCCTCTCATTACATTAGAAAATATTTTTTTAATATATGAAGACGATAACAGAATATGTACATTAACACCATGAATATTCAGTATTTTGTCGCTTTGAAGTGGATGCATTGATAGGCCATTCATGAGTTTAAGTTACTGCAATCCCATGGCATCATATTGTGAGGGCCTTAAATGATGTCAGTTTCCTTTTCAAAAAATGACTTTCAGTTAATCATGGGCACAACTGCTCATGCAATTGTTTCAAGTTACTCAAACAGTGCATTTTTAATGAGAAGCTTGAGCTCAAGAGTTTGCTATACCTGAATTTAATTCGGAATATAGTCCTACAAGTGACATTGACTCATTTTTTTTTAAGCTCTTTAATGCCTTCTTATTCTAAGGTGAGATTTTCAAAGCTGACTAAGAAAGAAAGATGCCCAACTTCAACTCAGATATCATGGGAATTGGTGCCTAAACCTCTTAGGCTCTTTTGAAAAGCTGTCTTATTCTTAATGGCTCTGATCCAAAGCCCATTGAAAAGAATACAATGAGCTGTGGATATGGTCCTATTATTACCACTATTACAGTGATTTTATCACGACTCTTGTGATATCTGGTGTTTCCCTTAAAAGCTCGTGCTCCTGAAGCCATGTCATTACATTAGGATCTCATTTTTCATTTAAAAAATAAAGTTTTTAGCTCTCATGGCTACATCTAAAAGTTTGAAAATATGCTCCAAGTACTATAAATGGAACTCAGTATATATGTATTAAAAAAACCAACAACATGATTTTTAAGGGTCTCTCGATTTTGAGGAGCCAAGACTTATGATTTTTAAACAGCTGGGCTTGACAATGCTGCTAATTACTGTGCAGTGCTTCATATTTTAAAAGGGCTGTAAAGGTATTAATGAAATAATATTTTATATTATGATTTTGATTCATTAATATATGTGTAAGTGTTACAATATTTGAAGTTTCTCTTTAGTTTCATTTTATTTATTTATTACAAATATCATAGAATAGAAGAGGGGTAAAGTAGTAATAAATCCTAAGTAATATGCTTGAACACCAGATTGCTTTTACACTTGATTTATATATTTATCTTAGATACAAGGGACCATATTTATTCATGTTGTGAATGGTTACACTAACATAAGCCAGGCACTCTGGGGCAGATTCTGATCCCTGTCCTCACACTGACTAACATTTTACTCCATTGACTTCTCTGGAATTATTTATGGAGCAAACAAGGGAGAGATTAAGTATCTGGTCCTTTAAGAGAATGTATGTGCCTGTATAAGTTGCATGATGTTGCATTTTATTAACAATGTAAGTGTTGCCTAAATGTCTCTAGTCACATAGACATATTAGGGGTGGTGTAGTCTGAATATAGGTGTTATATAGGAAATTCTGACTGTCCAAATTTGTTCTCATTCCAAACAGGAATAAAAAAACAAATCTTGACATCTTACTGTGAAATAGAAATTTAAAAAAAATAATTTGGTAATTGAAACATTTTGTTTCATTCAGAATATAATATATACAATATAGAAAATAGTAAATATAATGGATACATATAATAAAATGAATATGGACAGAATATAACATTAAAATTAAATTAAACTAAACATTCATGTCAAAATATAGCATTTCAACGTTAACAAAACAAAATGATAAAGCTCAGATGTTTATTTTGTCTTTCTCCCTCATTTTGTTGAAATCAGAACATTATTTCAAAATGTTTTGATTTTGATGAAAGTGCATTTTCTGATGAGAAAATTGTTCCATCATTTTTTTCCCCAACCAGATCTAGTGTTGTAAATACAAATGGAGGCAAGGTCCTGGGAATGAATTGTTACATACATGTGCTGCTTGCCAGAGACTATTTGGAGATGTGTCCAGATTAAACTCCCACAGTCCCTATTTTAAAAGGGTCTCTGAGTCTCAATTCAGCAAGGTACATGTCTAACTTTAAGCACATCAGTATTCCTATTGATTTCGGTCAGATTACACATGAAGCTTAAAGTTAGGTGTTGCTGAATAGGGGCCTTAGTGCCCAGTAACAAGCAAAGCGTCATGGTCCTACCTGCTTCCTCCAAATGCTAGTGGCTATTGAATGATATACCCTTCATTACACGTGTTGCTAGTTCCCACCCATGGCTTAAAAAAGTAATCTTTCAAAGAGTCTCCTATAACTGTTACAAGTATTTCAATCACAATGTCCCAGGGGACTTTCTGTATCAGAATTTCATTTGATCTGTAGCTACCTGTGATCAGAAGAGGAGATAAAGACCAGCTGGAAGTGGATCCTTTCTAGAATTCATGCATACCTGAATGCTCCCATAATATTACTTTCACCAGAGTATATTTTGTTTGTTTTCCCCAGCAATTAAACACAGACAATTTTAAATTAATGATATTATGGAATCAAAGATATATTAAATATAACCAAAAGTATTCACCACAATTTCATGATATATCTTCTCATTTCCATTGTGGCCTTGGATCATGCTAAAGGCATTTCATCTCATGGTTTAAGATAATTGCTTATCTAAACTGAGTTAGTGACACAGATCTGTATAATAGAAGCCTGTTAAAAACAATCCAGCAATCTTGTGCTGTGATTCCATCTGGTATCACCAGCTAACAATGATTGGACTTAGTCAGTATTTGACTTTGAGACTTCTAAGAGAATATATAAGTGCTTTTAATACAATAAATGCCATAGTCACCTGCCAAATTTTTACTCCTAAATCACAATGGCCATTCCAGTTGTCGGGAGGGAGGAAAGGGAAACCCTTCGGAATTTGATTCTTACATTGGTAAGACTGGCCTTGTTCTCAGAAATGGCTACACTCAAACTTTCTAAAAATATTAAACCAAGGCAGAGATCAAGCATAGAAATTTTCTGCCCACGTGATAAACATCTCAAAGCCATATATAAAAACAGGGGGTTACATTTGAAGGCCCCCTTTATATTTGTCTCACTGTCACTTAACTTATAAGTAGATAGATACATGCATACAACTCATTTTATTGGATTTTTTTTCAGAAAAAATAAGCTACACAGCTAAATATAGCCAAGGTACTTATACGGCTTTCATTAGTATAGTATCACAGTGCCTATCAATCTTTCTCACAATACCCCTGTAGGATAGGAAAGTGCTATCTTCCCTATTTTACACATGAGGAACTAAGGCATAGAACATAGAGTAGAACCAAAGTCTCCCAACTCCTAGGCTAGCAACCTAATCATGGGGCCTTCATTCCTATTGTGTGAAACAAAACAAAACACACATACAAAGAAAAGCTGGAAAATACCAAAAAAAGTATAATGTATATTCTCTTATTACCGGCTATACATAAATGTAAAATTATTACAAACTTCTTGCAAAAAATCATTATTTTTAACATATCTGTTTCTTTAGCTGGTGTGAATTTGAGAAGGCCTGTTTTGTAGAATGTGTATTGACCCTATGGACAGAAATAAATGGGATTCTTTTTATTGTTTAATTTTCCATTGTATTTTACAATTTTGCTCACAAGAGTTATTAATTTAACAAGTGCACTGATTATTTGCCTATCAAGCATAGAAAATGCCTGCCCAAGTGATTCTATGAACTGTCTCAAAGCCATATATAAAAACAAGGGATTACATTTGAAGGCTTCCTTTATATTTGTCTCACTGTCACTTAACTTCTAAGTAGATAGATATATGCATACAACTGATTTTATTTTATTTTTTTCAGAAAAAAAAACAAACTACACAGCAAAATATATCCAAGGTACTTATATGGGCTTTAGTGAAATATCTACCAGGGTTGCAAATCTTGTTGACAGGGCTATAAGTAGTAAAGTTACTGGTGGTAGCTCAGAAACACTGCAAAGGTGTTAAAGAATCTAAGCCTGATTCCGGGTGAATATTGGAATTCCTGTGCAGTAATTTTGTGAACAAGCAGCTACACAATAATTATGAGGTAATTTTAGACTGAAAGCCAGGGATTTTCCTCCTGCACCTCTCCAGGTTGAAATGCTAGTGGTGCCTGGTGTGGAATATGCTGAGACATATCAAATGTCCCCTTTTCTTCTGGTTAAGAGAAATTTTTGTATCACTCTTACCTTTAATCTTTTCACAAACACCTCTCCCTTTGTTCTAGGCACATTACTTACGACATCCTCTCCCTTATTTCTATTCAGGTGGCAAGAACTTGTGGGGGCAGGTGGATGGGAAGTTTGAGCATTCTAGCCAGGGATTAGGGTTCCACAAATTTGTTTGAATCAAACCTGAACATTTGCAGACATTTTGAGATGTGTCAGTGCCCAGCAGATGGATGTCAGTTATAAAGCTAGAAAACAGAGCACTAGAGTAAAACTGGGTTAATGGAGGCTAAAAAAGAAATAGCATTGGTCACCTTGAAGTAGCTTAGACCAGTATGATTCATATGAATTACATTAATCTTCACGTGGGTAATACTTGGGCTGATGTAAACAGCTAATTGCATCCCTCAAAAGCCATAATAAACTAAGAGTGTACAATTAGTTGAGTTTCTTAAGTGTATAAACTGAAAAGAAAAAAAAAGAAAGAAACAGATAAATAAAAAACATTGACTGGAAGTTAATTGCTAAGTGTTTGAATCAGAGGAACTTCTGAAGCATCATATGTAAAGATACAATTTTGTCAGAGAGGTCGTGGAAATCATGGAATCCGTGACTTCCAAAGACCTCCATGACTTCAGCCCCGGCAGCTGGGAGCTGCAGGGTCCTGCTGCCTCCCACAGTGGCAGGGAGCTGTGAGGTACCCCCGTCACCTGAGGAAGTGGGCCACCAAGCTCCCTGGCCACCACGGCAGAGCAGGGGAACCCCTGCAGCTCCCCGGCCGCCATGGTGGGATGGGGGACCCTGGAGCTCTGAGCCCCACAGGTGGGGGGGGGCCTAGAAGCTCCCAGCCACCCCACAGCTGCCCAGCCCCTTTCCATTTTATCATGGATATTTTAAGTAAAAGTCAGAGACAGACCATGGGACCTGTCCGTGACTTTTACTAAAAATATCCATGATAAGATCTTATTCCTAATCATATGTAATATTAATTCCTGGATAGCTCTAAAGTAATATGACCTTTTAATTGCACTGACAAAATTCTGATTTCCCAGTACATAAATCAAGCTGAAGTTGTAAAAGGCACACAATCTTGATTACACAGGAAGGTGATATACTTGACACATTCAGTATGGCACTTATTTTCTTTGTCCCATATCACCACTTCATTTTCTCCCTGTCATCACCTTTTTTGAAAAAAAATAATAAATTGATATATAAAATGTTCAAACTCTGAGTCTACAAGAAACTGATACTTATAGCTGAACAGAACGGATAAAAGGTTTAAAGATATTGGTGCTAAACAGATGTATTGTTTAAAAAAACACTAGATTTTTAAAAAATGTAGTTAAATACAAGAAATACAAGCATAGTAGATCATATTTGTTTTTCATTGGCAAAAGTTGTAGCAACCATTCTGGTGACTTTGGACTAGAGTATCTATATTTAACAAAAGAATTGTACATAGCTCATAGAACTCTGCCATTTCAACATACTTGCTATAACTGAATATAGAGTATAGAGAATATCTATAGAGAATATCTGTTCACGCTTTAGTTAGCAATTGTGAGAATGAAGTATTCAAGAAAGATAAGCCTTTTTCAGTCTGCATATTTTCTAAGATGAGTAAAAAATTTGGGAGTTTCCATCAAGTGAATAGAAGTGTGGCCTGGAAAGAGCAGTATTATCATATGCTTTTATCATCCAGTCATATATTCATAATGCATATAAGAGAGGATTTATGATGTCAACAAAAGGGATGTTATTAGTAACAGAGTTTTATAGATATCAATGAAAATGTCAGATAGCAACTTTGTCAATGGATACACTTTCACCATGGGAAAAGAGGTGTGTAAAATTGCTTTTGAGGTTTAGGCAGAACAGAAATATTATGCTACTGGGAGTATGCTTTGGAAGGGATTATGTTTTGGCTGACAGCACATGGATCAGTTGATATTTTAATAAAGCCAAGGGGTTAGGTAGGTGCTTAGATCTTTGGAATTTTTGTAAGTAAGTATCATTGGATAATATGTCGTTAAACCCCCAGTAATACATTTTTGGTAAACTCTCATTGTCTGACTTTTTTGTTATTTGCAATTTGCTTCTCTCCCCTGAATATGGAATTCATAAAGAAACCAATTTTGTTTATCTAAAACTCTGATTATCCAAAGATTTCAAATTCCCCAGAAAAATGTGGATAACCAGAGTTCTCCTGTACAACCCCCTATGTGCCTGACAAGGAGATGGGGGAGAGCAAGGGCCATGTCTCCACCCCACTTCACATTTACTGGACGCAGAGGCGAGAAAATGCTGCATCCTCTCCAGAGTGACTCTGCAGGCATATTGGGGTGCAATCCCGAGGAGTACTGCTTCTGAAGAATTCCTCCAGGAGCTGCACAGTCGAACTATCCCAAAGGCAGAAGATTCTGCCCATGGGTAGAATCCAGCCTATATTTTGCAGGCAGATGGTGATTTCAGAAGCTGATCATCATTGAATATCCAAATGCAGAAAGGTGCTTAAATAAAACAAGGACTCTCTGCCTGTTAATCAGTTTCTTAACAAACTTATCCACTGGCCAGGAGCCACACGACTATACATAATCAGTGTAACCATGACTAGTATAATAAATGTATATTAGTGGACAGACAGTTACTCATATGAGCTTCCTGACAAAAAGGGTTTATGGATTAGTAAACTGGTTGTTAGGCAGATGATTATAAATCTAACCTGTTTATTCATCATCCAGTGGATTGAGTGCAGCCTAGTCTAAAAATAATTTGCCTTCATCTGAAATAAATTGAGGTACGCTGTTCTGGGATTAATTTTTGTGCCATCAAAGATTATTTAGCAAGGCAGTGA
The DNA here is from genome assembly GCF_020497125.1 of Mauremys mutica. NCBI lineage: Eukaryota > Metazoa > Chordata > Testudines > Geoemydidae > Mauremys > Mauremys mutica. The sequence continues at coordinate 87,199,541 of NC_059080.1, forward strand.
TTCCTAGGAGGCATATCATCTTCGTCTGCTTTCATGGCAGCTCCTCCCCTCCCTACTTGTCACCCACAGAGAGTAGCGCAGAGATGGATCTGCTGTCATCTGTCACAGGAGAACAGATTCCTCTCCCCTTTATCATATGACTAACACAGAAAGCAATTGTCTTCTTTTTTGTCATCCGCATTCCAGACAACTATTCTCCTTTTTGTCACCTCTGTGCGATTTCTCTTTGTTTTATCAGTGTTTTCCAAAGTGTTAAATTTTACTGCTGCTGTTGCCAGCTGACTCTAATCCACATTATTGGTAGCTTGTGATTCCTTTTCCTCAGCTCATCATGCTGTTGGCTCGTACATTCATTTTCATTGGCAATTTGGGGAGAAACAATACAAAAACGTGCCCATTAATCACACAATAAAGCTAGACTCCAAATGCTTGCATGAAATGGGAAGGCTAGGAACTCTGCACATTGGGTATTTTGTTTGTACATAACTAGGGGGGGTGCGCTACAGGCCAGAACCTCAGGTGGTGTAAATCTGTCCAAAAACTTTACTAAGTTCTTCCACCTCTATGTATGACAGATTTTTTTTTTTGGCAAAGCATAGATACAAAGAGTAGCACTATTCATTTTTGTGATCAAAAGAGACCATGACTCAGATTCCCTCCTGTGTCAAGATCTGCTTGGTGCAATCAAGTTTGGAAACAGGGGCATGTGGGACAAGCTAAGCCTCCTTGATTCTCATAATACACCTGCAAACCCTGGATCCTCAGCCTAAAATGAGAACAGTTGAAAGGTGCTCTCGTGTACACCAACTGACTGTAGCCCCTATGGAACCATAGAGCAGCTGAAAACTGGAGGAGCGCAGGCATGCACGATATGCCTCTAAGTGGAGAGGGTAGTTAGCGAAGGAGCTAGTTATGTGGTGTTACATTACCTGAGAGCTTCCCTATACTGTGGACTTCTCACCTGACAACTTAGGACTAGATTCTGCCTCTTTTCACCACCTGAAAGGAACAAAGTAGCCAGAACAGAATGAGAGAATATGGCCCCATTTGACTATAATTTAAATCTACAAATTTCTGACATTTTTAGCCAACCTGCACCCAGTGCAGTTATCCTACTGCAGTATGGACCTATTAGGACCTATTCATTCTGTAGCTATAATTCCACTTCTAAAGACATATTAGCCTTACATCCACTGACCATGTTTGTAATGGAACAAAATCCTCCTCTTGCAGTAAGCTCGGTAGATGTTAAATGTAGAATTCATTTGCAGAATCCTAGCCTGTTACACCAGCAATGAAATAAAAAGCCTTTTCAAATTAAATACTCTCTAATTCTCTGTTCCAGTTGCACATTTTAATTATGATTCTAATGTACTGTAAATGTGACATCAGAATCCTTGTCTAATGCTAGGAATTTGGATTTAATTAAAAAAATAAAATTATACTAAGCAGATATGTTTAACGATTATAGTGTAATTAAAGTACGCAATCAAGCTTGTATGAGATACATAATCTTAGGATACATTTACAGTGTTCTTTCTGTAATCCACTCTGTATTATAAAACTAGCTGAGATGAACCTCCAAACTGCACCCTAGGTGGATAAACTTTTCTCTGAGCATTGTCTGCTGATGCATCTTGAATGATGGTTCCATGAGCACAGCAGAACACAGTTTGAGCTTCTAATTGCTCACACCATCACAGCTTTCTTTTTTGTCTTTCTGTTCACATCGTACATTGTCCTCCTAGTTCTGCCTTTTTCACCTTTAACATCTCCTGCATAACCTATTTAGAAATGACTGACAGTTCAAAGTGGTATGAATTTACATTAAATACAAGAGAGGTTTTTGTAGCATAAATATTTTCTTACTTAAATCTTTAAAAGCTCTTTAAAGTATTACCTTGGAGCAATTTAAACAGGTTTTGCATTAGCATAAAAAGGTCAAATTAAGTTGCATAGGAGACTGTAATGCTCCTACACATAATAGGCATGTCCCTCCCCCCTTGATAAAGTATTTTTTCCCCTTTGGTACGTGTGCAGAAGAGCATTTTCAAATATTCCTGTGAAAATACTGGTGCTGGAATGGAGGGGGCGGGAGGTATTGAATGATAACATTTTCATTAATGGAAAGATTAGATTTTTACTAAATTAATGCTCTCACCCATCCTCTGTAGAGACAGAAAATAAACCCAATCAGTGCAAATCGCAATTTCATAATTGGCTTCCCTTTGAAAAAAGAACTTTTAACATACTTATAGCTCTGTAAAGACCAGTCATCATTGTCTTCATAAAATGTTGATGGTCAGAATATTAGGATAACAAGATGGATTCAGTTGCAGTTATTCATGTCAACCCATGGGGAAACAGGAGCATGGAAACAAGATACGTTTCTTCTCAACAAATCACACATGCTTCGACTGAATATCTTACAGTACAATAAATGAAGGCCCAACCCTCCAAGGTGCTGTGCCTCAATGGGAATTGAGGTTCCTCATCACCATGAAAAGTCAGATCCTAATAGGTTAGATATAGGCAGCCTATATGGTGTTCAACCCAATACAAGAGGATTGTAGGAAAGCAACTCATTTTGCTTCCATACTTGTGCTCTTTTTTTCCCCCTTGGTTAATGTTGATACCTCTGCAAACGAATCTAACATTAGCACCTTGTAGATTGACCCTGAAAGTTTGATGAAGATTTTGATAGTATGCCAGTGAAGGCATTGAGATTGAGATTGAGATTGTGAGATTGAGCCCTGAGAGATTAGATGCAGATAAGTCTTTGAAATATATTTTCATGGGTCAATATCAGTCATAGGCAAAACTAAAAAATTCAGAATTCAGGTTCATTTTGGAAAAGCACAGAGATGTAAGGATACTCATCAGAGCTCTGAATCTCTTGAATCTGCAAAATTAGACTGGAAACCCTACGAGAACAAGTTCTCTTCCCAGCATATGCAATCAGAAACCTGAAATGGAAAGATGTAAAATCCTTCTAGCTCAGAATCTTACAAAGACCTGAATCTGGTTCAATAAATGAGCAAAGTTTCAGTTAGAGAAGGATGAGAAACAGTTCTTTACCCTTCCAAACTGGGTTTAAAAAAATCTAGGGCATATTGCACAAACAGGCTGGTATTTTTATTTGGGCCTAAGGGAGTAAGGCCGCCAACTGCCATTGAAAACCAATGGGATTTGGGCATGTAATTCCCTTTAGTCCCTTTGAAAATACCTGCTGAAACACATGCAGCCATGTTTCTAAAGTCATTAGGCTATGTGTTTTTAATTAATTATTTCATCATAATAATTTATGTAAGCACATTAGACAAGATTTTCAAAGAATGGTGTGTAAAGTTAGGCTTCTAAATCCAGAATTTAGCACTGGAGAAAGTGGCTTGTTTTTCAAAAATGCTGGACGCCCAGGAGGGAAACAGCATCATTTGACTAATAAACTTATATTAGTAAATTTACATTAGAGTTGTTTCTACCTTGTTCCTGAAAACATATCCAAAATATTGATAATACAATACAGTCCATGTTGACTGCCTTGAAATGAAAAAGAGATCAGGGTTGTAGTATTGGATGGAACACTTATTTCACTGTAGAATAATTTTGGCTGAAAGAGGGAATTTAGGTTTTCTTACTGGCTATCTACTAATTTGCTGTTTGACATTGCATAAGTACCGGGGGGAAATTTTTCAAAAGGATGGCCTCCCTTTTAAGCCATCATAAACATTTGCATCTGTAATATTTGCACCTTCAAGTATTACATTTGTGTCTGCAAACTGCAATTGTCAACTGTAAGCTACAGTATCTGTTCACTGGTGTATGTCAGCCAATTAGAAGTCCAAATACTCTAGTGTGCACATTTAATTTTGTGGGCATATAGTTACAGTATGGACACAAATTGGCTCTGCAGTCAGGGATACCAAATATTAACTTGGAAGAAAATGTAGGCCAACATTTTGCTTGGCTTCAGTTTCTCTCTTTAAAACATGCATAATGATATTCTCCACTTTTGCATTACCTGCACCAACTATAACACCAGTATTTTATAACTTCAGTATGATTTGCAATACTTACTCTACATTTCAGGCTAAATCCTCAGCTGATGTAAATTTGTGTAGTTCACTAAAATCAATGAAACGGTTAAGGATATGGACCTTCATGCCCAAAGCAAATGTTTGAAAGCTGATCAAGTGCAATAGCTCAATTTTGCGAATGGATGTGACCCAAGAGTGGAGGTGCATTCAGCTGCCTATTGTGAACTACTTTTTAACATTACATGTAAGTGCTTTTCTGCAAAGAATTTGGCCTATCATTAGTTTTAATAGTTTTAACCTATACCTGCTCCAAGTCTTTATAAGAAGTGCCTGTGATGCCAAATGGTTATATGAATCTATTTATTTTTAATTAAGTTATTGCATCACATATCTCGTGACTTGTTGAAATTATATGCACACTGAGCATCAATGACAAGTAAATAGTGGATGATCATGACCATACAAAATTCAAATTTTGTGTGTAATAGATACACATTGTAACAAAACAAAGACATTGTTAAGTGCCAAAGTCAATCTATATTCTTCTGATGAGCTGAGAGTAACCAGGAAGCTCTTTCATCCAATGTGAAAGTAACTAGAATATCTGAAAATGCCAATTTATTTGAATGGATATCCTATGGGGAAAGTAGTCTCAGACACAGACAGAGAATTATAGCTAAACTAAATTAAATTGGTATATTTAGGATGGATCACAATCATTTTGTAATTCCTTTGTCCTTACAAATAAAAAATAATATTAATATTATGTTAGTGTCTAGGAACCTCAGTCATGAATCAGGGCCACACTGTGTTAGGTATTATAAAAACAAGGAACGAAAGGATGGTCCCTGTTCCAAAGAGCTTACAATCTATGAAGTAGGGTTGCTATTATTTTTAATCATATAACATTCAATAATCCATTTAAATAGCAACAGAGTTCACTATGGCACCGGCAATTAACTCTGGAGTTCCTGTAGAGATTCAGTGGCTGGGAAGCCCTGCACAGACAGTGTAGAAGGGCTACACTGCTATTCAAGCCTCTTTTCCTATGCACCTAGGAGGAGAAGAGTCACAAATTCTATGTCTGAGCAAGTTAGGAATTTGACATCTATGAAGACACAGCTCATCAAATTTTCGGCTGGTGTAAAATGGCAAAACTCCATTGAAGCCAACATATAGATTTTGTCTCTAATGGCCTGTCATAAACAAATAGTTAAGGGTTAATGTCTCTTTTACCTGTAAAGGGTTAAGAAGCTCAGTAAACCTGGTTGACACCTGACCAGAGGACCAATGAAGGGACAAGATACTTTCAAATCTTATTGGAGGGAAGTCTTTGTGCGTGTTCTTTGTTTGGTTGTTCTCTCTTGGATCTAAGAGGGGCCAGACGTGCAACCAGGTTTCTCCAGTCTTTCTGAAACAGTTTCTCATGTGCCAGATAGTAAGTACTAGCTATAAGGCGGATTAGTCTTTTGTTTGTTTTCTTTATTGCAAATGTGTATTTTGCTGGAAGGATATGTTACCTCTGTTTGCTGTAACTTGTACTTATGCTAGGGTGGAGGGAGTCCCTCCAGTCTATATAAGCTGAATACCCTGTAAGCATTTCCAGCCTGATTTTACAGAGATAATTTTTACATTTTCTTTTTCTTTAATTAAAAGCTTTCTTTTTAAGAACCTGATTGATTTTTTTCTTTGTTTTAAGATCCAGGAAATTGGGTCTGGACTCACCAGGGATTGGTGGGGGGGAAAAGGAGGGGGGATGGTTAATTTCTCCTTGTGTTAAGATCCAAGGAGTTTGGATCTGTGTTCCCCAGGGGAAGGTTTGGGGGGGAATGGAAAGTGTACCAAAACACTATATTTTTGGTTGGTGGCAGCGCTATCAGATCTAAGCTAGGATTTAAGCTTAGAAGGGTACATGCAGGTCCCCACTTTTGGACACTAAAGTTCCAAGTGGGGAATAAACCTATGACATGGCCTGATTAGGTATAAATCAAGAATAGATTTATTGAAGTTATACTGGTGCTAATGTGGTTCAAATGAGAAGAGAATAAAGCCTTCTGTGGTCACACCCTCAGGAGACAGGTTGGGAATTCCTGGTGCAGAGCTCTCAGATACATAGATGTGGCAGTGTCAGAATTTGGCTCAGAGAATGTAATTCAAAGAAATCATAAGCTATGAATTCAAAATATCTGGGCTTGCAATTTACAATTTCTAGCAGGCAAGCATTAATCTTTCCCTCCCACTTCATAGCCCTCCTTATTAACATCAGCTTCTTCCTCACTAAAAAAATCTCTCTGCTTTGTCCACATCTTTCCTAACCTGAACCCTTGTCCTTTATCTTGTCTTCATTTATATTTCCTCTCTTGAACTGTAAGTTCTTCAGATAAGATTACATGTCTTACTCTTGTGTTTGTGAAGCACCATGCAAATTTACAGCCTCTATATAAATTATTAACAACATCATTAACGGAATTAGGAACAAATTCACTTATGCACGTCACACTGTAAATCTGGCTAAACATTAATGATAGGCAAACTGGGAACATTTTCCTCTGTGTGCCAGCTTGCTTTTATTAAATACAAGCTAAGTAGGTTTTCCTTTTCACAAATCTGAAGAGAGTTTAACATGCTGATACATTAAAGTATACTGGCTCTCATATTATCAAGTCAAAGTAAGGGAGGCATGCCTTAAAGTGATACAGTAGGTCTAAAAGATGCTTTTCTTATGTTAGTTATTATGGGCCAACTTCTGCCAATCTTACTAATGAGCACTACTCTGTCATTACTCCCATTTTTCTCAGCAGGACTTCTGACTAAATCTGACTGAAATTATTTAATGTGAGGAAGGTCAGCCCAATCTCCCCCTGTGAATTTTGAATTTTACTCTAACTCCTTACTCAGAGTATAAAGCTGTTAGCATGTCACATAATATAGGATATCTCAAAAAATGCCATGAGACAGATCCAGAGTATCACATTATGTGTACCATGATAGATCACAGCATAGAAATGAAGAAGAAATTAAACATCCAACCAGTAATTATATTATACAAAAAATATGAGTGGGGTTTTTTTTTGGTAACTTGATTAATGTCTGATTTGGGTACAATAAACGTTATTTCTATCAGTCATTTTCAAAGTTATGAATTAGACAAACCCAATAAAAAACATTCTTTTCACATTGCTTTTCCCCATACAGCTACCGAATATATACATATCACTGATAAGCACTAATTTAAGACAAATAATTGGTTGGGAAATGGGAATTATTTTATGCAAAGGATTTCAAACAAATCAAATCATTTTCATTTCATTCAACATTTTTCTTGGGATTTTTTTGACTAAGCCATTCAAAACAAAGATAATTAAAAATTAAATATATTTCATTTGGGGGCTGGGACCTTTCCTCCCCCCCTCCCTTCCCACTTCCACTGTTTGCTTCCTTATTTTCCTTTGGAAAAGGGAAAATAAAACCAAAAATAAATATTTGAAATGTTTTGTTTTACCTCCATTTGATTTATTTCAATCAATGAATTGATTTTTTTTCCATTTTGAATCCATTCCAAATATATATTTTTAATTTAAAATCATTTTGGTGGAAAAAATCAGAAAATACTGAATGATACAAACATCTTTGTGAAAATTTTCAGATCCCTCAAAACCCTATTTTTGTCAAGACCCCCCTCCCCCGCCACAAGCTATTGGATAAAACATTTCAAATCAGGCCTAGAAATTATTTCTGACACTTCATAGATTTTAAGGCCAGAAGGGACCATGGTGATCACATATTCTAGACCCATTGCATACACCTAGTAGTTCCTGCACTGAACCCTTGAATTAAGACTGAACTCTCTAAACTAGATATTCTGATGAAAAACCAACCTTCTACACAAACTTCCTCATGGACAAACTTTACAAAAACTAGACAAGCAATTTACAACAAAAACTTTGCTTCTCTACAAAAGAAAAAGGACACTAAACTGTCTAAACTGCTACATGGCACAAGGAGCCACAACAGTAGCTCCCTTAACCCACCCAACAATATTGTTAATCTTTCCAGCTATTCTCTTAGCCCAGCAGAAGAATCTGTCCTATCTCAGGGCCTCTCCTTTTGTCCTTCCAGACCCACGAACATGATACAGTTCTGCGGTGACCTAGAATCCTACTTTCGCTGTCTCCGACTCAAAGAATACTTCCAACACACCTCTGAACTACATACTAACCCACAGAATCCTTCCTACCAACGCCATAATAAAAAGGATTCTGCATGGACTCCTCCTGAGGGTCGAAACAACAGACTAGACTTCTATATAGATTGCTTCCGTCACCGTGCACGGGCTGAAATTGTGGAAAAGCAACATCACTTGCCCCATAACCTAAGCCGTGCTGAACACAATGCCATCAACAGCCTCAAGAACAACTCTGACATCATAATCAAACAGGCTGACAAAGGAGGTGCTGTCGTCATCATGAATAGGTCGGAATATGAACAAGAGGCTGCCAGGCAGCTCTCTAACTCCACTTTCTACAAGCCATTACCCTCTGATCCCACTGATGATTACCAAAAGAAACTATACCATCTGCTCAAAAAACTCCCTGAGAAAGCACAGAAACAGATCTATACAAACACATGCCTGGAACCCCGACCAGGTGTATTCTATTTGCTACCCAAGATCCATAAACCTGGAAATCCTGGACGCCCCATCATCTCAAGCATTGGTACTTTAACAGCAGGATTGTCTGGCTATGTGGACTCTCTCCTCAGGCCCTATGCTACCAGCACTCCCAGCTATCTTCGAGACACCACTGACTTCCTGAGGAAACTACAATCCATCAGTGATCTTCCAGAAAACACCATTCTGGCCACTATGGATGTGGAAGCCCTCTACACTAACATTCCACACAAAGATGGACTACAAGCCATCAGGAACAGTATCCCCGATAATATCACGGCTAACCTGGTGGCTGAACTTTGTGATTTTGTCCTCACCCACAACTATTTCACATTTGGGGACAATATATATCTTCAAGTCAGTGGCACTGCTATGGGTACCCGCATGGCCTCTCAGTATGCCAACATCTTTATGGCTGACTTAGAACAACGCTTCCTTAACTCTCGTTCCCTAGCGCCCCTACTCTACTTGCACTACATTGATGACATCTTCATCATCTGGACTCATGGTTTAGAAGCCCTCGAGGAATTCCACCGTGATTTTAACAATTTCCATCCCACCATCAACCTCAGCCTAGATCAATCCACACAAGCGGTCCATTTCCTAGACACTACTGTGCTAATAAATGATGGTCACATAAATACCACCCTATACCGGAAACCGACTGACCGCTATACTTACTTACATGCCTCCAGCTTCCATCCCGGACACACCACACGATCCATTGTCTACAGCCAAGCTCTAAGATACAACCGTATTTGCTCCAATCCCTCAGACAGAGATAAACACCTACAAGATCTCTATCAAGCATTCTTAAACCTACAATACCCACCTGCTGAAGTGAAAAAACAGATTGACAGAGCCAGAAGAGTACCCAGAAGCCACCTACTACAGGACAGGCCTAAAAAAGAAAATAACAGAACACCACTAGCCATCACCTACAGCCCCCAACTAAAACCTCTCCAGCGCATCATCAAAGATTTACAACCTATCCTTAAAGATGATCCCTCACTCTCACAGATCTTGGGAGACAGGCCAGTCCTCGCTTATAGACAGCCTCCCAACCTGAAGCAAATACTCACCAGCAACCGCACACCATACAACATAAACACTAACCCAGGAACCTATCCTTGCAACAAAGCCCAATGCCAGCTCTGTCCACATATCCATTCAAGTGACACCATCATAGGACCTAATCACATCAGACATGCCATCAGGGGCTCGTACACCTGCACATCTACCAACGTGATATATGCCATCATTTGCCAGCAATGCCCCTCTGCCATGTACATTGGCCAAACCGGACAGTCTCTACGCAAAAGAATAAATGGACACAAATCTGACATCAGGAATCATAACATTCATAAACCAGTGGGAGAACACTTCAACCTTTCTAACCACTCAGTGACAGACTTGAAGGTGGCAATTTTGCAACAAAAAAACGTCAAAAACAGACTCCAAAGAGAAACTGCTGAACTTGAATTAATATGCAAACTAGATACTATTAACTGTGGGCTAAACAAAGATTGGGAATGGTTGGGTCATTACACCAATTGAATCTATTTCCCTATGTTAAGTTCTCCTCACACCTTCTATGGGCCATCTTAATTATCACTTCAAAAAGTTTTTTTTCCTCCTGCTAACGATAGCTCATCTCAAATGATTAGACTCTGCCTGTTGGTATGCATACTTCCACCTTTTCATGTTCTCTGTATGTATAAATATCCCCTGTGTCCATTCTATGCATCCGAAGAAGTGAGCTGCAGCTCACGAAAGCTCATGCTAAAATAAATTTGTTAGTCTTTAAGGTGCCACAAGTACTCCTGTTCTTTTTGCGGATACAGACTAACACGGCTGCTACTCTGAAACCTTGAATGTAATTATTTTTATTTCCCTACAGTATCTGACCTTTTTTCCTGTTCTGGGCCCCGACCAACAAAACCTTTTAAGCACATGATTACTTTAAGCACACTCCTTTTTAAATCAAGGAGTGTAGACTAGATCTTTAATCCAGGGATAACATTATAAAAACCTCTTGAGTGATTTAGGACTCTAAGTTCCATTTTCAAATGACTTCCAATAAGACTTAGGCTCCAAAGCACCTACATTATTTTAAAAAATCAGGACTTTGGTGCTTTTGACAATTTAACTCCATATGTATATTTTAAAATCCCCACATCACCCATCCACTTTCAGCTTCTGAGTTGTGTTTTCATGTCAACTCACAGCAATACTCATTTTTCATACGGCAATCGATTTCTCCAAAGGCTGCACTTGGTCTTGGGCTTAAGCTTTGGAGTTGACAGTCACTCCCTCTGATAATTTTCTCTGTTTTAGCAATGCAAAGACTGGACTCTGTGTCAGCCAGGGCAGTCTCCCTGCTAGACACAAGCCACTAACGAACAAATGACACAGAGCTAGGAATATTCAAGAGGCTTATTTGTTACAGTTAAAAAAAACAAAACAAAAACACACCACACCTTGATCTACTCACTGCAGTTCTACCAAATAGCTTCAAAATAATGGCTCATGGGACCACATTAATATTAGCTGAAATATGCAGAAGGAAGAGTGAAGAGACTTTTCTCATAACTTCCCTAGAAGAGAAGAATCACTGTGAAAAGGCATTAATTCAAAAATTTGCATGTTCTAAATGGATGCCAGACTTTAAAAAGCTTCCTAACATTATATATATTGTGGGAATCTTACTAAGATCAATCATTTTTTTCATCTAATGTAATACTAGCTCTAAAATCACAGGAAAATGTGTTGAAATGTAAGATGTGCAATGATTTCCATATTTTTTTCCTGTAGTGGCCTGACATAACCCTATGTGATCCAAGATGAATGACCATATATAGCGTGATTCTGAGGAGCCGCATGCCGCACTAGTGTAATCCCAGCTGAGAGGTAGAAAAATATATTGGCAGCTGTCAATGAATCTGCAGGGGGAGGGGAGGAAAAGCAGTTGCCGCATGACAATGGCAAAACTGGGGTTTGAGATTACAGCTGCAGGAAAAGTAAAGCACATCACAGGAGTGATGTTCATAGCTACCAAGAGATAGGACTGCTCAGAGTGTTCCTGGGCTTTGAGCACCCCCTTCTGGATTCACATGTATCCAGGAGGCGGCATCTCATTTTCATTCTCAGCCTCTAAGGAGAATAAAAGCATCTTCCCTCCTTGCCTTCTGGGGAAGGCAGCTAAGCTGAACCAGCAGAGAGAGAAGGGGAGGCAGAGGATTAGAAATTTTAAAAGCTAGAACAGAGAGAGTCTTGTTCTTGAGAGAAAATACATTGCACATAATGGAAACATAAATTGAGAAGTTAGAGATGGAAAAACCCTATTAGATTATTTAGTCCACCCCCCTGCCAGTTCAGATGTGATTTTTTTCTCTACCTCTTAGCTAAAATTCGGTGTTATTTTTAAAGGACATAAGGGGCTAGGATTATCAGGTGACCCAAAGGCTCCTTTGCACTGCCAAAGTGGTATAAAGAGGCCTTAGTGTAAATGCAATTCAGGCACAAAAAGCACAGGAAGAGATAGATTAGAAAGAAAATTCCCATCCAACCCATCTCGACTCCCACAGTGAAAGCAAGTCTTTCAGAAAGTCATAATTCTGCATGTTTAATTCATTTTTTACTAACCAAAAACACCTTGGACCCAATTTCTGTCCCTAGTTACAACTCCACAACCCAGGTGGCTTCAGTGAGCCTACATGAGTATAACTGAGAGCAAAGCGTGTCCTTTTCCTTCAGACAAGAAAAGGACTTTGATCAAAGCTATTTAGTGCATATAGGGCAAGGGTGGCCAACCTGAGCCTGAGAAGGAGCCAGAATTTACGAATGTACATTTCCAAAAAGCCACAGTAAAAGCCCCCCATCAGCACCCCATCGCTCCCAGAGCCTCCCACCCACCAGCAGCCCCACCAATCAGCAGCTCCACATCCCTCCCCACACCTCCCGATCAGCTGTTTCATGGCATGCAGGAGGCTCTGGGGGGGAGGGAAGAGGAGCGAGGGCATGACAGGTTCAGGGGAGGGGGCAGGAAGGGGTGCAGTGGGGGCAGGGCCAGAGGGTTGAGCAGTGAGCACCCCCGGCACATTGGAAAGTTAGCGCCTGTAGCTCCAGCCCCGGTGCCAATACAAGGAGCCGCATATTAACTTCTGAAGAGCCGCATGTGGTTCCGGAGCCACAGGTTTGCCACCCCTGATATGGGGTGTTTTGGGGTCGGTTAGCTTTAAAAGGCTGGGTGCTAACTGAGAACCTGAACTCAATATTTTTCGCATAATAAAAGCATCTAGCATTTATCTGAGGCAGTGATGAACTCTGATCCCTGTAATCACACAGTCCAAAGAAACGGATTCTTGACCATTCAGAGAACAAGTTCAAATGATTAATAGCCTTAAACTTGTTTTAACCTGATTTGCTGTAGAGAAACTGTGCCTTTAGTTTGACTCCCACTCCCAACAAAAACCAAATAAAAAAAATCAAATATATTTCCTGTCCTAATTTGTGCCATTTCTTTTTCATTAGCTGTTGCTCAATTTAATAAGAGAAAAGTGACCTCAGTGGAATTTCTTATTTTAATTGAAAACGAAAGGATTGGCACTGACTCCCCGGCTGTACATTAAGGAAATTATACCCTTTTTAATTTCTTTAAATATATATTTTACCCCAGTCTGCACAAATCAAGCTGCCAAAACAAAATACTGGTACTTTAGCCAGGTAGTTTAACTGAACACCTAACAAAAACAAAAAAATAGCCATCTTACTTACAAACTCTGAGGACACATTGTATCAATGACCCCCAAGCTTTTGTAGAGGTGGTGATTGTATTTCACGAAGCACAGTCCCATGTCCTGTTCCCCATCCCAGAGGGGCGTGCACAAACTGCAATATTCCTGCCAATGGCTGGTGGAGCACTTTGCCCCAGTGTCACTCGTACAAAATTCTCCCTGCAATCCCCCGCCTACAGACACTCAAAGTGTGCCTTTTCCCTATGCACGTAGCAGAGGAGGGTGACTAAGAAACAGCTTGTGCCCTTCTCCCCTTCTCCTTACTAGCACAGGGAAAGGGTTCTCTAGAACGTGGGTGTTGTCTTGCTGTAATCTTAGTCTTGCTATTTATGGTACAATTTGTATCAAATTTACTGCTAGAAGAATGTTTTCCCAGGTATTTTGTTGAATCGTAGATGAGACGGTCATCGTGCTTTGTGCAACAAATGAATCCAAAGTCATCATTGGTCAAGGCCATTTCTAAACTAACACTCCTATGTGTACCTCCAATGCATGGCTCACAAGGGAGCAAATGAATGTGAATACATGTCCACTATGTCTGGGAAGCAGAGTTTATGCAGCATGTTTCCTCACAATTTTCAGTATCCCTTTTGCCTGTACAGTATTTATGACATGTGACCTGACATAGACAGGCAGGTGAAATGATGTCAGGAAACCCTGCCTAGTCTCTAGCAGAAATACCCTTTGGAAGATAATTGATTCATTCTACGGTTTATACCCTCTGTCTTCACAGGAGAAGGAGGAGATAGTATACAACTGCAGACCAGGGACCAATGGCAGCAGAGACACTTAAGCAGCCATTCTGACAAGTGTGAGAGGAAGCCTGGCAGGAACATATGTGGACTGGCACTCCCTGCAAGTTACCCATATGCATATGACTGAGGTCAGAATTCAATACAGATTCTAAGGCCACCTAGATCCTGCCTCTACCCCTTTCCTAAATTATTACTGATATTTTTACTGATAATCAGGGGCATCTCCCTTGGTAGATGTCATAGCTCTTACTAACACTTTTAAATAGAGGTGACTGGGGGAGGACAACTCTGTTTCATGGTAACTTTCAAGATTTTGGCATTTGTTTTCATTCTGCATTGGAATGAAAACAAAACCTTTTGAACATTTTCACGTAAAATGGAATTGTGCTAAATTCCTGAATTTAGATGTTGAAATGAAAATATACTTTTCCCACCTTTAATCTTCTGGAAGGAGATAGAAATGAGTAGAGTCAATAGTGCTGCTGCTGAAGGTTAGCACAGGGATCGAAGTATAAACTTTCTTAGCAAAACTTGATCCAGCTTCCTTTAAATCACTCCCATTGTCTTCTGTGGGATTTGGATCAGGCCCCATGTGCAGGTTCTCAATTCACCCAGTTTACAGGGGAAATTTGACCTGGGATGAAGAGTAGCTGGTTCATAATCAATCCAGTTAAAATGAAGGGAACATAGGTCAATATAACAAAATAGTTAAAAATATAGCTGGGTGGAGCATTGGTGGTGAAATACATTTTTTGCCAATATATATACACTATTTCATCAAGACATATCAGTTTCCACTAAATTTTTAATTGGGAAGGTTTCTGGGGTCAGGATATCTAGGGGTGGGGATAGATTGGGGGGGACAGGGGCGGGAGAGGGAGAGAGAGAGAGAGACTCTTTAGCTCAGTGATTAGGGTACTGGCCTAAGGTACCCAGGTTGAGGGTCAAATCTCTGCTCTCTGCCTTATTCAAAACTCTTGTCTTGATCCTTAGTCTCTCACATACCAGGCCAATGCTCTGCTTTGCACTGCACCACCCCAATCTAACCCTCACACATTTTTCTTTCTCTCCCTCTCCCTCCTGCCTTCCTTCCCCAGTCAACCATGAGCAGAGACAAAGTCTACATTGCACAGATGGGTAGTTAGCTTCTTTTCTATTGCATTTGCAATGTTCTCTATGATGCGGTAGCAGCTGTGATGAGAATGGTGGATGTCCCCAATCTATGCTCCATTTAACTCCTGGAATTTTAGATTACATTACATTGTGTGGAAGGTAAAAACTCCTTCTAAGCAGTGAAGTGTAGGGTCCTGAAACAGTGTTAAGTTTTTAAAAACTTTTGGGTTCATGTCTTCTACTCATGCTGACATCTTGTTTGCACCTTTCTTCTACCATCAAAATAGATCCAGCTGACACCTAGTCCTCACAAATTGTATTTCCTAAGGCTTAGACCTTCAATAAAATAAAATAAAATGTATTTTACATCTTATACTATTTACAGTGGTGCTATGTGACAATGACAAATAATCGGACAGAGAAAAAAATATTTTACCACTGAGCAGGGAAGTCAGGATTATTCCTAAGATTTCTCTTTCATACACTTCTTCCTCATTATAGAAATTGTATGTTGAACCCCTCCCAGTCCCATGTTCCTGACTTTTAGCTACAGATTTAAAGAAACAGGCCACTTACCTTCCTCACATGTGTTTGTCATTATTGAGACTCAGCATGTACAAATATGCCAGATGGATGGTAAAATGAATGGTATTTGCCGCTGTGGTGTGTTGTAGCTCAGAATATCCCTGAGACACGCTATGGGATCAGGTTTGAGATTTAATCTTAAAAGTTAGGTATCTCAGAACCCAAGGCAGTTTAAATTATTAGTGGCATGTATTGGCTGTATTTAGATTTCATCAAGGTAGAAAGACTAGAGTGAATAGTCCACTCATAGAATCATAGAACTGGAAGAGACCTCGAGAGGTCATCTAGTCCAGTCCCCTGCACTCCAGGCAGGACTAAGTACTGTATTATCTAGACCATCCCTGATAGGTGTTTGTCCAATTTGCTGTTAAAAATCCCCAATGATGGAGATTCCACAACCTCCCTAGGCAATTTATTCCAGAGTTTAACCACTCTGACAGTTAGGAAGGTTTTCCTAATGTCCACCCTAAACTGCCCTTGCTGCAATTTAAGCCCATTATGTCTTGGACTATCTTCAGAGGTTAAGAAGAAGAATTTTTCTCCCTTCTCCTTGTAACAACCTTTTATGCACTTGAAAACTGTTATCATGTTCCCTCTCAGTCTTCTCTTCTCCAGACTAAACAAACCCAATTTTTTCAATCTTCCCTCATAGGTCATGTTTTCTAGACCTTTAATCATTTTTGTTGCTCTTCTCTGGACTTTCTCCAATTTGTCCACATCTTTCCTGAAATGTGGCTAAGAGAGTGCATGGAGGTATAGTGCCAGGGTATATAGTGCTATATCAGACTCTTAGCTAGCACAGCTCTGTTATGCCAGGAACTAAATGTAAAATCAGTGCACCTGAGAGTTGAATCTATTGAGCAGTAGACCACTATTCAAATAGTCCCTATGAAATCTACTAGACTATACTGCTCAACTTGACTAACAGTGACAGATTTGGGAAACCAAAAGTGGGGGACAAATTTGTTGATTAAAGGTGTTATTTTAAACAATCACTTTTCAGATCAGAACTGAGTTTTCAGTGGTCTCAATACTCCTCTCACATTCAATTTGATAGAAGAGTCACATTCCTTATATTGTGACATAAGCATCCAATTTCCTTTTTTGCCCCCCCCCCACCCACACACCCCAAACTAGTGCTGACTGAGTTTCTGTAAAAATGATTTCAAGGCTAGGAGTCACTCACTTGCAAACAGGAATATTATGGTCAGCTGCTTGTTCCTTATCTAAATTGCATTTGGTTATTGTTCATAAAGTCCACGCAAAGGTCAAACTAATTATTATAAACATACTATTATTAATAGTTTTATTTATAAAATGCTCTAGGCTCTCACCAAAACCTGCATATGGAATTGTGTATAACAATTAACTGGATGACCTCTAACGTCTTGGGGACATAGGCAAAGCATATATATACTGTACTGGTGAGATTAAGAAGTGTAGCATTTTAGAGTAATGCCCTGCAAGAATGAGAGTGAAATTATACTTAGGTTGGTAATGCCATTTCAATCTGTTTGGCCTGTGGATAGTTTCCTGCAGCCCTTGTTTAAACACTAGCAATGTATTGCTCTAGTTTAAATAGAGAAAGCTATTTTCACAGTTGGAAAAACTTGGAATGTATTTTTAAATGGAAGCTAGAAACCGCAGATTTTCTATCTGATAGAAATTATTAGAATTTAAAGAACCAATATGAAAATTACATGATGCAAATGCATTTGGTGAGGATGGGAATGAGGTATTAAACAAGCTTAGAAACTTTAATTCATCTTGATTAACCAAAAAATAGGGTAGCCAGCTGTGTATCAACAATTTCAAAAGAAAAGCAATAGAGCTTTTGTGACAGCCCAATCTTTTTGAAATGTCTCTTCTGTCTATGGGTGGATGAAAAGAATTTTAAATGCTTCCCAGATCTCAGTTCATGTTAATGATGTAAAGCAAAAGTGAAAGGATCATTAGTAGGAGTGAAAGAATGGGCAAGTGTACAGCTCTGCAGCCTTAAAAGTTTATATGTCCAATAAGGGTGTCCTTGTCCTGCAGGCTGAATTCCATTAAATAATACTGGAGGCTAGTTTTTCTAAAGAGTTTGGCTCCTAATTGGGCATCTAAGGAAGGGCCTGATTTTAAAAAAATGCTCACCGTGTAACAGAGCCCAGCTGTGACACCTACAATCAGATTTTCAAATAAGTTTGGCACCTCATATGCTGAGCTCTGTTAAAAATGTGGTCACAGAGATCCTGAAAAGACTTACATGCATGCCCTACTTTGTGTACTGCGAGTAGTCTCCTTTACTTCAAGCTTGCAGGATTGGGCCTTATTTTGGTGCCAATGAGCTCTTCTTAAAATCTGAGATCAGTTTTGGATGCTGAAATCTCCTAAAAATTCTGGTTTTTATCTTGTAGGAACAAACACTTCCATCTTGCATCACATCTGGAAGTTTAAGGCTTTAGAATTGTAGCATTTTATGTTGTATCATATATAAATACACAAGTAGCAAAATGCTTCTACCTATTCCATGGGACACAAGCTAAAATCACCATTTTTCAGTGTCACTCCCTCAGCTGCTTGTCTGTTCATGTGAAGTCAGCTCCTCCATGGTCCCTTCCCCCAGAGTCAGCTCCCCAAAGTCAGTTCAACACATGGTTCAGAATATCTAGATGGGAAATCCAGAGTAAAGGACAACACAGCCCTTGCTCTCTGAGGGTACGTTTATACTTACCGCGCGGGTTGACGTGGCGAGTTCGACTTCTCGGAGTTCGAACTATCGCGTCTGATCTAGACGCGATAGTTCGAACTCCGGAAGCGCCGCGGTCGACTCCGGTACTCCACCGCGGCAGGAGGAGTTGGCGGAGTCGACCTTGGAGCCGCGGAGTTCGCTTCCGCGGCGTCTGGACGGGTAAGTCATTCGAACTAGGGTAGTTCGAATTCAGCTACGTTATTCACGTAGCTGAATTCGCGTATCCTAGTTCGACCCCGGGGCTGTGTGTAGACCAGGGCTGACAGAGTCCTTCAAATATTCTTGTTGAATTTGGGTTCCCTACCTATCCAGGGTCAACTGCCTTTCAGCTCATAATGACTAACTTTCTACAGGGTATATCTTACACTGTTCATATTTTTTCACATACATACAGCTACATTAACAAACTTATCATTCATATCAGAACATAGACTCCAAATAATGCAACATAACACATGACATGAAATTATGGCTAAGCAAAATTATGATTTATTTAAGTGAAGCCTGCCAGCAGCTAGGCTTTTGCCAAAAAAAAGTGGAAGCAGATAATTCAGTCTAAGACTTCTCGCTCTGGGTCTTATATTTATATTTAGAGACCATATGTTTTGAAGGTCTGGATGTATGTGAGGTCTTCACTAGGAATGACTGTTGTACTGGAGAGTACTAATGGCATAGATTGGATGGTTAACAAATAGAGTCCCAGAAAATAACCGTTATCAATGGTCTCTCAGTTTTCTAATCAGTACTGCCTCTCTCCTGACAATGCTAGGTCCCTCACCATGAACATTTTCCATCCACTTCAATGATACTGTGTTCCCATTGTTAGCACTATGAACAAACTTCATCACTGGTGATGACTAAACTACACATTGGATCGAGCAAGGGTAGATGGAGCTGTATTTAGGTAGACTTGTTCTTTCCTTTCAGAGAGGTCCCAGAAGACTCTGGTGAGCACAGTAGTTATTCTTAAATCAGCTGCACTAGATACGAGTTGGAGAGCTCTCACTATGGAATCTAGGGCTCATGTTGTCTCCCCTTCTTATTCTCCTTGATCTCTTTGTGGCCATTGACACCATCAGCCACTCCTAAAGGTTGAAACCTTGTAGTCCACTGGCTTTCATAAGATCTCTTCTCTCAAGATTCTTCTGCTACCTCGTGGATAATTCCTTCAGTGTCTCATTTGACAGGTCCTCCTCTTCCCTGTACTCCTTTCCGGGGGTGTCCCCCAAGACTCAGTCCTTGGCCCAATGCTTTGATCTGTCTACACTCCATCTCCAGGTGTTCTTATCCACAAGCAGGGCTTCAAATAACATCTTCACACCACCAACACACAAATCTACTTCTCTTTTAAAGACCTTTCTCCATCCATCCTGCATCTCAGTCCATCTTTGTGAATGTCCAACTGGCAACTTAAGCTCAACTTAGTCAAAAATGAGTTCTTGAATTTTTAAAGCCCTTCACTATTTAATCCTGTCCTGAATATGGAATCAACATCATCTCAGCACGACAACCATATTCAGGATCTATTTGAGCTGTATCCTCTCCATACTGCTG
The DNA here is from genome assembly GCF_020497125.1 of Mauremys mutica. Lineage (NCBI taxonomy): Eukaryota > Metazoa > Chordata > Testudines > Geoemydidae > Mauremys > Mauremys mutica. Next base: position 87,219,784 of record NC_059080.1, read on the forward strand.
TACGGTTGCAAACAATGGACAAAATGCCTCTCAGACTTTCCACACAAAATGCCAACATTGTATATTGGGCGTAAAATTCAATGACTTAATTCATAATGGAGGTGTTTACAGTTGCTCCTGTCTACAGATTACTGGGGCCATTGTCCGCAGCTAACGTCTTACGCTTTTCAGACATGTTGCCAGAATGCCAAAGACATTCTAGCAAATGCCGTTCTCCAGGTGGCTTGTAAGATCCGGGATAAAATTCTACCAACCCAGGGGGTAGGCAGCCCAGAGGCAAACTCCCTATTACATGGGTGCATCAAGTCTGTTCCGAGATTGAATTTTTGGCCCATCAAACCCCTGTGGCCCCACAGGAATGGAACAAATGGCAAACGATCACCTATTTTAAATCCATTTCTAAAACCTACCTCAGCCATGTTGTCTTCAAATCACAGTGACATAAGGATCAGCTGATGATTTCTGGGGAGGGGCAGAAGAATCAGTGGGGAGGATGTGTGGGGTATAAATGTGCTAGTAGTATACACCAGCAGTAAATTACTATCCAGCAGGAGCAAGTAGGGAATAGAGAGGAAATTGTAGTTGCATGAGCTATGCCCTGCCCTTCACTATGGGCTGTGTCCTTGGTTCAAAAACATGTCCTCTAATCATGTCTATTTGTCTGTTGAATGATGTTTTGTACTGCACCCGTTACTGCTGTATGTGTCATTAAGGTGCCTGGTTCTGTATCACTTTTCTGTGTCATTCCCTGATGTTTGTAGGAGACATCGATTTTCATGAGATGTACATCTGGCCTTCAGAAGGATACTGGGACAAAGAAAGAGGTAGAAGCTGATAATGCATGACCTCTGGGCACTTTGTTGAGGAAAGTATCCTGTGAAAAATCTGCTTCTACATGGGTGGAAATGTGGTGCTAATTCATTCTTTTTGGCTATAGTGCCATCATTATTCCCAATACAGACAAATAAGAAGCAGGCTTCAGATTCACTTAGCACTTTTTCTATCAAGAGGTTCAGGATGTATTCTGGACAGTAAATTGCAGTTCACAACATAGATTCTCACTATTATTGCTGACTTCTAAAGTGGCTACATTAAATGGATTACAGATATTAACAATTCAAACTGACATTATCTAGATTCCACTACACTGAGGTAAGAAAAACATCTACCTTTCCAACCTTGTGGCTGGCAGCACAGAAAAATGGCTATGCTGTTCACAATTATATTATTATTTGTATAATAACAGCAGTGTGCTAGGTATTTTACACATGGTAAAATGGCAAGATTCCTGCCCCAAAGTATTTTACAATCTAAACAGAAACTACAAATGAAAGGATGTGAGATGGAAGTGATATTTCATACACCTTCTGTGAGTTCCATCACTTTCCTTTGGAATCATTTCTCCCCCCCTTCTCCTTTACTTTCTATTGTCAGCATTTTGAGACCAGGCATTATTAGAAATTATAGTCCTGTTTTAGGGCCTGATTCAAAGCCCTTTAATGGAATTACTCCTATTGACTTCAATGGGCCTTAAGGAGGGACTTGCAGGAGAAGGGTGGAGATAAAGCAGACTAGGTCTGGGAAGGACTCAACTTTAGATTCCCTAAAGCATATGTAATATGAAGCTCCAGTAGTTTAGAACCGCCCAAAGCTTGTCCAGATAAGGCCCTTAGCTGTCATTCTCTCTGCATATACAAGATAACTTTTCTAAAGCAAGCTCCCTGCCATCCATGGGACAAATCCACTGCTGCTGTACATTTCCACTGAAATAATTGGAATTACTTTGATTTACATCACCTAAGTATCTGGCCCATGATATACAGTCCATGATGCACACAATGATTCTGAGTGAGAACTTTTGGTTTCACGTTCTTCATGTTTGTAGGCTCTAAATTCCTCCCCTTACAAAGCATAATGGCTGTTAATGCATTTCAAAGCTTACCTTAATTTGGATCTGGTGTTTGAGATACACCAGAATTACCTTATTTAAAACTGCCGTAGCATGATCCTAGGCCCCTTTGTATAAAAAGCTATCCTTAGCCAAGAGAGTCATTTCATATTTATTATTTTTCTCCCTCCCTCTGTCTTTCTAAGCCTCTCCTAGTAGGAACATAGTGGCTGGCTGCTGGCAAGAAAAGTCAGCCAGTTGAACTCTATCTATGTCTCTCCTCATTATGCTAATAACAATGATGCTAATCATGCTAGTGGAGTATATTCCCTTCATATCTCTTCCAGACAAGCTAAAGGAGTGAATACAATAAGGTCAGGCAGTGGTAGAATTCAAGCCACTGTACATTTTAGTTTCAATCATTGCTGTGATTTCTCTCTCATCTATTAATCTTCCACTGGTTTAGCCCCATTGAGGTATCTGCAAGACTCAAAAAGCCAAACCTTCAAAGACAGGCTCTAAGGCCTGGTCTACACTACAAGGTTAGTTCGAATTTAGCCATGTTAGGTCGATTTTAAAATGAACGAGTCCACACAACCAACCCTGTTCCATCAACTTAAAGGGCTTAAAATCGACTTCTGTACTCCTCCCTGGCAAGGGGAGTAGCGCTAAAATTGACCTTGCTGGGTTGAATTTGGGGTAGTGCAGATGCAAATCAACAGTACTGGCTTCTGGGAGCTATCCCAGAGTGCTCCAATGTGACCACTTTGGACAGTACTTTGAACTCAGATGCACTAGCCAGGTACACAGGAAAAGCTCCAGGAACTTTTGAATTTAATTTCCTGTTTGGTCAACGTGGTGAACTCAGCAGCACTCGGCAGCACAGGTGACCATGCAGTCCCCCCAGAATCATAGAGCATAGAATGTTTCTACGCTTCCCCTATCATCTCCGTCCCTGAGGTTATCGCAGATTAAAGGGTGAAAAAAACGCATTCGCAATGACATGTTTTCTGAGCTCATGCAGTCCTCCCACACTGATAGGGCACAGCTTAATGCATGGAGGCATTCAGTGGCAGAGGCCAGGAAAGAATTAAGTGAACGCGAAGAGTGGAAGCAGGACGCGATGCTGCGGCTAATGGGGGAGCAAACGGACATGATGAAGTATCTGCTGGAGCTGCAGGAAAGCCAACAAGAGCACAGACCCCCACTGCATCCACCATACAACTGCCTACCCTCCTCCCCATGTTCCATAGCCTCCTCATCCAGACGCCCAAGAACGCGGGGAGGAGGCTCTGGGCATCCAGCCACTCCACTCCAGAGGATGGCCCAAGCAACTGAAGGCTGTCATTCAAACAGTTTGATTTTTAGTGTGGCTAAAGTAAGCAATGTGGTCTTGTCCTTCCCTCCTCCCCCACTTCACCCAGGCTACCTTGTCTGTTATCTCATTTTTTTAATTAATAAAGAAAGAATGCATGGTTTCAAAACAGTAGTTACTTTATTTTGAAGGGGGGAGGGTGGTTGGCTTACAGGCACTTAAAATCAACAAAGGAGGCGGGTTTTCATCAAGGAGAAACACACACAACTGTCACACTGTAGCTTGGCCAGTCATGAAACTGGTTTTCAAAGCCTCTGTGATGCGCAGCGTGCCTTGCTGTGCTCTTCTAATTGCCCTGGTGTCTGGATGCTCAAAATTGGACCCCAGGCTATTGCCTCAACCTCCCACCCTGCCATAAACATCTCCCCCTTACTTTCACACATATTATGGAGCACACAGCAAGCAGCAATAACAATGGGAATGTTGGTTGCGCTGAGGTCTGACCTAGTCAGCAAACAGAGCCAGCGAGCTTTTAAAGTGCGTGACAGTGAGCTGAGTGGGCTCCATGCTTGCCATGGTATGGTGTCTGCATGGGTAACCCAGGAAAAAAGGCATGAAATGATTGACAGCCATTTCTTTCACGGGGGGAGGGGCAACTGACGACATGTACCCCAAAACAGTCACAACAATGTTTTTGCCCCATCAGGCATTGGGGGCTTAACCCAGAATTCCAATGGGTGGTGGAGACTGTGGGAACTGTGGGATAGCTACCCACTGTGCATCGCTCCGTAAGTTGATGCGAGCCACGGTAGTGAGGACGCACTCCGCCGACTTAATGCGCTTAGTGGGGACATACACAATCGACTGTATAAAATTGATTTCTAAAAATCAACTTCTATAAAATTGATTTAATTTCATAGTGTAGACATACCGTATGTCTATGCCTGCTGTTCTCTGGGGGCTTCCTGTCGTGTAGGTGAACGCTCCCTAAAATGATGAGATTAGAGGAATATTACAGTGGCTACAAATGCAAAGTAAAGAAACATATAATGTGCACTTCTAAGAAGAAGAGAGCATGTGTTATTAGTCACTGGATATACTAGATTCTAGACTTCAGAAGGTCAGAGAAAAAAAAAGAACCACACATTCTCTCCTGGATCTTTGCTGATTTTTAAACCAAACTAACATTTTTTATGGTTCCTTTGCTCTTCTGTTTTCTGACTTATGAACATGCCAGGAATCTCACAAGATGGCCTGTTCTTGTGAGATTTGCAGCCTAAATGTGTAGATTCAAGAGTCATTTGGATAAGCCCTCAAACTTTTGGATACTTATCTGAATTCAACCCAATCAATGGACTTTCTGAGGACTGCTTATCTGTATTTAAACACATTAGGACAAATTTTTATTCCCAGAATTAACTTCACTGAAGTTCAGATTCACACTGGTGTAAGAAGCACAATTTGGCCTATTTTTCCATAAACTTCAATAATTTTAATGAAAACATAGGAGTAGATCTTCTATTGATGTAAATTGATACAGCTCTATTGACTACAATGACTACAGGAGTGATACCAATTTATACTAACTGAGGAACTGACTTCTAGTTGAGATATCCTTAGATTTTTATTTTTAACTTTATCTGCATATTGCTGTGGGAAACCTTCATCATAAGCAGGAGAGGAAAAACTAAATCTAGCTCTCAGTGGAGGACCACAGAAATGGTCCATAGTACTAGATCACTCATTCTGTGTGTTCACAATGTTTGAAAACACAACAACACTTTAAACTAGTGGTCCAGTTAATTAGTTCTGAATTATAGTGAAATTCCCATGGCAGTACTTATAACAGCTACATTTATACCAAATGAGTTAATCATGATTAATGCAATTTCCATTAACTACCAAAGGAATTAACAACAAGGCTATTATTTTAAAGTATTACCAGTAATATTAAACTTCTGTGTCTGTATAATCCAGTGCAATATTGAAAGTTTAATGTTGTCATGGTCATCTCCAGAGGCTCGCCATGTGTGCTGGTACTCAAAGCCAAGCTTAGCTCCCTGACTCATTTCTTTTGAGACAATTCAAGAACAGCAAGGAAAATGGCTAGGAATATGAAAAAGGAAACTGCATTCTCACAGTTTTTGCCCATAACAATGTTACTTGATTTTTATCAGCCTAAACTGATCATGACATCCTAACTGTATCCCCACTACTGTATACTGAGGCAAATTTGTTATGAAAGATCACTCTGTCGTGAAATTCCTGCAAAATCTAGATACAAGGGACAAGAGAAGAAGTCCTATTCCAAACGATAACCCTATCTCTGATTCCAGTGTTTGACACAGGAAGTAAACTAATTCATAAGATTTAAGAAGTGAGAGATGGAAGTGTCCTGTTAGATCCTCAAGTCCAGCACCCTGAAAATGCAAGATATACTCCCTAGCAAGAAGATGGATCAGATATAAAAGAGTTGCTATACCTGCTCTTGACCATGGTTTTATAATTATTTAGATTAACTTAACGGTATATTTTTTACAAGTTTCTTCCATGCTTTTCGCTGAAGCTTTTTTTTTTTTTTTTTAAAGAACACTTCTTCAGAGGCCTCATATCATGGCCCTTCTGCTCCTCAAGGGCTGAGTACATCACTTGCACAGCCCAGCCATCCCCTGCCCTGCCATCTCCTGCCATAGCTCTATTTGCCACCTTGAACTCCATTCTCCATTAGATCACTTTTTCCTGCATAGAATAGTGGAAGTTCCATGGAATGAAACTCTCAGGGTGTCCCTGAAATTCTACTGTTGGAGGGGAGGAGGAGGAGACCCCAATGGAAACACACCCACTCAATAATGATTCCTTATTTACAATTATATTTTGGCACCTACCCATTAGACAGTTTTTAACCCATTTAATGTGGGCCATGTTCATTTTTTATGGATCTAGTTTTTTAATCAAATATCATGAGGTACCATGTCTTATGCTTTACAGAACTGTATGTACATTACATCAACACTATTATCAACCAAACTTGTAATCTCATCAAACAATATACCAAGTTAGTTTGATAGGATCTGTTTTCCATAAATCCATGTTGATTAGCATTCATTATATTAACTTCTTTAATTCAAGTCCCATATCAATAGCTCTATTATCTTGCCCAGGATCAATATCAGGCCAACAGGCCTAAAATTACCCAGCTCATCCAGTTTACCCAGTTTTAAAAATTGGCACAACATGAGCTTTCTTCCAGTTGTGTGGAACTTCCTCAGCGATCCAACACATAATGAAAAATCAACATTAATGGTCCAATAAGCTCCTCAGCCAGGTCTTTTAAAACTCTTTGATGCCAGTTATCTCAACCTGCTGATTTAAAAATGTCTAACTTTAGTAGCTTGTGTTATAGCCTCAGAAATATTAGTAGAATATAAAAAGTGTTATCACTGCCATATGATGAGACTATATCATCTTCCCCTCACCGTCTTCCCCAAAATACAGAACAAATATTTTTGAACAGTTCTGCCTTTTCTGCATTATTTTTGATAATTCTACCATTCCACCTAGTACTGGACCAATGCCATTATAAGGACTCTTTTTGTTCCTAAAATATTTTAAAAACTCCTTCTGATTATCTTTAGCTCTGCTGGCTATAGATTTTTCCTTGTGTCCCTTTATCTCCCTTATTAATTTTTTACAATTCCCAACTTCTGATTCATATTCATTACTATCAACTTCTCCTATTTCCATTTGCTATCTATAATTATTACTATTTGTCTTCACGTCCCCTCTAAAATAGGTCATTTTTTTCACCACTATGTCCTCCTTCCTTATTGTGGCTTTTGGGGCATGAAATAAGGTGTTCTTGAATGATTCCCAATTATCATTCACATTTTTCGGATTATATTTTTCCTTGCAGCTAATTTGACTCATAATTGTTTTCAGCTTTGTGAAACTGGCCCTATTAAAGCACCAAGGGGGAGAGAGCGAGCATGTGTGGATAGATAGATAGATAATCTATCTGACAGACAGAAAGACAGACTGACTTACTTTAAAAAAAAACAGTCTAGACTTTATTCTGCTTGTACACTCTAAATGTGATAGAGCAGAGGTGGCCAACCCATGGGTCTGGAGCCCCATGCGGCTCTTCAGAGGTTAATATGAGGCTCTTGGCATAAGCGCTGTTTTTGGAGCTGCAGCTACAGATGCAAAATTTCCAATGTGCCTGGGGGTGCTCACTGCTCAACCCCCTGCTCTGCCCCAGGCCCTGCCCCCACTCCACCCCTTCCCCCAAGGCCTCTGCCCCTTTCCCCAAGCCTACCATGCCCTCAATCCTCCCACCCCCAGAGCCTCCTGTGCACATAAAACAGCTGATCGCGGCAAGCAGGGGGCATGGGGAGGAAGAGGGAGGCGCTGATTGGCGGGGCTGCCAGCAGGCGAGAGGCGCTGGGGGCTGGACGGAGGGGCGAGCTGATGGGAGGCTGATATATTACTGGGGCTCTTTGGCAATGTACATTGGAAAATTCTGGCTCCTTCTCAGTCTCAGGTTGGCTACCCATGTGATAGAGTCGTGATCACTTGTACTTAAGCTAACATTATTTTTTAATTTTATGATCAGTTCCACTTTACGCATTAAGACAGGGCCTAACAAAGCATTCCCTGTGTTGACTGCAAGGTTCCATTACACTGCAGCCATAGTACATTAAGAAGAGCTGCATCTTTTGTTAGGTCCATTCACTACGACCACCACACACACATCCAATGTATTTATTAACCACCCTTCACCGTGACATTACTCTGATAATAAACTGTAAAGACTAATTCTGATTCTCACCTTGAATATGTGTAAATTGAAAATGAACCCTTGCACAATGTACATAATGATCTAGATGAAGAAATTAATAGGCTGTTTTGAATCAGGTTACACCTGGTTTAAGGGGGAAATCACCTTCGAATTAGTATTTTGAGCATATCGCTATAGACACGCTTTTCTGAAAAATGAGCCTCATATGTCATACGTCTGGCTGCAGGTACCCTACATGTTTACTTTGCCTACTTGCAGTCACAAGGGATCTTGTGCCTTCTACTGATTTAATATGAGTAGTATAGAATATCTCAGCAGTGAAGGTTGATTATTATATTTCTTTCATGAGTATGAAAGTCTCATAACTCAAAGGCTTCACAAGTGTCTACAGAGTTTATGAGTTATTAAGGCTGGTCATGAGAAAAAATATAATCACTTTTTACTGGTGAAATATTCAATTTATTTTATGAGAAAACTTTTTATTGATTACCATTCCAAGAATAGCAGGCAGGTAATAAAGCACTCAGGGGAGCTGGTTGTCCATCCGTCCATCTTTCTATGCAGAATATATAACCATTGTTGTTGGATTTTTTGCCTTTAGACAGAATGGCTCATCAGCAGATAAGGGATTATGTTTTATTTAAATATCTAATGTGTTTTACTGCTCATATGTTAAAAATGATTCTCCTCCTCCCCTTTCTGATTCATTCATTAATGTTTTCTCACAGTATGCCAGCCATGGGAATTCTCAGGCTGTAACAAACATTAGGCTTCCTGATGCTTTTATAATTGACATCCCTTGGAAAATAATTAAAAAGGGAAAGTTGACTCGCATAAAGAAATCTAAACATAGTGGGCCTGATTCTGTACTAAAATAGGTCCTGATTCAACAAGCCACTGATGCACATGAGCAACTTTTTATGCTCATGGATAGTCATGTCAGCTTTGATAAGACTATTCATGTGCTCAAAGTTGCACACAGCTTGCTGAATTGGGTCTTTAAGTAACTTTGCTGAAATTAAGGGAAATACATTATTGGAGATGAGAGCAGAATCAGGCCTAGAAATTATACCATAGTGATCTATTAATTTTATAAGCTACATGAAGAAAACTAAATGGTTGGGGTAAAGGTACTGTAAAGGAAATGAATGGAGGATGGAATGCTGCCAGCCTTACTGGGGTGAATAGGGTGTATTGGGTGAAAGCTGAGGTGTTTTATAATTAAAACAAATTAAAAGAAAATGCTTAGTTCTGAAATTCTTATTTATCGTTCTGTGTTTAAGCAAGGATATACTACTACTTTAGAAATTACACATGTACATCTTATGTCGAGAGATTCCTTGCATGTTTGGGTATAAAATTCTTTCCATCACATTGTAAGATGCTGAAGTTTTACAAAGTGACAGCAGAAGACCACAGTTCTTGCATTTCAAAACTGGATTTCCTGGCAATTGATTTTGTAGGAGGGAAGATTTAAAAACCCAAGTAATGCCAATTTTATTTTTGTTGCTAGCGCACAGTGGATTAAATATATCCTTCCGGTTAACAAGAATGGAAGTTGTTGTCTTTATAATCTGCAGTGCACTTGTAACCATTTTGCAGTTTGGGAGGCTCTGACATAGGTTATGTCTACACTACCACGGTATGTCGACCTACGCTACACAACTCCAGAGTACTAGACCAGTGGATCTATTTCAGAGCGTCGACCCCAACAGAGCTGGAAAACATAAAGCAGAAAAAATACTGTTAAAATGTATCCTAACAGAATCTGAAATAAGATGAAATGTGTCTTGTTAATAAACCCCAAATCTGGGCCAGGTTCACCAAAATGTGTGGCAGAAACCAGATACTAGAGATACGCTTCCAGGGAGGAGAGGGGTGCAGAGATAAGAGTGAAGGCACAGGATCTATACAGGAATGTCTCTGTCCCTTAGGAGGATTCAGATTTTGGAGGAGATCCACTATGTTCTAAGGTAGAACCCAAGCTCATCCCTATTAAAGCGTCTGAGGGCTAGTCTACACTTACGAGCCGGGTCGACGCGGTGAGTTCGACTTCTCGGAGTTCGAACTATCGCGTCTAATCTGGACGCGATAGTTCGAACTCCGGAAGCGCCGCGGTCGACTCCGGTACTCCACCACTGCAAAAGGCGGTGGCGGAGTCGACCTTGGAGCTGCGGACTTCGATTCCGCTGCGTCTGGACGGATGAGTAGTTCGAACTAGGGTACTTCGAATTCAGCTACGCTATTCACTGAGTAGAGTCACTTAGAAACCTTTCCCCCCACTCCCACAGTCATAACAGTAATATTATAATCCAATAATAGTAAGTAGGAGAATACATAAGATTTATGAATGGTGATTTATATTTATGGGACACCTTTCACCCAAGGCTCACAAAACAGCTATTTATACAGCATTTCTGCCCATACTGAAAAATTACCATACAAAAACAGTTTAGGAAAAGATCTGAGGCAATGTATGTATAATTAGAGGGAGTGGACCAGGAGTCTGCATTCTGGGTTCCCAGTGTGGTCTACACCAGGACAAATTATTTAATCAGTTTGTGCCTCAGTTTATCCAACTTAAAATTTTTTTAAAAACTAAAATAGTAATATTTCTTGCACATGAGGGTTGCTTTTTTGGGTAAAATTTGTAGTGATCCTGAGGTGAAAGATGATAAATGACACTTCACATTTTTTTATATCTGTCAAGGATTGTTGGCTTCTTCGTCGACTCACTAAAGCTGATTGGAAACTTTGTCCTGTGGGCAATTCTGATATCTCAATATTTCTTTCATCCTGAGTTGGATGAAAAGTATCAAGAGGTTTTGTGGAATATAATTTCTAAAAAGATTTGCTTCAAAAAATATCAGTCTTCAACTGAAATGAAATGTCTAGATATTCCTGAATTGAAATATTTTATTTCAGTTTGATATTGAACTTTATCTCCCTGAGATGCCATGATGTCTTATGGGTAGGGCGACCAGATAGCAACTGTGAAAAAATGGGACAGGGGTGGGGGTTAATAGGTGCCTATATAAGAAAAAGTCCCAAAACACGGGACTGTTCCTATAAAAATTGGACATCTGGTCACCCTACTTATGGTAGTTGCAGTGTTGGTGCCTCATGTCTGCATTCACTTTAATAGGCTTGGCTGCATGGCTGGACTACATCATCTATGATGTGCCACATTCATGAACCTCCCCACAGGTCACAACTAATGCACTGTGCACCAACAACAATAATAAAATATGCACTACTTGGATTTTTAAATCCTACCTATAAAATCAAGTGCCAGGAAATCCAATTTTGAAATACATGAACTATACTCTTCAGCTGTCACTTTGTAAAACTTCAACATCTTACAGTGTGATGGAATGAATTTTGTATACAAACATGCAAGAAAAATCTCAGCATAAGATGTACATGCATAACTTCTAAAGTAGTTGGAGCCTTGTTTAATCACAGAGTGATAAACAGGAATTCTAAAATTAAGCATTTCCTTTTAAATTGACAGCTAAACACCTCTCACCAATAATCCCTGTTCACCTCAGGAAGGTTGGCAACAGCAACATTTCAACTCACCATGGGTGCCATAGTGGAAGAAATGGTGTCACACTGAGGTGAGTTGGAGATTTCTAAATTAAAATTCCACTATCTAGGGCTTCAGTAAAAATATATGACCTCAGTCTCCTCTCAGGTCTGTTTTTACACCCATGTAACACAGTTGACTTCAACAGAGTTTCTCCTGATTTATACCGTGAGGGCTTGTCTAGATGGTGAATTAAGGTGAATTAACTGAAGGTGGAAAGTTAATGTACATAAACACATTAACTTCTGAATGAGAACATCCACATGGAGATTTAAGGTGGCCTTGGTTCACTGTAACTTAACCTTCCTTGGATTTAATGAGCTTTAATTTGTGCACACTAATTTAACACCTTTAGTCAATTCCTCTTAACTTTCTGAGTGTTCCTGGGTAGACAAGCCCTAAGTCAGAGGATCATCAAGTTTATAGTCTTCTATGAGTTCCATATTCTCCACAAAACCCTAAGAACATACATACATACATAGAAATATTCAAATTTCTGTTTTTACATTTGTGATTGGAGTTAAATGTTCTCTTATTCATTTTGTCTGTTACTAAAATAAATGCCAGCTGGAAGCCAGGAGCTATTCTGAGAGTCCCTGTGAAAAACCACAACATAATTCAGGTAGTCAACAGAACTAAAATTAATGTACTGGATAAAATCAGTTAGGAATCACAATATGCTATATTAGGCACCTTTGAGCATGGGTACAAGAAATTAACATTCTGACTTGCCAATAGTCCTTGTTCAAAGAGGGCAGTAGCTGCATGAAAGATTTGAGTCATGTAAAGAAGTGTCATTTGCTAATTAAAGTGTCAAATCTATTTATTAACAAAGTTATTTCTAATTTTTCTCTTCCATTTTTGTTTTGTTTTTCTTATAAATATTCAACATTCCAGCATGCAACCTGCTGTATGTCAGTCATTAATAAAAGACTATATGAAGCATTTGTATGTAGACCCAGAATAAAAGCATTGCTGGGATAATTGGAGAAGGTGTGCATATCTGTATTGTAATATAATACAATATTTAATGAAATCTTAAGGTATATGGGATATTTTGTCATTGCTAGGGTATGGCTGTTAGAAAATAGCTTTTAGTGTAAAATTAGTTTACATTGGAATTCATGATGTTTATGTTGCTGTAAAAGGAACTACAACAAACAAAAGAGCACATTTAATATGGATTGAATTTCCACAGACATCTATCAATTATATGAATGCTCTCCATTTCGCATTTGCTGTGAAATAAGACTATCACAAGAGTGCTTTTTTGTATAGCTTTTGATATTCCCATAGTAAGCATTTGAACTCAGGACACTAAACTTTAATATAAAACAGAGGCATATCCCAGAGGCAAATATGAGTTTTATATGGTTTCAGTAGAATTAAAATGAGTAGAGGAGCTAATAAAAGACAACCTACAGACATTTATGAACTTGCAATACATGACATAAATATGGAATTTTGGTAAATTAATGGTCATAACCACAGCAGTGTTTCACAGAAGTTAAATTATTGAAATGTTAATTAATTACATCAAATGCTTTAGGACATCTTGTTACTCTGTCTCAGCTAATTTGTTGGTCATTTATGGAGAAATGTGAAATAAGACCTTTAGAAATGTTTGACTTCTTTAAAGATCTTCTTAAGTAACAAACTGTCCACTGTACAATCATTGAGTTTGAAGGACAGAAGAGACCACTAGCTCATCTTGTCTGACCTCCTGTCTATCACAGGCCATCAAAACCATCCACTCACCTGTGCACTAAGCCCTACAACTGAAATTAAACTAAGTATTACAGCCCTCAGGAGACTAATATATTGTGTCATATTCAAAGAATAGGAGGATTCACCAATGCCTGGACCCCTGCAATATCAAGGAATTGACAAAGTGAGGTATGTCCAAATGATCCTGACAAGCGATATATACCACATGCCGCTGAGGAAGGTGGAAAAAAAACCCCCATGATCTGATGGAAAAAATTTTCCCAACCCCATGTCTGATGATCAGTTAGACCTTGAACATATGAGCAAGAAACAGCCAGCCAAGGGCCTGAGAGAGAGAATTCTCAATACTACCTCAGATCACTGGTCCTGCTCTGTCCTATGTCTCATCTCCAGCCCTGGTCATCTCTGATGCTTCAGAGGAAGAACACTGCTCACCACCCATAAAAAACAAGCCCCAACTGCCCAGGACTGACTGCCCAAGCCCTGGCCACCTGAGGCTGACTGCCTAGACATCCCAATTTTGCTGGGACTGTCCAGGTATTAGTGGCTTTGTCTTCTATATGACCCTATTACTCCCTAACCATCCTGATTTTTCACCCTCACTATCTGGTCACCTTTAAACTGGAGCTAACTGCCCTGGCCTCAGCCACCCTGGGCTGGTGGTTTGGTTATTATAGAGAGCCGGAAAATGGAGGCTCAGATAAGTGGAAGTTCTACTGTATATCAATAAGACGTGTTCAACTGATATCTGTATATATTGTGGCTAGGGAAACTAGAGTTCAGCATTTCATTTTAATTGCAAAAAAATGCAGATTTTTGGTGGGAGGGGTTAATCAGAGGGTTTTTTTTTAAATCATGGAAAACTAGAATCCCTGATCCTAGTTCACTTGTTCAGCGGCCACTGGTGGTCAAAAATAATATATTAGCTTGCATTCAGCAAGGCAGAGAAATTAATAGTGAAAGTGCCAAGATACAAATCAACTTACTGCTACTGTGTTCCTCTCCCAGGGCATACCCTATAGACCAGTCCAGGGCCTTTGCACTCATCCAATATCTGGTCTGCAACATCTGGGCGTTCCACCACTCCAGTCCAGTTGTAAGAGGGTCAGCCCTCTGGATGATCCCATGTAGTCCACTCCTTCCAGAGTTGTCAACAAATAAATGAACTGATAGGATAAGCATGGAAGGGTTTTCTCTTTTGAGAGGGCGTCTAGCAAGCTGTGGCCCCAGATGGACTCACAGATTAATGTAGAATAATAGGTCCACAATAAGTGGTTCAGAGCCAAGCCTTGCCTTCCTTCAAAGGACCAGCATCAGGCGCTGATCATCCAAGAAGTTTTTGGCCTCAGCCAGCCCTTCTCCAGGAACTGAGGGCTATAGACCTACTCTCTTTTTTTTTTGGACTGTCCTTAACTGTACTATTTTCTGCCCTTTTAAGCTACTTCTTCCGAATCTGATCACAGGTTTTACAAGTCAGGGCTGATTGAGGTCTCAATAGCTCATTAACCTCATGTTAATTAGTGTGGGGTTTTCATACACCATTTCACCTACCTTGATTGTTCCATTCAATAGTAGTTTAAGCTTTATTAAGAAATTTTAGCTCGATGGATTAGTAGAGTCATGTAGAAAGCCCAGTCTTGAAGAATTTGTTGGGAGAGAACCTACAGACCTGAGTTATATTTAGTATAGGATTTTCAAGATATTTTCCTTAATATTAATTGTTGCTGAAGTCTTTTTCTTTTTTCTTTTCTCCAAGAGTTATACCTAAGTAATGTATGCACCCTTAAACCCACTTATCCTGTATGTGCTTAACAATCAATAAGACAGATTTTTGTCAGATATCTTATCTTTTATATACAATAGCACAACTAAAATAGTATTACACATTTATAAGAATATTAGCAGTTCTAAAGTAATGACAGGCTGCTATATTTCTTCAGGATGTCATGAAGATCATTCAAAATGATCAAGGCATATTTTTCCAGCTGTGAATCTATAAATGATTGCTAACCTGTTTGACAACCAATGGTAGAGGTTTGCATTATAGATTTAATATTTTCCTTGGTTGCTCTCAGTCTGAGATATTTGATGGTAACCAGGTGAGCAAATGAATCGAAAATAGCTTGTTTTAGGAAAAGATGTTGATATGATGTAAAGACTTAGATTTTAGATGAAGTATTTTCCTGTTAAGACCATAAGCTATTCAGAGGTATGTTTTGAGGGAGTCCTGAAAAGAACCAGGACTGTAAAAGAAGGAGAAAATATGGGATCTCAATTTCCTTTCACCTGTATCATTATGGAAATGAGTAGTCAACATGGATGTTATATGTATGCAGTCCACTTGATAACACTACATGTGACATTTGTATTTCTGCAGGATTAGTTGCTTTTGGATGTGTGAAGATACAGTAGGATTTTCTGAAGAATGTGATACTTCAGCAAATCACATTTTCTACACTGCAGCTAAAGTCAATATAACTTACATCACTAAAGGGGTGTGAAAAAACCCTCCCCCTCCTGAGTGACGAAAGTTTCGCGCTGCTGCCAATGTAGCTTCTGTTTCTTGCCAAGGTGGAGTAATTATGAAGATGAGAGAGTGCTCTCCCATAGGCATGGCATGTCTTCACCGGATGCATTACAGCGGAGCAGCTGCATCAGTGGAATCTGACTTGAACATTCAAGAAAACACATTTAATGGATGAATTACTGTATAATTACTGTATATTCCAGAAACACAAATAAAAAGGTACTAATCTGTGTATATCTGGGGTATATAGCCACAAGGCAATAATGAGAAAAACTCTCTCTTTCATAGAAATTAGGTGATAGTGCATAGAACAAGTAATCTAAGAGAAGTTATGTGTACAATAATCGGTAGTATTTGTATAGTGTTCTAAATGGATGCAGCACCACAAAGAAGAAAGTTGTGATAAAACAAACAACAGTCCTTACCCCCATGCCAGCATTTAAAGAGTTCACACTGTAACAGCCATGAGACACTGGTAAAGAATCATTTTCTCTTCACACTGAATGAGGAACTTTATTAGAATAAGGAAAGCGGCATTATCCCTAAAGCAACAGTGTGTCCTTGCTTCACTGGGGAACTTCTGCCTAACAACGTCCCCATTTCCTCTCCTGCCTGGGTTCCTGTTGTAAATATAACCATCCTCCCAGCTCTTCTACACAACCAATCTGTAACAAGAGTTAACATTCACAAGAAATGGTACATTCTGATGAGGCCCCCAGCTTCACCATTTAGACATATTCAGGAGGATTTTGTTCAATTGATTCTCTCAGATTATCAAATCCTAAGAGAGCTACTTCAGTAGGTATAGGAGTTTTCTTAACAGGGTTATTTTCTTTCCACAAAGCCATGGAGCATGAATATCATTATTACTAGGAACACACATCAGTTCAATTGGGATTTGAACAAGCAGAAGGAGCTGCCTCTTTTTTCTCTAATAAGTAACTTGATTAGTCCCAAAACATGTAGGATGTCACTGTGACCAGTGGCAACAGCTGGTGTCCAATATTTGTCCTCATCCAGTTGTGAGTTTCATGGTTTTAAGTTTGGGTAAACTTTGGGCTGAATCCTGATGGTTAAAGAGGAAAATCGTACCTTTGGCATCTCTTAGGGTATGTCGGGCAGCGATCGATCCAGCGGGGCTCAATTTATTGCGTCTAGTCTAGAAGCGATAAATCAATCCCTGAGCACTCTCCCGTCGACTCCTGTACTCCACCGCCACGAGAGGTGTAAGCAGAGTCGATGGGGGAGTGGTAGCAGTTGACTCACTGCGGTGAAGACACCACGGTAAGTCAATCTAAGTAGTCAACTTCAGCTACGTTATTCACATAGCTGAAGTTACGTAACTTAGATCATAAGAACACAATAAGAACGTAAGAACATCCGTTCCGGGTCAGACCAAAGGTCCATCTAGCCCAGTATCTATCTACCGACAGTGGCCAATGCCAGGTGCCCCAGAGGGAGTGAACCTAACAGGCAATGATCAAGTGATCTCTCTCCTGCCATCCATCTCCATCCTCTGACAAACAGAGGCTAGGGACACTATTCCTTACCCAGATCAATTCCACCCCCCACCCCCACCCCCGGTGTAGACCAGGCCTTAGCCTCAGGTTTAGGGTTGCTTTGAACCCTCAAAGTGACACAAAGCAGCAATAAAGCCCCAGTGAATCGGGTCTTATGCCTTCCTGCAAATGCCCCTAATAATAAACATGAATGGAAAGGAAAAAAAGCAAAGAAAATATATGCATGTCATCAGGTCTTAAAACATAGCATCTAGGGATCCATTTTCCAGGGCCAGATCATGACTTGCAGGAGATGAAGGGGCACAAAAGAACTCCCTAACCCTTAGGCTGTCTGTGCAAGGGAAGATCACAATAGTACCTTCTGTGTCCTATGAAAATCATTACTGTAGAAAATACAGGGTCAAACTAAATTTATCCACATAAAATGTCTTCAGAAATGTTGCGAGGAGAGAGGGAATCAAAGGCAGCAGAAGTCCACTGAATGTGAATTGTAAATAAACTTCCCCTGTTTCCTATGTAGCACAAGTAGACACATTTTTAAATCCATAGACAGAGATAACTAAAAACTCCTCAAATGAAAGGAAGGAAACATGAATATTAATCACCAATGTAAGTAACTAGTGGAACTCTTACAATCAACTGGTATGCTGGCAGAGTGCTGCTGACTTACTCATCATTTTGATATAGCCGCTAATCATTTGTGACATGATTCACCAAAGATGACAGGTAAAAGAGAGAGGGCTCCTTTTAGAAACAGCTGAACTTGCTCAATGTGGCATTCTTTGACACGACATAAAGCCTGCTCACTTCATTTGGCATAAGAAGTTATTCTTGTCAAGTACACATAAAGTAGCTGTAAAATACAAATACTGTACTAGAACAGCTTGAACTTATCCCAGTGCCTTTTGCTAACAAACACTAGGAGACATGATTTTGATTGTTGCTGCTGCTTCTACATTTTTTTTTTCTGAAAGCTACAGTTACAAAAGTATTTTGAGCAACTTATTTCGGGCTTCTGGAAATTAGTATTTCCCTCTTTTTTGAGAGTGGTTCTTTAAAAAGATGGCAGTTTGTTGCAATCATAGATGTTTTGTCTTCCCACTTACACAGTGGGCACAGTCCTCGATTGTGTCAAGTCCCTGCTTAAACATCTTGATGCCTTCCTTGACTACAGGCTAGCCAGGGGCCAATCAGGCTCTTGGCACATAAAGTTCAACAACTTAGGCCGCTCTAATTGACAACATGTAGAAGAGTCCACTGGGTGTGGGGTGGGGGAGAAACGGATGGAAATGATATTGCTTTGTATCAAAAGATATTGATTTGTTTATATGCATTGGAGAATTTCCCTATCCCCCTGCCCCGCACACACACCTAGAAAAAAGAAAACTCAAAATATTTTCGTTCTTGGATTTTCAATTTATTTGATGAAAAGTCAAAATATTCTGTGGAAAGCAAAATCATTTGAAGGAGGGAAGGGGCAATGTGTGCGGGTGAGCCCCTCACCTTGTAATCTCAGTTCCAAAATGCTTGACCCATTTTGGCATTATCTTCAGAGTCTGAAAATATGGGGACACCTGCTAATTCACTTGGAGGGTAATATATTATTGCAGAAAAATATATTAATAGTTGGTTATTTATTACTACTACTGTTGTGGTATTCCCTGATCAGGGTCCTGTTGTGATAGGTGATGTGCACATGTAACAAAAAGGCTGCACCTGCTCCAAAGTGATTCTTTAATAGCCAAAGGGTGACTTTTACTATGCTAACAATGATCTCCTCTGCATTCCACACAGACCTCAACTGTAACATGAGGAAAGATTGGTGGTTAGTACATGAACACAACTACTGTGTAACTAAAACAGCTAGTAAATGCACTTATCTGTTTGTTGTAGTTCCTGAACTGCACCTGTGCAATTCCTTCAAAAAGATCTCACAAAACTAAGTGATTGGGCAACAAAATGGCAAATGAAATTTAATGTGGATAAATGTAAAGTAATGCACATTGGAAAAAATAACCCCAACTATACATACAACATGATGGGGGCTAATTTTAGCTACAACGAGTCAGGAAAAAGATCTTGGAGTTATCGTGGATAGTTCTCTGAAGATGTCCACGCAGTGTGCAGAGGCGGTCAAAAAAGCAAACAGGATGTTAGGAATCATTAAAAAGGGGATAGAGAATAAGACTGAGAATATATTATTGCCCTTATATAAATCCATGGTACGCCCACATCTCGAATACTGTGTACAGATGTGGTCTCCTCACCTCACCTCAAAAAAGATATTCTAGCACTAGAAAAGGTTCAGAAAAGAGCAACTAAAATGATTAGGGGTTTTAGAGAGGGTCCCATATGAGGAAAGATTAAAGAGGCTAGGACTCTTCAGTTTGGAAAAGAGAAGACTAAGGGGGGACATGATAGAGGTATATAAAATCATGAGTGATGTTGAGAAAGTGGATAAGGAAAAGTTATTTACTTATTCCCATAATACAAGAACTAGGGGTCACCAAATGAAATTAATAGGCAGCAGGTTTAAAACAAATAAAAGGAAGTTCTTCTTCACGCAGCGCACAGTCAACTTGTGGAACTCCTTACCTGAGGAGGTTGTGAAGGCTAGGACTATAACAATGTTTAAAAGGGGACTGGATAAATTCATGGTGGCTAAGTCCATAAATGGCTATTAGCCAGGATGGGTAAGAATGGTGTCCCTAGCCTCTGTTCGTCAGAGGATGGAGATGGATGGCAGGAGAGAGATCACTTGATCATTGTCTGTTAGGTTCACTCCCTCAGGGGCACCTGGCATTGGCCACTGTCGGTAGACAGATACTGGGCTAGATGGACCTTTGGTCTGACCCGGTACGGCCTTTCTTATGTTCTTATGTTCTTATGTTCCTACTGAAGTCCATATGAGTTTTGCATTCATATCAGAGTAAATCTGGGCCCAAGAAAAATATTTAGACCCTTGCATTTTTTGGGTATTATAGCAATAGATTTTATATTTTAAAGAGATTATTGTACTTTGCAAATCATTAAGGTCACTCAACCAACAGCACTGTACAGCTGAAGGCATTAATAAAATTGTTGAAATTAGAGGTGGAAAAGATCTATTACATTATTTAATCCATCCTTTTGAAATCTGTAGCTGCTGAGAAATGTATAACCTGCCATGTCTCATTGTTTAATTAAAGGTATTATTTTAATGGTATCTTTTACTGTGACTTTCAGAATAATGGACTTCCATTCCCTTTTTATATATATACCTTGTGATACATCCCTTTTGATTGTTTCGTTGATTTGTTAATTCACACAGGTATGCGGCATCTCAAACCCAGAACCATAGGAAGTGAAGCAACACTGAAGTAGCATAAAAATTTGCTTTCAAGATCTTCTCCAACTGACTCACCCAACAACCATTCAGACCCCACTGTTTCTAAGAACATGGGCCCAGATCCTCAAAGATATTTAAATGCCACTGAAATCAGCCTATGAGCACATGTATCAGATTAGGCCCAACATGTGACTTACGTGGCCAAACACCTTGTTAATCGTTCTAGGTCTTAGGCAAGAGATAGGCAGCAATGCACATGCTAAGAGGCTCAAACGCAGGCTATATCTACACTGCTCCCTCCACTGGCAGTGCACAAGGTATGCATAGCTACATGCTGCAGTGAAAAGCAGGTTGTGTCCCAATTGTGGCGTGTAGCTAAGTGCATCAGTGAAAGACCCTAGCAGGGGGCATGCAGTGGGGAGCTGACAGCCTTTCCCCACTGCAGGTGTTTTTTCCTGTGGTGGGGAACTGTGCCTTCCAAACATCTGAATTAGGCCACTGTTACCTTTTTTAAGACGATGAGATTGCTGAGGGAATAGCAACCTGAGAATTTAATCTATGATACATGATAACATGCAATATTTACTAGATCTAGATGGAATTTATATTCACATTGGTAAATTCCTGTTGATTTATAGAGCTGAATTTATTTCATGCCTCTACTATTCAGTACATTACTTGTCATTTAGAAGATTAATACATTATTGTATTTACTCCAAGGTACAGCTTATAAAAATGTATACAGTTACAGGTGGAAAGTTAGTGCTGGAAAAGCAAAAGCTCTCAGTTTTGTAAACTTCAGTTACATTTGAAGTCAGACTACAGCAGGCATACATGAAATGTAATTGCATAGGTTTAATATTGCTAAATACTGAGAAGAGCCCTTATATCAGGTATCAATTTGACAGTGGCTAGGTAATTCCCAGTGTAACGGACAAATTTTGCCTTTTTTAGGACACACATGCAGAACATCCTTTATTCAATAATGGAAATTGAGACATGACATACAAAATAAACATAAAATATAAAATTGTTGGCTTCACAGAGAAAGAATTCGGTAACCAGGTGCTTGATCCAAAGCCAGTTAAAGTCAATGGACGTCTCATTGGCTTAAGTGAATTTTGAATCAGACCCTAGAAGCCAGATTTTCAAAGGTATTTAGGAATCTCTTAGGTGTCTAGTGGGATTTTCAAAAGTGCCTACATCAAACTGACTTCCCATTGATTCCAACGGGAGCTATGCTCCTAGGCACCTTTGTAAATCTCATTAGGCACCTATTTTTAAGCATTTAAAGTTCTTTAAAATCTGCTTTTAAGTGTTTAGATACTATAGCATTCACTATGGTATAAGAACCCAGAAAGATACATTATTTTAAGACAAGGTCAATCTGTCTAATTAAAATGCTTTAGATCTGATTCACCACTGCATTTTCTAGATTTACGCTGGGGGAAGCAATGGAGTAACACTGGTGGAAAACTAGAATAATGCAACAGTGAATCAGGACCTTTATTTTTGATAAGCCAACAAAGTTGGGTACTGTGATGACTGATGCTTGTACATGTTGCCTTCCTACTTTGTGCTTTCTGCTCCCTGTTTCTGTTTGTTTCCTGGTTCCTGCGCCTGGGAATGCAGTGTTCTAATTCTGTTCCTGTTTCTGTCCCTGTATGCATAGTATGGGGTGTCTGCAGTTATTCAGGGCCTGCTGCTACATATGTACTGTTTGGACTGTTATGTTTGGTCAGACTGTTGCTGTACTAATTAGTTCTGATTAGTATATGCATTGATTGACAACCTACCTGTGTCTCTTTCTTTTGTGTGTGTATGTCTGTGTGTGTGTGTTGGGGTGTTCTGGGGTGCATCAGAGAATAACATTATGGTGGCGAGTGCTTCTATTCTGCAACTTATACTTCCTGTGCATCCTTTGGCTATTGACTGGTGATACTGTATATGGAATTTCCAGAACTATGTCCAGATCATGCAACTCTCCGACACTGCTGTAGAACTGCTTAAGCCATGATGGCATTAATATTTATGATGGACTTCAAGAACCCAAGTTTTTCTTTGATGCAGCTTGGGAGGACCTCAACAAATATTTCAGCACTGGAGAGTCTGTTCTGCTAAAGAGGAAAATGTTTTTTGAAGTTCGTCAGCAGCCCAACGAAATCATATGTGCATTTGCATGTCATTTGCAGCAGTTGGCCTGGGACTATGAGTTTGGGGCATTATGATAATCATGCTCAGGGATATATTTGTGACTGGCAGGCAAGGTGCTGGAGCTGATATCCCCTCTCATGGAAATTAATGGTATCCCACTGAAGTGCCTGGTGGATAGAGTTAACATTCTCCCGTCTGGGTTAGTTAACATTCTTCCGTCAGGGTTAGTTAATCTGGACATTTGTCTGAATACAGTGGTTATAAAAGCTTGGAATTTGTATGCTTTTCAGACAGTGGGTGAAGCTGTAGGCTCTGTACTCTAAAAAAGGCATAGCCTTGATTGTTAAATTTTACACTCTTAAAAGGTGCTGAGACGAATTATGTTCCATTATTGTCCCAGAATCTGTGTTTACAGCTTGGTATTATGCATGAATTGACACAGGCCCCTCAAGAATGATTGTGTCAGTTAGAATAGAAGGGGATACCCAATATATAATTCAGGGATGCCATGATTTATATAATGGTGACCATGTTCTGCCCACAAAATAAGTGTATTGTCTGCAGCTGGATTTGAACACCAAGCCCTTTGCACCACCTGTACATCATGTACCATTTTACACTTGTGGACAAGATCCAAGCAGAATTGCAGCTCATGAAAGATAATGGCATCATTCAGGAGATGGAAGAGCCGTTGGATTGAAGTCATCCATAGTGATCATATACAAGAAGAATGGCAGCATTGACTACGCATAATTTTTAAGGCGCTTAATAAATACATGAAACATGAGCCAAACATGAGTTTCAATCGCCAAACTTTGAAGAGGTGACATGCTGGCTTAATGGATCCTGGACGTTCTCTGTGTTGGATTAGCAATCCAGTTATCAGCAAATGGCTATCGTTGACAGTTTGCAGCTATTATTGACTTTCAACATGCCTTTTGGGAGGTACTGCTATCAATGACTCTCTTTTGGGTTAGTCTCTGGTCCTGAGGTATTTTAGAGTGGTCTCTCAGCTCCTTGGTTATATTCAGGGTACATGTTGCTATTTGTAAGACATTGTTCTCTTTGCTATAACTTCCTGAGCATAATGCTACTCTTGACTCCAACAAACTAGCATAAAGTTGAATGCAACCAAGTGCAATTTTACAAAAGATGCTGTAGAGTTTCTAAGGCATTTGCTGTCGATGGATGACATGAAACCAAACACATGAATGGCTACAAGCTGTTGCTTCGCTACCATTACAAACTGTAGTGGTTTACATTTGTTCCTTGGCCTACTTAAATACATAAGTGGATATGCTCTGCTCCATTTTAGTATCCTTGACAAACTGCTTGGGATTTAACCTGGGGCATTTGTTTGGACTAAAGAGGTAAAACTGGCTTTTCAAAGCCTGCAACAAAACCTCTGTCAGATCCAATCCTGTGCTAATTTTTATTCATGGATTTCCATAGTGATCCAGTCAAGGTCTCGGCACAGTTCTGCTCCAGGGGGGTTAGCCAGTTTTATTTGTGTCCCATACTATTACCACAACAGAAGCAAAGTATTCCCAGATTGAGCTAGAGTTCTTGGAGATGGTATAGGCTATTGTACGGTTCAAAGTCTACTTCGTGGGAAGACATTTTACCTTAGAAACTTAGAAATTTGCCTATTCTGGGCCCTTATAATAAGGCTGTTGACCTACTGAGTATGAGGCTGCAGTGATGGATTATTCAGTTGCAGAAGTATAACTTTAATTTGTTATATATGAAAGGAAGACTTAATATACTTGCCAATGCTCTTTCAAGAAATTCAGCTGGGTTGCCACCCTTGTATGCAGAAATGTTAGAGTACATTGCATGCTTTTTACTGAAAGATATGCCAATTGACTTAGGGTGGACCACTGGCATTACTCTTCAGGATGCTGATCCATGCAAGGCGATATGTCCTGCACAAGCAGGTTGGATGGATTCAGTCCTTAGGAGAACTTTGCTTACATTTTACAAAATTTGTTCAAAGTTTGCAGTGCTACTCAACCTCTCTGATGTAGAGGAGCCCAAGTGATAGTCCCAGCAGCATTGTGAAAGCAGTCCTGGATGTGGCTCAGTAAGTGCATTTAATAGTTACAAAGATGGAGGTACTTCTGCGTAGTTATGCTTGGTGGCCAGGGCTGCATTCAGACATTGAGTATGGTGTGAAGGCATGCACAGCCTGCACAATGCCTAGAACTACTGCTCTTCTGGCCCCTTTGAAACTGGTGGTCATAGATCGACCATGGCAGAAAATTGCAGTGGATATTACTGGCCTCTCAATTGCACTGCATGGCTACACGCTGTTTCCTGTTATAGACTATTACTCACATTATCCCTTTGCATTCATAGTTTCACAGTTCCCCATCAAAGGAGCTCATTTCTTGCCTAACCACTCTATTTGCAAGGTTTGACCTACTGGAGAGCCTTGTTTCAGATAATGGGACACCTTTTGTATCAAGAGAGTTTGAAAGCTCTCTGATGGGTATTGGTACAGTATGTTAGAAATCTGCTGTGTACCATCCTCAAGGAATGGGATAATGGGGAGACCGCACGAGACTCTTAAGACGCATGCCTGGACAAGCAATGTTTGTTAGGTGATGGTATGGAAGCATTTTCAATACTCGTGTCATGATCCTGTGGGCTGCAGGGTACAGAGCCTGGTGAATGCATTTGCCGCATGGAGAATGCATTGTTAACCAGCAAAATATACTGCCTTCTGAAAGGGGAACAGATAGAGAAGAGGACACTCTTTCTGCACGTGATGATGTCCTGTAGCCAACTGGGAAAGTTGCACCACAGCAAAAGCATCCGGATCAGCTCAGCTGGTGCCTCCAGTAGGGTGCCACTGAAATTTTTGGGGAGAAGAGAAGGAAATTGTGATGACTGGTGGGTGTTGCCTTCCTGGTTCCTGCTCCATATTCCTTTTTTGTCTGGTTTCTTTTCCCTGAACTCAGTGTTCCATTTCTTTTCCTGTCTCTCTCTGTATGCACATTTAGGTAGCATGGGGTATATGCAGCTACTTGGTGCCTGCTGCTACATATCTCCCGTTTGGACTGTTATGTTGTGCTCTAACTGGTTCATGGTTAGTACATGATTTGATTGACAACCTACATGTCTTGCTTTGTGTTTTTATTGTGGATTGGAGATTGTTGTTCTGGGGTACATCAGAGCATGACATGTACACTCCTGATGCTTCCCACTTCCTGTCTCTAATGATCAGGGCATGATATATTTTAGTTAATTCTATGGTGCTCATAAGCAGAGTAATTACATTTTTTGATATGTTATAGTTCCCTCAGTCTTCAAAGTTCTTTACAGATATTAACCACTTCCATTCAATGTATATTCAGCAATACTATCATAGCTATAATTGGTGGAGAACTTATGTCACCAAATGTTTTTTATTAGTTTGTTGTGCATGGCTGTTCTAAGGGATATATTTATGCATGCTTTTACTCAAAGGTGGCAGTGTCAACTACCATACTAAATTCAAGGAAACCTGTTAAACTCCCCTTTTGGGGGGGCCTCTTGGTAACATGGCAGCATATAACTTGCTAGTGAAAAGAGAGGCTGCAGCGGTCCAAAAACACATCTTTGCCATTGTTTCCAACCAGGAAACCGAGTTTGTGTCTGCCTACAGGCGTGTCACTCCTCTCACTCCCCTCTGACAGTGTCTTTCTTCTGCAGCCTCTTTGCTCTAGTGGAAAATTCATATGTCAGAAAGAGAAAACTGCTCTCCCATCTCAGTCACTTTTCAACTCATGAAAATCTCAGCGATTTCTGCCTAGAACTGTTTACGTTAGATGAAAAATTCTAGTGAAGCAACTCTGTCTGGGATAACTAATGCAGGCATATGCAAGAACAGGTCAAATGAATCGGAGGATACGTATGATGTATAAATCTTCCTGATATTGGGTAGACATTAGACAAAATAGCACAGGTCATTAAAGTCATTTAGGCAATTCTGTAATCCATCATTCAATTCTCAGAGAGATGGAAGTAGTGACAAGGACTCCAAGCAAATTTGGCTGGCATACAACAGATTTGTGAGACTTCCTCTGATGTTACTCTATTCCAAAAAATGTCAAGTCTATCTGATTGATCTAGGCCACTTTACATTGAAGAGCTAGAACAACTCAAGCAGGGGGAAGAGTGTGTATTAAATAATCAGTTAGTCAATTATGCATGCAATACTTTCCCACTTTCAGCTGCTTTGCTGTACAAAATCTTTATTTTATTGAACATCTGCAGCATGTTTAAAATGTTTTATGCAGCCACTGTTGGATAGCACCTTCACTTCAAATTACCATCATTTAAAGGGCTCTGGCCAAGGGATCACAGCTGATTGTTATGAATAATCATTGGTTTCAAAGGATCAGAATAATTCAACATATGAACCCTTCAAATCTACTTCATTTCCAGTTAAAGACATTTGTGCCTGGAAAGAAGGAAGAACACATCATTTTTGGAATGGAAGTCATTTTCAAAAGGCAAAATGAAGTACTATGCAAAAGGAAGCATAAACATAAGGTGCTGTGTAGTTGTAGAGTTGGTTCAAGGTACTCAGGTGAAATCCATGCTTCCATATTGTAAATCAAATAGCACCTTTGGTGGAAAGATTTCTGTATTCATATATTTTCTATACATGTTGTGACAATGTACACCGTAGCACAGCTCAGTTTCCATACTTCCTGAACAGTATACTGATTTTTCTTTTCTATTCCAAGAATTATGGTTTTAGACTTTTTATGTAGACTATAAAGGATGAGCATTTCAAATCAGTCTAAAGGATTTAGATAAATGAACCTCCATTAAAATTAATGGAAAAGTTATCTAGACTGCTTTGAAAATCTCTGCCCTGGGACTCATTTTTTACTTGGCCCCTATCCTACAATTCTAAGGAGGGTAAATGCTCATTGAGGTCAATGGATATCTTGATAGCTTTACAACTGCAGGTCAGGTCCTAAGTATAGGCAAAGCAGAAGTGTATTAGGCCCTGCCGTACCTCACCTGCTATTGCTCAGCAAGTAACAGGAAGCCCTCCCTGCAGCAGTTTTTGAAATTATTATTTTAGTTGGTATGCATGAAAATCCCACTCATACAGCTTTACATAACAGTTTTTCAAGACTGGAACAGCAAAATATCATGCAGCACATGTGCCAGTTAAGTTGCACTGAAGGGACCTAATTTTCAGAGCTGCTGAATGTCACAGTTTTAGGGGAACCGAACCTCCATTGTCCCTGGAGGGCCTCCACTTAAATTTCCTGGCTCCCAGCAGTTGCTTCTCTTCGGTGGAGACTCATGTCTCTCTCCCTCCTGACCAGGGGTTTTAAGACTGCACAGCTCCTTCCCTTATACGGTGTTCTCCCCAGTAAGCAAGGCTGCCTAAATTTCAGTGCCTGTGCATTGCTCTCTCCCCAGGGGCTATGACCAGCATATTGCCAGCAGTTATAAGTTACCACACAGCTCCTTCATTCTTAAGTTAAAAGCATTTCAGAAAAACAACTACATAAAAATTCCTGCAGCATGCCAAAAGCTTACCAGAGATTACCCATGAGTCTTACGGGGCCTTAATCAGCCAAAGTCCTTCCAACCCTTCAGCAGCACTGGGACCCCTTTGGACAGAAGGTCTTTTCTGATCCAGCATTGGAAAGAAGGCCTAAGTCAGTTCAAGCTCATCTGTTTATATCAAAGCCCTTCTTTGTCTCCTACTTTCTGAAAAACCCAGCTTGAATCAGTATATACAAACCACTCTAGAGTTACTTAGTCTCAGTTACTCATCTTAATGATCACCCAACACCCATTGTTTTTCATTCCTGTAGGAGCTGTGGTAATACAATCATACATAAGCTATTCATAGACTTAATACAATGCAGGGCTGCCCAGAGGATTCAGGGGCCCCCGGGACAAAGCAATTTCGGGGGCCCCTTCCATTAAAAAAGTTGCAATACTATAGAATACTATATTCTCATGGGGGTCCCACTTACAACCCCCCCACCCCTCCCCCAGGAGACCTTGATACAATGGTCCCCAACGATACTTCATAGGATTGAAGTGTCTGTCACACGGAGCATACATAACAACTCCTGAACCCAGTGGCAGCTGCAGATTCCCAGCACTTCTGAAAATCAAATCCAAGAAGTATAAGTTGATGTAACCTGTTAAAAGATGAGTAATACCCTGAACACCCTCACTTATTTAAGTAATCCTCGATCATACAAATGGTCCCACTGATTTCAATAGGGCTGCGTTCACTACTATTATTTGAGTTTGCAGAACTGGGCCCCTCATCCCTGGTAGGCTTGAATTGGTTTATACTGAATTTATATTGAGATGGTGGGGAGAGAGGCAGCAGCAATAAAGCATGATTTAAGTTTACAAGGGATATTATGGGGCGTTCCTGTTGGGTCCTTTAATGTCCCTGTTATACACAAAAAAAAGGTTTTCTACAAGGACAAATGAATAAGACATAAATAGCTGCACTCTTGAATCCTGTATAGGCTGTGCAAATTCAATTATTTTAGGCTAAATATAAGTACCATACACAGTCTGGGATACAAACCAAAAATACAGAACTAAATTTCTGGAACACAAACAAAGATATTTCTTTGTCTCGGTCACACAACAGATAATTTAATATAGAAAAGCTAGCATCAGAGCCAAAAGGAACACAAATACATGCACAAATTAACAAAAAACAATGGGTTTTAATTGATTTGTTTTAATGTCCATAGTGTTTGAAACAGCATGCTAATAACTGTGTTATTATTTTAAAGCTGCCAATATATTCTGACATTACCAATACTATTACTCAGGAATGTAAACAATATTATGCAACCAAAGGAGATAATTCCATTTTATTATCCTGTTTTTTAGATTCCGGAAGATGTACATCTACACACCCTCTCTACAGATGAAATCCATACATTTAGTAGAGATACATGAGCAAAACTATATGCAGATATATATAGTGTAAAGACTTCATAAAGATTTACATATCTGACTAGATAAGCCTGTTAACACTGTCACTCACACATGCATTTTTGGGGGACATGTCTATAATTTCAAAGACATATGTTTAAATTCTTTGCAGCAATACATTTAAAAAATGTGGGAATATTTACAAACAGAAAGATGGTTTTTTACTTTGGTCAACTAATTTAACAATATAAATCAGTTTATTTCAATTATCTACTTGATTAGCAAGGTTGTAATTTATAAGTTATATTTTTCTTTCAAAATTTAGATTGCTTTTTACATTATTATATTATCCATTGTCCAATATATAATATGATCACTGCTGTGATGAAAGATCTCAGATTTTCAAAGTACTTTATAATGACTATATTAACTTTAATTTTTAATTAGTGCTCATCTACCACAGAAAGTCAAGAAAAGTTTATCAATTGCTAAGTAGTTCCGTTTGTTAATTTTTTCATGAAGGCTACAGCATCTCTTTTCTAGAGTTTAAAAATATGCAGAAAGTATCACAGCATGAGCTAGGTATGGTGTTACCAAAGGTCTACACTATTTAAAATTTTGTTTAAAAATAGTCTACATCTGCTCTTCTTTGGCTCAGTTTTACTCTCAGCTATGTAAACATGACTCCCATTGAGTTGGCAGAATTCAGCCCATGAAGAAAGTCTGAGCAGATAAAGAGAGCAAGTATACGTGCTGACTTTCAAAAGCCTACTACAAGGGTAGTATGATTGTATGACGGATGGCTTGTCTGCACAAAATAGATGAACTGCTTGAACTATACTGATATAGCACAATAGTTAACCCAGGTCAACCCTTATTACAATTACAGCTATACTGATAAATAGATGTCGTATACCAGTATGGCTATTCCATATGGGAAGAGGAACATGCTATAATGGTATAAGGCACCTTATCAGTAAAACTGTGGCCAAACTAGTGATTGTACTGTATAACTATTTCAGTGTTTAAAAAAACAAACAAAACAAAAAACAACAATAACAACAAAACAACACAACACCTTTAAACAACTAGCTATTCTGATACCAAACCTGTGTGTAGACCAGGCCTGACTAAGGAACAAATCACAAAAGAGTATTTGTGCATATTGCTTTCAATAGAGGAAAAAAGAATATAGTTGGGCACAGAAAGGTAGATACCAAGCTGGTACAAATCAACATAGCCCCATTAATTTGAATAGAATGATGCTGATTTTCATCAACTAAGGAGCTGGCCAAATCTTTTACATTTATCATCATATACAATAAACCCTGCTGTCAAATATATGTATGTTTTGAAAAAATGTTAAATGTTAGATTTTACATGAGAAGGGAACAAAAAATTAGCAGCAGATTTGTTGGTATGCTCTGGTTGGTTATACAGCTCTGCCCGTATGACTATATAGGTTTAATTCAATAGGCATCTGTGTGGAAAAGCACTGATGCAAAACAACTGGGTTAACTGGCAAATCATTCTGGATTTAAGCTGGTTTTGCATCACAAGACATATGTAAAATAGCCGGTGAACTTTGACTGTAAATTGTACTAAATTACATATTAGACAAGTTTTACAGTGAATATAGCACAACTGAGAGCTACTATATAAATGAAAGCTCCATGCAAATGAATATGATAAATAGAAATAAAAATGGTGATAGAGTATTTTTCAATATTCTCTCTATAGCTGCTGTATTGAATACTAAATTTGCATTCAAATACTTAATAAATCAAAGCAAAGTGAATGTAATTGGCCTATTAACGAGTATACTGCTAATGTATCTTGATGTAACTTTGAGCAGCAGTAGCAGTTGTACAGAAATAAGGATAAATATAAGGTGTCCTAAGATATAATGATAACTGATTCTAACAGGTACTTAGAACGAGAATATTTGTTTAGATCAATATCCAATTAAGAGTCTGGCTATTCAGATTCTACTGTTTGGTTTCCCATCAAATTACTGAAGCTAAAGCTATTAGCAAATCTTATTAGTTTCATGCTGGTCTCTTGAGATATTTTCCACCTGACTACTTTGTGTCCCTTAAAAGATCATTCTAAACACAGTGTGATATTGATTGTTTCAAGGCTGTAAAGTTAACTGATCAAACGTAGCCAAAGAAAATTTTACTGTATATATAATCAATCTATGGGGCGAGACTAGTCAGAATAAGAGGCTAATAATTTCCACTTGGCAAAGAGATTAACATCTAATCAGTAATTTAAAAATTGAATGGAACCCTATTTACATTTGTAATCATACAGACACAAAGTACTACTGCACTAAATTAACTGCAAAAGCATCACAAAAGTATGACCTATCAGACCCTATAGGCATTTTTTTTGAGGGAGAAAGAAGAAATAATATAGGGGCCCTCTTTCTCTGTGCTCTTGCTTTCCCCACAATTCTTTGTTATCCTTTCTGCCTGGTTGGCTAACGTTGAGCCTATCAGACACCAGTCCAGTTTCTTTTGGACCCTGAATATCCACATTTGATGGGGAAGGGCTCAGAGTCAGGGTTTCTTAGGACTAGACTTGTGCTCCCAACTCTTCCACTGAAGATTTTATACTCTATGGATTGAGGGTCAGTGGGCCAACTGGCTGGCTCTCTGAAGCATGAAGATGGGAGGACTGTCTGACTGCCACCATCAGAAGATATTTTGTGTAGAAAGTAGGATTAAAAGCTACTTGCTGTACTTCTGAAAAGGGTGGTGCTAGGCATTGGGATGGAGAAAGAAGAGGAGCTAGGAAAGGGAGATAGCCATCTTGAAAGAAGTCCATAGGGGCTACTCTTTCCCAGTCTTTCCAGAAGTTGAGATTCTAGTTCCCTGTGTGGGAACTTCTTCTTTCTCCCTTTCTTCCCATAGAGATTGGGCTTTCAAGATGAGTGTATCTTCTTCCTTCCCGCTCCATTTCAGCAACCCTAACCCTGATAAAATGCAAACCCTATATAACTTGAGTTTATTTATAATGTTCCATAGAGTTTGAAATCCAGTATTTTAGCTAATGCATTACAACCCCCACCCAACATACACATCTCCCTTCCACCAAATACATTCCACCTTCCTAAATTCCCCTCTACTCCCTGAATAAGAGACAGAACATGGCTGATTCTCTCAGATGGCTAACATCCATAGACTTCCCACCTGCCTTACTTCTGCAGTTAAATGTCAATTGATATAAGTGGACAAGTGCCTGCTAATTAGACTATCAATTATACAGTTTAACTGGCACGATGTGAGATGAATCTACTTGTAAAAGGGATCTGCGACTATGTAAAAGAAACATTGAATGAAAAAAACAAATCTCTTCTTGAATACACAGCCACAATTCAATATCTTTTTTTTCTTAACATAAGAAACTTTTTTACCTTCAGTTCACTCTCAAAATTAAATAATCTTCAGAGTTAACGATTTCTCTCTAACAAACAGAGTTTAAACAAAGGCATCATTTAGTCCAGTTGGCTTTTATATCTTTCAGTCATTCTTGCCCCTTGGACAATGGGATGGTGCTAATCATGATAATGTTACATAGTACTATGACTCTCTCATAAATAAAAAGTGCACGTGACTTAACAGGATCTTTCT
The DNA here is from genome assembly GCF_020497125.1 of Mauremys mutica. Taxonomy (NCBI): domain Eukaryota; kingdom Metazoa; phylum Chordata; order Testudines; family Geoemydidae; genus Mauremys; species Mauremys mutica. The sequence continues at coordinate 87,253,199 of NC_059080.1, forward strand.
AATGAGATATAGAAGTCACAGCCTTCGTAAAATCCATGAGGAAAACTGCAAGTACTTGTTTCTTTCATATAATCAGCAAAATAGTTATATGGTCACTTGTCTATAATCATCCATATTTTTAAATATGGATCACTATAAACCTTTAACATAACGTGAGACTTCCTCTAACAGGGCTCACCAAAGTCAATGAAAGGTCATCTCTTGAACCCAATGGGCTTTGGATCAGAGAGTCTCACTAACCATCATGGAATATGTCCATAACACCAGGTTACTGATCCTGATTATCCTCTCACAGCAGTTTTACATCACTGTAAAACCTGAATCTTCTTGCACTCAACCTAGTGTGACTCCATGCATTTGAAGAAGTGGGTCTTTTACCTACAAAAGCTTATGCACAAATAAAACTGTTAGTCTTTAAACTGCCACCAGACTCCTCATTGTTTTTGTGGATACAGACTAACACGCCTACCCCTCTGATACTCACCCTAGTGTAACTCCACTGGAGTCAGAATTATTCTGGTGTAAGCAAGCAAGAAGAGAATCAGATGCACTGTCCTTTCAATAGAATTGTAACAACACGGTGTTGCTTAGTGACTGTATTAAGACACATTTTCTCATTTCATTTTTTGTGTGTGTACTTACATGAAAGGAATTCATCTCAATTAATATCTCAATGAGCTAAGAAAATTGGCATCTTTACTGTTATTTTATTGTTTTTTCTGTCAAATATTTGTGAATGGTGCTTTACAGACAATGTCAGACAGGTAACATAAGACTCGTAAAACCTTTGTAGCTTTCCTGGGTCTGGCATTAATATGAAGTTAGAAGAGAAAGGGACCTTTGCAGGGGACTGAACTAGATGACTTCTCGAGGTCCCTTCCCAGTTCTACAATTCTATGGTTGTCACACTAAAACCTATCAAGTTGCAGCAAATTAAGTAATTTTAATGGAGAAGTTCTGTTTTCCTTGCAGAATGCTTTCACTGTGATTAAATGAAGCCTGCATTAAGAAAAGAACTCCCTCCAATAGTTGCCAAAGTTGTTACTTGAAGAATGTTCACAAAGAAACACAAAATTGTATTAGTGTAGGAAAATAAGTACATAGTTTGATGTAACATTAAAACAAAACTAGCATGATGACTACTTTTCCTGTTTTACTGAATCAAGTTATGTCTTGAGAGACTGTGGAGATCACCACTTAAATTCTCAGAGCATCAAACATATTGCACATTCAGTTTCAGTGACAGTTCAGAACTTGTTTTTGTTTTCCAGAGACAATAATATTTAGCTGCAGTAGCAGTTGTGCATAATACAGCTTTCTCTGGAAGTCTGTGTACATTGTCTGGAAAGTAGGATAATAAAAATGTAAAACTTTGGGATTGCGTGTGCGTGGTGGGGGAGGAGCACTCAAATTATTACCAACAATGGGCCAGATCCTGAAACTCGTAGTTCTGTGAGTAGCCCTATTGATTCCCAACGGACTTTAAAGTCCCACTGGTGTGATGTGAAAGGGAATTTTGCACATGGATCTAAAGACCTGACATTTTCCATCCTTGTAAAACTGTCTTCACTGAAAATTTCCAGCTCACATGTTTATCCAATATTTGTCAAAAAGAAATTTGGGCAGATTAGAGCATTTGAAACAGTATCTCTTTTAGACAAAAGGGACTGTAGTAATGATTAAATAGAAAAATAATTAAGTAGAAAAAATCAAAGGCTTTTTTTCTTTTTTTAGACACTATGGGGCTTTTCCTCCAATACCTATTTTTGACTTCAATGGGGCTGTTAATTTGCTAAAAGTTATCCCTGAGCTAAAGTGCTTTACCCAGTTGGGCCGTACTTTTCAATCTACTACTGAAGTTTTTATATGTAAATTAAGAGCAGCAGATTTTGTTTTAAATAGAAGGATAAAGCCTGCTATCTGCTGCATTTGTGTTAATCCATCATCATTTCATTTACTTTGGGAGAGTTGCTCTGGATTTATACCAGTAACAACTGGAACAGAAATTGGGTCTGCTACGTGCATTACAAAGAAAATAATTTCAATGTCTCCATGAAGAAAAGAATGCCTTGGGTGATCTAAAATAAAATATTTCATACTTTGAAAATCCTGGAAAAAAGAAAAACAATAAAAAGAGAGAACGGGGATGCTCTGAGAACTTGGAGACATCAAGAATTCAGTCTTGTTTGGTATACTTTCTCAGTACTTGGTTGCCTTCGGCATGCATAAAACTATCTTATTTTATTAATATTAATCAGTCAGGCAATCACAATTGATGGCAAAATAAAAAAAACCTGATGCATCCAAGAGGGTCTTCAATTTTTAAAAAATTGTTCCCCAAGGAGTATTGGTCATGATGACTAATGTTAACTTTTAAAAAGTAGAGCTTTTGTTTTGGAAGGACTACTAGATATGTGAAAAAAATATATTTATAAATAAAATACAAAACACTCTTGGCTCCCTAAACTTTGGAAATTGAACTTATTTTGAAAATAATAGGCCCATTTCTAGGAAAAAATAGACAAAAATGGATCTATTTTCCTAGCAAAGAAGATATTTGATTCAAAAGCATGTGTTCAGTTTTCATGCAAAATTATGTATTTCATCCAGGTTGTTTATAAAGTGAAATCTGGGGCATGCAAACAGCAAATTTTCTATGCAAATTACTATTGAACATTAATTGTGAATCAAGAGACATAAGAAAAGGTATTTAAGCTAATGCATTGCTTAGTCATATACCTATGTTTTAGAAACAGGGTTATAATAAATAGGTATTACCAGTATGTTAGTGGTAAATTTAAGGCTGCCCAGACATGACTGGATACTACTTCAACTACTAACTTTAAATACCAGAGACAGAGCAACAATTACAGACACTACCTGAAATCTGATTGAATGGGAGGATATATCAGGGGATAGCTAATGGGATATAGGGAATTTCTATAAATATAAAAAGCGTACTTTAATTACGGAAATAGTAGATTATAAATGGCACCGTATTGCTAAATAAAATGTCTGTTTTACATCCACCCTCTTCCATCTGTGGGTAAAAGCCTGCAGATAACTTTTCTTTAGCCTGTAAGCTCTTCAGGGTATAGACCAGGGGTTGGCAACCTTTCAGAAGTGGTGTGCTGAGCCTTCATTTATTCACTCTAATTTAAGGCTTCACGTGCCAGTAATACATTTTAACATTTTTAGAAGGTCTCTTTCTATAAGACTATAATATATAACTCAACTATTTTTATATGTAAAGTAAATAAGGTTTTTAAAATGTTTAAGAAGCTTCATTTAAAATTAAATTAAAATGCAGAGCCCCCGGAACGGTGGCCAGTGAGTGCCACTGAAAATCAGCTTGCGTGTCACCTTTGGCGCACATGCCATAGGTTGCCTACCCCTGGTATAGACTATTACTATGTGTTTGTACAGTGCTCAGCACAATGGGGCTCCAGGCTCAGTTGGGTCCTCTAGAATGAATACATAATGTAAGATATCCAGAAATCTGCTGATTAGACTGAATGTTGTTGATTCAGTTCAGATATCACCAATTGCTTTGATCTTGCCCTATACCATCTGGGTCTAGAGACAGCACCTTGACAGGTGTCTCATACTGCAGTATGCCCTCCAGGGCCCCAGCTGAGACTGGGGCCCCATTATGATGGTCAGTCTTCACACAAAGTAAGCAACTGTCCCTACCCCAAATAGTTTACAATGTTAGACAAAGGGTGGGGAAAAGGAAATAGTATTATAATACCTATTTTACAAACAGGAGACTGAGGCACAGAGAAATTAAGTGATTTGCCACTGTCACACAGGAATTCTGTGCCAGATTCAGAAACTGAACCCAGAGCCCTGGAGTCCTAATCCAGTGTCTTTATGAGAAGGCTATAATTTCTCCTTTCAAAAGGCCTAGCTGCCCAAAGTTAAACTGTCTTTAGCTACTCTCAGTCCTCTGCACCTATGGCTATAAAAGGCCTGCACTTCTGTCACAGTCTGAAACACTGGATTGGATATCCAGGTTTACACTAGAGATGTGGTCTCCTGGGTTGTCTTAAAATTAAAGTAAGGTGGTGTCTTACCTACTCGGGCTATTTACTGTAACTGAAAATTAGTAGTTTCACCCATCATAGATACAGCACAGGAATGTGTTTTGTAAACCATTACCTTATATATCTCAGTCTAGACCACTGTGTCTCTAGATAGAGTCTGCTGTCTGGAAGCAGAGAAAGAGACAATGTAAGGCAATCCCCATTTAAACTTTTTAGGTTCTATCCCTATGCCCCCCCTGGGGAAATGTATGGGCCAGGTAGTGGAAAAAAGTTACCTCAAGTTAATTATAGTTGGTTCTTTTCTATTCACATTTTAACGAGATTCAAAGGCAATTTTATTGGGATCCAGACAATATCCTTTGTGGACTGCAAACTTCATTGCTCTAGCTAGAAGGTAATTGATGACTCACCTTGCCACTGGAATCTACATGGCTCTGATACATTATGCGAACCTATTTATTCTCTAACCAGTTAAGGCTTGAAACAAAGTCCATTAGCATGATTCAAAAACTACCCATGGGCTTTGGATTAAGCCCTGAAAGCATACCAAGGAACAGGTGCCCTCCTTTCTTTCAGTCCCCTGCCTCCTACTTGTGAAGATTTGCAAGGTCAAGTAGGTCTTTGCAAGGTCCCTCTACTGGAGCAAATGCTATCTTAAATCTACTCCAATGAAGACGGAGGCAATAGTGATGAACGGTGGGTGGGAGGAGAGGGGATAGGAGGATTATAAAATGTGGAAGGGATTGACCAGGATTGTAAAATAAATAAATAAATAATCAAACAACAATGCTTGATGACAATCCCTGATATTATAGAGTTCCTGACACTACAACTATGTGAACATTGAGGTATTTTTGTTATTTAATAACCTTTAGTGCACTATCTAGTGTAAAGAACATTAAATATCAAGTAATGCACCTTTTTTCTCCTCGACCTCCTATGACTGCATCTGTTACAAAGGCTAACTTACTGATTAATGGACTCCAAAAGAACACTGTGAAATTGTGTTCACCATATTGATCACTGTCTGACATTTTCTGCCTCATACAGGGCTCTTTTTGTAGTTACCTCCTCTTATTCATGTGCTCCATGCACAGCACCAGAATGCATCTATTCTGAGGTATAATTATAGGGAATAGAAATGGAGATCGTGTCTATTTAAGAAAGGAAAATTGATTTTTAACTAGTTTCGTACTAGTAGATGCAATGTTAGTTTCTGCCTCATTCAATCTGCCTTTAGCAAGTTCAGCCAGGGAGTTCAATTTCAGCAGAAGTAACAGAATGACTCAGATTTGATGCCTCGGTCAAATGATTGCTTCATTTTGTCATTATTTAGTTGGAATATTTGGAACTCAGTCCCTACAATTAGTGCATTATCAGTTCTAACATAAAATAAGAATGTAGTTGCCTGCTGCAGGATAGATCAGTATGCTATATGTTAGAAAACTAGTGTGCATTTTTATTTTCAACCAGGAAGTGATCCTGTTATCCTTAGTGAAATAAGATATGGGCTAATAGATTTGTAGAGGTTTGTTTGCCTACAAAAAACATTTAAACTATGCAGTATATTTAAGTGATCAAACCATTGTGATTTTTTAAAACTTTAGAAACGTCAACACTACGTTCAGTTTACTTTAGACCCATTTGTATGGTCAAAAATGACATGTGACACTTAAGAAGAAATCAAGACAATTCATCGATAGTTTATGCAGTATTATTCAGGTTTCTCCATTTTTTATATGCATATAAAATATAGAATGTACTAAGTGTAAAATATACACACACCCCCGCCACTGAAGTCAATGGGAGTTTTTGAATATATGTCTGCAGATGAAATTTGATGTATATTTCTGAGATATCTAAAAAGCAAAATTTGTTTCAGAAAATTCTGTTGGGGACTCAATAGATGGCAATATATTTGTAAATATAAAACATGCAAATAGCATTTGTTTTTCTTTCGGAGAAGGTGAACATTTTGTAGATCTAGGAAGCACTAAGGTGGCTGGATTAGGGAAGATTCTTGACTTTCAGGCTTGCTTGAAACATCACAGCTAACAAAATAGAATACCGTGATATTGTACAGTAAGTCAGCTTTAAATTAAGTTACTCTAACACAGTCACTGTTGCCGCTTGGCCAGGTACACATATGCAAAGTATGTATCTGGATCCTTGTTGGAGTAATGTAATGGACTCTTTGCCAGAACACAATACTAGCTTTAAAAGAGGGCATTTACATGAGTGCATCCATCTATTTTAACATTGTTCACATCAGGCCTGTAAAGTCCCATTCACAAGCACAAATTATCACAAAAAGGAATATAAATATGGAAAACTGAAATTTGTGGTCAGTGCCTCCGCTGATGTGTCATTTCACTCACTTTAATGTAGCTATCCTGAATTACATCACAGTGGGATCTGGCCCTCAGTTTTTAATTTGGTGAAACATTCATCAATATTTTCCCCCACTGCTCATCCAGCTCTCTATTTAGCATTAAATTATGACAGCTGACCCAATGCAAATGAATTACAATGAGCTCTGTCAACAGATGATTGCAAAGTGGACATGAGTGAACCGAGACTAATGGTATTGGACCACAATTGACAAATAAATGTGTTGTGAACAAAGATAAACAATGTTGGCTTAAGATTGGTGACGTGATGAAAGGCAAACAATAATGAACAATGTCAGACAAAGATTGCCAAACAGATTACGATGAGAAATGTCCTACCCGTTGCTGAGCAGACTTAAGTAAATGAAGATAAATGATGCCAGATGTTGACTGCTGATTAGTGAGTGAATGAGGGAAATGTGTGAGAAAAGAATCTGGAGTTGTTTAAAAAGAGAGAGAGAGAGAGAAAGACGAAGCCCAAACAATATAAGGTATTGTGACAGATTCAGGCCAGAAGAATATAAGGGAGTGGTGGAAGGCAGGTATATCAGCCTTCAGAAAGAGCAGGTCCCTTTTCCCTGGATAGCCAAACAAAGGCTACTCCTGGCCAGTTAAGACACCTGATGCCACTTAACCAATTAAGGCCATTAGGCTAATGGAGACAGCTGGAACCAATCAAGGTCCCACTCATACTGTTTAAAAGCTTTCCTTCCAGTGCCCTCCAGGGAGATGAGGTGAAAGAAGCTGGAGGAGAGGAAGCACTGCTGAATCTTGAGGTAAGGGTGAAGCTAGGAAAAGGGGACCATGGGGGAAGTGGCCCAGGGAATCAAAGCCACGTCAGTGGTGAAGAGAAAACCGCCAACAGCTGCTACCATTAGGGTCCCTGGGCTAGAACCCAGAGTAGAGGGCGGGTCCCCCTTCCACCTCCCCATACTCTACAGAGATCCCCGGAGAAGGGAAGCAGGACTCGATCCAGGCAGGAGGCCGAACTCCGCCTACTGAGCTCTATGGCACAACACAGACTGTAGGCTATTCCCCCTTCCCATCTCCCATACTGGCCAGTGATGAAAGTAACTTCATAGGCTGTGACTCTTGCCACTACACTGAGAAAGGGAGGTCACACTGGGGCCTTATGAAGTTTCTGGGGCCGCTGAATCCGCCCAGAAGCATGGGACCCACCAATGCAGGCTCGGAACTTTGTCATAGTATATAAATATATGAATTTTTGTATTATTCTCTTTAAATAATAATGTTAACTCTTTCCTTTTGTGAGTATACATTAAAATACGGTCTCTTCACATCATTCACATTTAAGATGAATACTATACAACTTTACAAAAGCATACACAATTGATTTTCAGGTTGACCTAAACTGGCCTCCACTTTTAAACAATTTTGTAGGTACAACTGATTACATTTCCTGAATGTAATAAATACCTGAATACTTTTTGACTCTCTCTTGTACAGACATCTAAACTGATTGTGGGAGCAATATGCAGATACAAAAACAGAGGCATGTTTTCAAACTCTAGAAATGCACTATATAGCATGGTGATGTTCTAGGTACTACAAATTATTAATCTAAAACTGAAAAATGTTTCACATTTGACATTTGTTAGGATAAAATATCACTGCAAGTTTAATTAATGTGCATTGCTTTCCATGTTTTTCAGAAGAATTTGATCTTCAGCTAGATTTTTTTCTTACTAATACAATATCCTATGAATAGAAGTGTATCAGTATAACTGCAGGGTAAGCAGTGTAATGTATTAAGTATGAAACTAAAGGAATGATAATAATTCAGCCATATAATTATGTATTTGAATAAGTAGTAGATACAAATACCAAAAGTACAGCCAAAGTGCAATTACACTATAATTGGTGTAAATAATTACTTCAGTCACTGAGTTATAAAATTTGATGCATTTATTACAAGAGTTATGTGAAATTGTGGTTTGAGTTTACAAGAGTTTATGCAAAGATTGTCTTCATTTCTTATCAGCTTGGTATACAACCCTTCAAAGTTTTGCTTTCAGTTTCAGGCTCAAACACACCCAAATTCTCAAAGTAAAAATTTGCATAAACCACTAAGATTTCACTTGGTTTTCTTATCAAAACTATGAATTTCATATGAATTTGATGCAAAGCTATCCCAAATTGCCTTGATACTATACCTAGACTTGCTCAAAATGACTTTCTTAAGTTTCTCTTGTATGGTTTGAGTTTGTGATAGGACTCTAAACCTGCTAAATCCAGGGTTGTGAGCTCCATCCTTGAGGGGGCCACTTTAGAGATCTGGAGTAAAATCAGTACTTGGTCCTGCTAGTGAAGGCAGGGGGCTGGACTCAATGACCTTTCAATGTCCATTCCAGCTCTATGAGATAGGTGTATATCTCCATATATTAAAGCAGTGGTCCCCAACCTTTTCATCTGGCGGGCGCCAGACGAAGGACCGTGGTGGCGGTGAAGTATCTGCCGAATTTCTGCGGCGTTTCGGCAGCGACGCCTCTTGATGTTGCCACTTGCCGCCGACAAGCGACATCATCGAGAGGCGTCACCGCCGAAATGCCACAGAAATTCAACAGCATTTCAGCAGATGCTCCACCGCTGGCCAGGATGCAGGCACATTTAGATGCCCCCATGGGCGCCATGGCACCCGCGGGCACCGCGTTGGGCATCCCTGTATTAGAGTCATGAAATCCAGTTGAAGTTAATGTTGTTGCATTCTGCAGTATTTGCTTCTCACTTCAGTCACTAATTTAATGTAAGAGACATAAAGAGGAAGAAGTTCTTGATTAAAAGATGAATTTGAAGAGAAGCCTTTGCCACTTGGTGACGTAAAACAAATTAACAAGATTCTGGTAAGGTCAAAATCTCCCATGTGAAAAAAAATGTAGAAAATATCAATTTTAAACTTTTATTTCAAGCCATAGTACCCTGCTTCTCAGTTTCCAGTACAATGGCACCATTAGTAAAGGGGTACACATTTATAGACTGATAAATATTTCTCTCTCAAGGAAGTTAGACCAGATGGCAGAACAGGCAGTGCGTACTTTGGGATACTGGGCAGAGTAACGGTTCTTTATAGGCCGGTGTTCCTGAAGATGTGTGCGTCATGCACCTTCCTGGACCACCTTGCACTGATGTCAGTGAAATGCCCATGATGATCCACAAATGCCTGCAGCACCATGGAGAAGTACCCCTGCCTATTGATGTACTCCATTGCAAGGTGGTCTGGTGCCAAAATTGGAATGTGTGGTCATCTATCACACCTCCACAGCTAGCGAAACCCATTTCTGCAAAGCCATCCACTATTTCACGCACATTTCCCAGAGTAATGGTTCTTTGTAGCAGGATGCAATTAATTGTCCTGCACACTTGCATTAACACAGCCCCAACGGTAAACTTCCCGACTCCAAATTGATTTGCGACCGACCGGTAGCAGTCTGGCATCACCAGCTTCCATGCAGTGATTGCCATGTGCATCTCTACCAATAGGCAGCTCTCATTCTGGTGTCCTTGAGCTGCAGTACTGGGGAGAGCTCCACACACAGTTCCAGAAAGGTGGCTTTCTGCTTCCAAAAGTTCTATAGCCACTGCTTGTCATCCCATACCTGCATGATTATACGATGCCACCATTCAATGCTTGTTTCCCAAGCTCTGCAGGTGTTCTGTGAATGCAAACAACATTCTAAAATTGCTCCTATCCATATCACACAGCATGTCAGGCCACTGGTAGTCTTCTTCTGTTAGGAACTTCGCAACTAACTGCACTGCCATCCGTGATGGCTTCATGACAGTTATCAAAGCATAGAAGAGCGGTGCAGGATCCATCCCTTCTCACAAAGATTCCAGGGTGCACAGCAAACAAGGACTGCTGAAAAATGCTGTGAAAGAAAGCCAGAAGCCCATGGAATGCTGGGACAGAAAGCAATGAATCATGGGACATTGAGCCAGGTTCCAAGATGTGCCACAATCCGCTCCACCTTCCCACAAGAACTAGTGGCAGAAGGTGTCAAGCTGGACTGTGGGATAGGTACCCACTGTGCACTGCTCACACTGTTGATGCTAAATGCCCCAAGTGTGGATGTGCTCTACTGACAAAAGGAGTGAATGTGAACATGCAATACCGATTTTATTATAACGCTTTTTGAGTATTGACATAACCTTTGTCAACAAAACTCTGTATTGTAGTAGAGACAAGGCCTTAATCTGTAAATTCTTTGGAGTAGGGACAGTCATTTACTATAAGTTTATACAGTGAGTAATGCAATGGAGCTCCAACCTGGTTGAGACCACTAGATACCACTAGTATGAATGATAGAGGATAATTTTCCAGTAATAATAAAGAGGAAAAACAACTTAAACAGAGCCTGAGTTGTACCACCTTTTCCTCTATCTTAGCCTCCTGACAAATTACAACTGAGTCCAGAGAGCCAAACTGAATTTTCTTCCAAGTTTTCCACACTTTCCCTGTGTTTATTAACAATTAAGACAGACAATGAAAATGTTGCTGGGGAGTGTAAAAGAGCAATAAGCAGGGCTTTTCAAAGGTTTATGTATCAGATTTTGTACAGATGACACTGTCTGAAATGTCGGATTTTACATAGACTACAAGCAAAGGATTCATAAAATGCATGGTTGCTCTGATACCCATTAACTTGTTCATTCTTGCATATCAGTCTTGAGGAAGTTTATTTCATAGCTTTGTGAAGCAGTGAACATCAGCGTTAAGGGTGATCTAAAACAAGCTCAACAAACTTTATGTTCACACATGGGGGAACTAGTGATCAAATGGTAAAATTACAGGGCAGAAATACTGAGCCATTTACTAGCAGATAGCTCCACTCCCCCCCATTCCTAAAAGCATCATAAAGAAATGCAAAGCAGTCTGAGTTCTAGACATTTAATAGCATAGATGCCACATATTAGTCCACCAAGAACAACAGGAGTGGCAAAAGTTCACAAACAGGAAGAAGGCCTAATCTCTAGACTTTTGCATGTAAACACAACCCTTCCTGGGTACAGCACAGAGCTACAGTGCCCCAGGAACAGTACTGGAAGCAGACAGTAGAATGCCTTTCAGACAGTCCTGGTGGGCAGGGGAATCAACCCTTTAAATGATGACATACTTCCCCTGCAATGCTGGCAAACTCTGCTGGCTGGCACAGAGTATAGGCAAAGCTCTGCCTACTGTTTGCACCTTCCCAGTTTCTGTGCTAGATTTGGGCACTGATTCCATGAAAGAATAGTTGCGGAGCAGTCCCAGCTCCCCAGGGGAGGGACAGGATTGTAATTTTTTCTAACCCTTCCCCAGACGAGGCAATGTAAGGAAGATCCCATTCCTCTGTACAACCACACACCTTCTAGCCTGAATCTAGCCCCTGCTTTGTAATGAATCATTCGACCTGCTGTGCTATGAACCTTCTGAGAGTCACTCATAATTAGGGTTATCCATTATAATGGTGCAATTGAAAATATGAAGGTGCCTCATTGGGTAGACAATTTGTCTGTTTTCTCAGGGATAGAAAAACTGCAATCCAACTCCAGAACTAGAGCAATGTGACAAATCTCCTCATAAACTCCCACTGATTGGAAACACTAACTAATATATTCTTGAGATGATTTTGATCACAAAAGCTGCCCTCATCTTTCACTAATGTGATTCCGTGGCCAGTTTTTGTTGTTGTTTTGTTATGTTAATGTCCACTGGTGGATAATCAATTATACATCATACAGATAGCAGGTAGAAATCAGTGAAGAAGAAATACTAGTTTGTGTATATTAACGATTTGGCTTACAGTTAACAGTGGATGACCAAGGGTTTATTTAAGATTAGTAATCAAGTGCCACATAAAGGCAAACAAACAAACCAAAAAACTCCCCCACAATATGCTGCTTTTGTAATAAACTGATATATCATAGTTTGATAGACATTAATATGGCCCCCATCTGAGCAGCGTGAGATAGGGAAGTGCTATCATCCCCATATTTAGATGGGGAACTGAAGCCCAGCTAGGCTAAATAGCTTTCCCAAGGTCACACAAGAAGTCTGTGGCAGCGCAGGGAACTGAATCCTGGTCCCTGTCAAGTGTCCTAATTACTGGACCATCCTCTCTCTCTGTCCTTCTCCCACATGCATTTGGAATTGGAGCATAACTTTTAAGCATAACCAGCTATTGAAGATAGGAAACATCAGTTTAAATAGTTATTTCAGGTCCCTCTCTTCACTGAATTTTATTCTTTGTAAGTTTCCTGAGTCTTTGAAAGCATAGCCCAGAAAGAAGGCACCTGAGCCAATTTTGTTCAAATCCTTTGCCTATCATAAGTGGTCATTGCTTTCTGCAAAGTGCTGACATATCTCTTGCTAATAATAATGAAAAGTGAATTTGAAGCCAGAGCAGTTTGCTACCATCCTTGCACTGTTCACCAATCAACCTCACAAACAGCATGAGTTTCTAAACTGTCCTCAGGCTCCTTAATCTATAGAAAGCTTTAAAATAAAAAGGACATGTCACTAAAAATATTGTATCCATGTCTCAAGAACAGAATCTGCACATGTTCAAACATGAAAACAGAAATACTCCCAAATTAGATACAGTACTCATACTTATATACAAGTGCCCTGAGATTAAGAATGGTTACATACTTTTAGGAGGTCTTTTTACAGAATATCTGTGGGTGGTCATTTAAAATATTCTGGCATCTGGAGAACTGAATCAAGCTAAAATGTCTGTGAATGTATGTACCCCTGTTAATTCATCTCTACAGCATGTCACTTTGTGCAGTTATTTGTCTTATGTGCTAGAAGGCAATCTTTGAATCCACAGCCCTGATAAGAAGCCTCTTCATTTATCCCCCTTTTCTCAAGTATCTGTAATTTTTCCTCTCATTTACTTTTTAAATTCGGTGCCAGGTGCGAGTATGCATCCATGGATCCTGAACTGGTTCTAGTCATCACAGCTCCATTAAAGTCAGTGCAGCACCTGCCATTGAAGTGAACCATCATTTACACCAGTTGAGACTCTCCCTTCTGGACTCCATGCTCTAAAGGGGCCTTTTTGCTGCAGCGGTTTCATCCTTCATTGTGACAAAAGCCTCCCAAAATGCACGGCACCTTCCATCATGTTCCCACAACTCAAAAGGCACAACATTCTAACACGTCAAGATACTGTGATGAAACATCACACTGCTGAACTGGGATCCTTTACCTAATGTGACCTAAATTAATAATATAACTTAATCTGTCCCTGTATGGTGCTAAATGAACAATGATCAAAAGGCGGTTCTTTTTCAGACCACTTCTTAAACAATAGAACTTTGTAGACATATTATTTAGCTATCAGACTACCACTCATTAATAGACATTCTAGATGTAATTGCAGGTAACTAAAGTATCTGGTAATGGATGTCCCAAGTCACTGCTGGTAATTATCTCCCAATAATCCTATAATGGTTGGAAATCAACTCTGAACTTCTAGATACCAGTTGTAAAACTGGGGGACAGATCTTCAGTTGGCTGTGAAAAGGAATGTACCAATTTGTTCCAGCTGAGGATGTGGCCCTGTGTATTTATTTTATAGTATTTTCTGATGGTGAAGTAAAATAAACCATCTTCTTTCTACTTTTGTTGAACGAAAGTGTTCTATGAAGTTTCATTCATCACTTTTTTCTTCATAACCCATAATAATGAACAGAAAGTTACTTTAATAATGTGTTCTTGTAACTACCTGTTAAAAAAAGCCATTAAAAATAATGAACTACAAAATTAATTTAAAGTACTGCAGACAATTCATCAGTAGTTTGTTCAAGTTACACAGACTTTGTTTTAAAAGTTATGTGTGGAGATGCCTATTATCTGTTGTTAAAGTAATGTTTTCAAAATCAACATTATACCTCATTCTGGAAAGTTCCTTAGTTAATTTGAACAGTGGAGCACTGCAAAAATAAAAACAGAGAACATGTTATGCAACATTTGGTTCTACTGAGCCATCCTGCAGCATAATTTTACTAGTTATTCTATGTTTCCATTGTGTTTAATTCTCTTACTAGGAACAGACTGCAGATGGTCCCATCCTCTTCCACACAGCTAAGACTATTCTCTAATAAATTATAATGGCTACAATATGAGCCCCCAGATCTAAGACAATTCATTTGTTATGGGAAGTTAATTAATATTTTCCCTATTTCTATGGAACATTTACTTTCAAACAGATACTATAATCTAGAGTCTGGAACTTAATACTATTCTTTGATTAGATAACAAGAAAATAAAAACTAAAAACTAGTTTCAGAAAACAAGAAAATGTGTAAAACTGTGGGAGTAAAAATGATTTCACACATACTTGTCCGCAGTTGAATTTGAAGTTACACTTCTGTACAAGTGACAATATTCTGCATAATGTAACTTCACTATTTTATAATAATAAAAATTAAAAAAAAACCCAAGCAGCATTATTTTAACAATTCAATTATTAAATGAGGGCTTGTTCAGCTGCATTTATCTATTTCTTAATTCAAAATGGTTATACACAGGAAGATGTATTTGCATTGTGGTATTAATTCAAAATAACTATACCAAACATATGTCCACATGGGATTAAATGGGTAGAGTTTGCTCAATTGCCTACTTTGAAGTCAGTGAGACCATTGACGTCTTGAAGTTTAAGGCACATGTTTAAGAGCCTTGCTGGATCAGGGCCTATGTGATGTAGCTCTTTAATCATTTGCCTTTTTTTCTGCATACTTGTAACCACTCAGGTCCATCCATGCAGACGAGCTAAACTAGTCCTTCCAAAGTGCATTCCTGCGCACCTTGCTCAACTGAATTTTATCTATCATCAGCTGTGTAGCTAAGGGAAATGTAATGTACATTGGAAGGAACAATTTTAACTGCTCCGGAGAGTTAGGCCAGTTTAGGCAGAGAGGAATTTTCAGATTATTTTCTTGAAGGTTACAACCAGCAGAGTAGGCAATTCTATGAGATGCCAAAGAATGCCTTTCCATGCATTGTAGCATGGTAAGAAACTTAAGGATCTTCTGTAACAGTTCAGCCTACAGGTTATCCATTATTCAGTAAAAGGTACATAACACGAATAATGACCTTTGGTCAGGAGCGGCACCAGAGTTTCTGGTGCCCTAGGCAGAATTCGGGGGGGGGGCAGCATTTTGTGCGCTCCCCCTGGGGCGTGCGGCAGCTTCCGGTTCCACTCTCATCGCGCCGCCGAAGAAGGACCCTCCGCCGAAATGCCGCAGGCGACAGCGGCAGTCATTGAGCTACTCAATTGCCTGCCACTGTTTTCCGTGGCACGTCGGCAGAAGGTCCTTCTTCTGCGGCGCGACGGAAGCAGAACCGGAAGCTCCCGTTTGCCCCGTGGGGAGCGCACAAAATGCTGCCCCCCGAATGCTGGCGCTCTAGGCAACCTCCGAGGGTCGCCTAATGGAAGCGCCAGCCCTGGCTTTGGTGGAATCTGTATAGTCACATCCTAAATGCTTATTCATATCCGTAGTTCCATCAATAATTTTCCATGCCACATGCAAGTTAAAATTCAGACAGTATAGAATACTTTCTGTTTTTATCAAAAAAAATAAGTTCAAAAGTCAAAATCTGGAAAACTACAGTGCAGCAAACTGCCACAGTGTACAATATAGTCATGACATAAGTGTTTTGTAAATACAATAGGCCAAACTCTTCCCTCTGCTAACCCATGAAAACCTACTGAATGTTACTGGTAGAATTTAGATCTATATGCTCTCATTGACCTTTGCTTTAGAAAAACATAAACGAGTTAAAAGGAGCATATATAAAAATATATATATCACTTTAAGATGAGGAATTGGTTTTAGTGAAGGCTAGCATATTTAAACGTGTTTCCTTCAAGCTTCAACATAGCCTGCTTTAAGTCCTGTATCCAGACTTCAGTTTCATGCATGGATGCTGGAATGAGGGATGCTGGGAGTGCTACCGCATCACTTGGTTTGAAGTAGTTTCCACTGTATACAGAGTTTGCAGTTTGGTTCAATGGCTCTCTGCACCTTCACTATAAAAATTGTTCCAGCCACCCCTGGTTTCATGTGTACATTCAGATACTTAGATGCTTAAATGGTAGCATTTGCAAACACCTACACAAGCAAAGGTCATTTTTCAAAATCAAACCCCGATTGAGCTCCATTCAGTTTGTGGGTCTCATGGATTAAGTCTCGAAAATCAGAAGTCCTGCCTCCTATGATGGACATTAATATTGAGGGAGTATTTTTCATTAAACTAAGAAATATATAAAAATTATAATTTAAATATGGTAGAACCTCAAAGATATGAGCACCAGAGTTACAGACTTAACAAAAGTCAAGCAGCAGTGGAGACCAAAAAAAAAAGGCAAATACTGTATTACAGCTCTGAGGCTCAAGGAAGTTAGGGCTGCAGCTGCAGGTCAGGGGCTTAGGGCTCCGGGCTTCTGACCCTCGGGAGCACGGGGCTCAGGTCTTTAGACAAGGTGGGGGGGTAATGCTGAGGCTTGGGGCTTCAGCCCCATGGCTCCGCTCCTGCTTTCAGCCCCATGGGGGGGCACAGGAGCTCCTGGTTCAATCCTGTGCGGGGAACTGGGGCTCCCGATTTCAACCCTGCGGGCAGGGCCAGCTCTACCATTTTTGCCGCCCCAAGCAAAAAAAACCGGCGCTTGAATTGCTGTCCGAACTGCCGAAGCAATAAATAAATAAATAAAATGCTTGGACTGTGCCGCCCCAAGAATGGACACAATGCCGCCCCTTAGCATGGGCCGCCCCAGGCACATGCTTCCTCCGCTGGTGCCTGGAGCCAGCCGTGCCTGTGGGGAGCACTAGGGCTTGGGGCTTTAGCTATGAGGGGAGTGCCAGTTTCTGCCCCAGCGCTCCCCCTGTAGCTAAAGCTCTGAGCCCTGCCCCCACCCTGCTGAAGCAAGGAGCCGAGCCATGGGGAGCCCTGAGCCCCAGACCTCCCGCCCCACCACGGGCCGAAGCTGGGATCAGTGCTGCGGGTCTGAAGCTCCAAGTCCCGGCACCTCCTGCGACGCTGAACTGGGCACAGAGCTGCTGGACTGAATCCCTGAGCCCAGCGCTTCCCCCATGTCTAAAGCGCTGAGTCCCAGTGCTCCCATGGGGCAGAAGCCCAGACTTCCCCACATCCATAGGCCTAACCCCCACCACCACCCTGCAGCCCCAACTCCCCATGTGGCTGAAATCTGTAATTTCAGAGTTACAGAACATTTCAGAGTTATGGACTACATCTATCCCTGAGATGTCCACAAGTGTGAGGTTCTACTGTATTAACTTTTTAACTTGTAACCCACTTTAAACTTTTAGGCACCCCTAGCATGCCAGCACCCCTAGGCATGTGCCTACTTGGAAATCCATCCTTGGTTCTGGGCTGGCTTCATTTCAGTGATTCTTGAGGTATGTGGTTTCTAAAGTGCTAGGGAATCGTTTGGGAAGAAACTTGCTATATGGCAAAAGTATAAAATATTACTATGTTTCTCATATCAAGACATTAAAAATTGAATCAATGGCTATGAATCATTAAAGTGTTCATTGAAAATAAAAAGATAGAATTTAGCAAAATTTTGAAATATTCTTTACTTTATTTTCCAGAGAATTTGATTCTCCATACTAATAAGTGACAACTCTACCTCTGAGAAGTGTACTTTTTGAAACTATTACAATGGTGAAAATATGACATAACCAAACGGGTAATTAATGGGACAGACACACCTACAATGACCATATTTATGTGGATACCAGATGCTTGTAGGTATCTGAATTTTTGTGAAAGCATCAGGAGAAAATCTGCAGTTGGAAGTACTGTGGTTCATACCCAATCCTCTTTCCCATAGTTTATGCACTTTTATTACTGAGTATTAAAAGGTTTGTCTATGACATGAAATTCGGTAATTTTAGCTTTTCATCAGACACAAGAAAAAGGTAGAAAAAATTGTTGTGACTTGTGCCATCTTTGTGCATTTTCATGATCTACAAAAATGATTGTGAATTTCCATTTTCATTAGGGTTTCGTGTTTAACAGGAGCCCCTTTTCAGCTCTGTTTCTCCTTAATAGCACAGGTGAGGTCATATCAGTTAAACAAAAAAGCCCTCTGGCTTTAATGAAGAAGAATTTACAGAAGTGGGCACATAATGAGGGTTTGATTTGAATCATATATATTAGGTCTTCTCATCCCACTCCAGGCTAATCATACTAATACTACATATTCCTTGTATTTGAGGATTGTGAATGCACTTTAAATTATTAACTCAATGATTTAAGGGCCCATTCAAGTCAATGTAAGCTCTGTCACTGACTTGGAGGTAGATTGTATTGAAGTTAATGGGATCAGGATTTCATATGAACCTGTTTACAGCATTGAACTTCACTCTTCAGATTCCCATTATGGGAATGGTAGGTAGTTCAGGAAGTATTTTTGCTTTTCCTTTGCATTTCAATTGCACCTTCTATACATGAGTCAAAACACTATTCAGACACTGAAGTCCAAACACCTGTAAAGTAAGGTATTTGGCTCCAATCCTGCCATCAATCTGCATAGGTAGATATCTGAGCCTGATTGGAACCCAAATGACTTTAATGATATAAAACCCACCTATGCGGATATGGTTGCAGATTCTGGGCATATACAGGTACATTTATACTACAGTAAAAAACTTGCAGTTGGCTCTGGCTCGCAGGGTTCAGGCTACAGGGCTAAAAATTGCAGTGTAAATCTTCAAGCTTGGGCTGCAGTCCAGACTCTGAGATCCAGCCTGATGGGGTTTCAGAACCCTGGCTCCAACCCACCCCAAACATCTACACTGTAATTTTTAGCCCAAAACCCAGAGCCCAAGTCAGCTGACCCAGGCCAGCCGCAGATCTTTTATTGCAATGTAGATATACTCTAAGTGTTGGTGTTCCCAACTGACAGCTGATAAAACTGAGGCACGCTAAAGTTTATCATCTTAGTCAAAGGCAAATCACTATTTAAATAAAAAATCTGCATGGCTCAATGAAAAGTTATTTGATAAGACAAAGGGAAAACAAACCAGCACTATCATTCACAGCATAATGAAGAGCATTCTGTATAAACAGTAGCATCTCAAGCTCATTGTTATTGATTAAACAGAATCCTAAGAGCATCCGAATTGCCATATTGGATCATTTGTCTAGTATCTTATCTATTGCAATGACCAGTAACAGAATTTCAGAGCCACACACAAAAAAACTCCTGCAGTAAGTAGCTGTGGAATAATTGGCCCATGGGAAAAATTTAAATAAAAATCCTCTCATTTCCCCTCCCCTTGCACAGTATATTGCTTATTATGAAGCATTACCCCTTTCCACATTCCTTGGCTTTCTGCCAGTGCTTGACTGTTTATAATTGCTTGATGATATTAATCATTTAAGAAAGCTGACACAGCAAGGTTTAGGTTCATGAGCTCCCCCCTCCTTGTCTCCTTTCCTTATACTTAATATGAGGGCTGCAAACCTTATTTCTCAGATTGCTGCTCCCAGGAGTGTGATTTACATTACTCCCTTCCTAATCTGTTTCCTGCTCCAGTTCCTAGACTCTACTAGGAAAATAGAATTTGATGCATTTTCCACATCATACATTAAGCTCTTAGCTCACATAGTTTTAGAGGCTTAAGTATTGTGAATGTGTGAAGAAATAATGTATTTCAAGCATTATTTTATTGTTTTAATATAGAGAACAAAGATTATTTCTTGTACATAAAAGGGGGGAGGATCCTCAGTTTGAGCTGCATTTTCATTTGGTGATGTGTATTCATTTGTATTATGGTTATTCATATATAAAACTAGAGCAGTTAAGCATTTATTTGACAAGAGTAATGAAATGCAGGAGACCTCAGAGAGAAAAATACCCCTTGTGATTCATGGAGTAGAAGGCAGCTTGTGTATTTCAAATCATCATCGGGTTAGATGCATGACATGTCTTGAGAGATGTTAAATGCAGACTTGTGATGCTGGCAAGAATTATTATTTCAAGACCACTTGAACAAAAGTCACCCACACCACTGACATTTCTCTCCTTTTCTCCTACTCCTTGCAGCTGAAATTGAAAGTAGGTCATGCTGTAGCTGTTGTAGATTCTACATTAGAGAAAGGAGCAGGATCAGCAAATTGGTTAAGCTAATTAAAAACAAACAGTCATGAAGCTGTTTAGCTCTCTTTAGTGAAAAATTACCACTCCACTGACAGAAAGGGTGAAGATAGAGGATATTTGAAAGAGTAGGGGGGCCAGATAAGTCTTCAGAAAGTTAACATCTGGAATTTAATGCAGAAGAGTTCAGTTCTGATAAGAACCCAAACATAAGTATGAATCCAAGTTTTCTCAAGTCATCTAGACTTCTGGA
Source organism: Mauremys mutica (assembly GCF_020497125.1). Lineage (NCBI taxonomy): Eukaryota > Metazoa > Chordata > Testudines > Geoemydidae > Mauremys > Mauremys mutica. The sequence continues at coordinate 87,274,023 of NC_059080.1, forward strand.
GCCTACAAAGATTAACTGAACATTGAAGAGTTCTAGCATTATCTGTTTGTGTGGAAATCCCATTCTAGTCATCCGCATCTAACTACAGTATCTACATATTGTGACAAAGTTCCTCCTCTACCTTGGTGGGTCCTGCGCTTATTGGCAGATTTGCTCACCTCAGTGATCTTCCCCACAGTCTGGATCAACTCCTCCTGTGTCTGATCAGGAGTTGGGAGGTTTGGGGGGAACCCGGGCCCGCCCTCTACTCCGGGTTCCAGCCCAGGGCCCTGTGGATTGCAGCTGTCTATAGCACCTCTTGTAACAGCTGCATGACAGCTACAGCTCCCTGGGCTACTTCCCCATGGCCTCCTCCAAACACCTTCTTTATCCTCACCACAGGACCTTCCTCCTGGTGTCTGATAACGCTTGTACTCCTCAGTCCTCCAGCAGCACAGCCTCTCACTCTCAGCTCCTTGTGCCTCTTGCTCCCAGCTCCTCACACGCACTTCCTCTCCTCTGGCTCCCCCCGCCTGACTGGAGTGAGCTCCTTTTTAAACCCAGGTGCCCTGATTAGCCTGCCTTGATTGGCTGCAGGTGATCTAATCAGCCTGTCTGCCTTAATTGGTTCTAGCAGGTTCCTGATTACTCCAGTGCAGCCCCTGCTCTGGTCACTCAGGGAACAGAAAACTACTCATCCAGTGACCAGTATATTTGCCCTCTACCAGACTCCTGTACCCCACTGGTCTGGGTCTGTCACAATATATTTTGTAAGATGGTTGGTTTATGGGGAGGATAGGTAAGTGTTATGGATAATGATCCTCTAGTTCTGTTTTTTTTAAATGTTTCCACAAGAGCCAAGAATTTCAGAGGCGTTTTTAAAACAAATTGAAAAAAATAAACTATGCATGAAGTACTGCCCATAACCTTCATTATTTCAATAATTGCAGGAAACAAACTAAACAGCATGCAAAGTGGTGAGGGAGGCCATATTTTCTAGTGGGTTGAGAATGGTGTAAGAGGCAGGCACCCTGAGTTCTAGCTGTTGCTCAGCCTCTGTTTGGCCATGTGATTGTGTGCAAGTCACTTAATGCTAGATTTAATTTAGCACAGCCTGTGATGCTCATGCATAAGGAGGTAGGACCAGCCCACTCAACTCCACGGAAATCACTGAAAGACAATTTTGCCTCGGAGAAACAATGTCTTCCCAGAGCTCCTTGGGTGCATGGGGGAAATGTGATTTGCAACAGCCCTTTTGTCACAACAGCACACTCCCCCCTTGGTGGCCAGATATATTTGTTGGCCAATTTGGCATGGTGGGGAGCAGAAGTGAAGGTACGACTTAGCACTTTTCCCATTCGTTTCTACTCCCTTTTTGGTGAATTATTCTTGAGAGCTCCAGGGATTGTAGCCTCTATACTTCTCTAATAATAATAATTCATACCTCCGCAAAGGAAGAGTGCAATGCCTATATACCCACTCAAGTACCAAGTAACCCCTATTTTGAGGTTTTAAGTGTGACCTCAGTGGTAAATAGGCATTATGCTGGCCCTTGGACAGTAGCTGAATTTCTCCCCATGTGAATTTTGCATAGCTCTCTCTGTCCCTTAGCTTGCTTCACGAAAGCCACCGTTTTGAATGTTTCTGATGAAAATGAAGGTTTTTTTTATACGAGAAGAAATGTAAATAGTACAGTGTTCTGCTACTGTGCTTTGTTGTATTCATTTTCAAAAATGCTCCCTTGAGGGACTTTGTATTAATTATAGATTAACAAAGAAAATTCCATTCTGTAGTCTCAACATGAAATCAAGATGGACTTCCTAGATCAGAGCCATAAGATTATATCTAACAACAAACCCAAGGGATAGAGATGTGGGAGCCCAAGGCAATCTACCACAGTATTATCAAAACTTGAGGGGTGCTGGAAAATAAAACTGCTGTGCAATTCTACTGACTATGCTAATAAATGTTAAGTAGGGTAATCACAAGGCTAGAGACAAAAAACAACAAATGCAATATTTGTTTTCTAACTAAAGTTTATTAACCCCTTTGGCAGCCTCAGTAGAGATTTTTCCAAACAGACACTAATATGAAATATATTAGTGCTTACAGCAGAAACTCGGGAGTTGTATCAAGAGCAGCAAATTAAAAAAAATAACATATTGGCAGCGTTTGGTTTATATTGTTACTGGACACAAATATAGACCTAGACTCGGCCCTCGGTGATAGTGTAGCTGTGAGCACTCTGCAGTGGAACAGCCTCCCCAGGGAAATATCATGGTGTCACAGGTAACTAAACTCTGCTGTCTGAGTGCGGTCAGTGGGTTGCACTGGTTAGTAAGGGGACATGCTGAATTTCTGCATCCCCAGGAGAAAGGTAGCGGAGCGAACACCACCTCCCCTCTGTCCAGGGGTGCAGCGAGGTACAATTCTCACTACCCCAACTCCTGCTAGGGTGAATCAGTCTCACTGTGTGAATACTGATTACTTACTTGGTGATATATACCCACATACGATGTGTTTCTGCAAGCTGTTACCTACCATTGTTACATAGTAGGATGAAATTAATTACTAGTTCATGTAATGATGATGGATGGCTACTAATATCTCTGAACTTATCCATAATGCCACTCACCTGGTTGATGAATATAATATTTGAAATAAAACTTCTCCTAGAATTAGCAATGTGAAAAGACTTGCTAACCCTTAAAATCCTCCAGTCCATTTACACACTTCTTATAGTGAGATGCTCAGCCCTTTGACACAATGGATTGATTGCACAACCACTCTTCACTATGGAATCTCAATTTCTTATTTAACTCCCACCACTGAGTGTTCTTTAGTAAAATGCCATTTCTTCCATACATCTTGTATATAGGGCAGGCCAGGTCATTGAATCATAGAATAAAGTAGGACTGGAAGGGATCTCCTGATGTCATCTAGTCCAATCCCCTGCACTCCTGGCAGGACTAAGAATTAGCTAGAACATCCCTGACAGGTGTTTGTCTAATCTGCTCCTAAAAATTTCCAATGATGGAGATTCCACAATCTCCCTAGATAATTTATGCCAGTGCTTAACTACCCTAACAGTTTTTCCTAATCTCCATTCTAAACCGCCCTTGCTGCAATTAAAGCCCATTGCTTCTTGTCCTATTCTCAAAGGTTAAGGAGAACAATTTTTCTCCCTCTTTCTTGTAACAATCTTTTATCTACTTGAAAACTTATGTCCCCACTCAGGCTTCTCTTCTCCAGACAAAATAAACACATTATTTTTCAATCTTCCCTCATAAGTCATCTTTGCTAGAGCTTTAATCATATTTGTTGCTCATCTCTGGACTTTCTCCAATTTGTCCACATCTTTCCTGAAATGTGGCACCCTGAACTGGACACAATACTTCAGCTGAAGCCTAATCAGTGGAGAAGAGCAGAAGAATTATTTCTCTTGTCTTGCTTACTGCACTCCTGCTAATACATGCCAGAAGGATCCACTATGATCTCCAGGCCCGTTTCTGCAGTACTCCATCCTAGGCAGTCATTTCCCATTGTATATGTGTGCAACTGACTGTTTCTTCCTAAGTGGAGTACTTTGCATTTGTCCTTACTAAATTTCATCCTGATTACTTCGGACCATTTCTCCGGTTTATCCAAATAATATTGAATTTTAATTCTATCCTCCAAAGCACTTGCAACCCCACCCAGCTTGGTATCATCTGCAAACTTTATAAGTGTACTCTGTATGTCATCATCTAAATCATTGGTGAAGACACTGAACATAATAGGATCCAGAACTGATCCCTGTGGGACCCCACTTGATATGCCCTTCCATCTTGGCTATGAACCACTGATTACTCTCTGGGAATGTTTTTTTTTCCCCACCAATTATGCACCCACCTTATAGTAGCTCCATCTAGATGTTTATGAGAAGGTCATGCAAGACAGTAACAAAAGCCTTACTAAAGTCAATATATATCACATCTACTGCTTCTATCATGGGCTGCAGGTGCTTAGCATATATGAAAATTAGGACATCAGTCTTCACATTATATGACTCAAGATAGTGCCTGAGAACAGTGGGAAGTCACAACCCTTAAAGTAGTCTTTCTAGATCTGGTTTTACTTATTCAGACCAACTACATTTATACCCTAGCACGAGGAATGATTTCTCTCCTCAAAGCTCTGGGTAAATTGGTAAATGCAATCTCGCAGATATGAAACTGATTAGAGGAATCAGACTCAACATTTGGAGAATCTGAAGCCCTAAATTTTGAGCACTGAATCAGAGTTCATTGTTCACTTCAGGCTTGGAGTATTACCTGGTCCTCTTCCAAAAGAGGAGGTCAGAAACGTCTTAGAGAGTGCAATATTGCCCATAATAATGCAACAGAAGAAACACTAGAGTCATAAATGTTAGCACCAGCCCTACAGGCAAGTTTGCTAATATCATCCATCCATCATTTCCATGTGGCATTAGTAAGCTGAGCAATGCAGATGTTAAGTTAACAGAAAACTTCAGTAACAATCAGTGGTTAATATAAGCAAAGCTGCTCTGCCACCTGGTGAATATTTGTGTACGCAAGAGTCTTTTTTGCTGTATTTATCAATATACAAAAATAATTCAAGTACTCTCAGCAGCTTTTCTAGATGCTTATACTTAGATATTTGAATAGTTGCAATCAGTTATGAGTGACTCCTTTTCTAGCACTACAAGGAACTAGTTTTGGGTTTTTTTTTGTCAATAGATAAGTAATGTACTCACTTTTTTTTAGCAGTAAATGTTTTAATTTCTGAAGAAGAGTGATGAAATATTTGTGGGGCTGGGCAAATAATTTAACATGGCTAATGTATTTGATTAATTTCACCTCATTTTCAATTCATGAATTGAAGTCATGATTGTTTCAATTTACTCATTTAAAAAAAACCCACCAAACAAGTAATGCTTGGTCTATAACTTGTTTTAGAACAATGTATTGCAAGTATTTTATATTCAAAATTTGAAATTCAAGCTATTTTGATTGGACACACAAGTCATATGGTATGTTACTGTCCCCTGACTGAATGAACACAATTCCTTAAGAGCAGCATGAATACTTTCAATTATAAACCTGAAAGTTCCTTTCTGCAAATATTCTGCAATAAAAGCTTAAGTGGTTGTTCAGGCACAAATTCCTGCCAGTAAAACTTGGTCATTGACATATTCATGACAGTTGAACATAAAAGGTCACAAATCCAATCCAAGAAAATTAATTAAAAAAATTGAAGTGAATATTCATGGGAAAAAAATGTTTGCCATGTTTGCTTAATATTGAATATGTATCTGTCCATTCCATATTGAAACAGGTTACTCCCTCCCCCTACCTCATATCCTCCTAATGTGAAGGAATCAAGAACTAAATTAACCAAATGATAGGTTTCAGAGGTACCATAGATCTTCTCTGGCCTAGATATAAAAATTACATAAGGAATTATTGTTCACAGTGGTGTTGTAGCCGTGTTTATCCCAGGAAAATAGAGAGACAATGTGGGAGAGGTAATATCTTTTATTGGACCACCTTGTGTTGAAAGAGACAAGCTTTCAAACTACACTGAGTTCTTCAAGTCTGGGAAAGGTACTCAGTATTACAGCTAAATACAAGGTGGAACAGATTGTTTAGCATAAGTAGTTATTACATATTCCAACCACCAGATAGCAATCAAGCCAGTAGACAAGGTGGGTGCCATCTGTGACGTTCCCCTCTGGTGTTGTCTGGACTGGTGATCTGCTAGATCACTCCAGTCCTTGACTCTAGGAGCCACCCTTACCCTGCTCTGCTGTGAGAACCCCCACTCCTGGGTTGTTCATGAACAGCCTCTGGCATGTAAGCTGCTCCTTAGATTGTGCAACCAAATGACACTAGCCAATACCTCTGGTCCCAGACACCACCCTAGGAACCTCCATCTTGCAGTGCTCAGTAATGCCTGCTGGACACTGCAAACTTATACGAGTTCCTCAATTTAACAAAGAAATTGATATAGACCAGGCTTATTATCTCAAGGGGAGTCTGACACGCTTCAAACCAAACGCACTGCTTCAGGTAGAATAAACAAACAGATTTATTAACTACAAAGATACATGTTAAGTGATTATAAGTCAAAGCATAACAAGTCAGATATGATCAAATGAAATACCGGTAAAAGCAAAACGCATTCTAAGCTGATCTTAACACTTTCAATGCCCTTACAAACTTAGATGCTTCTCATTAGAGACTGGCTGCTCTTCAGCCAGGCTCTCCCCTTTGATCAGTGCTTCAGTCGCTTGGTGTGGTGTCTGTAGATGTAGGTGGCAAATGTCTCTCCCTTTTATCATGTCCTTTCTTCTCTCTTGGCTTTGCACCCACTCCCCTTTAGAGTCAGGTGAGCATTACCTCATCACAGTTCCAAACTGACGAAAGGAAGGGGGGTGGCTCCCTCCAGAGTCTAACAGATTCTTTTGTTGCTGCCTAGGCCAGCGTCCTTTGTTCCTGTGAGGCTGGGCTGGGTTTGTCCCATACCTGCCATGATGAGGTGTGAACTGCCTCTCTACTCTTGGGGAGTTTTTGCCTGGGCTTATTTTAAACATGAGGATACATTTTCAGCCTCATAACTACAAACATGAAATTATAACCTGTAACATTACTATAACATAACTGTAACAACAATGATCAGTCTTCTGAAGACACCCAACATGACAAACTTTGCATTGGATACCACACAATCATTTTACAAGGATGAACATGGGGGTGTTGCGTGTTTCCCCAAGATACAGAGCATCACACCATTATAGTTCTCAGCTATGATGATTTTGTCAATGAGGTCAATCAAATCTTCATACCACCTATTATAGAGAACTCAAGGGCTACCACACACCACTATTTACCCAAGAATTCAAGGATCTCATCAAATCCTTCCCCAAACAACAGCCCCAAGAGAAACTCTACACCCTCAACTCCCAAGACACACCCCAGGGACCTTCTACATGCTTCCCAAGACACACAAAAGAGAACTGAGTCAGACACAGCATATCTGGCCATGGTACTCTTACTGAAATAATATCAGGACTCACAGAAACTATCCCCAAACCACTCACCATATAAAGGGGCAGCTTTCTCCACAAACTCCACAACATAACAACCTCCATCAGAACACCATCCTTGCCACCATGGATATCACCTCCCTGTACATCAACATCCCTCATAATGACATCAACACCTCCTGACTGAAATATGGACATCAGATATGCACCCCAAACACCTGGGCCAAATTCATCCATAACAAAAATGATTAGGGTATGGAACAGCTTCTGCATGAGGAGAGATTAGTAAGATTGGGACTTTTTAGCTTGGAAAAGAGATCATTAATGGGGGAGATGATAGAAGTCTATAAAATCATGACTGGTGTGGAAAAAGTAAATAAGGAAGTGTTATTTACTCCTTCTCATAACACAAGAACTAGGGGTCACCAAAGGAAATTAATAGGCAGCAGGTTTAAAGCAAACAAAAGGAAGTATTTCTTCACATAACGCACGGTCAACCTGTGGAACTCCTTACCTGAGGATGTAGTGAAGGCCAAGGCTATAACAGGGTTCAAAAAAGAACTAGATAAATTCATGGAGGATAGGTCCATCAATGGCTATTAGCCAGGATGGGCAGGGATGGTGTCCCTAGCCTCTGTTTGCCTGAAGCTGGGAATGGGTGACAGGGAATGGGTCACTTGATGATAACCTGTTCTTTTCATTCCCTCTGGGGCACCTGGCATTGGCCATTGTTGGAAGACAGGCTACTGGGCTAGATGGACCTTTGGTCTGACCCAGTATGGCTGTTCTTATGTTCAAACCATAGGGTACTAGGATGGCTCCCCAATATGTGAACCTCTTCATGAGCCACCTTGAGGAAGCATTTCTGGACAAATACACCACAAACCAATGATATATCTAAGATACAGCAATGATATTTTCATCCTCTCGACAGAGAGTCAACCTAAACTCCCTCTAATATTTCCACAACATCTTCAACTACCACCATCTATCCATCAAACTCTGTCTAGAGCACTCCCACCCCAGCATCAGCTTCCTAGACACAACAATCAGTTTCAACAATGGAACCTTAGAGATACCTATATACAAGAAGCCAATGGTTCACCACACTTACCTTCACAGATCCAGCAGCCACTCGAAACACAGCAAGAAATCTTATTTACAGCCTGGCATTCAGATATCACAGATTATGCTCCAAGGAGAAAGTCTGGTATACATACCTTAACACACTTATAAACACCTTCACCAGACAATGACACTCCACCAGAGAAGTAGATCAAATTATGGAACGAGACACTCGAATACCCTGAGAAAACCCTGTTTCAATACAGGAAAAAACTGACCACACACCCCTACTTGTCACCTACCACCCAACACTGGAACCCAGATGGGGTATCATTAAATAATTACAAATGATATTTGATGGGCACCTCATCCTGAAAGAAATCTTTCTCAAACCCCCTCTTTTGGTCTTCAAACACCATCCCAAACTTTGCCAAGTTCATCATCAGAAGCCAACTCCCAACAGACCAGGACCCACCAATTCAAAGGAGCACTAAACCCTATTATAACAGATGAAAAACCTGCAGACATAGCTCAGCTGCTAGGAAGATCAACACACCTTCCAAGAGTCCTGGGTCCTACACATGCCTATCACAACATGTGGTGTTTCTCATTCAGTGCACTAACTAACACAAAAACTCCTTTGTGGGTGTAACCAGACAGACTACATCTCCTCTGATGCAGAGTGACATACCCCTAGTCCTTTTGGGGCCTGATCCAAAGGCCACTGAAGTCAGTGAGAGTCTGTTAACATGGATGGGCACTGAATCAATCCCCTGGCAGTAGCAGAGTGTATTTTTATTAGGCTAGAATACTAATCTGAAAGGACATCTTCCCCATTGAGTTTATGAATAAGTGTCTAAAGTAGTAAGATATAAAAATGAAAAGCACTACCTGGCTGGCACCTCTGCAACTAGTATCAGAGCTCAGCTCTGATACCATAAATTCTGTGAGAACATTATGCTTATTTGTAGTTTAGAATCATTATGGTCAACTAGTATCCATCATGGGGAGATTACTCCTACAAAAACAATGCAATTTATGGAAATCCATATCACAAATCAATCATGAGAGCATCGGGAACTCTGATTTACACACAGAACAGAGTGTGTTCACACAGCAAATGTATTGCACAGCAGTTAAACAGATTTACTGTATACTTATTTCAAAAGGATACTTACCAACATCCAAAGTGTGCAAAACTATCAAAATCAGCGACGATTCCTTTTTAGCGCTTTTCCAACATTAGATATCAAAATACTTCAGTTTTTTATGTATTTATCCTCAACATTCCTGTGAGCTAGAGAATTACCATCCCCATTTTACAGATGGGGTGCTGAGGAACAGAGAGCTAAGGACTTGCTCAAGGTCGCATAGGATGTCTGTGGAGGAGCAGGGAATTGAAACATTTCTTTCGCAAAATGGTAAAGACAAAGTGTTAAAGACAGGAGTGCAATCAAATATATTGTGCACCAGGGAAAGCACCTCACCTTTATCAAAAACACACTCCGAATAGAGAGACACTTGGTCATTTCCCTGCTAACAAATCTGTGCATCTGGAAAAAAATATGCTGTCAGACAGATACTGAGGAGGTCTGTGCAACAACTATGGTTGATGATTCCCTTTCATAACAAGACGACATGTTCATTACAGATAGATCATTATCGTAGTAGAAAGCTGAATCCTCCAAAGATGTAAAGTGATGTTAATTATGTCTTACGGTTGCTTACAGAACAGTTCTTCAGCTTATACCAGTTCTACCTCACACACCATCTGATGAATCTACTTTTCTAAACTATAAGATTATGCATGCTCTTTTACCAGGAAGGTATCCAGTCACCTTTATTATATCAGAAACAGAAAATGCAAATGAATGTTGTATACTCTTTTAGTATCAATTACATCTTTTATATTCTAGTGAATGGTGAATCTCAAGTTCTGTCACTGTAATGAGTTGTTTTGTGATTGAAAATGTGAAATCCTTGGGAGCCCATTTGAAAATCTGATATTGATGGAGATTTGCCAAGTTCTAAAGCACAGTAATTCAGACAGCTGCAAACTATTTAAAGATGTTCACCATCTGGGCACAGTTCTGCAGCCTTTACTCCCACTGGGGTGAAATTCATCTCTGAAAAGGGGTCCGGTGCAAGACCTATGCACCACTTATTTTGAGGTCTTAGAGGAAAATAAGTGACTCATAGGCCTTGTGCTGGCCCTCTGCACAAGGATGAATTTCACCTCAGATAAGTACAAGATTTAGAATAATACTTTTAGTTAGTGTTGATATTAGATTTGGCCGAAAAGTATCTGAATGATGAATGTGACAGTTGAAGTATAATAAGCACAAAACCCTTGTTTGCATAACATTTGGGATTTGTACAAAGAATTCCTCATGTGCCATGCTGAAAATTCTCTCTTGCATTCTGGCACATAGATTTACATGCCCAAGATCCAGATTGTATTTTTATTTAGATACAAGTGCAACTGGCATTAAGTGTGGGGAATAAATGAAAGTGACAGTTAAATATTATTATTTTTTAATTGTACAGTGTATTTTTTTGTTTTTTAAACATGAAAATCTTTATCCAGGAGTGGTATGTGCCTCATGTAAAGAGATAGTTGAAAATTTTCTGACAGAACAGTTTTCCTTCAGAAAATGATGATTTGACAGAATAGTAGTGTTCTGTGGGAACATGTTGAATCCTCTAAAACTTTTGATGGAAACCAGACAATCTGAGGTTAGTTTGCCAGCTTACCAGCTTTCTGGAGTTTAAAAAAAAATCAATTTCAATTCTTCCAATACAATTTTTTCAATTTCCTTTTTGCATAAAACAGGAATTTCCATTTTAGGATTAGCTGTACTAATGAACATGTACATGGGGCTAGGTTTTCAAAAGTGACCATCTCCTATAATTGAGGCCAGATTTTCAATTTTGAGCACCTAAATGAAGTGGCTAGATTTTGAACAGAGCTCAGCATCTAGCAGCTGCTACATCATAAGTATCATTACAGCCAGTATGTTTATAACTAATAATAAATAAAACATTGCATTTCTATAGGCCCTTCCACCTGAGTATCTAGAAATGTTCTGTAAATATTAATGAATTAAGCCTCTCCACACTCTTGTGGAGTAAGTATTCTCAACATTATGGCCAGGGAAACTAAGGCACAGAAATGCTAAGCTCCATTTACAATTTCATCCAGAAATTCTGTTGCTGAAACAGGAACAAGCAATTCCAGAAGTTTGTTAGCAGACTCAGTCCCTCAGAGTAGCGTTATCAGCACACCCATAATGTATTCCATGATCTTGCAGCCATGGACTTTTCTTCTGAATACTCCCCTTGCTATGTAATTGTGTTCCAGAATCTGAAGTGCCAGCAACTGCCTTATTTATACAGAATACATTCTCCCATCAGCCATTGCTCCTCCTCATGCTGAGGGGGAGGGGCAACTTCCCCCTCACAGCTTATCACAGTTTATGCATGTGAGTTCACAGGGCAAAATGCTCAATCTTTCTCACCACAGCTCACCTACTTTTCACCGAGATTGCAGTGTCAGAGTGGTATATACAAGCTATGTATAGCTGCTGCGGTTTTATTTTCTGTGCACTGCACTTTTAAATATCTATGAATCTACTATCTACAAAGCCAGAAGCCATTTTTGGACACAATGAGCATGATACAGAGAAGACACTGCACTCTTTCTTTTGAAAGAAAATGCATTACCAATCTGAAATAAAGGTCATTCAGATGCTTTCTGGAGGCAAAACCCACCAAAAACCCAGTGACAAACATGAGATTGTAAACCCAACAAAGAGCACAGAGTAAAGAACTCACTGTATTTGCCTCTTAGGGTTTTGGTAGAAAATTGCATGGAGGAAAAATGTTCAGGAAGAAATCAAGATCCAGTGACATTCCTGGTACAAGTAAAAGGAAAATAATGAATGTGATGTCCAGAGTTACATGAAAAAGATTCAGAAATAGAAAAGGGCATCAACATTGAAGCTCATGACTATGTAAATACTGTACAGAAGAAAATAAGCTTGAATTTTCCACCTGCCTGAGAAAGTTTTCTACTGTCTGCAATTCTGGTGACTTTGTCAGAGACCTTTAGGGGTGGTTTTTGTTTTGAGAATTAAGCCCAAATTAAGAAAATCTGCTGAATGCTGTTTGTATAAAGAAACTGACGTCCTGGAAGGAACTGTGAATAGAGTGTTAGTGTTTGAGTCTGCCCAGAAATTCAGACTACTTGCTTCATGCCTCATCTGCTGTAAATAAGGCAACTTGATTCATCACACAGAAATCTTGCCTCCTTCAAACTGTGTTTGCACAGAATGCATGAATCGTCCTCTTGGACCAGCAACCCCTTCCAATTTCTTTTCACCCCTTTTCTTCTTATTCATTCCCTTTGCTGCTCCATTTCTACTTTTTTTGCATTGCCACTACCATCTTCCTATACTAACCCTACCAATAAGTTCAAAGATGACCACTACACTAACTGCCACCCAATTTCATTTTATTTAGAAACTTTCTGCTGATAGGCTCAAAATTCATTTTCCTTTAATAATATGCCATTCTCACAAATGTTAGCAAAAGGCAAACATGAAAGTGGGGCCACATGACATCGGAGTTCAGTTTCTGATTCACCAAAATGTCTGAGTAGTTTTTCCTGCTAGCTGAGCTCATAAATGTGAAGAGACTTGCTCACTGGAATTCACAATACTTCAACGTAACTCACACCAATCCGCCTTCCCTCAGCAATGACAAATGGATCCACTAGATGTGTTTACAACCCCATTACCAAACTTTTAGTTCAACTTTGATGTGACCTGCATCTTACTGCTATACAGAGGGCTTTCTACCCTGAAGAGAGAGTTTATATATTTCATTTAGAAATGAACAAAAACTGACTCCCTCCCCCACCCCGATAGCTAAAGGGATTTCTGACAGAATTGCTATCAGTGACAAAGGTAGTATATTAACATTTCAGACCATGCTTTGATTTATATTTACTTTAATGCACCTTATTTTGATCTATGTTCGAAGAGAGAAATGGGACCCAAATTTTTTCCAAAAAAGGTAGAATTTATTAACCACCTCCAAACTCAGACTTATTTTTGAAGATTGACCAGTATGCCATTAAGAACCATCCTTTTTATTTGCTATGGGAAACAGGCATGGCTTATTTTATGGGAATTATAATTGCTCAAAAAGTAGCCAAAGGGGGAAAATATATATTCAGATGGAATCAGTGCTTGAATAAAATTACTGCAAACAGTAGAGGTAATTTTGGTACTGATTCTGCACAAAACTGGATGAAATGAAATCTTCTTGTCACACTAACCTACATGAGACCAATATTAATTTGAATATTGCTCACTTTGCCCCCTCATAGTGAGTATTATTCAAATTAAAAGTAAAAATCAGAAAGATTCCTTTTGAGTGTTTCACTCAGCGTTACATAGAACTTTTGTTCCCTTTTATTCAGAAATTGTGCAAGATAGTAGTGGTCCTCAAAATATTCCAGAAATATTGAGATAAAATGTTCAACATGGCTCACAATTTAAAATACAACTCAAAAAGGGAGAACACCTCAGCAAAAGGAAAGTCACATGCCCCTATTAGGTTGATGACTTAGGGACTGATCCTGTTACTATTGAAGAGAGTAGAAAGATTCATATTGATTTCATTGGGAATGGAGTCAAGTCTTTAGAGCCAAATCCTGCAGTACTTACCCAGGATTTCAACTCATGAGAGTTTTGTCCAAGTATGTATTATTATAGTGTAACCGAGGTACCCTATTGTGCTAGGCTTTTTATAAACTTCATAGTAAAAGGAAGTCCCTGCCCCTAAGAATTTTACCTTCTCCACGGTGGTATGAAATGACTTGCCCAAGTTCACAGAAGGCTAGAAGTCAAGTCTGCTGAGTCTTAGTCCATTGAACGATCCAGTAGACTACATTGCTTTCAAGAAAAGCTATAGATTATGGACATTAAAACTAGGAGGAGAAAAGACTCGGGCTTGCCAAACTATTATATCTAGAAGGTACCGAGAAGGACTTTTGGGGAGTTTGTGCCTTTACATTAATTGAAATTAAAGTATATTGCTTGGCTTTATCATTGTGACATGTTACAGAGTTCAGTCTCAAGGGCCGCAACATTTGCATATAGTTTTAATGTCACTTTATTTACTGATTGTCACTTAGGCAGTAACAACAACTTCCTCAACATGATAACTTGCCTGGATTTCTGTTGCTCTTTGGGGACTTTACTTTTTACCATACAAATACCATTAGCACTGTTTATTTTTGGTAATTAAATATTATCAAATTTGTATTCTGTTATCTTATGAGTTAGGTGTCAGGTACATTCATTACTAGCCATTTTAATAACCTTTCCATAGGTTGCACTAGGGCATCCTCCCATCCTCCCTCCTCCCGCCCCATGCTATTTTGTGTTTTACAAAGTATTTGGCTTTAAAGGATTAATCACCACAAGAGTCTCTCAACAGCCTTTACTTATCTTTTTGGTCTAAAGCATCAAGGCACCATTGCTCTCTCATTTCTAATATCTTCTGCTCATCTTTCCCTAAAGACATCTTGGATTATATAACCTCAGAGAGGCTTCTCCTTTGATTTTCCATTGAACCACGTACTTTTTTGTGTGTCTGTCATTTTCACAAGATGAAGCCCTTACAGTCCAGTCCTTTGCAAAGAAACACTGGTTCTTTCCGACTTTTCTAAAACTTACTAGGTTTTATCTTTTCTTCTACAATGATTATATAATTCAAAAAGTTATATAAAAAGAGCTGTTTCTCATTAGGGAAGTATGAGCTTATTCAGATCAAATCCCTGATTTTCAAGGATGCCAAGGCCCCTTGATACCACTCCAGCAGCATAAAGATACTATTAAAATGAGTTTAAATATTTTACACTAGTATAGGTTTAGGCACCCAGGTTTAAAATTTTTGGCATAAGATTCTATGAGGTCAGACATTTAAAAAAAATCTAAGGAAAAGGAAATCTGTTTTCCATGTATGAGCATGGAGGCAACTGGGTGAAGTAATATCTTACATCAGATCAACTTCTGTTGGTGAAAGAGAGGAGCTTTTGAGCTTACACTGAACAGCATCTCTGTGTAAGCTCAAAAGTTCATCTCTCTCACCAACAGAAGTTGGTCCAATAAAAGTTATTACTTCACCCACTTTATCTTTCTAGTATCTCGGGACCAACACAGCTACAGCCACACTGCATATGAGCATAAACAGAGAATTTTATACTATTGTTTATGGAGAGTATCATGTTTTTAGTGTAGCTAGTCCACTATAATTTTTTCTTTCCGGCAAAGGAGAAGCAATTTGTGGGATGTAGGTGCAAAGGCAATATATTTAGGCTGCACAGCTTCCTAAGATATATACAGTACTAAGGAGTTTATACTTTGTAAGAGGAATGCTGCTATCCAGCCTGAGAGTTAGGGGGGAAACCTTTCTGAAATTTGCAACAAAATTGGACCCATTCACTGAATATTTTTGTGACGAAGAATTATTACTGAAGTGTTGTTCCCTGTAAGGAATCAGTTTTAGATATCAGCATGGATTAAACCAGGAGTTTTCTATAGGAAGTAAAATGAGGCTTTATAGAAATTACTCTGAGACTTAATTAATAGAAAACTATCCTATTTATCAAAGTTTTAAACTATCCTCTCTAATTATAATAGAGGATTGGATCCCTGCTGTAGAATTCTAAAGGTTAGTTTACACATTTAATGGGAAGGTTACTATTTATTAAGTTCTGTTGAACTTTTCCTTGAGGGTACATTTCTCACTTTTAAATGACATTGGTGAATCTAGATGACATTTCATAGAATCATTTATGTAATTAAAAGTTATAAAGTGGAAGTTTGCCAATTTTTGTCACTGATAAGGCAGACCAGATTGATCCATAGAGTTAGTCTCAGTGTTTATGGATACAGAATGAAAGAAAAATGAGTTTTAAAAGGGCCAATTTAGAGGTCAGGGACAGATTGCCTGCTAAATTATCCTCTTCATAGACATTTTACCCCGAATGAGTTTGTGGTGTTTAAAAACAGCACAAGAGCAATTTAAAAGGTGCCCTAAGATTCTTACCTTTGGACATATTCAGTGGTCAGGGCTAAGGCACACAGTGTGACATTGGGCTTAAATCAGAATGTTATTCTATAGGCAGCCAGACTAGATGATCACAATGGTCCCTTCAGGACTTAAAGATCTATTCATCAAATCCATGAAAAGTCAGGATGTAGGAAAGACAGGACAGACTCTGCTGTGTACGGTAGCCAGTTTGCATTGCACCTTAGGTGTACTCTGGCCTCAAAGTGGTGGTAACCAGAACAAGGAGCAACACTTCAATGTAAGGACAATCTTCAGTTGGCATAGAGCCAATGTAGGGGCTTTCTGTATTGCTTGTGAGAAAGGCGTGTCACTAAAAAAAGAGGGTGTAGTCCTGGACTACAATTTCAGGCCTTAGAGAGTTTCAGACTGGTGTGACTCAGTGTAGGGGAAACATCATCAGGATCAGGGGAGAGCACAAATATGTGCTTTCAGCTATTTTGGCACCTGAATACACCACAACATGGTCTCTGTGCAAGTTAGATGCACTGCATGATCCAAAGTACAGTAACTATCAAAACTTATTGCAATTTAGCATCATATCCATAGTGGATCACACACCACAATGGACAATGTCATTAGATACCTCTGAGGGATTGTGAATATTTAAGAGTATGAGGGCTGGTTTGTTTGTTTTTTAAGTTAGACTTTAGTGTGATGCCTGGCTCTTGCTAAACACCTTTTCTTTAAGACCCATAGTCTCCATAGATGACATTATCATTTCTCTCTAAACAGAAATAAATGCCACTGGCACAACTTGCATCACTTCATTATTAAGCCAGAGAAGAGGACAGTAGGCTCAGATTAAGGCACATTAATGGTCATATAAATAAGGAGTTTATTTTATGTATATGTATATACATAAGGAAGAGTGCTTTCTTCCTAGCTTCATTTAAACATGGGCCACAGAAACAAGGGCCAGATGATAATAACTTTCAGTCACTATCAGTCTTACCCGGATTCAAAAGAGTGGCCTAGATGTGCAAGATTCGTCTTCCTCATTCCCAGTCCACTGTAGCTGCTTTTGAACTTTCAACGAGAACTGCACGCCTTCCACTTAGAGTCTGATGTTTGGCCTGAGCTGTTTTTTGTTCTCTAGTAAGCAGCAAGACAAGGATCCTAGTTACTGTATTAAATGATGGCCTGGAAGAGGGTCTACAGCGATACTTCAGAGTGAATATTTTGATGGTGTTGTGTGATTCATGGCTTAAGTATTTGCTTTTAAGGGGGAGATATACAGAAAAGAGAAAGGGGAAAGGTGGAGTGAATAGCATGAGAGAGGTGAATAGCATGGAAAATAGCGCCCCCTGAACCTCCTCCCATGGTACTGCACTTTGCTACTGAGGCTGTGGCTACACTTAGCACTTCAAAGCGCTGCCACGGTAGCGCTGCCGCGGCAGCGCTTTGAAGCGCTAAGTGTAGTCAAAGCGCCAGCGCTGGGAGAGAGCTCTCCCAGCGCTGTCCGTACTCCACCTCCCTGTGGGGAATAACGTACAGCGCTGGGAGCTGCGCTCCCAGCGCTGGGGCTTTGACCACACTGGCGCTTTGCAGCGCCGCAATTTGCAGCGCTGGAGAGGGTGTGTTTTCACACCCTGCTGCAGCGCTGCAGATTTGTAAGTGTAGCCAAGCCCACCGAGTAATAAAAGTGATAAAGCTGAAAGTGTTCAGGGTAATCCCTTGTTTCCTATGCGTGACTTATCAGATAATCTAAAGACAAAGAATGAATATGCATTAATGAAGACTCATAAATATATTATATAAAAGGTTTAATAAAGGTCTGAGGGGCATATTCTCATTTCTACCCTTGAACAGAATGTTTTTTATTCTCTATATCCAGATTCAGGAGGTTATGACATCACCAAAAGAACCTACTTTCCTTCAGACTATAGCACATTTTCTTACCCAAATCTTGGAAAGCAGAGACCAAACTATAGGTTAGTCTACAGAAAAGGTTCCAATAACACTTGTTCCTCAAAACTAAGATGTTGAGTCTCCCAAGAAATAAACAGAAAGCTCTGCTTGAAAGCCAGTGATATATGTCCCCAGCTTAATACTTATTGATATTGCAATTTAAAATGTTTATTTGGTAGAATATTTGCCTTAACTCTTTTGGTATTTAAAAATAATGGCTATTGAAACAGAAAAAAAAGTCACAATAGGGTTGTACCTTTTCACTCCCACCCCTAGCCCCAAGGAAAGGTTCAGGCTGCCTTTAAGAAGTTTGGGCAGCTCCTATTTATGTAAAGACATTAGGGAGATTTACAGCATACTATATACACTACTGACATAAAATAAAACTATTATTTATTAGCAAGGACAGTGTTCAATACCATTACATTAAAACAACTTTTAGGCACACAAATCATGTGAAACGTATTTGTGAAATCCAATTGAAAATTAGGTATTGACTAATATACATTTCTTATACAGATGTTAGTCAGTATTCCTATATAGGCAAACCCCAATTTTTCTATTCATAAACTCTGTTTTTAGTGGTAGCAACATCTGTGGTCTCATCAGTACCAGCACCAACACTTGCATTTTTGAAGGACACTGGTATGATTTATCGTATAATGCATTTCCTAAAAATGAATACAGAAATAAGTTAGGCTACCCAAGCCATCTGTATCATCTAAGGTCCACATTTATCCTTACTCAAGGTCAAGTTTGGCTTTTATTCACAAAAAAAGACAATGATAAACATAGGCAATTATGGGCTGTATAATAAGTAGCTAAACTTATACAGAATACACTTCACAATTCATTTTTCTTCTAGGAAACTGTAAAGGATAAGATGTGTTTAATGTAAGGAGGTGAACAAAATACAGTCCTGGCTTTCATTGAACTCAAAGGGAATTGTACCTGCGTACACCTGATTTGAGTATGGCTCATTGTCTTTATGTAGTGAAACGTTATTAAAGCTCTTTACCCCAGGCTGGCTTACATAAAATGGAAATCTAAATTGCAGGATAGCATGATCTCACATGTAGCTTCTATTGCAAGTCACACAGGCAGGTGGTGTTCTCTGCTGACCATTGAGTGTGCCGTGGTTATGTTGTATACTGTAGGAGTGAAAGAAGTTTGTGTCCGGCTATTAATTCATACTCCAGTTCGGTAGTTCTCTTACCTTTTCACATTCCACTAATAAAATAAAAGTCACTCTGTTTTGTGTTTCTGCCCCATTTTGTGAAATACGTAATGGAAAGTTTGCCGGTTTGTAACCAAAATGCTGCTCATTTACATTATGTAAATATTTATGCTATATACAGTGATGGACCAAGGCCAGATGGCTACAGTAAAGTAGTGAAGAACAGGTATGTTAGCCCCAGGCTAAACAAATCCCTGGTACCATGGTAACCAAATGGCAGTTGCTCCAGGTTAATCAAGACACTTTGGGCCAATTAATATCCTTCTAGAAGGCAGTGGAGATAGCTAGATTGATTGGGACACCTGAGGCCAATCAAGGGCTGGCTGGAACTAGTTTAAAGCTTCCCAGTTAGTCAGTGAGGTGTGGGTGTCAGGAGCTATAGAAGGGAGCTGTGCTGCTGGAGGAATGAAGCAGTACAAATCCATATCAGGTGCAAGAAAGGAGGCCCTGAGGTAATGGTGAAGGAGATATTGAGTAGGGGCTGCTGTGGGGAAGTGGCCCAGAGAATTGTACATGTCCTATTTCCAAAAAGGCAGCTACCATAGCTGCTAATTTTAGGGTGCCTGGGCTGGAGCCTGGAGTATAGGGTGGGCCTGGGCTCCTCCCTCCCTGATTAATCACTGAGACTGGGAGACAACAGAGACTGTGCGAGGGAAGATTGCTTCTCCTCGCCTCCGTTGTTGGCTTATGATGAAAATGGCTCAGTAAGCTGTGACCCTTGCCTCTAGAGAGAGAAGGGCTATGTGGAGGGTCACAGTGAGCCTCTGAGGCTAGCAAAATCGGCCAGGAAATGCAGGACCCATGGAGTCAAGGACAGAACTTTGTCACAATACTCATAAAAGAAAGGAAACATGTAACACTTTACCTACTCTCAACACCACAAAGTGATAATTACTAGCACATATGCACTGCAGCACTCCACAGGCTAGTTCCTCAACTGGTACAAGACAACAGTTTACACCAGTGGTGATATGACCCTGCATCTTTAAAATGCTGTACAAGCATTAAGGGGCAGATTTTGTACCCCAATACAGGGCAAAGGGGACATAAAATCTACTCTAACCAGGCAGCTGAAGGCTTCCCAGATACTGACAAAATTCCTGGACAACATAAAGTGGGTATGGGTGTGTTGGGGCATATGCTGCATTCAAGCAATTCCTAGCTAGTGCAAAGGCTTGTAAGGTGCTATTATTGGCAGTGCAAGTTAGAAGATACACACACACACAGTCAGTGTGTGTGTGTGTGTGTGTGTGTGATATCTGAGATGGCACACGGTTAGGTTTGTCTCCTCTCTCAACTTCAAGTCATGGGCTGAGCACAGCTTGGCCAAAACCAAGGATCAGGGCCCAAGTAATCTTCATGCTACCTAATGAGGAAGTTAATACATGATATTAGTCTAAATGAAGTGATATGCCCAAGGCCATAAAGCAAGTCAGTGGTAGTGCACATATGTTCTTGACCAGTGTTCATAACACTAGACACGTTGTCTCTGAACACACTTTTTACCTATATCTATATGACTTTTTGGCAGTTCATTTAGACATATGAACACATCATGGATTAAAGGCAGGCGTCTGTGTTTCCAAACACACATTTTGAAAGGTTTCTCCTGATCTTTACATTGTTTCCGTGTACCCCTTAAATTATGTCACTGCAATATTTATTGAAGTCCTTCCCTTAAAATGTGCCAAATGTAATTACAGACAAATAAAAATATAGATAAGTAAAAATCTACAGATGTACTTGTTAGAGTGTGAATCATAATGGATTTCTGGACTGAGTTGTGCACGCGTTCAAACTAGAAACACACAGTGCTAACATTATTGACTGCACTAGCTCATCCTCAGTTTACATTACAAAAGATACAAAAGTGAGTCCTCCCCAGTATGTGTACATAGAGCTGTCAGAATAACTATATCCAAAAGTCATTCTGGGCTTCCTGAAGCACTTGTATCTTCACTAAAATTACGGTATAGTCAAAATATAGCAACACATTACATCGAAAGCTGTGAACATGTTGAAAGCACTAAAGCAGTGAACTACAGCATGCGGTTTCTGAACCAAATTCTGACTGAAACTGGGAGAACATAATGCAAAGATTATACAAATTAATCTTGGAAGGTGGGTCATACTGTAGTTTCCTCTATCTTGCACTGCCCTTGAACACTATTTGTAGATTTCAGCTAGTACAAAATACTGGCGCACAACAGTCCAAGGACTTTGGTCTATCAGTCAGTGCACCTTCTATTCTGCCTACATGTTACTCAGCAAGCATGATCCAGGATCTTACTTTGGTATGTAAAGAATACATTAGTATTGGGTCCATCTACATAAGGGATCATTTTTTTCCTTGACTCCCATCACTAAGATTGATGGGATTAGATCTGTTGACCATCAGCCATTCCCATCTCAAACTGATGGGAGGTACAATCTTTTGCACTGATAGCATGTGACTCTGAAATGTTCTCTTTGCACTATGGCATGTTCCAACTCTCCTTGAAGACATTGGGAGTCTTTCCTCTAGTGTATAGGGCTTAACCCCTCTCTTACCAAAGCTAAAATTTACCAATTCTGACCAATGTTCATGATATTATTGGTCCCTTTTTAGCTGATAACTTGGAGATTAGGTACTACTGTAGAGTGCATTACAAATTGCATGTCTTCCCCCCACCCATCACAAATCTTCTAGACAATTCAGATGCTTTATTGACAGCTAGGACCTGTTTGCCAATCAAAATGACTGGTTTAAGATAATTTCTGTCTAGCATACAACTTAATATTAATTCATTACTGTTACTATTTCTAATTATGGCTCAAACAGTGGCTCACAGTGTACCCAGAATGTCAACTAATGCCTCCCCCGCCATAAAAGTTTGAATAAGTTTAAAGCAATGTTTCTATTCAATTAAAGTTAAATGTAAAACATTTTTAAAATAACTTCAACATTGTGGCAATATCCTAGTTAATGAAACCTAAATGTGAAACTGACCATTCTATTTTCAGCATTGTAGCCATGTTGGTCTCAGGAAAAGTTATTTCTTTCATTGTCCCTTCCACAAACAGAAGCTGGTCCTGTAAGAGGTATTACCTCACTTACCTTGTTTCTCTCATTCTATTTACATTGATCAAACTAAAAGAAAAGCAAAAAATAGATTGTAAAAAAGAAGCATACTAATATACATAATGAAGATATGAGATTTAAAAGACTTTCAATTTTAATAATCTAAAAATCACTTATGCTAGAAATGGTATCAAATATATTTTAACATGACAATGTGTCTTTAAAGTAGAAAGCTTATAAATAGTGAAGTCTGAGAAAGCAGAAGTGACCTAGATTTGGGACTAGATGGAGTCCTTAGATTGCTATGCTCCATTTTAATCTGGTTTTAAGTCTGGATATAGTACAGATGCTACATTTGCCTCATTTATCAAGGTTCTTCTCTGTGGAATGGACAGGACCCATGACTGCACGTACACAAATGTGAGTGTAGTGTGACACAGTCATAATGTGCACAATTTAGGTACTCTCACATGCAAATAGCCATTTAGACATCTAAATACTAATTTGTAAAGGGAATGTCTTCAGTTATATACTCAATCATCAGTACATCATATATGTGATTTGGAGTACTCCATTATGAAAAATCTTTGCCCAGGTGGCCCTATAGGTTGTAAACATAAAACTTGGGTGCCAAAACATAAGCAATTAAATCTATACTGAGCCATCTCAATAAGTGGCCTATTTTCAGAGGTGCTGAACAATACTACTCCTACTGAAGTCAAGGTAAACCGTAGATGCAACTATTGGTGTCCAAATTGTTACAAGAAGCTTGAAATACAACAGTGTTTTGACATAATTGTGAGCTGGTCTTTTGGCTGTTAACATTAATATAGGTTATATCAACCTATATTTATGGATGCACAGGATGGAGGGCTACAGAGTATTAATACAATAGTCTTTTACTTCTGCAAGCCTTCATTCCAGTGTGATGTATATTATGGAAGGGCAGTTGTAAAATAATGTAGTAATTTCAGCACAGTCTTCTCAGGTCAAGATTGTAGTATATTAGCACAATTATAGAAGGGGACATGGCAGTGTTCTGTAGTACCTTCTTTTAGCCCTGAAAGTACAGTAGTACTTTTCTCATGTGGATACTGCACAAATACGGAGGCTCACAAATGTAGTCTTCCAAAAATATTGGTACTAGAAATTAGTTTGAACCAAAGAGGTTGGTCTGGTTCTGAATCTAATTTTATCCAAGATGTGGGGTGTTTAGATCAGAGGGTCTAGCCTAGCCCAACTATCGAAAAATCAGAGTCACCGAGTTCATCTGGATCAGCCTCCAGATCCCCAAATTTCAATTGTTTTGATCTAAGGGTTTATTTTTACTTTTGGACCCATCCCAAACTGCTTCATTTGTAGTGCTCATATTCTGCAGGTGGGTGGCTCCAAGCAGCAGTGCCCAGTCAGTCCCTGGATTCAGGTGACATTACAATAATGAGATTGTATTACTGAATTTACCCTCTAGGAAGATTTTTTTAATATGAATTTTGCAGAGTTTTGAAGAGAAAAGTGTGTCAGAAAATAAGTTGTGGAAGAATAAAGTGAATTCATGCCTAGGAGGCACAAAATGTGCTCTTTGTTGCTATACTCCATCACAGATTAATCATGTGTATTTATAACAATCTAAAAGTGATATTTAGACTTTTATTTGTACATGTTGTTTAGAGATTTGTTAGTTTTTTCCTTTCATTTTAAGATATACCAACAAATACAGCAACATTTTTCAAAGCACTTGAAACAAGTGGTATTGTATTTTAAACCTGTAGAAGTAGGATCCTCAGGGGTTTTTGGTAAAGATCAAGCAGATCATTAGAAGCCCCTGTGAAATATTTTAGATTGATTTTTTTCACTTTCTGAAGCAGAAACTTACATTTATATCTTCAATAGTTTGACAGTTACACCTGCAACAATTTTCAGATATGAAATTGAGCTACAAATTAATGCTGTAACAAAAGGAAGCATTCTCTACATTCTTTAAAGCACTTTAGTGCTTCCCAAACTTTTGCCACTGTGATATATACACCAGTGTTACTGTATCTGCTGTTTGGACAGAGTCTGACATATGGCTTTGTTCATGAGGAGCAATATAGATGTCAGTATCTATCATGTCTCCCAAGTACATAATTAGGTGTAAAACTAAGGGATAGCATAGCATGTCTTCCTCTCTTTAAAGCACAGACAAGGCAAAGTGAGTGGCTGGATACATCTGACACAGGATATTGGTACCCAATGTCCCACTCAGCATAATAGCAAATATTGTCTTGTTCTGCATGTGTTTTCTTCAGTATACTAATCTCTTCCTCCATGTTCTAGGCTTAGGGAATTAACAGTATCATCACTAGACCAGCAATGTTACATATGATGCATATGATGCATATTTTCACAAGTTAGAAAGCCATACAAGTTTTCGTGACCGTGTTGTCACCATAACTCCTTAAATAAACAAACAAAATCCTAACCTGGATCCAACAGGACAGGGTAAAAATGATAGAAGGCATTAATATGAAGAGTGAATATTGCGTTATTTTAAATTTGGCAGAAACTCACTGAGATGCAACATCTCTTTTTTTTTAGCAGAATCACAAGAAAGTAGTGCATACATTATCAAAAAATAAAACATGCCAGTTTAGCATAAAATCCATGAATATTCAGTGACTTCATATTGTTTTCAAATTAATATTTGATTTGAAGAACAGCCAAATAGACAACTTGTCAGTGTTTATAAAAATTAGAAGGTTGAAATGAAAGGAAACAATTCACAACAAATTTTAACTGCTGGATGTATTTATTTCCTTTAATTATCCACTGAAATCTTAATGTACAGCAAGCCAGTTTAAGTCTTCAAGGCAAATTTGATTTATCATAAAATAAGTAGAAACTTCTCTGGCTCTATTAGAGGTGTTTAATATGGGTCCAATCCTTCACCCACTGAAATAAATAGCAAAACTTGCATTGACACCATGTAAACATAGGGCACTAGGTAAAACAGAATAATGAAAGTTGCAGATATGAAAAAGCTTTGAGTACAGGAAATATTCATTTTTCATGGAAGTCTTCCCATCAATTTCAGTGAACTTAAGAGCAAGCTTTTAAGTATTGAATGTAGTTTTACCTGAACAATGGCTGTGCAATCAAGCACAACCCTTTTAAGAGTTTAAATGCCACAATAACTGTTCCTATTTGGCTGACAGATTCTTTTAAACTCTATTTGGAAATAAATGTTTACTCCTTTTTAGAGAGTAACTCTAACCCCCCAGTTCTTACCAGGAGACTGTTGTAGCCACTAGAATATTTCCAATAATGCCTTCAAGATTCCCTTAGTTACATATATCTAAACCCTTCAGAACATAAGTTCCCTCTTAAGAGTGGGTCTCTTGTATCATCAGTGAATTACTTTTCCTATTTCCAATCAAATTTTAATGAAGATATTATTATCATGACATTTACACCTCAATCATTGTAGAATTGAATCCCCATCATGCTGTTGGTGCACATGCTGTAAGTGGATTACACAATCAGATGCTGTAGCAATCATTTTTGTCAGTGTCAGGATGAAAATAATGGCTACTGCAACAAACTGTTGACTTCTACGGGAGCTACTTTCTCAACCCTTGCTGCCTCCTTTTATGCAAGATTAGCAGTGCAAGGAGCCTTCTTTGCCTCTCTCCCTCACTGACTTTGTGAAAAGGCCTGCCACAGTCCAAGTCCTTGTTCCCTCCAGATGGCCAGAGTGATGGTTGTCTAGCTCCACTGTCAGGATTAGATCTCTAAAAGACAACGGGGGATTGATCACACTTACACTTCTTCCTTCCATTCCCCTATAGCCTCTTCCACACCCCTGCTGTTTAAACATTGGTTCCTATTTAAACATTCAGTGGCCAGATAGAGGAAAACTTGAATCTGTTAGTGTATCAGCTCACATGAGCTTTTCCCAGAGCTTACAAATTGTGCAAACAGAAGCGAAAGCCTACAAGTTCTACACTTCAAGTTTGTAGCATTTTCAGAATTTATATTAGTATAAAGTAATCCTCTGCTAAGAGGTTATTCTCAAAGCATCCTTACAGTACATGAATGTATTTCAGATGTTTCTCGGTGCACAAGCCAGTTCTGCATTGGTGATGCAGTGTGAAAAAACAAGAAGACTTAAAGGGTTTGAATCCCTAGTCAGAGCTTCAGCTTGTTTGCTTCAGTAGAGCAACATCAGCTGAGGATCAGCCCCCGTTATGATATGAAATAGACCATTCTTTGCATTGGACTCCCTAGGGCCCCAATCTGTCAATACTTGATTAGGCCCACTGAACTTAAAGGGATTATTCCTGTACAATAAGTTTTCATGTACTTAAGAATTCAAGACTAATTGGGTGTGTAAAGTTGCTCATATGCATGAATGTTTGCAGGATTGAGGCTTAAGTTTGTAGAAATGAAGTCACGCTAGATATAGCAGGAATCTCTCTGATGCTCCTTGTGTACTCAAAGACATGTTTAAAAAGAATCAGTGGAAATTTTAATTGTCTACATAAAAGAGTAATTAGTGTGAACAATATTCCTGGGTCATAGCTATTCCACGGGGAAAACAGAAAGCATGTCCCTCCCCAAATATAGATGGGTGCATGCGCACACACACTCACACACAGCGCTCAATGAATAGACATAATTGAAACTGCAGTGTTCGGACTTCTAGAAGAGGTGAGCACAATATTTAAACAATTCACTCCTTAGAAACCAAATTGAAAATCCTACTTTCCAAGAAACTAAAAGCAGAAATAAGAGTAGACAATACTAGGAGGGGAAATTCTCTGAAACATTAAGAGTCACATTTCATATCCAGAGATTGTCAGCCAACACTGTCCTATTGACTTTGCTTCCCCCAGAGTTTGGATGATTATTCTAAATTGAGCCTTTAATATTTTTTACCCTTCCTCTTGAGCCAATAATTATTCTTTTTCCTATCTTTCCCTTTTATAAATAGCCTATCCTTGCCTTTCATTACAATTGCATCTACCTGATTTCTTTCCCCCTTGCCTTTCAAATCCAATTCCCTCACACCCCCAACTCCATTCATCACCATCAGCCCAGTATGACCCAGAAATATTTTTGCAATCTGAAGCCAGAGTTGTGGAGAATTATATTATATGTGGGAAAGTTTGAAAGTTCTGGGAAGATTATTCGAAGAACAAAAATGTAAGAAGTTTGAAGTTGCCAATTGGAACAGAGGGAACAGCAAGAAAGCAGGCTGTAGAAAATGTACTGTCTAGGACTTGGTCTGAAATTGAATTCCATATGTGCACAGAATGTTTTGCATCCTAATGAGATACTTAATATTATCTAGTACTTGGCTGACTGTAACTAGACCAAATAGAGGGAAAAAAAAGAAAAACAGAACAAAATACTGTTTGCAGAACTAGAAGATATTGTACCTGTTGTAGGATAATAGTCTTTTTTTCTTCACAACCATCAAAACTAGCCAGAGTCCTGGGAGCAGCAGATAAGAGAAACCCTTCTTCAGGGTAAAGAGCTGGTCTTTGGGCAATGTCTTGTGGCCCTTTGGCACAAAGAACACCTGTTGACCTCACTGGGAATTCTGCTGCTTAGCATCACCAGGATTCTGGACCTTTATGTTCTAGCTGGTGTTTGACTTCAATCTTGGATTGTCTATCTGTATCAAGATATTCCTCTTGCTGACTTTATTCTGCATCCAGGCCATTCCTACACTGTCATTTTTGTGTGTTTGGAAAGCATTGTCAGGATACAGGGATGTTTAAATCAACATCTCTCTGGATTTAGCATATTTTAACACTTGATACAGTGCATATTTTGCTCCTAATAGCCTGGTTTGATGTTCTCACTGTCTGGTTTCTAACCAGCTTACCCACTTGCAATTTGTGTTATCTGGCATTCTGAGCTGCACAAGCAGACCAAGCCCTTGTGGTACTCTAATGAATTCAGTGGCACTTTCTGAAGGTGCAAAGACCCAAGTCATGCAGAAACAATTGCTGAATTGAGATCTAACTGATCAGAAAAGAAATAATAAATGAGGTGGATTTTGTAATTTTTAATTGTAATGAGCCATCGAAAGAAAATAATAAACGAGCAAGTGAAATGGAGAAAATGTCACTTGTTAGGAGAAAAATCCTGTAAGTATCCAAATATTATAAATCTGTATCTCTATTGTCCTTGAAACTGAGCTTAAATGACCCTGGAAGGACAATTTTAAACCACTATTAGGATGCTAGCACATTCTGTTGGTGCTGAATCTCTTGCAGGCTCACACAATGATCTTCTTTAAATGACAGCTAGGAAAACACAACCTTCATCTATTTTTAAAATCTAATCTAATAAAGAACATTGCTGTAACAATCCTATAGCAACCCAGTTTGTTAGCAACCTGATCTGATAACAAGGTAATGTTTCCAAACGTTGTGGATGTAAAAAATCAATTCTGAAAAAGTTCAGTCTTGTATTTAAAACATTTTAAATACATTTTAAAATCCCAGCTGCTCACAAGCTCTCATACAGATTTGCTAATAGTCAGTTTTAGTTGGACCTGATCCTCCGCTACTCCACATACAGAGTTCACATTCTTTGTAGCATTTCCAAATACCACGGGTCAAATCAACCCCTCCACAGTAAAATCAATAAGGGAAGGAAGTCTTCTTGAAGATTCTCTCATGCAGATACCCCCATACTTCTGTCAGTAGGGAATGACTTCCCTCTTGGAAGAAATGGCTGTGGGGTCTGCTCAACCTCTCAGAGCCCCCAAAATCTGAGGATTTGACTCATGTTATTTTAATGGTAAATATCATTAGAGAAGAAGGATGTCCGAAGGGTTAGGGTCCTATCTTGGGCCTCAAGTTTAATTCCCTCCTTGGCCACGAGCTTCCTGTGCGGCCTTGGGAAAGTAACTTAAGGTCAGATGTTTAAAAAGGTATTTAGTAGAGAAGGTTGGAGTTCAGTGGAATGTGTTTTCATCAAGATGGTTCACAAAATGGGGTTGATTTCACTGGAATTTTGTTTGAAGAAAATCAGAAAAAAATTCTGACAATGTCAAAACATCGTGAGAACAAACAATCAGAGGTGTTTTGGTTTTGAAACATCTGTTTGCAGCTTTTTAGATTTTGTAATAAATAATACAAGATTTTTAAAAAGTCAAAAATCAAAACAAAGCTGTTTTGTCAAAACAAAACTTTTCAATCTGTCCAAAATTTGGGAAGGGTTGGCAGGAAGAGAATCTGAATTTTTCCTTTGCGAAGAATTTAGAAACTTCCAATTTTTTTTCTGGTTCAGAATGAACCAGAATTCTGAGGGTCTTGAAATCTTTTTCAAAAAAGGAACTAACATTCTCTGCACAGGTTTAGTATTTACACATCTAAAGAACAGAATTTCCTGTTAAGCACTTTTGAAAAATCCTAGGTGCCTACTTGCATCTTTTAGTGCTTAAATACAATTTTTAAAACTTTCCCTTAGTCTTTGTCCCTCTAAACACTATAAAATCTGTAAAATGAGGATATTAAGCAGTTCCTTACCTCCCAGTGGGGTTTTGAAAACAAGTACATATATATTCAGATACGATACTATGGTGATAAGGGCAATATAAAGTACTTAAGCCAGATCATAGACTGCTTACGTTATTGCACACTCTTTACAAACAAATAATGAAGGCCCAACATGGCATAACCATTTTTGGGCTTGAATCAACACACTCTGAAGTCAATGGCAAGTCTCACTTTGACTTCAATGGACATTGGATCAGGTCCTTAAAGCTTACAACTCCACCCAACAAAATGTTTTGCAACCAGTGTAACAGACATCACCTTCTATTCCAACCCTACAGATTTTAAGGCAAACTTTGAACCCTTTTAACCTCAAAAGGCCAAAACTCATACATCTTTGGTACCTTCAGGAGGCTATAAAGAATTTTAGAAAATCAAAATAAAGTTTCCTTACAATGACCATATGAAAATAAATAGAAAGAGAATATATGAATTTCTAGTAGGTGGAAAATGTATTTGTCTTGTACTTTGGATAAACTGTAAAAACAGTTTCTCTGAAGACAAATATGATTCTGTAATATGTCAATGTCTGTGATCTTCTGGGTAATACTGTTGGCAGGTTAGAGATGCCTGAGGGCACCTTGAGTTCATGTACCCAGTTTATCTGCTAAAATGGTATGAGACGAGATTACATCACGTAATTTGCCATTTCCCTACTTGCTTCATCCCCACATGTGCAATCCCCTCACAGAGCTGGTGAGTTTCCCCAAGGTCTGCACTGAGGTTCAGCGAAGGAAGGAGAGCACTAGCTTGGGATGACTTGGTCTAGATTGCCATAAAATATGTGGGGTTGTTTTTTTTGGATCAGCAAAGCAAGAATAAGATAAGAATAAAGCTTTTATTTCCAATATCTGTTTAAAAGGTTGGGGGAGGGAGGGACTCTGAATATTGTGTCCTTGGTAACATAACCATCTTGTAACACAGAAGGGAACCTCTTAATAAACACTAAACCTTTCTATTCTAAAAGACTGCAACTATTCAAATTACCATAAATTAAAGCATTCAAGGGAAGGCTTACAAAACATGTAAGTCATTATGTGCTCAAAGAATACCACCAGAATGCTACCTTTTGTGCTCTTTTGATAATATCTAATCTGTCTGGTGGTATTGTGCTATAAAGGAGATGAGATGCAGATGTCCAAGAAATGGATAGTTATTGAATGTAAAGCTCTTTCAAAAGTGTTTGCAAATTTTTGCCATATGTGAAAAGCAGTTTTCTCCAGTAAAACTTTATTTCATTTTGTGCAAATGAAACTGGTGTCTTCATTTACCAAGCAGGTTGTTTTACAGGATGGTTTTGTAGTGATTTTTGATATATTGGTCCTAGTTTTTAATACATTGATAAGGTCAATAAAAGGAATATGAAAGTTTAAAACTCAAGCTGAATCCTATATCTGTGAACTGCAATTATTTAGGAAATCTCTAGCTATTTTTTGTGCATGTGTGCTCGGAAAATGTGCCAGATTGGCAGTGCTGGAAATGGAGATCTTCCAGTTTTCTATGGAACAGATACATCAAGGACAGAAATATGAAAAACTTGCTGATAATATTTCAGCAATGTCCAAGTTGATGTACAAGGTGTCACCTCAACGTGTAAGATGATTGACTTTTTGACTGGGCATAGGGATTGAGGTTGCCAGTAGTGGTATTGTTGATAAGGTTACCAGTCGATTATGAACTGGACTGAAACTGCCTGTTTATGTCAGACACCATATTGGCCAAAGACACAGTAATCAGGTTAAGTTAGAGGTTCTATTCCCTAATACCAATCACTTTGCCTGTCTAGTCTCTGAACATTTTTGAGGATTTTGGTTTTCTGGGAAGAAGGGTTTTATTTCAAGTTTCTCCAGTAAACTTCATTGTTGAAGGAATAGCAGCAAAGAATCCTGTGGCACCTTATAGACTAACAGACGTTTTGCAGCATGAGCTTTCGTGGGTGAATACCCACTTCTTCAGATGCAAGGAATGATGTTGAAGGAATGAATGAAGGAATGAAGGAATGAATCAGACCGATATTCATGTTAGAAAAATCTCACAGTTGAGATATTGGTTTAACTATGCACTGCAAATTCAGATGCTTAACTGAATCTTTTGAGGTCCGTCTTCTCCTTCCTCAGCTCAAAAAGCCCCATTGTCCATGTCTCTAACACACAACTCTGTTTCCATATTCCTAACGTTATACTCCAATTAGTTCACCTTCTTTGGTGATAGAGGTCATTCAAGTGTGAAACTCTGCTGGACTGGAGTCAGCTGATCTAGTCTCTTTTCTGGATCACTTTGCAAGACACACTTCCAAGAATACTTAGTCCTGCCATTAGTGCAGGAGACTGGACTAGATGACCTCACAAGTTTCCTTCCAGTCCTATGATTCTATGAATACCTGCCTGAGCCCCAGAGATGCCTGGAATTCACAAGATATAAAAAGACGTGTTGGCCTAGCAGGTTGCTAGACATGCTGAGACTCTCAATTCCATTTAAGAAAGAAAAAAACCTGTTAGGACCATGAGGAGGATGGGATGAACTTTTTCTAATTCCAAGTTATGGATGAGTCCTCACTTTTTCCAAATCAGTTCACACTCTACAGTACATGAAGGAATGGAGGGTCACAATGATGGAGAAAGGATACTAACTCCCCCATAGTTTCTCAAGCCTGATCTCTTCAAACATGGCAATTTCCTCCTCCACTCAGTTCAGTAAATTTCTGCCAAGATTTAACTTAGATTCAGATGTGATATTAGGATCTTTATGTGAATGCTTGAAATTTTCTTTAAAACATTGCCCACATTCCAGCATAGACACATATCAGTTGCTGCTTATAGAAGAAGTCCTCAGATAATATTCAAGGTGTGTTACCAGATATATTGTGCTATGCCATCTTAATATTTTCAGTACTTCCACTGTTGTATGGATTAAATACAAATCTTAGTTAGCAAATATAAATAGTTGTGTTAATTTTGTTTCTGTATGGATACAGATGCAGGAGTGTGTCCCTGTACTCTCATTTATTTGCCTAATATAGGTATTTCTAAAGCACCCCTCACTTTAATATCTTAATGCCAAAACCTGTAGATATTTCTAATCTACCTATTGTACTAGCTGCATTCATTCTCCTACAATCATGAGGAAATGTGGCCTAAATTTTCAAAAGTGTCTAATGATTTTGGATGCCTCAAGTTTTCAGTGCCCAACATGAGACAGCTTAAAGGGTGTAAAATTCTGAAATAGTTAAACATCCATCCTCTGAAAAATAACACCCAGATCCTCAAAGCTGGTCAGTCTTCAATATGAATTAGGCATCTAAATAATTTTGGGGATCTAGACCAAAGCCTCTTGAAGGTATCTGAATTTGGGGGCCCAGAAATTGAGGCACCTAAAAATCACTGGCCACTTTTAAAATTGAGGCCTTTATTTTTGCTAAGAGCTGTTGGAACAGGGAACTTAGACTGACAACACATTTAGCAGTGTGCATAGCTTAATAAAGGAAGATGTTTGATTTTTATATTGTGGTTTTACAAACTCTCTCTCTCAACGGCCCATGGAAGACACATTACAGAGTTTACATATTTACCATTGGCAAAAATAATTACATTTTGTTTTGTACCTTCATACGCTGATACTATTTGTAGTCAACAAGATGATATAGAGGGAAAGCAGAGTGAGATGTACTGTGTGATAAAGTTAACAACAAAAAGAGACTTCAATACAGGGCTTCTGTGAGTTTGCAGGATGTCATTTAGACAAATATGGGGTTGTGCAGTCCAGCTTTTTGAGGAAAGAGTGTTAAAGTTTAAATACAGTATTGTATATCCATATAAGTTATTATTGGAGCCAGATTCACTTTTTTCCTAAGGTAACGTGAATGAAAAAATTGATAGCATTTTTATGATGTTGCAGTATGTCAGTCATTGAATAAATATCTCATCCACAGAATTTTAATCCTCCTATCTACAGTTTGTAGGGATTGCAGTAATAATAGATATGTACTCCCTAAGCAGCAGCATCAACAAAGAGGCATGTGTGTTTTGGCATCCAGTTGCATTAAATAAAATTTAGTCACTTTCCTTCCAATATGATGGTTAATATTTTATGCCAAAGGATATTGTTAAAAAGAAGAGTGAATGGAATTTCACCCATATATTTATTAGTGGTGAGCCTACACTAGAGGGGAAGTTGCATTTTAGAACTTGATCTGGATCCAGACACCATGCCTCAAGCCTCTCTATACAGCAGGCCAAACCAGAACAAATCCAATTGCCCTGAAGTTTTGGAGAAGACTGGATTTAGAACTGAATTTCTTGGCAATGAACTGTTTCCAATACACATCAGTATGATTAAGTTGGTACAAATATTACATATTGAAAAAGGTTGTGCATATATGGCTCAGTGTCTCCTCTCTCCTCTGCTGCTCCTGCTTCTGATATGGCTTTGCAGAGAGAAGTCCCTTCTTGTGCTGTACGTGGTATCTCTGGTATGTATTTATCTGGTAAGAAGCCAGCACTCTTCCATGTTATAAGTCATGAAGTAGCAGAAGAGAAATATATATGAATAAAAGGAAGAAATGTCTGGAGATGTTTCTGTTGCAAGGAAATATCTTGGTTCCTCTAGAACACATTCAGCAACTGAAAGGAAGATTTGAGCAAATAAGAATGCTTGGCTTCTTGAATCCAGATTACCATTTTGAATCTGTATAATGGAGGTAGAGTGTACCAAGAGGGAATTTGGACTGCAAAGATTTCACTTCTACCTACTCTTCCCCTTACAGGCACATCAGCTAAAATCCCAGGTCTCATTTACCTGTTGGGGCTGGCCCTTTTAGCCATTATCCATACTGGCTACTGGGCATGCCAGCAGATAGCTTGGTTGCACCATGTTACCTGGTATCTATTTGCGGCCCAATCCCATCCTTAATGTCCCTGAGCCAAATTTCAGCCCCTCCCTCCCCCATGAATCTGACAAATGTACACAATCATTCCTAAAGAGCTCCAACACACTCTTCTGGATATCCCTTTGTGAGACAACTGAAACACCTGCATCTGTAAAGACTCTGGAAACACATGCAACTTCCCTCATGTGGGACCTCAAAACTCAAAATCAATTCCATAAATAAGCCACATCAATCTTAAAATAACCCTGTAACAGTGCCCTTCACACCTCTAATTTTATTGAGGTTGGACTTGATGACTTCCCCTCTTTCCTCTGCTCCTAGTAGCAAGTGAGGGCACCATGCTGACATCTACATTTCTTAGACAAATGTATTTGCAAATGGAATGGAAACATTTTCCTTCATTAAACACAAAACGGACATTACAGGGGATATCCCCTTTTGAACTCTTGTTTTGGTACCTGTAACCTGCTCTCTGTATAAACATGGTGGACTGGATGGCATGGATCATGCACTCCACACACACATCCTAGTCCTTGTTTACCCCTGAGTAAGGATGGAGTGCCTGCTGCCCTAAGACTAACCTCCTTATCATATTTCAACCATGCTCAACCCCCAAATATAGCTTGTGCCTTGAAATGACATCCATATGCTTGAAGGAGACTTCTTGCTCTGGGGTCCCCTTTTGCATATTACACTTGTTCATGAAAGGCTGAAATCCAATTCCCCAATGTCTGAGCCATCTTTAATTGGAGTCTGCTTTAGGAAGCCAATTGAACTTGCATTTCCTTAGCAACAAACCAATACAAAAGGACATACTGGTGAAAGAAAAAAGAATCTGTTGTGAAAAATTGGATTCTGTACTGAAATATATTGGGTTATCCTTCTGTGAAGCAAGTATACAATATAAAGTCAGCTTCATATCATATAGCATTTTAATAGCTGTATTCCAAAGTGCTTTACCGATTACAATAGTGTAATCACTAAATTAAATAACAGATAATAGAAGAGATTAACTCCAATATTAAAAGGCACAGACAAGTGAGAAAAGCTGTTTTCCGATGAGATTTTAAATGGGATGGTGAGTCAATGAGCTAGAGAGATTCAGAAAGGCTGTTCCAGATGGTAGGATCTTGAGAGGAAAAGGGTTTTACATTAGTGGCAAGATTATAAATTAAGACAGTGAGTCGACAGAGCAGAAAAGAGCACCAGAGGAAGAAAAAACAGTATGGCCCAATGGAGGGATGGATTCTGGAGAATGAGTTGTATTCCCAGCTCTCTTAGGCCTGGTCTACACTAAGGGGGGGTTCGAACTAAGGTACGCGACTTCAGCTACGTGAATAGCGTAGCTGAAGTCGAAGTACCTTAGTTTGGGCTACTCACCCGTCCAGATGCCGCGGGATCGAAGTCTGCGGCTCCCCCGTCGACTCCGCCACCGCCACTCGCTCCGGTGGAGTTCCGGAGTCGACAGGAGCATGTCCGGAATTCGAACTATCACGTCTAGATTAGACGCGATAGTTCGAACTCCGAGAAGTCGAACGCCACCCGTCGACCCGGCAGGTAAGTGTAGACCTACCCTTAGAGTCTTGCTGGGTGAACATGGGTAGTCTTTCCACCTCCTGTTTCTCCTCCTCACACACTTTGTTGCATCTTTGGGGGAGGGAGGCAAACAGTGCATAGCACAGTGGGGGGCTCCCATCTCAGCTGGATCCTCCTCTAGGCATTAAAATATAAACAAAGGCCATCCAGAGAAAACCTATTGGGAGAGGGGGTCTTTTGGAAGAAGGGCAATCTTGAACTGTAGAAGGGGAGATGTCAGATAAAAATCAACATAAACATGCTGCTTGTTCAGTATGCGAAGGAGGAGAGCAGGATTCTGCCTATTCTGGAGTCGAGAGAGCTAGAACCTGGGAAGGCCATAGAAGAGAATGAGGATAGAATTCCAGGAAAGAAAGAGTCAAGGTGCAGCGTACATGGACAAACTGAAATAGGAAGTTTCCTCTGAGAAAGAGATTAGGAGTGGAGTTCAACATTTGTATATCTTGGGGGTTTGGACTGATAAAGGGTGCAGACCTAAAATCAATGGCAAAAGTATTTTCTTGTATTCAAGCTTGGATGGAAAGGACAGAACATCTTCCATATCTACATACAGAATCCAGTTGACTTCAATGGGAGTTGGCTGTATAACAACTTTATGATTGCTTGCACATAAGGGTAGGCTTGGAAATGTTCCTTCTGAATCATATCTAGTATATGCAAACTACTAATGCAGGAAATCAACATATCGATCATGTAAAAAATTCTTATAACATTAGTTTGGATTATGCCTGAGTTCCAGGGTTAATAATTCAGCAAGCTTCTGTTTTATCCCCAAACTCCTTAGAAAAAGCACATTTATCACTAAAATGTCTTGTTGCTGCTTCAGAAAAGGTCTTCTAAATTGAGATTATTGATCATTATCACCTATGTAAAACTTTAGCACCATGTATGCAGGACAGCTATTACTCATACTCATACAGGCCCATTAAAGCTACCTACATAATTGAATTAAATAAATTAAATAGTACTTTCTCTGCATGCTGATTTTAACAACAATATCTTTAGGACTGTTGCAAGTGGGGTTCTGCAGACTTTTTTAAAAAATATGGTATTTTAAATTAAAATCCTCAGTACTTATATCTAAAAAGTGTATGAACAGAAGGAAAAATGTGATAGACACCATTTCCCTGTTGCTTCAATCAAAGCCATTATTATATATTAAATTGGTATAATCTGATAAATGGAAAAACTGAGTAACTAAAACTATACTCTGAGCCTCCCCCCCCCCCCAAATAGAGAGTTTGATCAGTTCAAAAGAAACATTGTCTGATAGTGGTTGACCCTATGTGGGTGTGCTGAAGGAAGGAAGGAAGGAGCACAGGTTACTGTTTCCCTGCTTCTGTCCTACCACATAGAGGAAGACTAATAAATAAATAATAAAACATGTCCAGGGCTAGGTATTCAGATCTAGACAAAACAAGTAACTGTTTGGTAGTCTGCGGTGATTTATCCCATTAGTGTTAATTGAAATGGTAGTTAAGAAAAATGAGGTTGCAACCTTCTTATAAGAGAGTAGACTAGTGGGCCATTTCCATGCATGTGGGGACAATAATAATACATAACCTGCATGTTTTCAGTCCCACTGCACTCAAGCAGTTATCACAAGCAAAGCTTAGAAGAAAGCCAATTCTTTTGCTTTTCTGGCAATTCTATTTTTAAAGAATTTATTAAAAGAGCTATTTGCCAAACTGAGGCCATGATCCTATAGACGCTTACTTTTACTCACATGATTACTTCCACTGGTTTCAGTTATTTGGAAGGAAATACTCATCTTGGGTCATTTTATTCACATGCCCATCTGTAAGATTTAGTCTTAAAGTGCATTATGAAGAATTAGAATTTAGTAATCTAATAACTTTGAGCAAAAAATATTTAAGCTTCTAAAAATCAGATCCCTGAGAAATTAATTAACAGGGAAGGGAAATATCTGCTACGTCCTAGGAGGAAAACGAGGTTTATTTTCATGAATGCACACACACATACACACACTCACTCCTTTCTATACATTATCCATTGATATTAAATACTCTATCAACAAAGACGTGGGCAACATTTTAAATTAAAGTTCCATTTATAAATGTTCATAATTTTTACTGGCTGATAAGCAAAGCTATAT
The DNA here is from genome assembly GCF_020497125.1 of Mauremys mutica. Lineage (NCBI taxonomy): Eukaryota > Metazoa > Chordata > Testudines > Geoemydidae > Mauremys > Mauremys mutica. The sequence goes on from NC_059080.1 coordinate 87,312,616, forward strand.
ACTCAGTGACATAAAAGAAATGTTATCAAATTGTTATCAAATGGGATACAAAATTAGTGATGATTTTAAAACAAAATATTGTAGGCATATTTGCACATTAAAATAATATTACAGCAGTGGACTGTGCCTTTAGTATCTGATGTTTGTGATTTTAAATTATGAAGAACATTTAAAAAGACAACACTGCTGTTTATTTTATTTATTTATTTATTATAATAAAATAAAAAAGGACAAATTCTCCCCTTGGATACATGTGCACATTTCATGTTTACTTGAAAATCAAGATCATCTGTATTTGATGGCAGACTATAGTTCACTGTGCATTTGTGTTATAAAATATTGCCGACATGTTGGTCAATCTACTGTCTTCTTTTGTACAAAATATTCAAGGGATTTTCATTTCTGTAGACTTTGAAACCTCAGTCTCCTCTACGTAAGAATGCTTGACAGCTTTGGAGAGACGCAAAGCAATAGAACTAGTGGAATCTTGAACTCAAGTTTCTCGAGCTGGCAATACATGATCACATCTTGTACTAGTTTAAAGCACCTATTGAACTCTTTTCCTTCTAATGGAAACTCCACCTTCTGCTCTACTGCTTCTCAGCAATTCATCACTAATTTTGTGTCCCATTTTTCCCTACCACCACATGTAAGCAGGACTAAAATTACGAGTCAGTCACCATCTTTGCTGTCTTTAAGACTATCAATGCCCACAGTACCAGCCATTTTAATGAACTCATGCTTTTGTTTTAACGTCTCACTTCAAAGGTTTTTTTTTTCCAAGTGTCTGCTCCACTTCTTTGAAATTCACTCCTCACTTCCTCCCAGTTGTCCCCTAACAATCTTTTTCAATCCTTAGTTAAAATAGTCCTAGCTGAGTGAGTGACTACAGTGGTTTCATTCCATAACCACTTATACCAGTATTTAAAGAATTTTTTTTATTATTTTAAAATTTAATTTAATTTTTTTTTGCAGTTTGTAAGAAAATAAACAGATTTTTCTGCTGGATTTCACACACTTACTGCAGAGACAAAGAAATACCTTGCTAATTAGATATAGTGTATATGCTGTGTGTATGCTTATAGGTATATACTAAGCCAACATTTTAGTGAATGAATATATCCAAATATGTATATTTGGAACAGTAACAGTATCTTTTACATAATTCTAAAACAATTTATCATAGACTTGAAAGGATGGCCATTGAAGAAAGTGCCATTAAAATATTTTTTCTTTGTATAAACCTTCTTGTTTCCCAAAATATAACCAAGCCCTTTTATTAAAAGGATTTGTTCAAAGGTAATGATCTTAGTCATCTTTAGTCTGGTAAACTCTTTAACCCAAAGGATCTCAAAACACTTTACAATCTAGAGGTCAGCTCAGCCCTTCTGCTTTTGCCATGAGGAGGCAGAAAGTAGAATAGGAGCCAAAATTGTGTCTGAAGGATTGGCTCTCTCACATACACATGCCTCTTCACCAGTCCTGCCAAAATCCCTGTACAAAACCTCTGCCCATTCAGTGCTCTGTTGGTTCTGATGGGAAATGGCATTATGGAATGGGAGGGGGGGATTTGGAAAGTTACAAAATCATCTCCCTGAAAACCTCAATAGGAGAGGGGCTGAGGGGCCAAAGCAGCAGCTGGAGATCCCTCTCGTGTAAGGTAATTCCCAGGTGGGGTAAAGACCCAGAATCAGGTAGCTGATTCTATGGCACCTGCTCCTGGCACAGTACTGTTCCAAGGGCACCATCCTGGGTACTCCTGAGAATCTACCCCAAAAGCTACAGACACATACAAATTGATACCAAAGAAAAAATACTCCCCCCTACCCCCACCACACACAACCCCAAACACACACACACACACAACCCCAAACACACACACCCTACAAACTGGGACAGCTGCATTTCACACAGACTCAGATGTCCTGGCCTGTCTTTATCAGCATCTTACTGATTATTTTTCTCATTTCCAGTCTTATTTAGGCAACAGGGAAAACAGAAATCATTTGTATTTCACTGAGGTACAAACTGCAGAGCATCCCCACAAAGAGACACAGAATAGACCTCCACAGTTACTGAAGATATTCGATAGAAACAGTCAAATGTTTCTCAACTATTTTCTACACAGTATCAAGTGGAAATGTTAACAAAGCGAAAGAAATAAAGAAGGAATTATAGTGTGGTGATAGACAAGCAGAATAAAGGAGGAGATTTCTATATATGTAACAAATTGTTTTATTGACAAAATCATAAACTCAAACCTATTTAGCTGGATTAGCTGTACCTTGTTCAAATCTCAGATTTTATAACAGAGTGGGTTGAAAATATGAGATTTATCAAAGAGGAGGCTCACAGAAGACAAGATGTAAGAGATCCTTTTTTGGATTTTTTTCCCAATCTAATTTCAAGTCAACTATCAAACTCTTGCTGCTTTTTTTGTATTATGAGTAAACAGGACTCCAGTTTCAAAATTCAGGATGGGATAATACAATAGTTTATCAAATTAACCTCATAGCATATAGATCCAATTTATATGACCAATTGTTAGGCCACAGAATTTGATATAGGATCAAAATAGGAAAATGAACAGATGTGGTCTGTCACACTGAAGTGACTGAAGAAGGTTTCAGGTGAAATTTAGACTGTACATAGTTAGAAAGGGAATAAGAAATAGGGTAAAATTTTCACCTACATGATTAGGCACCTAAGTGATTTATCAAGACTTATACTACATCTTTTAAAAAGCTAACTCAAACAAGTCCTGAGCTTGATGTGGAAAACCCTCCTGGGTGAGGTTCCATGACCTGTCTTATTCAGTACATCAGACTAGATGATCACACTGGACTTTGCCAGCTTTAAACTCTGTGAATTTAAGTTCCACAAACTTTCAATGGGACTTTGGGAAATTGTACCAAAAGATCTATAGGGAAAGTGTTGCCTTGTGCTACCGAAACCCAGAATCTTATGTCCCAAACTTGCATTGAAAATTAAAGTACCTAAGCATTTCTCTCTTTCTTTTTGTAGAAATGACCTTGTTACAGCTCTTTGAAGCATACTTCTCAACATTTCACTTAAAAATGGAAAGCTCTTCATAGCTTGCATAAGTAATCACACATGGAAGTGTTAGACTTTTTGTATTGTATTTACATGCTATAAGGTAAATCTCTACAAGTTTATCAGTATTCAGAGCATGCAAGGAATGCAGCAGTAGGAAGGCCACCTGTCAAGCTGAAAAAAGAACAAGAGCTATTGGAGAGAGGATTCTGCAAAGTGACATTTGCTAAAGTGACAAGATAGAAAGTGCTCTATATCTGCTTAAAATGAGGGCAGCACCAAAAGATCTTAGGGACATGAAACCTTCCAAAGACATTTCGTGGATCAAGGATTGAACTGTATTGCCTATCTGAAGACAAACCATCTTTACTACCTGGAAATAGTTGCATCAAATAGACATCCCAACCCATCTATGAATTTGGCTTCATCATGTCATGTGCATAATATTTTTAACTAGTTCAATTAACCATTTAACAAAATATAGTATTTTATTTACGGATCGAAATAAAAACACTTTCAATTAATGTTTTCTGACTCCAATATACCCTTGATATATAGAACATATACTGCCTGGATGTAGATTAGAAGCCAAGAATATTGACTCTCAGCTTGAAGATGATTTTATATATAAATCACACACACAAGGATATGGAAGTTTAAAATAGCATTGCAGGGAAATAGTAAGAGATTTAAACATACTTTATGATAGAGGCTCAAAACAAATTCTCAAGACCAGGAAGCAGATGTAATCCAGCCACAAGTCATCTGCTGATGTCTGGCAGCCTCCTACTGGAACATCTGTGCTATTACTGAACTCTGAGCTTCCCCCAGCTTTTTTTGGTGGGTATCGGGGTGAGGGGCGGGCTGAGGGAGAAATAGTGAAGCTGTGCTCTGCTATGCCAATCCTCCACTGGTGTTACTTGTCGCTACCTTGCAGCGCCTCTAAGTGGTGTTGGGGACTGAACTCTTCCTCAGAATCAGGGAACCAGAACCAAACAAAAGCTCTTTACATTTTTAATTTGTTCTCTAGCAACTAAATAACAGAGAAAAACTGTTTTAATATATTGTCAGTCTACATTCTCTCAGTTGCAGCTGCTGTAAATTCTCCAGCATAAAAAAGAAAAATATATATAGATGGATATGAACAGAGGAAATTTTTCCACTGGACTGGAGCTCAGGAAACTTGGGAACTGTTCCCTGCTATGCTATTGGATTGCTGTTTGACTTTGGACAAGTCGCTTTACCCCTCAGGGCCTCTGTTTTCCCATCTTTAAAACAGGAATACTGAACAAAAGAAGTAGGTATTGCACACGTGTATTGTGATCTTCAGATTTAGAGTAAACTACATGTGTTTAAAATAAAGCTAATTTCAAATAACCTGAATTTGGAAACAAAACCAGTGGACAGTATTCTTCATTGGTAATATTCAGCTGTAGCATTAATAAATAATAATAATAATAATAATAATACTTTTTTATTGTTTGACGTGCTGCTGAGGATACCTAGAGTGGTGACCCATCATTACCTCTCTACCTCTTCAAGCACAAGTTTTGCTGGTGATTAGATTATGTGTCAGCTCCCTGCCACACCAGTCTGTCCTACTCACCAGTAAACTCCTCAAGGCTCTCATTACCTAAACCTTGCCTAGCTGGTAACAGGAAGTGAACTCCAACCCCTGAGCTCCTCAGAGATATTTCTTGCAATGCACAGCCCCTACCAGTGTGCATTTACAGAAGATATTAAGTTCACTGCTCTGTTGGAGAATCAGTACATCACAGCTTATTAACTTAACTAGGGTAAATACACCCTTCCCTTCAAACACAGCACTGAATTGGTTTATAGTAAAAGTAAACAAGTTTGTTAACAAAGCATGGATTAAGTGGGATCAAGTAAGAGAGAAAAGGTACAGATAACCATCAATAAAACATGAACACCCCACCCTAAAATTTAGTCTAGTCTGATACAGTCTTTGTTCAACATAGTTTCTTTCACCCACAGTCTCCTTTCCAGAGTTTTACTTGCTGTCCTGGCCAGGACCCATCAGAGAGCTCAATTTGCTTGGTTTCTTTATCACCTCAAGTGAAGGATAAAGATCTCTCTGATCCTTATATCCCCAATGGATGCTTTTGTCTTACAAGTCAAGAAGGCCTCCTGAGAATTCAGTCTCCCATTTCTCTTTGGGGTGCAGGCCCCATGTTAATTTTCTCTCTCTTGAGCTCAGGAACAGGATAATTCCCTCTGGTTTAGCCTGATGGCTTCGTTTACTGCCAATATGTAAACTGAGGTGCATGTTCCTTTATCTAGGACAGACCTTTTTATCTTCTTTACTTAGGCTAGGCTGTCAGGTCTTAAACATTTTCTAGTAACATCATACAGAGGGAATTTATAATTTTACATCTATTGTTAACACGTGGTTTACAAGGATATTAATAACCAGCACGTTATTAGCTTTATGATACCTCACAAAGCATATTTTGTACAATTCTTGCAGTAGTGTGTAGGGTGTGCATACAGGAATGCAGAGAATTTGTTCTCCATGTGAGTCTCTCGCCAGGCTCACACAGCACCAGTATTAGAGTTCACTTGTGAAACTGACAAAGGCTTTGAAAAAAAATTCTGCAAAGGTGTTGAAGCTGCCACAATGCTGTCATGACAGTTGCTAGTACAACTCTGATTATTTATTTATTATTTGATTCTTAGAAACAAACATCTCATTGCCTGAGCCTGCAGATGCTTTCATATTAATAAAATGCATTTAAATAAAATATCATGCTGCCAACAGTTAGTAGCAGCAAGAAGAAATCTCCTCTGATCTGCCAGTTTCCTCTGACTATAATAAAAACACACCACCATATTATTCACCTAGGGACAGACTGAGAGTCCACTGGAATCAATGGAAAGACTTTTGGACTTCAGTGGGCTCTGGATCAGGCTTTCAGGTACTATAGCTCTTATTTCCTCCCATGGAATCTCCCAAGGACTACAGGAACAGTTCCTTCCCTATTGTTCCAGCAGGGATTGCCCTCCCTCCTGCGGAATGGCCCACTCTCAAACCTGACAAACGCCCAGGACTAGCCATGAAGAGGCTCCAGGGCTCAGCACCAGGTCTGGGCCAGGCAGTATTTTCTTTTCCAGAGTCTCCATGGGGCTAGACAGAAGGGTGTGCGTTCCACTTATTTGTCCTCTCAGACCATACAATTTGCACATCGCCCCTTGTGCAGATCCTAGGCCAGCATTGCACCTCTGGCAGAGTTTGGTGGAAGAGAGAATGGTATTGTAGAAGCAGAAGAGGTATGATCCTAGCCACTGACTTCAGTGGCTCCTGATTCCTTACTTACACGTGTAAAATCAGAACTCAGCCTCCAAACCTAAAGGTAACATTTCTAGCCCACTAAAAACAAAAATAGTCGTAAGTGAAAACCTAAGGCCCAGATTCTTGTATTTAGGAGCCAGGCACCTAATACCTTTGAGGATCTGGACCTGAATAACTAGAAGAGCTTTGCACAATACCTTTAAATTTGGACTAAGTCAAACGAATAAAAGATGTAAATCCAACTTCCTCACTAAGGGCCCAATTTGCCTCTCATTTACATTAGTTGCCAATGCAACTCCATTGATTTCAACAGAATTACACCAGAGTAAAGGAGATCACAGTAAGACTCATTCCCTTCAAAGGTACCATGGCCCAACAAAACTATTTTTATAGACCTTCATTTCATGCAAGTTATTAATTCACATTCCTAGCAAACAACCAGTGCAATCTTCACAGCAGTCAAGAGCATGACTGATCATTCATGTAACCAAGAGACACATTATTTGATTTCATAATGATTAGATGGTTCTTATGTTCTATTCCCCGCAGTTTGAGTTCACTAACATGAAGGACAAAGTCCTCCCTATGCAACCAGTTATTTCAGTGCCCATCACCATTTGGTTTCATTGCACTGCGATTTCCTAGTTTCCCCTTGTACCTTTCTTTCAGTCAGAGCTTTCTCTAATGGTCAGATTGTGAGCTGTGTTCCTGCCCACATACGGGAATAAGGCTACTTGTATCATGGGTAGCAGGGAATAGGAGAAGCAGCCTCCATGTGGTTGGGAGTGGGAGGATTGGAAAGTAGGTGGAGGCTTGACTCAGTACCCTCCCTCCCCCATGAAACCGGCTAGTGCAGCTCAGACAGCGCAGGCTGATGTAATTTGTGCCAGATATAGAGCTGTAGCAGATGATTTCCTCCCTGGAGGAAGGGAGGAGTCAGAAACTATATTGCAACTGGCGAGACTCATCAGCATATTTCTCAGCAGTTTGGGCTCCATTCCCACAGACCGAAAGGGAAGACAGAGCGCGCAGTACAAAAAAGGTTGAAAGAGGGCACCAAATGTGGACGGAAGCACAGGGATTTCTGGGCTGCGAACCAATGCATCACGGGGTGTTGGGACAGGACTCAGAATGCCCCGCCCCTTTCCCACAAGCAACAGCGCCAGAATGGGAAGAGGTGCTCAGTGGGATAGCCACCCATAATTCGTTGCTCCCAATGCTGCTGCAAGTGCTGCAAATGTGGCCACGCCAGTGCACTTGCAGCTGTCAGTGTGGGCAGACTGCAGCGCTTTCCCTCCTGCGCTCTCTGAAGGAGGGTTTAACTCACAGTGCTCTACATCTGCAAGTGCAGCCATGCCCTTAGAAACACACAACTTGTTCAGAATGAAACTTTAAAATCTGCATGGCTTGAAATGAAACCCCAGACCCAAAACTCTAAAGTGCCTTTGTCAAAAGGTTTGTGACTCTTTCCAGGAAACCTAGACCAATTCATAGGTTTGGAGATAAAACTGTATGCCATTCACATGCCTAGTGAAAGGAAGTGAAATCCTGTAGCTTTTTCTGGGATGTCTATTATATAATGTCTTTCAAAGAATTATATTTGTAGGCACATAAAATGTTTGCAACCAGCTAGAAGCACAACACTGTAATGTGTTGATAATTCTAATTCCATAGTGATGTCAAAAAATGAAACTTGTCCAGTATAGAAAATTTAAAGCATACTGAAACTGTATTATGAGTGATGAACACAACCAGTATGAATATTCAATACAGACACAGTGGTCACTTGCCTACTTCTCTCACACAGCCCTGTCTAAAATATTTTGATTTTTGTCCCCTTATGCTTAGAATAGGAAAAAAATGCAGGCTCTTGAATAACATTTACCAATAGAGGTCATTTACTGGTAACTTGTAAGTGGCAACAACAGTATGCAACTAAAAAAAACATTAAGAAGTTATCACTGATAATACCAAACTGATACATCCTGAAAAGAACTTTCCCAGAATAAAGAATTTAAATAAAAGGGGAGTATTTCAAATCACTTGAATATCTGGATTGTTTTTAAATAATCCTCATTTCTTTATACAACGGTTAGAATCACTGGGGATATATCCTGAGTTTTTTTAATAAATTGTTCATTTATCTTGATCTTCTAGATTTATGAAAGTAATTACCAGTGTTATTTTAATAAAATTGCAGTCGCTCATTACTATTCTTCTGCCCAGAATTCCTTAACGCTAATATTAAATACTCTACTAAGGATTTACAAGGTTAAAATAAATTGTAATAATTGTTTATTTATTACAATTGTAATACTTAACAATTCCAGACTCTTAAATGTGTTATTCATGTGCATTTCTTAATCTATTATTTATTTCTTATATTTGTGATATGTATGTTAAAATATTCAGTAGCTATTATGGAAAAATGGCTACAGAAAATTGAAATCTCTCTCTTTTTTTAATACCATTCCAATTTGCTTCATAGAATCAGGGCTTGCTGAATTGGATTTAAATGTGGAATTTTTTGCAATTTTGGCTCAATTTACATTATCAGTTTATTGTTAGGGTGGTTTAAGTTGTTTTAAATTGTATTCTGTTATATGCAAAGGAAAAAAATAAACTGGTTTCTTTCTTCATGTTATACATTTGCCACAGAACATATATTTAGAGCTCTATGTACATCTGTTGAGCATCAGGCCAGAATGATTTAAGGGCTTCTCTACACTTTAGTTAGTTTGGACTATTTTTTTCTTAAAGACATGAATTTAAAGCAAATTCCTTAAAGTGCATTAAATCCCTGTGTGAACACACTTATTCAGACTGAAGTGGCCTTAATTCAGATTTTAATTTAGTTTAGGCATCCAGCCTAACACTTCACAGTCAAGGGGGTAGATTTCCAGCAAAGCCCAATCATGTCTATAAGTACTGGAAAGCTCAACTTGAAATAACTTTCCTCCAGACACCCACTTAATGTGATTTTAAATGAGACTATGGAAATATGGTTGAAAAGGATTTTCCCTGATTTAGTCCCCTGTCTCTAAATCCACTTTTACCTTATTCTTCACAAAGGTTAAACTGCATTTTAACTTATAATAAAAAAAATAATGTTAGGATCAGGCAAGATTTGCCAGTTTCTAAACCTGCAAAGGACTTTTTGGTAAGCAAATCTTCTAAAGAAAAGAATACCAAGGTTGCCATACCCAGGAAAAACTCAAGCCTGGTCTACACTACGCGTTTAAACCGGTTTTAGGAGCATTAAACTGATTTAACGCCACACCCATCCACACTAAGAGGCCCTTTATATCGGTATAAAGGGCTCTTTAAACCAGTTTCTGTACTCCTCCCTAACAAGAGGAGTAGCGCTAATATCGGTATTACCATATCGGATTAGGGTTAGTGTGGCCGCAGATCGACGGTATTGGCCTCCGGGCGGTATCCCACAGTGCATCACTGACCGCTCTGGACAGCAATCTGAACTCGGAAGCAATGGCCAGGTAGACAGGAAAAGCCCCGCGAACTTCTGAATATTTCCTGTTTGCCCAGCGTGGAGCTCCGATCAGCACGTGTGGTGATGCAGTTAAAAATAAAAATAAAAAAAGAGCTCCCGCATGGACCATGCGGACGTGATCGCTGTAAGGGCAGGCAAATCTGTTCTATCAGCGCTCCATTACAGAAGACGAATTAAAAAACATTTTTAAAAAATCTCCAGACAGACGCCATAGCAGGGACTCAGCGCACTGCTGCGTGACAAGCGTAACGGAAAGCCAAGGAATCAAATGGACGCTCATGGACTGGAGGACTCAAGCTATCCCACAGTTCCTGCAGTCTCTCTGAAAAGCATTTGCATTCTTGGCTGAGCTCCAAATGCTTCTAGGGTCAAACACAGTGTCCGCGGTGGGTCAGGGCATAGCTCAGCAATTTACGCACCCTCCCCACCCCCAGAAGTGAAAGGGAAAACAATCCTCTCTTGACTCTTTTACATGTCACCCTATCTTTACTGAATGCTGCAGATAGATGCGATGCTGCAGCACTCAACACCAACATCCTTGCTCCCCCCTGCCATGGGTGGCTGATGGTGCAAAACGACTGGTACCCGTCCTCATCATGAGCCTATTGACACATGGGGCAGTACAAAAGGGCTGGTAACCATGCTGACTAGCATCCGTCAGGTCGATCAAGGGCACCTGGCCCTAATTTTTCCTGGTAGATGGTACAGTATGGCTGATAACCATCGTCATCATAGAAACAGGGGGCTGAGCTCCGTCAGCCCCCACCCTTCATGTGTAAAAAAAAGATTCAATTGCCCCTGGACTAGCAGAGGGATGCTGGGCTCCTCTCCTCCACACTCCTTACTGTCCTGTCTGGACTATCATAGCAGCTGGAGGCTGCCTTCCACTCATATCTCACTAACAAGTCACTGTGTCTTATTCCTGCATTCTTTATTACTTCATCACACAAGTGGGGGGACAATGCTACGGTAGCCCAGGAAGGCTGGGGGAAGAACGGAATCAACAGGTGGGGTTGTTGCAGGAGCATCTCCTGTGAATAGCATACAGCTCATAATTTCTGCAGGACCTGACACAGAGCAGCTGTGCTCTCTGATACAGTGGTTCTCTAGTACACTTGCCCATATTCTAGGCAGGACTGATTCTATTTTTAGATATCAAAAAGGAGGGATTGACTCAGGGAGTCATTCCCAATTTTGGCTTTTGCACTCCTGGCTGATCTTAGCCAGGGGCACTTATGACAGCAGCAAATGGTGCAAAAGGACTGGTAACCATGATCATCTTATTACCAATTTATGGTATGGTAGATGGTACAGTATGGCTGGTAACCATCTCTGCTGTCATGCAAAAGCAAAAGCATGCTTCTGTGTAGCGCTGCTGAATCGCCTCTGTGAGAGGCATCTAGTACACATACGGTGACAGTCACAAAAGGCAAAACAGGCTTCATGATTGCCATGCTATGGCATCTGCCAGGGCAATCCAGGGAAAAAAGGCGCGAAATGCTTGTCTGCCGTTGCTTTCCCAGAGGAAGGAGTGACTGACGACATTTACCCAGAACCACCTGCGACAATGATTTTTGCCCCATCAGGCACTGGAATCTCAACCCGGAAATTCCAAGGGGCGGGGTAGGCTGCGGGAACTATGGGATAGCTACGGAATAGCTACCCACAGTGCAACGCTCCCGAAATCGACGCTAGTCTCGGACCGTGGACGCACACCACCGATTTAATGTGTTTAGTGTGGCCGCGCGCACTCGATTTTATACAATCTGTTTTGCTAAACCGGTTTATGTAAATTCGGAATAATCCCATAGTGTAGACGTACCCTAAGTGTCACATTACAAAAGGCAATACCTCAAGGAAAGTTAGTCTGCAGTATATGGGGTCTTTTGAATATCAGGGATAGGTGACTCAGTTCGGAACTCCAGCAATAAGGTAAAGTATTTTAGTCTACATTCAAAACCTAAAAACACTAGCAGATGACCCAAGATTGTGGTGAGGGCAGCTGTGTGACTTTTAATCAGTATCCATCTATTTACAGCTCTCCTTCACTGTGCACCACTCTTCCAGTCTCAGCAATCTCCTGGGCCATTACAGGTTACAGATCCTGACATTTTCACTAGATTTGTAAGCCAAATCTCTAAGGGCACATCTACACTGAATCAGGGAGCAAAACTTCCAGTCCAGGTCCACGGACTCATGCTGACACGCTAAAAATAGCTGCATAGATGGTGCTTGGACATTGCGGATTCAAAGCCCGAGTCACAGCATCCACACAGCTAGTTTTAGAGCACTAGAATGAACCTTATTAACAAGAGGTTGTCGACCAGGTGGACAGCTTGGTCCCAGATGCAGTGTAGATATGTGCTATGAGGTTTTGGTTTATTAATTTCTTTTTAAAAATATCATTAACTCAATTAGTAGAATATATTTATTTCTCAAAGCAAAAACAGACCCATCCCTCGTATGAACAGGTATGCCACTATTTCATAAATACTGACCAGGTCTGTGTCCTAGAACAGGAGGAATATGGTATGTCCTTATCCTGTGATGTGAGATTTGAGGACAATTCCAAATTGCATGACCCTTCTTTAAAAAGAAAAATAAAGGCAGCATTTTGTATCTAAATGAACTCTAGTGAGACATCTGAGTAGTTCTACAGTGCATTCCCAGTGTTATGTAGGTGTTCCATTAGATGTGTTACATCATTCTTCTATTAAATTAACCCCATGTTTAGAGAAATGGTATGGTCTCACTGCATTGGGAGTCAGCAAAGGACTAGTATGACCTTTGTCAAGATGCTTAAGTCTAGATCCTCAAAGGTATCTGATGTCAGATAGACGGTAGGAGCCTAAATGCCTTTGAGGATCAGGGCTCTAATCTCTGTGCCTATGTTATCCCTTTTACCCTGTCTGTCTTGTCTAGTCTATTTAGATTGTAAGTTCTTTGGGCCAGGATTTGCCTCTTACTATATGTGTGTACAATGACTAGGACAATGGGCCCCAATCTTGGTGGAGTCTCCAACCACAAATGTAATACAAATAAATAATAAAGATGGAGAATGTAAGTGGTTAAGAAAATAAATCTTACAAGCCCATAGTAAAGTTAAAGCTACGTTTATACTTAACCACCAGCAGTTTATAGCAAATATCCAGTTCCAGCAAACTATCACTATGTACTGTATACTGCTTAATATTTAGAGCTTCTGGATTGTTTTTAGTTCTGCCCACATGCCAACTTAAATCTTAAAGAAAGCAATGAAAACTGTATGAGAGTTGGTTCAAAGCAATTCATTTCCAAGTTATGTTTCTATGGCTAATTAAATAAGTTTCTATGTAATGCTTATGAAGTCAGTAATTTAACAGCCTACAAGATTGCTTTTGTCCTCTGCTTTGCGTATTCTTCTTCTTCACACTTCTCTAGTCTTCCACAAGGTTTAAGTTTTGATGACATTCAGAACAGGAAACCTTTTAATGATGAGATGATGCTGTTTTAATAAAAAAAATTCTGTATCTCATGGAGCTATTATTCGATACGTTACCTGTGAGGTTAAGTGGCTGTTTCAAAGTATTTTGCTCAATGCTCACATGTGGCCTAATCCACAGACTCCACTTTCAGGCTAGGCAGCATGCTGGGCATTGAATATTCCAACAGATGGTGTCAACAAATGACACTTCCATGGGGCAGCTCAGTAGCTGCACTGCAGCCTGGGGAAGGTCTTTCTACCAAACAGCTGAAATACCTCATACAGCCCTGCAGCAGGGAGGGCAGGAGGATCCTCCACAATCCAAATCTTTGGCCCTTCCCCACTTCCCAAGGAGCTTCATGGAGCTGAGCTCTAAGACAGGAGCATACATTCCTGCACAGCCTTCCCCTCTTTGTTATTTCACTAGGCGCAGGATTTGAGCCGTATCATCAAAATCCAATGATGGGGATTACTAAGGATGAAATCCTTATCTGTGCAATGCCCAACAGGCTTGGGGTGGGGAAGATTAAATCTGTCCCCCCACAGCCCATGAAGTAGCCACTAAGCTAGAGTAATACTGTCCATGGCCCATTAGGCTTCCCTGCATTAGTTTTTTGACCAGTGGATATGCCTAGCCATGCTCCAAGAAATTCCCTCCCCAGACTGTCATAGGGTGCAATAGACCAATACTTAGCAGCATACAGAGAGCATCTGCACAACTTGCCCCCTCCTCACATAAGAGGATCACATCAGTTCCACTGCATTTTGGGTCTCATGTACCCATGCATGGGATAAAGATTGCTGGACTTGTTCAGATAAAGTGCCTGTGTCAGTGTTATGCAGAATTTAAATCAAATATAAGCCAACCCTTTTAAGGGCTTTGAAAAGGTTTCCATTTCTGTATTGTCCCATTTCCACAGCCTTGGTGCTTCCTATTTTCAGACAGAAGTGAAAGGAATGGGTTGGAGTGGGGAAGGGAGAAATCAGGAGAAGACACCACACAACCACACACTGTGGTTATTTCCACTACTTTTGCTTCTGGCCAGGATAATTTCATAAGAAATTTTGTCTGAAATGTCCAGCTTAATACTAAACCTCTTTGGTGTAAGATGGACCAGATAATCCTCAAAAACCTTTTGGGGTTCACCCATTGCTAAGTCTTCCCTGAATGCAAGTTAATGCTTGAGTTAATAGTATTTTACTTTTCAGAAGAGACGGGAACACTGTTCAGTCTTCACTATGGGGCTGTTTGTGTGAGGAGAGGGACTTACAAAAGGGAAAGCTTCTTTAAATATATATCCACAGTAGCCTAGAATTCAATTTTTGCAGGCCAAATTAAACACCCAGCAAATAGTGGTATAAGTTACACAATTAGCTTGATTCTCCATTCAAACGCTTATACTTGTGCAACTCCATTGATTTTAGTGGAGCTAATTATGACTTACAGTGAGAGAACAAAGTTCTTGAGATAGTGCTCATTCCAGCAATGCTTCCTGTATTTAAAATGGAAAATACTAGAACTGCCCATACTTAGAATCAGAACAAGCTATTTAAGGCCTCATTTCAGCAAGGTATTTAAACATGTGCATATTCAGCTCGACATCAATGGCATATTCATGTGCTTGAAGTTAGGCATGGGATTAAGTAGCTTGCTGAGTGGGGACCTAAGTGTGACACTGTACATAGGAATCAGGCTCAGTGGATGTGCCACATGAGTAATTTATACCCATGAGGCTGCTGCTCTGCTGCGTCCTGGATCTTTAGTATGGAGGGGACAGCTGGTCTGTTTACCTCCAAACAATTGCTTTGGGAGTCAACACGACTGGTCCTTTCTCCACTAGTACCTCATTACCTTTTAAAAACAAGTCATCCATCCAGCCTCCCCCATTATCATTATGCATTTTCAAGCCTGGTGGCTGCTTGTCATATTCAGGGATCCTTTTAAGCTCATATTTTGAATTCCGTACTCTAAGATCAGGGGGAAAAATTAAAATGTGTGTCTGCTCCCTTTATGTACATTAGATGGATTAAGATGACTGCGAGGCAGAGATGACTAGAATAAGAAGATTAGGGTGACTAGAAGGCAAACGGAATAACTAAATATATTCACAACTTTCTTCCTGTCAATTATCTGTGTGTATAATCCTTTCCCCAAGAAACCCTCACAGGATGATTGTGTCTCTGTGGCTGTGTGTCTATATATATAGAGAGAATCCCCAAATGAGGGAATGCCAGGTACTGAAAAGAGAACAGGAACAATACAAGATCATTAAAATGGAAAAAACGCCAAAAAAGGACAACAGAAAGGGGGGAAAAAACCAAAAAACGGCTAGATTTGTGATCTTCTGTTTAGCTAGCTAGGAATTAGCGCTGGTTGGGGATTTCCTGCCAGATGTTTCTCATTTGAAAATGCCTATCAGTCTAAACTGAATTTTTCATGTAATACTGTGGGATGGCAAACCCAATGCCTTACTCCTAGCACTCTACTAGGAGCTACAAGCCAAACACACCTGTCGTTAATGTAACCCTTTTGATAATTTCTCCCTGCTTTTCTGTTCTTTCCTGTTGCTTTTTGAGCCAGGAGAATTTCTCTGAAAACCTTTGGTAATAAATTATGCCTAGTGCTTAGTCTTTTTTTTCCCTTTTGAGAACCTGATAGTATCTTTAGCCACTGAGGAAATTGATATTCCATCTCAAACACAAGATAATTTTTGTTAACCATGTTATTAAAGCTCAGTATTATTCAGCATAAAGAGTAAATCTGATTTTAGGTTTTAAAATAATTAGTATGACAACCTTTACATTGATAATTATATTTTTAGAATCAGATACTGTAACTGGTAAATTAAACAAATACAGAATTATTTGTTCAAGTCCCCAATCTGACATAGGAAATCAAGCAGAGAATAGGTGGTAACCTAAGGAGTCATTTCCTATATTAAAAATGGTAGTGCAATGCCATCTACTTGTTAGGTTTGAATATTGCTAGCTGAGGAAACAAGAACTATCTAGCATTCCTCATAGATGCTGCAGCCTTTAAGAGTGTGTGTGATTCAGCTATGTCAAGAGTTTAAATGAGAAATGATCAAATTAGCCTGCATCTGGACTATTCAAAGCATCTCTTCCAAAACCCTACCCCAGTTCTCTCCCTTACTAAGGCATTGCTTCCCAAAGGCCAGATTTCTGGAAATCATTTGCGAGAACCAGTTTATTGGTACCTTCTGACACTTCAGTGTCATTCTAAGTAATTGAAAACCTTGGCCAAGAGTCGGATCCTGCTCCTACTGAGGTCATTGAATGTATTGCCATTTCTATGGGAGCAGAATCAGGCTACAAGTTCAGAAGTAGATTATGTACAAATTTACCCTATTGATTATAAGGTGCACACTTGTCTGATTTTTTTGTTTTGTTTTTTGTTGCATCTAAGTTTTCAAGGACTGTTAAACAGCTGTGTAGAGCATCAAAGGGAGGTTATTCAGGTCAAGTGCAGATGAGCCAGAGACTTAGTGCAAGAATCCCTCTTAACCCCCTTACATGAGTCTTCCCATTACAAAATCCCATATCATAAAATACCTGCAGAGGGGAAACTGTTTATCAGGAAACAAAAGCAGAAGGGGGAAATAGATGCTGATTTAGAATATTTGCTGCTGTTTCTCAAAGATCTAAGCTGACATTTGTTTATTTTCTAATTTTTCCCTCCATGTTGTGATGGTCTCCATGTGGGTCTCTCTCTGTCAGTGGCCTGTAACAATTGTTTTGCTAGAGAAGTCTGTTTCCTGGAGCTGCAAAGACTGACGTATCCAGTGAGTTTGAAATGTAGAACAATTCTTGTTTCCTAGAAAAATAACCCATTAGTAGGACTAAATCATTAGAAATGAGACATCTGATTATCTCCTATACCAGTCAGATGCCGTATCACTAGCTTTTCAACACTTTTGTGCCCAAAGCCTTAACTCTCTTTTCAAAGGGTTTGAAGTTCAGGCGGATTTACGTTCTGAAAAATTACTTTTATCAAGTGTTGTGGGTTCCTTAGGACCAACCCTAAAACAGTAAGTCCCCAAGGAGGATTTCCTATTCTGCAGATTACTCTGAAAAAAAGAGGAAGCTGAAATAATAATACCAGGAAAGGATTATTTTTTACCAGTCTGTCTCATGGGACTAGCCAACTATATGCCCAAGGAACTACAGAGTCCATTCTACCACCCCATGGGTGGGACTATGATTTTGATTCACTGTGTGAATAACCTCCCTGTGCCTCAGTTTATCAGTATTGCTAACTTGGAACATTTTTTAAAAAATCATGAGTTAGACCCCGCCTCCAGAAAAAAGTGTTGAGATTGGCTTAAGAATAGTACATGTTGGGTTCTTTTTATTTGCCTTCTAATTTGTGAAGGTGTAGGATACAATGGGCGTGTGTGTCAAATTTTCTTAATTTACACTGCAACCAAGAGGACTAGCAACTTGCTTTTATAAATAAAATGAACGCTGATAATCTCGATTACAGAATTCTCAAAGCAGAGGATTCAAGAAAATCATCAGTTATTGCGAGACTTGTGATAAGATCATGAAAGTTGGTGCCACTAATTTACCCATCTTAAATAGTTCACACAGTGTTCTTAAGACTTAACTAATTACCATTTGTAAAGGCATCATCTGAGCTGGTGGGCTAGCCAGAGGGACTCAGGTAAGCCAGTGGCTCCTGCACACCAGGCGGCGGGCATATAAACCCTGCCCCTCCAGCCTTGACCCTCTCAAGTCAATGAGCAGACAACCTTCTTTCCCAGATCCTCAGACAAGGGGAGGGTGGTGGTGTCCCAGCAAAGGGTTGCAACTGATGGCAGCCCTCAGGTAAGTAGAAACAAAGGAAGGAAGAAATGGTGACCTGCACTGTACATGTTATTGCTGGCTATTTCCCAGAGGAATCAAGTTAATAACATTGCAGCCTAGTTAATCCATATCCCTTGCAGCTTATCTTTCTTCCTGTATGCCTGGCACAATGGGTGAGAGCACATCTGAACCCATCAGGCTTTCAAACTGCAAGGCAAATTATCCCATTGTCAAAACTGTGAATGAGGTGTAGTCTCATTCAAATCCTGAGAGAGGGAAGCCCTACAGGCACAAGTACACTTAGGGGGCTGTTTTCAGTGAACTTCATTGATTGTACATACAAAAGAGCACCTACAATAGATCATTCTCTATGTTTTGTGCAAGCAGAATGGATGCAGCTTCAAAGTCTGCAGGTCCAGCTCAGTATAAACAATTAACATAACTGAAAGGGATATTCATAAATGCAATTTAATTTTTGTAAAAATAAATCTGATTAAAACACTATACAAAAACAGGGTATTATTAAACAAACTATATACAAGTAGCAGGATGTTAACAACTCCCACCCCTAAACTCTGATAAGTATAGAGAGTGCTCACAGTATGCTATGGACTTTTACACAGACGTAAGAACACAGTGTCCATGCCCCACTGAGCTTACAGTCTAAACAACTAACATAAGAATGACTGTCAGGGAAATATTAATATGATATTTTATTTAAAGAGTCACCCTGACACCCTCACTTCTGAAGCCAGGCAATCTAGCATGCTTACTTTAATTCTTTTCCTTAGCTAACTTCTATGACTTATGATTTCTTAGTGCTCTACAATGGAAAGGGAATGAATTATATGAAGTCACCAGACATTCTGATGCTCCATGGATGTGACCACTTGGATGCATGGTCATTCATGGGAGACATGAAGGCAATTGCTATTTTGGTAAAAACTCATTCCCTAACATCTTGTGTTTACTATCTGCTCAACTACTACACTATAACCAGAACCAGAATTAAGATCTTTGAGCTTTACATGGTTACAATTGCTATGGAAACCAGTCTCTTCATATCTTTGCATTTGGGTACATCTATCTTATTTTGTCTGCAGCTCTCAAGGAGGCAACCTGCTGTGGTATAACATAGGATAATAGAAAGAAATAAAACAGAAAGCCATGACAATTTAGACCAGATTTGAAATAGGAAAATTCCATGACAGGTCAACACAACTGGAATTTGAAACAGCTCACACTATTTATCCTTCTCTGTAATTGTTAGAGACAGATTTTGTCTGTGTATTGGACTATCCTTATGTTTAGGAATGTTTAGAAATAGATATTTATAGGTTACCTTTCTGGGGAGCATTGTTTCACTTGAGCTTCCTCCAGTTGACGGTGCAATCAGTGAAAGTAGGCAGGAAAATCTGATGGACAGAGACATGTGTGCTCAGTGCCAATTTAGAGCAGCAGGTAGGGATCATACTTATGTTGCACTTCATATTTTCAAAGCACCGTGCAAACATTAATTAAGCCTCAGCACCCCTTTCAGGCAGTAGCTGTTATCTACATTTGGCAGCTAAAAAACTAAAACAGAGTTTACATGACTCACTCAAGAAGACCACACAGCGAGACAGTGATGGAGCTAGGATTAGAATTGGGGAGGTCCTGGCTCATAAGTCAAATAGACTGGACGTGGGACTAACTACTGTACTTCTATTCCCCTGCAATAACTACAGGAGCCTTCTCTCTCCTTTTCTATGTCCCTTTCTCAAATAGCTGGTGGGGAAAAAAGAGGAAAAGAAAAGAAAAGAAAAAAAAGGACTAGATCCACCACTTGGACATATTAGCATAACTTCATTGAGTCACTGAAGTCAATGTAGATAGGCCTGTTTGGGCCAGCTGCTCAGCTGTTGTAAAGTATTTTAGTTTTATCTTAATTGCAGTGTGGAGTGGTCCTATACATACAGACACCCTGGTCATCTGCAGGGGCAGAGCCAGGACTCCAGCAACAGAAGTACAAACCTCCATCTCCTTTACATTAACAGGCTGTTACAATCACTATGGAGGCCACTAAATAGAGCCATGCACTAAGATGATGTATTGCATAATGATAGCTGAACTCCCAAAGGTTTGGAACAGAGAAGCACCCAGAAGTCTGGCTGTTTATCCAAGGCTTCTGAGCCTCTTGGTCAATCTTAGGAAGAGCAGTCCCCTACCTACAAGAATTTCAAGAGCTATTGCATGTGTATGAAATAAAAGATATAGTTTTGAGCCCTATATTGATTGCTGAGTGGCTCCTTTATTGAAGCTCAGGCTTTTACTAGAATATGAAATCGGGACGGTGAGTTGTATGGGCCCGTGGTGCCCGTGCTTCACCAATATGAGAGCAAGGGGGCCCAGCTCCAGTTAGGAGCTGGGTCTCTCCCCTAGCCCCATCTGCCGCCCCCATGTGCCTCCCCTGAAGCGTCCCCTCTGGCCCTGCCTGCCACCCCTGGGCAAATTAAAAGGGCCGGGGCCCCTGCTGCCACCACCAACAGCGCAATGGATCAAGGCGGCTTCCTGCCCTCCTGCCTACTCCGCGTCCGGAAGGATCATAAAAATGGCTGCTATGAACTTGTTTCTTGTAATGGTGTTTTCATGAGTTAGTATATAGCAATATATAGGAATGCTTGAGGTTCTCCCCACCCCTCCAGAGATCTATTTAAAGTGGGAAAGTATCGATGCCACAGCAGGAAAAATAAAATCCTGATATAAAGGAAATATTACAAACATTGCAGAGTGTTGCTGGCATTGCCTTACAGTATTGCAAGTGCCAGATTTCCAAACTACCTTCTGAAATTGCATAGCTAAATTTTGTGGTGCATGCAGGACATCATTTGATATAAATTTATACAGTTCTAGAAACTTTTTTTTTTTAGGTTCTGAAATGCCCGAATTCTGCATTCCACTTGATACCAGAATCATAAGTGCCAAAATACCTCAGGAAGCTTTGTGGTAAGCTCTTATGATATTTCCAGCTGGAACACAAAAGGAAGTGCTGGTTATCTTATGAGAAACCGTATTTTGTGAGATAACAACCAAATTCTGCACCTGGAGAGTTAGAATAAGCATCCAAACATCTGAATTCCAAATGTGCCTGAAGTCCAGGGCTTTGTACAAACTGATGCATGCAAGATGCCATGTAGAGGGTCAGATCATAGTCTTAAGCCTCTGTCCACGTTGGAGGAGTGAGAGGGCTGCACTGCAATGGGAGACATTGGAGGAATTCTAGCTGTCAGGAATTGAAGGACTCATACAGTTCCCTCCTTGCTCCCTTTTCTTTAGCTAGTTGAGCTTACCTAGGACAAGGTGCTCAGCTATCACAGTGATGGCTGCAACATAAGAACTAAAACAGAATACTTGCACGCCCAAACAATATTTTCCCAGCACAGGGACACAAAGACCGAGGAAGGCTCTGTGTACCTGCTTCCTGCATTTACGTAGGATCAGCCACATCCTAGCTTTAGGATCTAATCTAGGGTCCTCCTCTTTGACCATGAAGGACCTCTTTGCAGTACAAATGGTGTAGTTTCCCTGTGACTGAAGCCGTGGACTGTAGCGTGTTCTCCTTCCACTACAAGGAGTCCTGCTCTACACGAGTCCCTTACTTGGCAGTGTGCAGGGTTCAGGAGGTGATCTGCAGAGGTGAACCAAAGAGCCACAGTTCCTCCTGTACAAACCTGGTTATATAAATTTCAGTCATTACTCTGGAGAGATTAGGCTGAAGTAGTTTCACTTCCTAGGGGGAGGGGAAGGAGGAAGAACAACGCTCTTCCTCTCCCCGAACAGCACACAGACTGCCTACTTGAACATCCACTAGGGTCTAGAGTCGTCTCATACTATAAGTTTGGAGGCAGAATTGGGTATGCATGCTGTGGGAACTAGATACAAATTACATTCTTTCTACGAATGGGCTACTGTAGCCCATTGATCAAGCTTGTGTGCTAAATTGTGTTGCCAGCCTTTATCATGGAATGAGACTATTGATCTTAATTATATAGCATGGTGACTATACCCAGAGCTATGAAGCAAAAACAGATGCCGGCCTTGAGGAGCTATACAGCATCTGGAGACGTTATTCTACAGAACTAGAGTGGAAAACTGAGTAGTTTGGGTACTTGGAGGTCAGTATAAAGTTTTTTTTTTTTTCAGTTTTAGCTTGTGTGTTCTCACCACCTAAGGTTTGGGTTTAAACACACAAAACTCAAAATGAAAAACTCATTTTCCCATTATTTGCAGACCAAATTATAAACTGAATTTTGCCCTGACATCCTCCATCAGGACTGTTGTCCCCTTTTAGGCCTGCTGTGCTTGATTACTAATATGTTCAGCCTACCTGTAATAAAAGTCTTTGGGAATAGCTGTTGTCTTGATCCCCTTTTGTCTTCCAAAAGGAAGTCCACCTCCTCCACATGCTGCTGAGATAATCAGACCACTGGCTCAGCCTCCTCACTTGGCAATAGACAGGCTCCTAGTCCTGCTGTTGGTTCCACTGCTGTCTGCCTTTCTCTTTGCATCATTCTGAGGCCGAGATATGACAAAATGCACTGGGGCACTACAAAAACCCAAACAGAAACAAGTGGTAAGAAATTGGTGTAATACATTTGTTGAGTTTTGTTGGCACTTGTCTTCATGATGGTTTATACAATCACCCATGCAATTAACATTTGAATCTTATGCTACCCATTTCATGTCCTCGACATCAGCCTTGGAGAGCTCTTTTCTCCATATCTCTTGATCTTCAGTAGGCAATGCTTGTATAACCCTTTCATTATTGTTACTTTAAGTTATCCCTCTCTCAATTTCTGATGTGCATTTACCTGTCTAGCCACAGTACGATGCACTTTCCACAATTTTCATTTTGAGTTATAACGCAACCTTCCACTAGCTATGAAATTGGTTCCTCCTCTCCGTCAGCCCATGGACTTACCATCCCATCACTTTTTTTCCCTCCATCTCAAGTCCACAAAGACATATTGGTCCCTAACAACTCTAGTTCAAATGAAGCCAGTGAAACCATTCCAATGCTCCGTGCTTTGGTCTAGTTATTTCACTGTAAAAACTGTAACTCTCTGCAGCCAATGTTAGAAGAAGGAGGAAAAACAAAACAAAAACAAACAGAAAAACAAGGGTACATACTAGTCAGGTAGTTATACATTTTGTTAAGGTCGTGCCTTCCAGAAGTGTAAAAAGCAATGAGACTAGCAGCTGCCAATTGTGACACAAGCATAGAACAATAAACAATATATGCAAAAGGATAGTCCAGTAGTGAGGCCCCTTGCCAAGGACCTGGAAAATTTAGGTTCAAGTCCCTCTAACAGATTTTCTTTGTGACCTTCAGCAATCATTTAACCTCTGTGACTTATTTCCCCATCCATAAAATGGGGATAATAGTGTTTCCCCACCTTACAGGGAGGTCAGGAGGATAAGTGCATTAAAGGACAGAGGTGTTCAGTTATTATGGTAAAGGGGAACATGAGTACGTAAGATAGAAAAGTCTGTCCTACTACAACTAAAACACCATCACATGCTCTAGTTCATATGCTACATGTTTTTCAAAAGTATAAATAACTTATGTTCAATGTAGTGTCGTTTCTTTCAACAGAAAATACCCTTAAATTGAAATATATACTTTGTATGCATCTCACAGAAACATCCGCTCCTTGAATGGAGCTCTCAGGAGGAATGGATGGCCTAGAAGTATGCTATTGGGATATGGAGAGCCTCATCTCTAAGATTGTCAGTTGAATTCAGAACATGTTGGTAGTGACTGAAAGTTATTTCTGTGAGATGGCTGTGATGCATAATGAAACTGCCTACCCACTGTAATTTGTGTTGAACAGATGTCCCTATCACAAAGAAACACTGCCACCATAAAAGGCATCTTGGAGTCTACTGAGTGTGCCATCAAAGAACTGGGTGGGCAAAGATTTCTCAGCCTAGTGCTCCCTCCAGCTCATCTTGTTAGGTAATATATGTGCGGTGGTGGTGTGTGCGTGGGGGAATCTTCTTAGGTTGCTACTGCCTGTGCTGCACAGTACCTTCTCTACAAACAGAGGAATTCAGCCTCCTCCACAGCTGTCAGAATCAGAATCCAGTACCCAAGCCTGACAAACCTGAATCAATGTCCTCATTTTGTCACATGCAGATACATTATTTTTGTTTGAAGAAGTCCTTACAGGACTTTCATGCCTATTGTGTTTAGTTTTATAATCCATTATTACAAAACCCCAGCATTGGCTATGCTCTCTGATTTATGAACCACCTCTCACTCATTCTCAACATATTCCATAGAAAGAACATTCCTCAAGCTCTAAGAATTTCTGATCTTGTCTCTGCTCTGTAAATTAAACCCTTGCCTGATTCATGAACTGTACAAAATTATGAGTTTTTATTAAGTTTCCTTCCAGAGAGTACTATCAAAATACCTATTACTGCTTAATGTAATTAAACCTGCCACCTCCACAAAGTGATAATCAAGTCTCATACAACAAAAGCACAAATCAAGAGATAGACACTTCCTAATTCTCATGCTTAACAAATTGTAACGTCTGCAGCACACAACTAAATTCTTCTCCTTGGAGGTAAAAATGTTTTTTCATCTATGGAAGGTGATAGTGAATCTAGTGAATAGCAGGAACAGACAAAGGTGAGTTCAAATGGTTCCAATGAAACTGGATCCCCCAGGGGCCCATAAAGGCCAAGCCACCTTCCCCGAACCCCTTTAAAAAACACACTTGAATCTTCTTCCATAATGGGGCCCTACTCAGCTCTATAAATTCTCTCACTTTACTTTATCTGCATTATTGAGTTCTAACCCATTAATTTCACTTGATATACCTCCGAGTTTCACAGAAATGATCTTACACGTGCATTCTCTCTGAAATTCAGAAATAGTTAGAACTTTCACCTGTTAGCACAGGCATTCCAAACCTCACAATTCATTCATGGAGAGTTTGAATCCTTAGTCGTCTGGATTTCCACCATGAATATCTAAAAGCACAAGACTGGTGCTCAGGCCCATGAAAAAGATCAGAAAAAAAAGTGAGTTTTTTGGAACATGCAAAGTTCATCCATGTTCCAAGTGAACAATATACTACTCACACTTATGAGCCTTCCTTAACTAATGAGGACATTGATTCAGGTGTGTCAGGCTTGGATACTGGATTCTCATTCTGGGACAGAAAGTCATCCACTGGTTTTTAGTGCAACTATTATGGATGTGGTTGCTGAAAACTCTGATTATTGAAAGCATGGGCAGGATTTTGACTTTGACAAGGCAGATCTAGCCTTTATTGGCCACAATTAATGGATTCTGTTCACCACTTTTTAAATAGAAAGCAGTCCCATTGTTAATTTAGAATAAGACTTTTTAAACTTAAATGCAAAGGAAAGCAAATATTAAAATAGTTTGGTCAAAACATTTAGTGGAGAGTTACACCAGCAATCTTGGTCGATGTACAGTTAGACTCTTGCTTCCTTGTTCTGTTTCACTCTCCTAGCCAAATTTCCATCTTCCTTTGTGACCTGTAAAATTAGGTTTACAAACTTTTTCCAATTTAGAAAGCAAATATGCCAACATGAATGCTTGAAAGAATATGTGGAGTCAGTTGCTTGCTGGATGGAACTTGCAGAACAGCTGGAAAAGGATTGTGCAATTGACAAAGGTATGCAAACCTGCTATCAGATGAAGGACACATGGCACAATATTTTATTTTGTCTTTTGGATATTAGTGTCTATAGGTGATGTGTTCAGGTTTGAGACGTTCAAATAAGAGATTAGACAATCCTCATCAGGGTAGTTGAATTTATTTGAACTCTTTGCAAGGTAGGATAGTGTGATGCAAGATCACACGGAAGATACTAAGATGCACTGAAAAGGTGATGTACTTATCAAACTCTATTCAGAATTCTCTATTATGTTTAATTGTACTCTAGGCCTCCCCTGAAGGGATTAAGGCGTTAAGATATGTTGAGTTTTCAAGAGACTGAGCAAATGTTCTTGAAAGCATGGTAGATTTAATTGATTTCCACACCAAAACAAGGGAGGATACTGCAAAGGTTTTTTAGAGAAGCTAAAAAAGATAGTTTAGAGGTGGCCAATTGCAGGGCACAAATTTCTGACAGAGATAATAACCACAGCATACAAAATGATGTTCAGTATTAAATTCAGCAAATAAATTAGTACACATCTTTCATTCCATGAGCTGCCCAACCACCAATTCTTGTTGGAGAAGTTGCTGTCATGGTTGTTCTATGGTATTTTATTAGTTGTTCATGATTCTATAATCTGTTTTCCACTTCTACTAGTAATTGGGATGTGCTGAGGAAACAAAGCGTATTAGCACTGCATTAAAACTCCAGAGCATGATGAGAAGGTCACCAAAGATAGAGGCAATCCATCCACTACGAAGTCAGGTTGAGAATGTTCCTGACACTTTAGACAAGATCAAGACTTAACATAAACTTACACCAGAACTCAGAGTCACAAGTGGATAACTTGCAAATGAGCATTTCAGAGTTTTTCTCTTGGTTTGGCAGAGATGTGGTATGCTCTCATTAAAACATAATGTGAGCAAAAAATTGCAGAGTCCAAGTTTTGACATTCAAATAGTTTGCAGTTTATTTGGTAGCTGTCAAGAGGCTTAATTGGAATTATGATTATCTGGGTTGATGACATGTAAGGAACATGCTTCTTCAGAAGCTGAAACATTAGGAATATCCATGCAATACAAAGAGAAAAACTCCCAAGGAGGAATGGAATGCTAGGCAAATTTTCAAAGGATGAAAGGTCATCAGATCCTGAAAAAAGTTTTTGAATGTGATGGTTTTCAACCCTGTCTTTGATACAATATTAATGCAATTGGATAATATGACATAAGTATAATCAAGTTTGAGAAACGTTTGCTTCTTTGAAGGCAAGAAAATGAAAAAAGTCTCAACAAACAAGACCCAAAGGGTCATGCTCAAAAGTATGAGCTCTCTGCCAACTTTTCCAAGTGAATCTTTAAGGATGGCTTGGAAATGAAGGTGCCCATTGATTTCCTTAGCTACATTCATAAAAGGTCTTTAGATTGGCGTTTTCCTAGAACAAACAGCACTGCTGCTAAGGAAAGGCTAAAAGACTGATCTAAGAATTTCCATGGCACAGGAAAGGTTGTGACCTGGCAGTTCCTTCCATAGAGAACTCAGAAGCAAGGTGGATAGACTGGGATGAGCTAATTAGATTGCTTCAGAGATGGCTAGGAAGGTCTCTTTGTAAGAGTGATAGCAATGTTTTGTTTGTGGTGCACAGGGGGAAAAATTAGATTTAAGTCTTTGAACAAGGACTGGAACACTTGACATGGCACTGGTGGATCAGGTACTCAACTGGTACCCAGAAGAACCGGGTTCCACTCCCAGTTCTGCCATCAACCTAATGTGTCACCTTGGGCAAGTCTCCTCTTCCCCGCCCCCAATATTTTTTTCTAAATTGTAGGCTCTTCGGTTTAGGGACTGTTACTATGGATTTGTAAAGTTCTTAACACAATGTGACCTCAGTCTCTGTTGAGGGCACATCTTGGTACTTCGAATAAATAATAGTATTTCCTATGCCACTTTGCTGCTTGTTAACTTGATCTTTGTTTGGTCTTTCAATTCCTTTAACACTATTTATAATCTCTCTAGAACTATCATAAAAAATCTCTCTCCATATACAATGCATGAATGAATACACAGTTATCACACCTCTGAATTACCTGCTTGCATGGTGCACAATCAATGATTTGTTAATGCACTCAACTGCTGGGTAAGAGACTTCTAAGTTGAAAATATTCATTGGTTTCCTCATGCAAATTCTTCCCAATGTTATGGGGCTTGGGTGTCCTTACAATGATTCCTAGTAGGACCTCTTAAAACTGGCTGGTTCCTTTATTTAAAAAAATGAGAAATGCAGAAACAAAATAAATAGTCTTAAATAAGCAGCTCAATTTGCTTGAGGCAAACCATCCATTCCCAAGAATGAGTAAAATAAACAAGACAAATAGCCAAGACAACTGGGTTAAGATAAACCTATACTGAGTTAAAATATTGTTCTTATAAAATATTGAGACAAACATAGCTAAACTGCTTCCGTGTCAGGCAGTCCAATGAAGTTGCTTGTCTGGGGACCTGCTACAGGACTTTTAGAAGTGGGCAAATACTTAAACAAAACAAAAACAAAAATACCCACAACAACCCTCAACATTAATTTGAATGAAAACCATTAATTCATTGTGACACTAGACATGACATTAAATTTATTTTTTGGGACTATTCATACAAATCATTTTTTGTTCACAAGAATGTGCATGAGAAGTGAAAGTCTCACATAATTGTGCAAATTTGTGTTCATAGGAAACATCAAACTATGTGTGTTACCACAAACATTGAATAGTGGAAAAAGTCAAAACAAATATTTCAGCCAATGTATTTGTGAAATAAGTGAAATTGTTTGTGGTTGTATACAAATGACAAATTCCTTAAAAAAGGCAAAAACAAAACAGTCGTCCTATAATTCACGAACAAAAAAGAAATTAGTTACTTGCTTAAAACAGTGTGGCAATCTTTGGACAAAAAATATGGTTTAAATTTACTGTTGCAAAACATTTTGATACTGAGTGAACTGATTTAGTTCGTAATTGGGGAGGAAAATGCTAAAGCTCATAAATGTTTTATACATTTCCAGTATAAAGTTACACAGAAATATTTTAATATAAAATTTACCACAGTGGACATACTAGGTCTTGTTTTTGCCCATTCGATATCTGAAAGATAAATTGCCTGTCTATATTTCTGCAATATTTGAAAGTCAAACTTTCTTACATTTTTCTTTGCTATTCATTATCTGAATTTTAAAAAAAGACCCACACAATATAAGCCACAAGGGCAGAACTTGCACAATTTTGCTGTTATACTTACATCAGGAGCTTTATTTTAAATTGGCACATATATTTTCAAAGACAGAAGCATCATTGGTTTTCAACCTCAAAAAGATGCATTTGTCACCAAAAATCCCAGGACAAGACACCACTAGAACTTTTGTATTGGCAATGTTCTAGTAGTGAATTTAATTCGTACCCTTTATGCAAGAAAAGATGATTATGAAGCTTTGAAATAACGATGAGCAAACTGGGCTAGTTTGGATATAAGATCAAACCACAACAAATCACTTTAATGGTATGAAGAAATATGGATAAAATGAGGGTTGTGGGATGAACCTTGTTGTGTTGAACTGTGGGAGGTAGATGGGTTGTGGGGCCTGGTGTTGGGCTTTAAAGGATGAGTAAGGTCTAGAGAAGTTTAAGCTCTTGGGATCTGATTTTCCACTGCCTTGAACCTTGTGTAGTCAAGTCATTAGTGCCTGTGAAAGTGCTACCTATTTAGAATCCTCCACTTATTTAATCAATTTTACATACACTTTACTCATTTGCACTTTTGCAAAGTGAGTGTAAACAAGGTTCAAGGAAATGGAAAATCAGGACCATGAAATATAATAACTTTGGTTATCGTTATCCACGTGTACCTTTCTACCAACTAAGATCAAACTGTGGGGCAAAAGAAAAAAGTTTTTAAAGATGCTAACAAAGTAGTACAAGTGTTTTCTAACCTCATTATTCCATTTCTGATGTAAATACACTACAATAAGATTGTGACAACAATCTTGTGTGATACCCAGGTAAACGTGGGTTTAAGATAAGATGAGCCAAATCATCCTCTCATTTACACCAGTGACTTAGCTGACCTCAGTGGAGTATCATCTGATTTACACCTGTGTTAGTTGGAAAATAATTGGGGTCATGAGGTGAAGTCCTAGTTTCAATGAAGTTAATATTAAAATTCCTCATGGTCTTCAGTGGGGTTAGGATTTCACCCATGATTATGAGATGATTAGCACTTTCATGTTTCAGTAATTTGGATGCTCAGCATTAAGGTGACCAGACAGCAAATGTGAAAAATTGGGAGAGGGGGTGGGGTAATAGGAGCCTATATAAGAAAAAGACCCAAAAATCAGGACTGTCCCTATAAAATCGGGACATCTGGTCACCCTACTCAGCATTCACATGATGGCCTGATTTTAAAAGCCCACTGAAGATAATGGAAGAAAGACTGATCTATGTGGGCTTTGGATCAGTTTCTTAATGAGGGAGAGCTGAAGAGGTATGATCCCATATCTTTTCAGGCAGTTCTTTATGAGGATTTACTGGTTAATGATTCTTTTCCACATTGCAAAGTACCACAGCTTCAGGCAGGGCAATAAAAACATCATGCATTTAATATCCCCCTGCTGCAGCAGGTGATTCCACTGTAGGGGAAAGGTGGCGGGGAAGCAAAAAAGCTCCTCTCTCTAAATCAGTCCAGCTGCCAACAGAACTTTTTTTATTGTAGAAAGCATTTTTTTTAAATTTTCCTCTTCTCTTCCCACAGGAATTTCTGCATAATCCCTCATTTTTCCAGCCTGCATTAGATCTTACAGTTTGTAGAACACAGTGAGACTCAAGGCCACTGATACATCAGCGAATATTCAGTGTATTCATTGCTCCATTTGTGGGTCCCATTTGGCTGCTTGAAAAATAAGTGGAAATGAACAACAATGAAAAAAAAAGTTACACATGAGTTAAAGGGGGATTCCTTTCTATTATTTTTGCATTTCAGAGGGGGGGAAATGAGGTTGCTTCACTTCAGACATGATGCCTTTTGCCTCAAGATTTAAAGAAAATGCATAATTTACATTAAAACCAAACCCCATATTAAAGTTAGTGAAATGAGAATAAAAGCTTTTAACATCACACAGCACTGAGAATATGTTCTTATTCTTAGAGCAGAATTCTTTTGAATAAGTGCCCTTGGTTCCTTCTCTGAAAAGTTTGCAGTAGCAAAAAGTAGGGGGAGTTGCTGCCTTTTTGTTTGTGGCAAAAATAGCACTTTTTGCAAACTTGTCAAAGTCCAGGCTCTTTTGACCAAGACCTGAAGGAGGTTGTAAGTAAAACAGGAATTAACCTGGCACATCAGAACCATGCCTATGGGACGATCGCCTCACATCATTCCAGTGACATACATGCCCATGGTGTGAGGATCTCTTCCCCACCGAGACCCAGGCAGGCTCTTGGGCCAACTGTAGAAGGCCAGCACTAGAGCTGGACAAATAGCTGATTTTTTCAGTTCACTGGTAGTTCCAATCAGAAAAAAAATGGATTGAGTTGAACCAAATCCCAAACCTGTGAAAAATTTGGACAAGCTTAAAGAGAGGATTTGGGACACTGAC
The DNA here is from genome assembly GCF_020497125.1 of Mauremys mutica. Classification (NCBI taxonomy): domain Eukaryota; kingdom Metazoa; phylum Chordata; order Testudines; family Geoemydidae; genus Mauremys; species Mauremys mutica. The sequence continues at coordinate 87,344,096 of NC_059080.1, forward strand.
ATGGAGTGTCCTTTATAACCTTTACACCAGTGGTTAGCTTAGAGCACTCACTGACACATGGAAAAATGGGTTTGGTTCCTTTGTGTGCCCAATGTGGAATAGGCCTCCCACATCCTAAGCCTGGTCTACACTAGGCGTTTAAACCGGTTTTAGGAGCGTAAAACCGATTTAACGCCACAACCGTCCACACTAGGAGGCACCATATATCGATTTTAATGGCTCTTTAAACCGGTTTCTGTACTCCTCCCTAACGAGAGGAGTAGCGCTAGTATCGGTATTACCATATCGGATTAGGGTTAGTGTGGACGCTGATCGACGGTATTGGCCTCCGGGAGCTATCCCACAGTGCACCAGTGACCGCTCTGGACCGCAATCTGAACTCAGATGCAGTGGTCAGGTAGACAGGAAAAGCCCCGCGAACTTTTGAATATTTCCTGTTTGCCCAGCGTGGAGCTCCGATCAGCACGGGTGGCGATGCAGTCTGAAATCAAAATAAAAAAAGAGCTCCAGCACGGACCATGCGGATGTGATCGCTGTAAGGGCAGGCAAATCCGTTCTATCAGCGCTCCGTTACAGAAGATGAAATTCAGAATCCTTTTTTAAAAATCTCCAGACAGACGCCATAGCAGGGACTCAGCGCACTGCAGCGTGACAAGCGTAACGGAAAGCCAAAGAATCAAATGGACGCTCATGGACTGGAGGACTGAAGCTATCCCACAGTTCCTGCAGCCTCCGAAAAGTATTTGCATTCTTGGCTGAGCTCCAAATGCTTCTAGGGTCAAACACAGTGTCCGCGGTGGGTCAGGGCATAGCTTGGCAATCTACTCACCCCCCCACCTACCCCCAGAAGCGAAAGGGAAAACAATCCTCTGACACTTTTACATGTCACCCTATCTTTACTGAATGCTGCAGATAGACACGATGCTGCAGCCGTCAACACCAACATCCTCACTCCCCCCCTGCCATGGGTGGCTGATGGTACAAAAGGACTGGTAACCGTCCTCGTCATCAGCCTATTGGCACATGGGGCAGTAACCATGCTGACTAGCATCCGTCAGGTCGATCAAGGGCGCCTGGCCCTAATTTTTTCTGGTGGATGGTGGATGGTGCAATATGGCTGGTAACCATCGTCATCATAGCAACAGGGGGCTGGGCTCCATCAGCCCCCACCCTTCATGTGTAAAGAAAAGATTCATTTGCCCCTGGACTAGCAGAGGGATGCTGGGCTTCTCTCCTACATACTGCTTAATGTCCTGTCTGGACTATCATAGCAGCTGGAGGCTGCCTTCCACTCATTTCTCACTAACAAGTCACCATGTCTTATTCCTGCATTCTTTATTACTTCATCACACAAGTGGGGGGACAATGCTACGGTAGCCCAGAAAGGCTGGGGGAAGAACAGAATCAACAGGTGGGGTTGTTACAGGAGCACCCCCTGTGAATAGCATACAGATCATAGTTTCTGCAGGATCTGACACAGAGCAGCTGTGCTCTCTGGTTCTATGATACAGTGGTTATCTAGTACACTTGCCTATATTCTAGGCAGGACTGATTCTATTTTTAGATACCAAAAAGGAGGGATTGACTCAGGGAGTCATTCCCAATTTTGGCTTTTGCGCCCCTGGCTAAGAGCAGCCAGGGGCACTTATGACAGCAGCAAATGGTACAAAAGGACTGGTAGCCATGATCATCTTAGTTCCAATTTATGGAAGGGTTGGATGGTGCATTATGGCTAGTAACCATCTCTGCTGTCATGCAAAAGCAAAAGCATGCTTCTGTGTAGCGCTGCTGAATCGCCTCTGTGAGCGGCATCTAGTACACATACGGTGAGAGTCACAAAAGGCAAAACAAGCTCCATGATTGCCATGCTATGGCATCTGCCAGGGCAATCCAGGGGAAAAAGGCGCGAAATGCTTGTCTGCCGTTGCTTTCCCAGAGGAAGGAGTGACTAACGACATTTACCCAGAACCACCCGCGACAATGATTTTTGCCCCATCAGGCACTGGGATCTCAACCCGGAAGTTCCAAGGGGCAGGGGAGGCTGCGGGAACTATGGGATAGCTAGGGAATACCTACCCACAGTGCAACGCTCCAGAAGCCGACGCTAGCCTCGGACCGCGGACGCACACCACCGAATTAATGTGCTTAGTGTGGCCGCGCGCAATCGATTTTATAAAATCTGTTTTACAAAACCGGTTTATGCAAATTCGGAATAGTCCCGTAGTGTAGACGTACCCCTAGATGAGTGCCCCACCACCAGACTACAGAGTCATCCGCAAGCTTTCCCTGTTCCAGTTCATTGATGTTATGAATGGCTCTGCATTACCACTATGAATGACAATGAACAGACATTGGAAAAAGGGTTTTTTGTCACAAAACATACATTGTGGGATGTACAGGCCAGGGCCTTAGACAACAGTAAATGAAGACCAAGACCCAGCCAGAGGTCAGAGAGAAAAATGTTAGTTTCAACATGGAGATAGAAAGGTTTTTAGAGGAATGCCACAAAAATGGAGGTTAGTTCTTGTGAGGTGCTTAAATAAATAATCCCAATTAGTCAGGAAGGGGCTGGAGGCAGGGCATTTCCAGTGAACATTTTCAGATCTGGAACTACCTTCCAAAATTAGCCTGCAAGGGCCTGAATTTGCTGCAAAGCATATCCTCTTTTCATGGCACTGAATGTGTGTGTGTGCGCATGTGCATAGATAGGTGATGGAGAAAATCTTGTGTTTGGGAGTTTCATGCTTTAGAGATTAGAACATGCAAAAAATAGAGCGATTGTATAAATACACATTTTAAAATGAACTAAAAGGCTGAAAGCCTTTCAGATGATATTCACGGGCTATATTAAACTAAGAATCAATGTTTTCAGGGCTTTTACTGCAAAGAAACAGGACAGAGGAATAAAATGATGACACAGACTGAGTAATTGAAACCTGGTGAAAAGATAGCAAAATAAGATTCATTTTGGAAATACACAAGCTAATACAGCTATGTGTTCAAATATTTGTACACTTAGCATGTTTCCCCACTTAGCAAAACTATACATTTTTAGCACTTTTAATCTCTCCACAAAAATTAATCCCTTCAAACCTCTGACGATCCAGTTGTTCCTTACTGAACTCCCTCCAGTTTTCACTTTCTCTGGTAATGAGGTGACCACAGATGAATGCAGCATTCCAGATGTGGTCACACCAGAGCCATATCAAAAGGGTTTAATATGTATCTTCTGTGTTGCATGATGCCTATGCATAGGCAGCTCAAAACAGTATTATCTTTTTTGCTGTCATAGGACACTCCAAACACCCAAGTCTCTTTCAAAGCACTCATGTTTACCGTTGAATATTTGGGTTTCAGATAATTACTTGCATTGTTTTAAGGTGAGTCTCATTTCTGCACAATTCCTTAACCCCTTTCTTCACCTTCAGCAGTACCTTACTCTGCCCCTACTCCTACTGAAATCAATGGCTCTATCTGTGAACTAAATATTTCAGTGTCAGCAAGAACTCAAATCTTTATTCTGGTAATAGTGAACATCTCTGGGTATAGATTTTCTTTTTCTTTGCACTAACTTGTTCGAGGACAAGTGTGGGGGGAAATTGTATGCAGGGCCGGGCCAGGGCTAGGGGGTTGGGATGCAGGAGGGGTGCAGACTGCAGGAGGGGGCTAAGGGCAGGGGGTTGGGATTCACAGGGGTGCAGGGGGCAACAGGGAGCTCAGGGCAGGGAGTTGGGGTGCAGAGGGGGTATGAGGTGTGGGCAGGGGACTTAGGGCAGGGAGTTGGGGGGGTTCGGCCTGGCCCCCACCTCCTATCTGCCCCTCCCCCAGGATTCCTGCCCCATCCAACCTCCTCTGTTCCCTGATGGACCCTCTGGGACCCCTGCCCCATCCACACAGCCCTGCTCCCTGATCCTTGACTGCCCCCCAAACCCCTGCCCCTGACTTCCCCCTGCCGCCCCATTCAAACCCCCCTCCTTCCTGACTGCCCCCTGGGACCTCTGCCCCCATTCAACACCCTGCTTCCCCCCCCCGACCACCAACCACCCTCCCACCCCCTGACCACTACCCCGAACTCCCCTGCCCTTTATCCAATCCCCCCTGCTCCCTGTCCCCTTACTGCACTGCCTGGAGCACCAGTGGCTGGCGATGCTACAGCTGCGCTGCCTGGCTGAGGCCGGCCCACGGTGCCGCCACCACACAGCACAGAGACCGGGTCAGGCCAGGCTCTGCAGTTGCACTGCCCCAGGAGCTCACAGCCCAACCGCCCAGAGCATTGGAACAGTGGGGGAGGGGTTGGGGACGAGCCTCCCGGGCCAGGACCTCGGGGGCTGGGCAGGATGGTCCCGCGGGCCGGATGTGGCCTGCAGGCTGTAGTTTGCCCACCCCTGGCTTAGATGAAGCCCATGATCAGGGACTCTATTTACATATAGAGGGAGGACTTCAGTGTTCAAGAAAGTCAGCCCTAAACATTTTTTTTAAATTAAGAAAGAGAATCATGAGAATTCATTGCTTGCTAAAGTGCCATTTAAAAAAAATGGCAAGACTCAGGACCCCTAATCTTTCGCCTTCCTGTGCTTCCCCTCAAAAGAAACTAATATTCTGGATGTGACCACAAAGTCTAAAGCAGAACACCATTGCCATCATCCTTTTCATTGTGAACGGCTCTGAACCACGCAGCAATAATCTCTTATGTAACTGCTATATTCATCAAGAGATAAAGACAACGTCAAGTCCGAGAATAACCCTGACAATAAAATTGCTGCACCACACTATTATTAGGACTACAATCAGTCAAATGCTGAAAGATTTTTAAAGGAATTTGGGGATTTGTATTTTGTCAGCCGTATTCTGATGATGCCAATTCAATTACATGTTGGCATTTTAAGTTTCAAGGTAAAGTTGTTGCTCTTGTTCTTTCATCCATTCTAGCTTAACAGTTATTAGCACTTATAGGAAGAAGTTCCCTTTTCCTGAGAGATACCACCCCGGATTCTTTATCTGGGGGAAATTCACCCAGTGCAGAGAACTAGCACATTGTCCACCACTTAAAACGACGTCAGGCCTTATTTTGAGATCTCTAAACAACTCTGCAAGAGCCACTTTGTTCTCTTTGACATCAAGCAATGACCATTTGTGGGGGAAGGATTTTTGTTATTGACTGTAGTTACTATGAATTATTCTGAAGGCACTAGCAACAACTAGAATAGAGTGTACTTGAATACTGCGTCTCACACATACAGCACAGGTCAAATTCTGCCCTCTAGTGCTAATGCTCAGCTCCCAGCTAATACAGTGGGATCTGCATGCACTCATATGGGTGACAATCACCCCTATGCAGAGGGCACCACTTACATCATCTGATTAGGAATTAAGTGGTAGTTACATGGAAAGTAAGTGATGCAAAGCCAGCATAGTGGTGAATTCCATGTGTCTGAAAGCAGATCTTGTCTACAAATATCTTATTTCTTACTTATTTGGCTGGGATGGGCGAAGGCAGCAAGATTTAGGTGACAGCATTAAAATGAGTGCAGGAAAATTGGAGCGAATAACTAGGACGCTATATATACATTTCATCTGTGTGTACATAGTTTTATAATTCTGGTCTGCATATGCACAAATGTAGCTGGGGTATTCTGAAAGTTAGTAAGAAATTTATTTGAAAAACAGTTATAAAGGATGGACTTGACTTTTACGTGGTGTCGCATGAATAAAAGTAAGATAGATGGTCATGTTGGGGAGAGAAGGGATAACATTTCAGTTTTATGGAACACATGAAGGTATTTATGGGATGCATTCATTTTACCAGTAGGAGGGGCAATTTTTGCTATTTAGACACCCTCTAAGCTGGGGGGTAATGCAGAAGTGCAGCCTCACCACGGGGTGCCAGGAGAGGAATTGTATGTCAGGACAGGAGACACAATCCCTCACTAAGGCCCTTGGAGCACTGGTGATATTGCAGAGCGGGAAGAAGGCTGCAATATGAAAATTCCAGGGGCCTGCATGCTAGTGAGGAACATTGAGCCATTGCCTCACTTCCTCCCCACCCACCTTGGGCAGAGTGTGTGTGTGTGTGTGTGTGTGTGTGTGTGTGTGTGTGTGTGTGTGTGTGTGTGTGTGTGTTCCTTGTAAGAGTGTTCGAGGTGAAGGCTCCCCACACCTTCCTGCTCCTGAGAGGGTCAGTCATCATCTGGCTCTACATCTGTAAGCAACTCAGTTTTCCCAGCACAGAGTTCTGTTTTGTCGATTGTCTTCTTTAAGAGTTGGCAGTATTGGCGTAGGCCAGGATCTTTGCATCCACATGGAGCCCCATTGAAATCAATGCAGCTCAACACAGGTGCAAGGGGATAGCTGCATGGAGCCAATTCCAAAACTGGCTTAGATCCTGATGTCCCCATTGTCAGGTCTGTGTTTGCAGGAAGGTGTAGAATAGTACAGTGTATCAATATCAAGAGAATGATGGGTCTACCTCTTCAGGGTGACCAGATGTCCCGTTTTTATAGGGACGGCCCTGATATTTGGGACTTTTTTTTTTTTAAAATATGGGCTCCTATTACTCCCCACCCCCTGTCCCAATTTTTCACACTTGGTATCTGGTCACCCTAACCTCTTCCCACTGTACAAGGCAAACTGTTGATAAACTATGTTACTGGAGAGTGCATAAGAAAAAGTGGGACAACTTTGCAGATGAAATATTTTTATGCTTTAATTCAACTGAGCAAGTATCAATACTAGGAATGTGTACTTTCATGAAGTCTTGGATTCTCTATTATACTTTTATAGCCTCCACTTCATTATCATCTCTATGCTTGGTTGCAAATTGGATTAAAATTATACAAATAAAGAGACCAATATACAATAATTCACAAATACAGAAGCTTGTGCAACAGTCACACGAGATTAATGTGTTTCGCTTTCTTGCTCCTTCCTTTCACCCCGATAAAATTAAGCCTTAAAATTCATCTAAAAGGCCACATCAAGAATCTAACTTAACCCCATGAAAACAAGTACATTCTGAAGCAACTCCAAATTTGATTAGAAACTGTTTCTTCTCACTCTCCTCCTGTCTAGGGGTCTGGAGCATGTGTTCAGAGAAGCGTTTTCTTTGTTTTCCATTGATTATATATTTAGACACCATATTTTGCCACTGTCCTTTCAAATCCTAGTTTTCTAGTTTTCTAAATAATTTGCACATAGAGTGAAAGCCTGGCCAGACTGAAGTCAATGAGAGCCAAGAGATTCTCAAAAAGCACCTCAGTGATTTAGCAGTCAATGCTCCTTGCACTTCTGCAAGTTCTATCCATCACATACTGACCCAATAGCCATTGAAAAATTCAGATCAGGCCCATCATGCCAATTTTTTTCACCTCTTCATAAAATCATGGAACTTAGAAATGGAAGATACCTAAGAGGGGCCATGGAGAAGAATCCTCCCTACTCAGAATACAGAGCATCAGTTCATCCACACAGAGGCTGATGCAGCCCAATGGATTTGGCCCCAAAAATCCTTTTGGAGTAAAGACCCATAGTCCCCTCTCTCCCTTCCAATTACAGCTAATGTTTCTGACATTACTTTCTTCAGAGGCTAAAAAGGAGGATGAAAGTAAGTCCAAATGAAAGGTTAATGCTGTGACAGGAGAAAAATTTACCATTAGCAAGCACATGGGGTTGAAGTTAATTAGCTCACACTACACAAATGGCTTTAGCCTGAGAGATCAGTATGTGAACTAGGAACATTTAACTGATTCTCATGTTCAAGCCAAACACAACAGCACTCGGTTTCTAATGCAAGAGAGTCATATTCCATTTCTAAGCCAGTGAGCTAAATAAAACGGGTCACTTGTTGTTTTAATAATGGACTAAATACATGACTAACCCCTGCCACAATGATTGCAGACATTTTGGTCATGAAATTACTCATAGAAATTCCTATATAAAATTCAAGTTAGGCAGGGAAGTTAAATGGATCTCATTACACGGGATGGCTAATTTCCCTCCCACCCCAGATTTGCATGTGGAAAGGAGGAGTCAGCCACCTCAGCAGTAGTGATGCTCTTTCTTCATCATCCAGAGCTGAAACTGCCCAACCCTTCCACTTTAGATCAACCTCCTCTCCTTAAATTGAACACCCAGATCCCACAGTGGGTGATGACGTTAGTACTTAGGCACATACATATTGCAAGTATTGTTTCCCAAGAGTGGTAGCTGGGCACCCTATTTAAGCAACTGCACTTTGGAAATTGGACTTTTAATAAAAATCTTTATTTGCTTTATTGAGAGCAAAGCTTTAGTTATTGAGCAAAAGAGAATGGCTCACTTGTTTCGTATTTGCAGAGGCATGACATTGCTTGCAGTGTCATTGTAACTCTGAAACTTGAAAAATGGATTAAGTCTAAAGTTTTTAAAATATACTAAAAAAGCCATTTAGATGACTGTGACATTACAGAACAGAATACCAAATAAACTAGACAGACCAAAGAAGATTAGGACTTTCAGTATAAACATTATCCCAAATGGTGATCAGAACAGTTTTACTATTGCCATAGCAACAGTAACAAACCAGATTATCCTTGCTGAAAAATAATATTAATGCAATATTACTATTTAATCCAGAAACTCACTGGTGCATGTGGAAAGAGGAGAATTTGCCAAGAAGGACTTACTCCAATTATTCCTCCTTTTATACGTGGGCACTGAAATGTGTTCCTTTAACATTTATTTAAACACTTAGACCCTAAGTCTTAGGGTCTGATTTTCAGAAATGCTGAGCACCTGCAGCTCTAGAAGACTTCAGTTAGAGTTCAACCCTTCTGCAAGTCAGGCCTTTATTCTTCTCCCAAAATATATGTTTAAAAGAGTGGACTGAGTATTTCTCTCAGTTTCATGTGAACGTGCATGACTTGTTTCATGTAGACCACATGAATCAAACTCTGCAAGAGGCATTCATTCCCAAGGGCAGCAAACATACGCCTACAGTTCTTCCGGAGATCTGAGTTCTTTATTAGCCCTAATTTCCAAGAACCACCACCAGCTACTTGTAGTACCTATATAGCAGTGAAGATTAATGAGCCTGAGATTTCCATTTTCGCTGGCTAAGCCATCCCTCTCCTACTTCACAACCTAGTTTCTCTCTGCTATTTAAGCACATTTGAACAACAGTTGAGCTCACTTGGCCCAGAACTGTCTCATTTGTAACCTGATTATCTATTCAACTTCACTTTTATAGTTGCAGCATTTGCTCCATGGCTGTGGTGCTCCCAAAAGCCTTAGGATATCAGAAGCAGGGCCTTTAAATCTTGAGAGGCCCCGCCTCTTCCGCTTGAGGCCATACCTCTTCCGGATGAGGTCACACCCCGCCTCAGGACTCCAGCAGTACCGGTAAGTTACTTTCACCCCTGATTCAGACTGACAGTAAATGTGAGCCATATTTGCAGCACTGATAGAGATTGGCCACAGTGGGTCAATCCTCTCCACGTCAGTTATTACATGACTTACTTCACCTCCTCCCTGCCAGAGTGTAGCTGGGCTTGTAGCCTCTTAACTGTCCAAGCTTCCTTCTTTCCATCTCCTTCCCACTCCCATGTGGCAGCTGGCATCTTCCTTCGTGTGCTGGGGCAGATAACTGGGGCTTTAAGTCACGTGATCTCTCAGAATGTGAGCATGGCAGTGTAATGTTAACTGGATGAGGGTCAGTTTTGCATAAGGGCGAGCACTCCTTCCAGCTCAGCCCCCGCGGAGGGATCCCCCATTCCCAGACTTGCCCACAGAAGGAAAGAGGACGCTGTGAATGTTGGCGGTCACCATGAAGGCTCCTGACACACTCCTAGTATATCTAACAGAAAGCCTTTGCGAAAGATTGCATTTTAATAAACATTGCCTAACTTTTCTGTACATTCTGTTGACTGAATTATGTCAATGTGTCTAAAGTAGTGTTTTGACAGTTTGAATGAAAAAAAAAAAAGTTAGGCACCTAAATGCCATGTTAGTCTTTGAAAACTTCCCCCTAATTGTTTAAATGGCTTTCACCGCAGGTTTTAATTCAGGAACTTTGTCCTCTCTGTTGAACTGAGTTTGTTTCTGTCCCATGATTTTCAGTGTTCCTGAAGAGCTATTAACTAGCTGTCAGCTACTTATGCAAATTAGGTGAACATACAGTGAGGGTTTGCAGCAGCTAGTAGAAAAGCATCCTACTGCACCATTCAATTCTGCTGTGTCCTACAGTCTGTGGAAGCAGAATTAAAAACAGGGTAAAGTACTTATGAAGTAGTAAATCTTTCCAGTTTTAACTGTTTGTTCTCCCTTCCTTCCTCTATTTACAACTAATAAAGAGAGACTGTTTCTCCAATATTTCCATCCAAAGAGGCTGCACAGTTGTCAAATTCGCAACCATGTACAGGGCCTGAAAACTTCCCTTTCTGTTACCAATAAGCCAAAAAGAATTCTCTTTCCATAAATATTTTTTCTTTGACATGAAAATCTTCAGTTGTTGAAATAGTATAACCACCTTTCAATTCCTTATTGGTCCCTTTGAAATCTGTAATGTTTTTGTTTGATGCAGTCTGTTAAAAATGACTTTAACTCAGAGGGCCTAATCCTGATCTCACTTGTGTTGGTGTAAATTAGGATTAACTCAGTAGATTTCAGTAGAACTACACTGGTATAAAACCAGTGTGTGTGAACCAAGAAACAGGGATTTCAAGCCTCTTAGTCTATCTGTTCAGTTTGGAGCAGATTTTCACAAGTATTTACATGCCTAAATATGCTGATAGGCAGCTAATGGGTACACCTAAGCAAGTTAGGGGCCTAAATCCTAACCTGTTGGTTGCTTTTGAAAATACCACTAGGCCCCTATCTACATATTTGGGCACTTAAATACTTTTGCAAACCTGGCCTTTTATTCCCAGCTGCATTTTTGTATTAAATGTTGAACCCCCACAAAAGCAGCTGCTCTCATATTTCTATCCTCCTAGGGCTGAATTTTACAACAGTATCTGAATCAGAACTAGAAAATAAGTCCTTTCCAAGTCTGGATTTAAATAGGACCCAAAACAAGTCAAGATATCTTCAGATCTGTGGATTTAAAATCGAAACCCCCCACACACATACACTGAAATGTGAAGTGTTTCAGATTCAAGCTCCCAGTTTTGTCTTCTCTCTGTAAATGACTAAATTTGAGAAATCTATGCCTATTATCTCTCCAAAGGGAAGAATTTCAGCAAATCACAACTCAGGATAACATTGAACTGTTACATCACAATAACCCTATCTGAGAGAAACTAGAGGCAAAACTTCCAGCCACCCACCAGTCTGTTTCTACATACAAATGAGCATCTGCATGCATAGATTGCTCATCCAACTACACTTTGCAAACATAGCTCTTCAATTTGCATATGCAGATTTAGGGCTTTTCACATTCAAATAAAAGCACCTGCAAGCATCTTTGAAAATGTTGCTTTGCTTTTGTTTAATCAGATCAGTCCTTTTCAACGCATGTCACATTTTTTCAGTAGTTATTCCTCAAGCCCTTATTGTTTTCATCCCTGCCCTCAGACAATTAGTCTTGACTCAGATCATCTGCTAAAGTGGCATGAACAGACAATGGGAAGTCCAAGTAAGGTGAAGCATTGAACTTACAAACACTCACAAGACAAAGAACATTTTTTAAATGTTGTAGTTTGCTGCATCTTCTTTTCTCTTGCAGAATAGGACTGAGCATTATAGATGGAGTAAGAGGAAACTAATGATATACTAATCTACTTGTTGATTTATACACTCCAAAACCATGAACAGTGTCCTTTAGATGACAGCTTGTATCGTCTACCAGGTCCCTATCCAGCTGCCATGTCCTCAAATTTTCACAAACATTCTTGCAGGTGCAAACACTTGTGTACAACCTTGGAACAGTCTACAAGTTGCACACTTGAGTGGGTATTAAACTACATAAAAGGCACACACAAGTCGTAGACCATTTGTAGACAATTCCTGCTGGAAGCGCAGATGTATGCATGTCCAAACGAATTCTGAGTACACTAGGAGAGGCTGCCAATTGAAAATTTGCTCTCTAATCTGAGAGAATAGAATAGCTGCTTAGCAATAAAATGCTTCAGGAGGAAATAATATTGTTATTTCTAGCCTGAGGCAGTAAGGTTCACTGAATAGCTTCTACTTTGTCTAACCTCTAAACTCTCTTAAAAGTAAGGAATATTTGTCAGAAACAAGAAGGAATGGAGATTTACTGCTCTGCATTCACAAAATGTATCTCAGAGGGATGTTCAGGAGCTTTATCTTTCTTAGGCAACTTTTGCATAAGTATTCTGTCTCTAATAAGGAAGGATTAATACACTCAAATAAGTGTTAAGCATACTCAGATTTCATGTATTCAGATTTTACCCTGGAACTGAATCTCTGAAAGGGGTCCCAGATGTGTCAGCATCTGATACATTTTCAGGTGGAGGTACTATAACATTTCAAGATAATGCAGTTAGACCACAGGATTGCTGACAGCAATCTTTATGCTGAGTATCTGAATTTAGAATTAGTGAATGTCAAAAAGAAGCAGCATGGGAGGTGCCATTAGTAGTGGCATCAGAAGATAGGATGCAAGGTTAAGTGTAGATACTGATGACTTTGAAAGCCTAGGAAGAGAGAGAAAGGCTCAGAAGATAGAGAGGGTGGAAAGAGGAAAGACCTGAGAAGAAAGATTTAAGAGCATTATGTAGAGATGCTTGGAGGCAGATAGGGTTGGCGGTGCATATGATGTAGAGATACTGATTAGATTTCTTATTGTGTTTATTCATTTATTTCATGTAGCTCGCTAAGCAGCAATCAAATTTGGGTCACTGCCAATTTGGACAGGACTTGAACCAGTGATTTAGAGGTATAATCCACCATATATTTCAGAATGGTAGCCGTGATAGTCTGTATCAGCAAAAAGAACGAGAAGTACTTGTGGCACCTCAAAGACTAACAAATTTATTTGAGCATAAGCTTTCATGGGCTAAAACCCACTTCATTGGATGCATGCAGTGGAAAATAATATTATTATCCAGTATCCATGCACCAACCTCTCCTCTTTAGAATCTGTGTTTGAAATGAGGCATTTTGTACTTGGTTTCCAGATCACTCATGGTTACAGAAGTGTAATTTGTTAGTCCAGAAGACAAAGAAAAACAAAAACAAAAAAAGCAGATCTGTGGATGGGAAAGGATGAGTGAGAGAACAAACCACACGTGACAGATGTTAGTCATGTTGCTTAATGCACTACTGGAAGGTGCTCAGATACTATGATGATGAGGGTCATATAAGAACTTTTATAGAGTATAAACATTCATTGGACCAATAAAAGGACAAGCTTTTGAGACTCACATCAGTTTGCCTTTCAAACCGATGATGTGGGCCAGTGATCCAGAATATTGCCATCTCTCATTCCAATAGCAGATTGGGGCAGTGAGCTAAGACTGTCTGACAGGTAATGATTCCTGAAGAGATGTAGGATTTGTTTTGCTATCAATATGCACTAGTAAACAGCCAAGTACAAGGAGACAAGACCAAATCCTATAAAGTACACTATGGACAAGCCGATTCATCACTGGCCCGCCACCTCACAGGTGAGTGTGGTGTAGCAGCTATTTCCACTCTAGCGCCGTCGCTGACAGTCACTCAGGTCCTGCAATGGACTCTGTTCTCATACCTTATTCTCACAGCTTGACTATCTGGCAAAGTTGTGTTTTAATTCCACAAGTACAACAAAGTCCCAAAGTCCTCAAAATAAACACACACACCTACCTTACGTCGGACTTGTATGCCTCTTCTTCAAGTCCAGAAGGGGAACCCCATCCTACCCTCTATTCTGCATTCTTCCCAAGGTCCCCTGTATTAGGCAGCTAGGTCTGCTCCTTGAGATGCACTGCTGCTTCCCTGGGGCTCTTTGTACCTCTGAGCACCATGTTTTTCTTCCCTGCAGCTTGTGCTCAACACAGCCAATCCTCTGGTTCTCAGACCTCTGGCTTGTCCCAAGGTCCTCCTGACGCCATCTTTCTCTCCTGGAATGCCACTCCTTCAGGCCTACCTTTCTGTGCCTCACCCCATTCCATCCCTGTGGCCCTCTTCCATCTGCCTTCACCAGGCCATTTCCAGAGAGAAGGAACTCTCTACTGCCTCTCTCCTGGGTTTCTCTGTCTTTGGTCCTTCTCCTGGACATTACCTGTATCTTTCACTTCCTTATTTTATGAAGGTGACCCAGCTGCTCTCCAGCTGGGTCTAATAAATCAAGGCTGATACATCCTCCAAGTGCAGCGAGGTAGAATAATTGAGCTCTCGAACCCCTGCAATACTTTAGTTCACCTGTATGGTGTAAACACCTCAGGACATGCATCTCTTCAGGTGAGTTAAGCATTCAACACCTTTCAGGATCAGGTCCCTAATTCCACAGATGGATTCTGGTCACTACATAAGGCAGCATAAATCATAATCGACTTAGGCCTCTTGGGAGCTGAGTGCCTTCAACTCCCATTGAAATTGATGGAAGTCAAGAGTTCTCAGCATTATGCAGGATGGTGCTCAATACAAATATGTCATGAATGGATTTTGAGTTTCTGACTAAAACCCCATTGCTTGACTTTGCTCATGTTCTTTTCTAGGTAAGGTTTGAATGTCACTATTGGGAGCATTTTCTGTTTACTTTTCATGTGACAACAATTTATGACAATTGATGTGATGCCATGTTATGACATCAATATTAATAGCATCACATCCATAATAAGATGGCCTTTTATTTTTCCTGACCTGTGGAAGTTCAGAAACTACATTATATGGCTATTATTTACTGAAGAATATAGCTCACTTCAAAAATACTAGGATATTGTACAAGAAAACAGAATAACTCACATACATCAAAAATTACTGCGAAACAGGACAGTCTTAAATCTAATCTTAAAAATGTAGAGCCAGATTCTGTTCTCTTCCACACATGCAGCCCAGTTGAAGCCAGGGGTCTTGCACGTATGTAAACATGAGCAAAAAACATGCAACTGAGGGCTCCGTGAGTGACTCACTGAACTGAACCTGAAACTGCACAGGTTTCCTCCAAAAAGGCACCCACATTAGATATTTAGAAATAGTGCAAGGCCTGAGTGGTACCACAAGAAGATTGCAGTCTGGAACAAGCACTCCATGAGGAGACAAATAGAAATTAAAGGCAGAATTCTGCCCTTGGTTTCCATAGGAATCAGAGGGTCTTTGCGCTGCAGATTAAGACCTCAGTAGGAAGTTAGGCTGAGTGAGCCAGAACTCCAGTTGGTGTCCCAGGGAGTACACACTGTAGTGATAACTCTGTTACCCCTACCTACGTGGACAAGGGTGGAGCATGTGTGTAAAGGTATAGCCTGCCTTCACCCTCTCCTTCCTTACCTCCTTTCTGACTGGTAGCACAGCCATGGGATCAATAGAGAGATTGTGCACCCCAAGGCCCTGGTCTTACACCATTACAATAATTGAATTTCAGTGGGAGTTCGGCACCTAAATCCTTTGAAAATTCCCAGCCTAGATCAGTGTATAGAGAATAATGAAACTCATATGACTAGAGCAGAATGGAAAATAGAAATAAATTGTGGACTTATTCCAACAAAAAAACATTTTCTGTCATTATTAATTTTCCATCTATAATTTTAGAGAAAGCAGAAAATGTCTAAGCTTCCTCTGCACATGGCTTGTTCAGTTCCTCATGAAGCTGCACAGGGGTAGCCACCATTGATTTGCTTGACTTTTACAAACCTATTACTCTTATTTCCCGGGTTTTAGAATTTCTTATTTCTTCTTCTAAAATATACATATTGCTGGGAATAGAAATATTCCGGTGGAAGTTCAGCTACTGTGATAATTGTGAGTGAATGCTGACATAATATCAACCACTCTAATCATAATGAGAATAAGTGAAGCACATGCATTGGGCTACAGCAACATTTCAGCAATATGCATATGTTATACGGCAGCTATTACTACTATACACATGTTCATATATACATATAAGGCTAAATTTACAAGTGATGCCTGTAATGTAGTACAGGTTCAACTGTAGAAATGTGACAGATACACAGTAATGTATGCAATTGTATTGTACATATCTCAAATATGATTATGTTTGGTAGCTCTGTCATATTTACTTTAGAGTAGAACCAAATATTTCCCACTTCCTGACTACTTAATACAAAAAAACAAACAACCCTCCCTCCTCCAAACACACACACACACACACACACACACCCCTAAACACTAACAATAGTTACAGTGTTAAGAAAACAAGGTGAGCTTCTATTATAGAATATCAGAATTCATAAAGGTCAGCCACATTTTGGAAACATGTAGACCTCAGGAAAAAACCCACAAGGTCACTTTTAGCAAATCAGAAAACTGTTCTATTGCATGTTGATTACTGACAGAATACAAAGCCATCTGGTATGTAAACTCAACCTCAGCAGATGCAATGCATTTGGAAAGTGAAGCATTCATTTTGATTGAGAACTAAAATTAGATCTAAAGTGTGCTCAAAAGCATAACTAAAACAGATTGTCCCTTCTAGCACTCATGTTGAAGACATTAATAAGGCCTGTATTTGCTGATTCTATGTTCAGACCTTTGATCTGCTTATTATCCCTGTCAAGCTATTAAATGGAAAACATCTTTCCTTCAACCAAATGTAACTCCAAGCAATCAGCTAAATGGTTCTCTTAAATTGGTTAGCTGTTCAAAGATGCCAGTTTCTTAAGAAATTATGTTTTACCTTTAAAATCCTGCACTATGAAAATTCACTTATTTACATTTTACAGTTTTAGTAGTTCTAGTCACTTCTAAATCTTTAAAATAAAGTAAAAGTAAAATAAAGTAAAAGATAGAAATGTTTGACAGATGCTCACTTTGATACCTCACATATTGTAATGGCCACAGTTCCTTGGACACTAATATCATCACATTTGCTGTGCTATAGTAATGGTGGTGTCCAGCTAAATTTTTGTTCTAAGTTAATATTTTGCATGCTAGCTAGTTCATTGTAAATTAGGCCTTTTATCTGTAGAGAGTTGGGTTAAATTCAGTGTAAGTGGGCACAATTGTACTGAGTAAGCAGAGTTGCACTAACTTATGCCAGTGGTGAATTTGGTCATGGGTTCAAATAATGGCAAATAATTTGAAAAGGAAAAAAAATGCGGATCTCATCTAAGACCTTTGCAGTTAGTTGTGATCAAAGTCACCATGCAGTTTTGCTCATTCTTATTATCTGAATTGAATTGTCTCAAAATTAGAATGCTCAGCACCTCACAGGATTGAGCACAGTGTCTCCACCATTCTCCTGCTCCAAATCTTACCTCCCAGACTGCTCCTTTTTCACACCACTTTCTCTTAAGCCAACTGTGATGGAGGCTTTCAGGCTTTATCCTTAACAGTGTTTTTTACTGTCTTTCCCCCTTGACACCTCACTTCCTAGTTCCCAGTATCTATGCAGACAATATTGAAATCCCGATCACCATTAACCTCCTCTCCACTTTTTTTAAACTCCTTGCTAATTTGCTTACCTTGACTCTGGCAGCTTCTACTTAGATCAAAAATTTCCTACTTCAGAATTATTCAAAAAGTCTTAAGTCATTCTTCTGGGTCCTGTTTTTCCCATTTGACTCCATTACCTGTCTCCTGGTGCTCCCAAGGGCAGAAATCTGGGGATCATCCATGATTCCAGATTTTCATTTACCTTCCACATCTCTCAACATACCTGGAATATATCCAGAACACATCCTACCTTGACCCCACTCCCCCACCCCCCGAAGAGACAGAGAGAAAAAAACCCTTCATATCTTGTTTGCTATACTTCCAGTCTTGACTGCTGCAGTTCCCTCTTACGTTGTTCCTAAATCCCAACTCTCTGGCAGTCAGTCTACTCTTAGCAGCATATGATTGATGCTCACTATATGTATAGGCCCCAGTGTTCCTACACCCTGCTTCAGGAAAGGAGCAGTGAAGGTAGATCTTGCCTAGAGAGATCTCATGGAAGCAGTCAGAACCCAACAGGCTCAGATAAGCTGGAGGACCTTAGTAGTTCATTTCCTTGCTAAGACCAGAGGGACAAGGCAGGGTGCTTCTCACTGGCCATAGATGTTTGAGGGATAACTAAAGTTTGGTTCTGGCTGTTTGTTTGCTTAAGCTGGGAGAGAGAGGACCTAAGAACTTTAACCCTAAGGTAAGGGGTGAAGATAAAGAAGCCAGGTGGGAAGAGGCCCAGGGAAGTAGCAGCAACAAATTGAAGTGAACAGTATGTGGCTGTTTATAGCATCTCTGGGTGAACCTTGAAGTACTGGGTGGGCCCAGGTTCACCTACAGGCCACAAGTAAAGTAAACCTCACAAAGGGGACAGTACTGAACCGGAAGCCCAAACAAAAGGTTATATTTAAAGGAGCCCAGAGCCAAGACTGAAGTGTCTAGCAAGGGCAAATAGACTATTTGTTTATCAGACTGTTTAATTCCCTGGAAGGGGTTATTTAGACTTTGTGACTTGGCCAGAGGGCCAAGCCATGGAAGAGCCACCAATGGTGGCCTGCTGGAGGTGCTGGGGAGAGAAAGGAATTGCAGGACCACACCAAGCTGCTAGGAGGTGCTCAAGAGGCAAATGCCCCCATTAAAAAGGCACTATGTGAATATAAATGCATTGCATGTCACCAGAAATCTTCCTTGGAAACACAGCTTTATTTTGTACAGCTGGGGGAAATTATCATATTAGCCTCGTTTAACTTCCCTCACTGTTTCATCCCTAGACACAGCAGATTCATACCATCAGCGTTCACGAGCATTACACTTGCTTTACATTGGCTTTTAACCAGCTTGATTCTGGTGCCAAATTAGGAACATTAAACATCTCCTGGTTTTGCTTTGTTTACAGAGTCAGTGTTATAGCAGCAACTATCAAAAGTCAACTCCACTCCAATTCTAGGGATGGTTCCAGAGTAGGAGGAGGAGACATTCTGGAAGCCTAACTATCGCAAAGGGCAACAGAGACCGGCAATTGTCTCACAGAAATTTACTGCCTATCATCTGATATTGCTTAGTTATAACTTCTGGATGGTTAAACTAGTGAAGCAGTCTGACTGGCTATATATTGCGAAGTAATTCATAAGTTTCCTCAAAAACAGCTCATGCATGCTCATTTGCTGTTACCGGTATTTGCTCCTTTCAAAACATGTATATTTTCAGTGTTAGAAACTCTTTGCAATTTAGGTTTTGCCAGTTTTGACTACAGTGGAGGGAGTATATAGTGCAGTTTACTGAGATCTGGTGTCCATTATCAATTCAAATCAGAAAGCTCTCACAAGTATATGAGCCATAATGGAACATTACATTGTCCAGATTGTAAATGCCTCGGTTCCACTGGTAAGCAGATACTTGTATGAGTAGTCCCATTGAGCTACTCACCTGCATGTGAAATAGGCTCAGAATCTGGCCCGTACAATAACAAAGGATATTTTTAAAATAAACAATTTATATTCAGTTTGTATGTGAAAATAATGTTCAATATACTTTGCCTTTCCATGGACTTTGACAGAATGTCTGTATGGGAGAGCCCTTTCACATTATAAATCTGCACAAAATAAAAGCACCTGTATATAAAATAGAAACCCATGATGAAACAACAAACTTTGTTTTGCTTCAATACATCAAACTTCAATAAATTCAAAACCCCCCTCACAATATTATAAGAAACCACTAAAAAATTAAGTAAGTGGCAGAAGAAGGTCCACTGGTGATGGTGCATATCAGCATTAGTGATACATTTTCAGGGGATACCTCTCAGATTATAGACAACTTCATCAGCCTTCAGAGTTCCCTGAAGGAGAGAAATGTCCAAATTATCTTCCTGGAGATCCTTCCTGTCCCACAAGTGAAGGAAGTTTCTGGAAGTGTCCTACAGGCAAGTAAATGGTGTAAGGTAGAGGGTTATGGTTTTGTGGAACATTGTACAATCTGAAAGACCTCCATCTCAGTAGAAAGGGAACCAGTCTTCTTGGGGACAGGCTAGCTATGCTAGTCAGGTGGGGGTTAAACTAGTAACAGAAAGGGAAGGGGAAGAAAGGAACAACAAACAACAACAACAAAAAGAGTGCACATTTAGCACAAAGATCAAGAAACTGAGAACAGAATTAATCAAGGCAACAAAGGAGAAGAACAGAAGAAATTATTTTACTTGTCTATGGTAGGAGTCCGAGTAAAAACAAAAGTGTGAAATTGCTCATTTTGAGAAAAAAAAATCTACCTAATTGGTATTACTGAAACTGGATGGGAAGATTCACATGACTGGAATGTTAAGGTTAAAGGTTTTAACCTATTTAAGAAAGGCCAAGTGAACAAAAGGGTAAGGGCCTGGCATTCTGTCAAAAATAGCATTACCTGTTTCTGAGCCACTGATAAAACAGAAGTAAATAATTGTGAATGCTTATGGATCAGTGTTCTAACCAGGGCTTAAATACTTAGAGTATTTCCCAGATCCCCCTGCCACCGCCCCCCAACACGCTATAAAAACTCCAGGGAGGGTTGAAAATATTTACTGGCGCTCCACTGCAGACAGCTCTGGCTGAATTTAAGCCCTGGTTCTAACAGATGAAGCACAAACTGGGGTATTGGTAGGAGTCTGCTACAGAAAACAGATGCCACTAGAAAACAGGATAACCAGCTCCTTGAGCACCTATCTATAATGTGCTCTTAACAAATTGGAAAAAAAAAAGAGGAAGAAAAAAAAATCTTTGTCATAGGAGGCTATTTGGGGATTGGTCCTGCTTTGAGCAGGGGGTTGGACTAGATGATCTCTTGAGGTCCCTTCCAACCCTAATAATCTATGATTCTATGATATGAGGGACTTCAATCTGAATGAAATATGCTTGGAGGTGTCATACTGCCAACACTAAAAAACACATCCTTTGAATTTCTAAAGTTTAGAGAAGACAAAATGTTCCTAACTCAAAGTCTGACATTCGCCAGGGAATTTTATATTAGACCTCATCTTGACAGATAAAAGAAACTGGTCACAGAATTTTAAATTAATTGTACCTTAGATACAAGTGACCAGAACATGGTTATATTTGTTAACTGCAAACAGAATGGAGTCCAAACAAGTAAAATATATGTATACATATATACTTGGTGCTTTACATGGATCATTTTCATAAAGTTAAAAACAACTGAGCCAGATAAATTGGGGGGAAAGAATTTAAATAGACAAATGTGAGTAATTGGAATCTGTTTAAGAACACTTTATTAAATGCCCAAAATAAGCCAACCTGTCTTAGAGGGAAACAGAAAGCAGATATTATATAAATAACAAATGGAAGAAAGAGAAAATTGATAGATTTTTATTTACATCCTTTACTAGGAACTGTAGAAAATTAAAACGGGAAGCAAAAGGATAACAGAAGTAATCTCTGGCTAGCAGAGTTAAAGGATAATAACGAGGATTTTTTAAAATACATTGGAAACAAAAGGAATCCTAACAATCATATTGGTCCATTACTAGATGGAAATGGTAGAACTGTTTCTAACTGTCAATGCAGATAAGGCAGATGTGTTGAATAAATAGTTCTGTATTTGTTGGGGGGCGGGGGAAGAGAATGTAATATGATATACTTTTCATTTCAACATTAACTGAGGAGTATGTTAAATAGCAGCTACTAAGGCTAAACATGTTTAAAAATCAGCAAGTTATCCAGGCCTGAATCCATGAGTTTTCAAGCAGCTGGCCAAGATGCTCTCTGAATCAATATTGCTAATCAACAACTCTTTGTACACTGGGGAAGCTCCAGAAGCCTGAAAGAAAACTAATGTTATACCAATATTTTAAAAGGGTAAACCTGACAACTATGGTAATTATAGGCCTGTCAGCCTGACATACATTCTGGGCAAGATAATGGAGCTACTGAGAGGTGACTCAGTTAATAAAGAATTAAAGGAGAGTAATATAATGCCAGTCAATATGTGTTTATGAAAAATAGGTCTTGTCAAATTAACTTCATACTTTTAAATGAGATTATAAATTCAGCTGATAAAGGTAATAGTGTTGATGTAATATACTTCTGTGAGGCATTTGACTTGGTACTGCATAACATTTGAATGAAGAAATTACTAGAACAATACAAAGTCAATATGGCACACATTAAATGGATTAAAAACTGGCTAAGTGACAGGTCTGAAAATGAAATTGTATTCAGAGAATCTTCATTGAGCAGATGTGTTTCTAGTAGGGTCCCACAGGGATCACTTCATGCTCCCTTCCCCACCCCCTCCTCCAACATGCTAAGATTTTTATCAATGACCTGGAAGAAAACAAAATCATTATTGATAAAACATGGAGATGACAAAGATTAAGGGAGCTGTAAATAATGACGAGGACAAGACACTGTACAGAATGATCTGGACCTCCTGGTGAACTGATCTCAAGCAAATAATGTGTGTTTTGATGTAGCCAAAACTAAAGTCATACTTCAAGGAACAAAGAACTTAGGCTGTCCTTATAGGATGGAGAAAGCTGTCCTGGAAAGCAGAGACTATGAAAGACTTGGTGGATAATCAGCTGAACATGAACTAGCAATGCAACAAGGTGATGAAAAAGGCTAATGTAATTCTTGGCTGTATAAACAGGTGCATATTGAGAAATAGAGAGGTTGTATTACCTCTGTATTTGGCCTTGGTACAATGGCTAGTGGAATAAAGAGTCCAGTGCAATTGTGGTAGCCAGGACCGACTCTACAGTTTTCGCCACCCCAAGCAGCGCACCAAATTGCTGCCGTGGACGGCGGGGGCAGTCCGTGTGCCCTTTGGGCAGCAGGCACGTTTCTGCGGTGGTGGCAATTCGGCGGCAGCTTCTATGTTTAGCTGAAGCTGCCGCGGACAGCTAAACATAGAAGCTGCTGCCAAATTGCCGCCACAGCGGAAACGCACGTGCTGCCCTAGGGGCACACGGACTGCCCCCGCCATCCACGGTGGCAATTTGGCACGCTGCTGGGGGCAAAACAACAGGAACTGCCACCCCTTGCAGATTGCCGCCCGAAGCACCAGCTTGGAATGCTCATGCCTGGAGCCGGCCCTGGTGGTAGCCACAATGCAAGAAGGCATTTGATCAAATGAAGCAGGTTCAGAGAAGATCCATAAGAATTATTTAAAAATTGGGAAACATACCTGACCATGAAAAACAGATTGAACGCTGAGTCTCCCTTAACAAAGAGAAGGTTAAAAGTTGACTTAATCAGAGTAGAAGGACCTACATGGGGAACAGAAATCTAATAGCAGATGACTATTCAATCAGGCAAAGAGTTAACCTGATCCAATGGCTGGAGGATGACGCTAGACAAATTTAGATGAGAAGTAAGATTCGAGTTTGTAAAAGTGAGAGTAATTAATCATTGGACCAAGTTGCTATGGATGGTGATGGATTTATTTTTTTTTACTCAGTATTGAATGTTATTCTTAAAGTTATGCTGGAGTTCAAACAGGAATTGGTTCAGGTCTGTATTGTACATGAGGTCAGACCAAATAGTCCTAGTGTTCTTTTCTGGGCTCAATCTACTAAATTTTTTTTAAACTAAGTCAATTTGGTCAGACAAGTCACATTTCTAGCTTCAGTGGGTCCATCATATTAAGAGTATCTAGGTGTGCTAGACACATCTCTGATATCCCTCCAATACTGCAGCATGGAAGAGGCAAAGTGTTGCGAGAGTTTTCAAAAACATGCAACTTTACTGAGAGTTCTCTCTTCCCCCTTATATAAAAGGTACAACATTCTGCAGTAATAATCAAAAACACTCTGCAAACAATATGATTCGTGATAGCATTTTGAATCATTTAGGAAGTCTACTTTAGTGCTCCCAGTTAATAAGGTCCTGATCCAACATTGAATACACATTGAATACAAATGGAGTTTTATCAACTTGAATGGGCTTTGGATCAGGTTGCAAGACCTCATTCAGAAAACTCTTCAGTTACAGGTTACTCTGCAGTCCCCAGCTGTACCGTTGCACTGTTGATCAGTAGTTAGAAAGTGCTATAGAGTTGGCAAACATATGTCCTCCCACCCAGAACCAGAGTATCATAGAGAGACAGCCCAGGCAATATTTTCAAGTAGCTCAGAAAATAAGTAATTGGTGGAGGAAAGGAATAACACCCTCCCAGATTCCAGTTACAAAAACTAGCAGTGATTAGGGAGCTGGAGCACATGACTTATGAGGAGAGGCTGAGGGAACTGGGATTGTTTAGTCTGCAGAAGAGAAGAATGAGGGGGGAATTTGATAGCTGCTTTCAACTACCTGAAAGGGAGTTCCAAAGCGGATGGATCTAGACTTTTCTCAGTGGTACCAGATGACAGAACAAGGAGCAATGGTCTCAAGTTGCAGTGGGGGAGGTTTAGGTTGGATATTAGGAAAAACTTTTTCACTAGGAGGGTGGTGAAGCACTGGAATGGGTTACCTAGGGAGATGGTGGAATCTCCTTCCTTAGAGGTTTTTGCGGTCAGGCTTGACAAAGCCTTGGCTGGGATGATTTAGTTGGGGATTGGTCCTGCTTTGAGCAGGGGGTTGGACTAGATGACCTCCTAAGGTCCTTTCCAACCCTGATATTCTATGATTCTATGAATAAGCTGTTAGCCTTCTTGGTAACAAGGGAACACTGTTGACTCATATCCAGCTTCTCATCTACGGTAATTCCCAGGTCCTTTTCTGCAGAACTGCTGCTTAGCCAGTCAGTCCCCAGCCTGTAGAAGTGCATGCGATTCTTCCATCCTAAGTGCAGGACTCTGCATTTGTCCTTGTTGAACCTCAGATTTCTTTTGGCCCAATCCTCCAATTTGTCTAGGTCACTCTGGATGCTATCCCTATCTTTCAGCATATCTACCTCTCCCCTCAGTTTAGTGTCATCTGCAAACTTGCCAAGGGTGCAATCCATCCCATCATCCAGATCATTAATGAAGATGTTGAACAAAACCAGCCCCAAGACCGACCCCTGGGACACTCCACTTGATACTGGCTGCCAACTAGACATCGAGCCGTTGATCACTACCTGTTGAGCCCGACCATCTAGCCTTATATCTACCTTATAGTCCATTCATCCAATCCACACTTTTTTAACTTGCTGGCAAGAATACCATGGGAGACCATAACAAAAGCTTTGCTATAGTCAAGATATATCACATCCACCACTTTCCCCATATCCACAGAGCTAGTTATCTCATCCTAGAAGGCAATCAGGTTGGTCAGGCATGACCTGCCCTTGATAATGGCCAATGGCTCTGCAATCACATCAGCCAACTCCCTCACCACCCTCGGATGCATTAGATCCAGACCCATAGACTTGTGCATTTCCAGCTTTTCTAAATAATCCTTTCACCACTGAGGGCTGCTCACCTCCTCCCCATACTGTACTGCCCAATGCAGCAGTCTCAGAGCGGACCTTGTCTGTGAAGACCAAGGCAAAAAATCATTGAGTACTTCAGTTTTTTCCATATAATCTGTCACTAGGTTGCCTCCCCCATTCTGTAAGTGTTCCACACTTTCCCTGACCACCTTCTTGTTGCTAACATACCTGTAGAAACCCTTCTTGTTACCCTTCACATCCCTTGATAGCTGCAATTTCAATTGTGCCTTGACCTTCCTGATTACATCCCTGCATACTCAAGCAATATTTTTATACTTCTCCTTAGTCTTCTGTCCAAGTTTCCACTTCCTGTAAGCTTCCTTTTTGTGTTTAAGCTCATCAAAGCATAACTCCATGGTTATTTTTGATCTAATACAGACAGGTATGTACAGTGTACTGGTGAAAGTCTTAAACAGCAGACATTGATGGACTAGGCTAACAGATAACTAATTACAGGCAAACAGTCCACACAAACAGAGATCCTATACTTCAGGTCATGGGTTTGATTTCAAAGTGTAACAAGCCAAGTCCCAAACCTTGGGCTTTCTTCTTCTTAAAGGTCTTTTTGACCCTAACTAGAGATATAAATAGTGCTGCAGAGTCAATCCCTAACCTTTAACGCAGCACACATCATGGAGAACTCATGGAGGTCTCCAGGACAGGAGGCATTTCAAGAACAGAAACATGATGGTTAGCTTCAAGGTACACCAGGCATTTGTGAAGGTCCCTTCTCCCCAGTTCCTCATAGGACTGAAGTAAAATAATATTACCTCCCCTTGAGGGAAAGGCTGCTGCTCACTGAATCCATCTTGATTTTCCCTTCCTACGGAGGGATGCTGGGGCAACAAACTTATAGATGAGACCAGTCATTCAGAATGAAATTACATTTGTCTGCAGGACAACAGGGGAGATCTGTTCTTTAGCTTCTCCATCTCCCTCCCTCCATACCCTCTGGCAGGATGTGTCAGTCGGGTTTTTGTGTTTATTATATATTGTTTAATTCATCTCAGTAGTGAGTGGTGAACTTAGGGTTCTCTAACTGTTTCAGTCTTTAACCCCTTAACAATCACACACACACACACACACACACATAGAGGAAGCCTTCTTTCTTGAAGTTTCCCCTGCCCCGCAACCCTCATCACAGGAATAGTAAAAGATACAAAACCAGCTCTGCTTAACCACTCTCTCCAAATACACTGTTAAGTCAATGTCCCCAGTCAAACAGGAGACAGGGAAATAGGAACAGCAACCTTTATTTTTTTCCCATGCTCTGATACTAGGTAGGTGATGATGGGTGTCAGTTGTAGCTCTTTCCTCAAGAAAGCAGACTCCTTGCTTCATCAGAGGTCAGGTTCAAAGAGTTAAAGTCCAGTTATTGGATGAAGTTTCATTCTTTTTCTTGGTAGCAGGAGCCAGCTGAAATGCCTTCAGGTAAGCAGACAAACATCTAAGGCAGGACTGCTTTTAAACCAATGAAACACCTTGGTATGGGGTTCTACTAGCTTTAAATCCCAATTAACCTGTAATCTGGAGTGGAAAATAAAGAAAACGACAGATGCAGAACGAAAACCAAAAGTGATAAAAGCAAAGAATCACTTTCCCTGTTAGGTACCTCTGGAATTTATAGTCTCTGTAGTCCCTGAGTTCATGAAGAATTATCTTGACTGTCCAGAGTAGTCCTGACCATATTTTTCAGTAGTCTTTTAAGCTAAATAATCTTTGCTCATAAACAGAACCTTGGGCACACCAACAAGTATCCAGTCCTTAAAACAAAATTCCCAAACACATAATTGAGTTCTCCTAAGAATGTCTTTAGCTAAGTGATTTAAGGCAACTTTCTAGAGTTCCATGGTAACAGTTCACAACCTATAGTTCTTAAATCCATTACAGTATCTCTGATGGAGAGACCATGTCAGCTGGTTCCATTTTAGTGACAGGTCTGCCTGTCTCCTTTTTGTCTTTGTCCTTTTACTCATCTTTTATTTGAAGGCTAGGAGAACAATCTTGGGGAATTTTTTTTCCCTGTCCCATTCTTCTTAGCATATGCACAAAGTGCCTCAGGTAGGACGTAACCAGGATTCATCACCAAATTTGGTCTGCTGGTTGGATCATTAGCTTCTCTGGCCCGGGCCGGATACTGACGGAGAGTGCAATGTGAATTCTGATCCATGACCCCATCTTGTCCCATGATTATATTTATCTAGCCCATGCTGTGAAAGTTGCATTTTTGAAATTGCTAGGAAAACCACCTTCCTCAACAGGAGCTGCAGCACTTGCTTTATCCAATCACTGTCAATTTAGGTGCCCAAAAAAGATGTCAGGCTTCCTTTAAGGAGAACTGCACTTCAGTGAACTTGTATTCTGATTATACATTTAGAGAATTTAGACTTCACTTTTAGATTTACAGAACAACTTCAACTCAAATGTTATTTTAACTCTAGCTGATTCCCATTTAATTGAAGGCCTCTGTCCAGGAAAGATATTGTTGTGCTCAGTTCTCTGTTTTAATTGGTATTAAATAGCAATGAATCTGACACATTATGAAGCCAATGTCTTTGCTGATTATTATAGTCTCATTCTGACATCAACTTTTTCTGAATATAGAAGAGAAGTAGTAAAGATTTATATGAACAACATGCATTTTGTGCTGACAGCATCCTATTTCATTAAACAGTACTATTATCTCATGTTGCCCTTTCCATGACTCCCAAGTTTATCTTAATGTGTTTTTAGATTTGCAAGTGAAAGGAATTTCGATAAAACTACGCTGGAATGCTCAACTTGCCATGGTAGAATATCCTCTGACTTGTTTTTAATTTATCAAATCATGCTCCAATGAGTTTCTTTTAGTAAGAGTCTGTTGCTGTATTCCTATCAAGGTGCTAGGTTAAGTTGATATGTTCCAATCCAAACTCCCCAAATAGTTTAAACTGATAGAAAATTAACTGAAGACATTTTAAATTCAAAACATTAAAGCATTTTAAGATGGTTGACACCAAGTCTGAGAAATGAGAAATCTTAGAACTTCAACTTTTTTAGAACCAAATTCAGTGATGCTTTTTTGATATTATGAATATTCATAAGAGGTGAACACATAATGCATGGCACCAGTTAGACACAGTCCTGCATGGAGTGGCGGAGGGAGTGGGGGGGGGAGTGCAGAGCTGCATCATTCCAGATGAAGTACTGGAGGCATTCTGCCTGGGTTTCAGTAGTGCATAGACAACCACATAAATGGTTACACCCTTCTAGGAGCTACAGTATATGCCCATCTCCACCTGGGTCACCCAGTTCCACTGGCCAGTGTGAAAGGATGGAGTCATGGTTCTTCATAATCTCTTTCCCCCACCCCTTTTAAAGCATCATGAGCCCTTGGGCTTGGGGGAGTAATTGAGAGCACAAAGTCTGTGCTCCCCTGAGTGCAAGAACTGCAATTTTGCCAGGCCCTTAAGCAGGCTGCACAAAGTGTGAAGGAAGTTCTTTATGCCCCTTCCCACACTGCACTCCTAGTCAGGATCTAGCAGAGGTTATCTGCAAACTCTTCCCAATTTCCATTATTTATATTAAATATATATATTATATTTTCACTCTGATTAGACAATGAACATTTCATTGTGCATATTCAGTGCTCAATATTCCAACTTCAACCTCCTTCCTTAGTTGTGACTGGCAACAGAAGTCATAGGGTGTTCTCTTCTGCCAGACTGCATGAATCATAATCAGGAGGTGAGTCCAAAGAAGCTACTATGTATTTGAATCTAGTCATAGATAAAATGAAATTACATGAGTCCAAGAGAAAAATAAAGGTTTGAAAAATAAAAAGGCCCTATGGTTTTCATAGGTGGTCAAAAAGTACAAGCTCGTATATTGTACAAAAGGGAAGTTCAAATACATTTCTACTTATTTAAATCCTTTTAAGACTGTTGGATTTTCAATCCACCTTTTAGCTACAGCTTACATGAAGAAAATTATATGCCAAGTATTCAGATACGACATATGAAAAAGTTCTTAAGGGTAGTCATGCCTTCCATGTTTAAGACCGGTCAAAATTTTGTAAGCTATGTGTTTAATAAGGGAAGTGTTCAGTTTTTCCTAAACTGCAGCCAAAATAATCCTACCAGCTAGAAACAAGAGAAATGTGTTGTTCTGACCAGTTGTCAATATCCACTACTAATAAAACTAAAGTAAGGGATAATACAATATATTCAATTACAATTAAATTCCAGTGTTTTCTTCCCAACAATCAGAATCTTTCAATTTTGGGCCAATTCCTATATCCAGGAATCAGAAGATTCTACTGTCCCACAATCCCTGCAACATATTTCAACAACAATACAAAATCATTTCCTGTAGTCTATTTGGAATGAGGTAGAAATGACCCAAGACTTTGCATTGAGCAAACAAACACCATTTTTACAATGTTCTAAAACTAAAAAGCTAAATCCTACCAGGACAGCAAATACAGAGGTCTCTTTGTCAGGCAAAAAATAAAAACTATTAGTATGTTTGTTCAGCAATTAGTAAAGTGTATATTTTAGCTAATATACCTTCAGTAGTACTGATCAGAAAGAAACTCCCACTTAGAGAGAAGTCTTAATACTGCTGTGGTAGTCTGAAAAACAGAGTTTGATAAAAAGAATGAGCTGTTAGGAAAATGTGTTTTATTATAAAGTTGTTCAAGTGTTGCAAATGAAGTGATAGAGTTGCATAATATCACATTCAGTCCAGAGGTTAAAACCACTGAAATGGACTGGTAAAAACAGTGTGGGGACAAAAGAAAAGGTAAACCAAAATAAGGTAAAATTTTTACTATCTTTGCTCTAAAGTGCTACCTTGTGACAGATAGTGGCCTGTTAAAAGATATTTAGTAATCAGATTTGAAAGTAAGTGGCAAAAATGTCAGTTTTACACTAGAAAGAACTGATTATTCAGTCTGTTTCAGGCAGTACTGGAGATTTGCATGGTACTGGCTATGAACTTCTTTGAACTGAGCTGCAAATAATATTTTCTCCCATCCCCATGCTAAGCTACATTCACTGTTCTCTTGTCTGCAGATGGAGCATCCGATCATCATATAGTTCAAATAAACATCAAATAGAAACAGATCTCAGAAGGGTTTGCACATTTCTAGTGCAAATATCTCCAGGAATGTTATATGATTCTACCCTTCAGTCATAGGGTATGTTACAGCCACCAGGGTCTATCTAATTTAAAACTACTGTTTCCTGCCCCTGAATTAAACCCCATTATAATAACCCTCACTATCATTGTACCACTCTCTTTCCCCAAATCCCTGACCCCATATGTTAGGATTTCTGAGTACATATGGTGGTTACAAACAAACAAGAAAAGCCCTCAAATTCTTGGGCATCTCCTTTTAACTTCACGGCCATCCACCCACTGCACTTTGAGAATTATAGAAATATACATCTTCAACAGTTATAATTCTGATAATACAATATAAAAGTCTGACCATGTTACTGTTATATTTAGGCAAAATATATCTACCTACCTCAACTGCAAGGCAGTAGACATCCTTATTTGCATATAGGAACTTCATGCTTTGTGAATTTCCAAAATTCCCAATTTCCAAAAAGAAGCTAAAACATGAGGGTGAATTATCCTCCATGACATTGTTTGTCCACTCAACTTTTTTTCCTCCCTCAGGCCCCACAACATAGCCACCTCTGCAGCTGGAGAAGGTTGGACAGAACTTCTGCAGAGTCAGTCAGTACCATTCTGGGTGCTGGCCAGAGGTGTCATTAACTGTGACCAAGTTGCTCCATCCCCCTGGCTTCTAGTGTACTGCCTATTCAGTGCTTCCATCTCCTGCCAACTGAAAGGAACAGGGACCAACCTCAGGACTTAATCTCTGATGCCCATATGGCTACACAACACACCAGGACTAACCCTGCAGAATAATCTTTTTAAAGAAATATATGGCATGATGCTAAAGCAAAATATATGGGGTTCCAATGCACAGTGCCACAGAATGCACCAGCTGTTAAGACTATTATAGAGTAATTTGCCTGAACTAAACAGGTGAGTGAATTTCACACACACTACTAGATGATGGAAATGAAAATTATATCTCAGTGTAAATAGACAGTAATTCTGTTTTCCTTAACAATAAAACACCATACATTCAGAAAGTCTGCAGCAGTCTATTGCAAACATCAGTGAAGCCCCTCTTGAGAGAGCAGAGTACCAAAGTAAGTGTCCAATGCAGGAATATTCAAAAGACAGCAATCGGTAACAGCTGCAGAGAACGTAATGATTTTGGACAACATAATTAAAACCCAAAGTCATTACCATCTCAATGGCTGTGCAATGACTCATGTTAAAAACAGTTGATCGTTTGAGTCCAGTCCCTAACAACCAGGTGTTCACAGTACTAAAACTACCAAACACAATTGGCATCATTGCCATTACTATCTTGCCAGACAAGCCAAGGACTGGGTGAAAATAGAAGGTCTTAACTCCTACACATGATCTGGCCAGGTTAGGGTTGAGGCATATTGGTAGGGTATCATGTGCCTGTGTTGCAATTGCATAGATGAAGAGAGGACTTTGTTGTCTTGTGCTATCACTTTGTTGCTGTGCAGCACAACTAAATTCACTTCAAACGCTTCTGAACATAGTAAAATGCACACACTAGTGGAAATGCGATTGAATGCACTTGTACCACACTTGCACTGACTTTAGTGGGACCACTCAAATCAGCAAGTGATCATCCACTGGAGCCAGGGTTGCAAACAAACAATCTAGTTTGTGTGTTTTGTTTTGTTGTAAGTGCTGTGTAACCTTTTGATTTATGCCTTCCCAATCACTATTTTAAAATAAGGAATAAAACCAAACTGATTTAAGGTTTGATCCTCCAAGGAGGTTACAGATAATTTATTAGAGAACTGAATGACATGTGAAAAATTAAAGACTTCATTTAAAATAAAGCAAACATGCATTGCAATACAACCATACATTACATTTATATTCACATTGTAAGTTGAAATGATGCATCCAAGTGTGATCAGTCCCTGGATGGGAAGAATGGGTCTAACCTTTTTATAACAGTACCTTAATGGTGTATGGCAGTGCCTAATCTAAAATTAGTATGCTACCCTTTTTATAATCATTACAATAAGATGCCATCATTAGTTAGTATTAATCCTGCCTTTTACCATATCTATATTTCTGCTACCATAATTAAAATCCCTTCTAAAGCCATGCTGCTATTTCATATTAAACTCACCTTTAACATCTGAATAAATGCCATAATAATTATTAAAACAGATAGCTTTAATGTTTTGGAAAATGCTAAAAACACACTTGTAAAAACTAGTTAGGACCAAGAAATGTATACAATACTAGGTTTTATGCCCTAACTTGTCTCTGAATGGTCTCACTTCACATCTTACCAGGCCTCACTTCATTACCTTCAAGCCTATTTTTAGGAAACTTTTTTTAAGCCTAATTGTGTTTCAATACATTTTTACATAATATAAACAATTTTTATTGGGTACACTACACATGCCACAAAGCTAACTCTTTCTACTGCTAAATTAGCATCCTTGAGAAGTTTAAGTAGTTGGTGTATCTGCTAGATTGTTCCTTTAGATATGGCCTTGGATATTGGTGTGTAAGCTGCCTCAGCCCAGGAGTAGCACCAGGAAGGTATGTTGTCACTAGGAAGTTGTCCACTCAGGGTTCTGTAAGTGGGGGCAGAGGCATGGCTCTCCTTCCTCACCCATCTTTGCAGCCTCCCAGCCCAGTTGGTCATGGGAGCAATATTAAGATGCCTCCTCTCCTCCCTGTGCCCAGAGGTGCGATCCAAATAAATGGCCACATGGTGTGGGGGAGGCAGGTGGAGATTTGACATACCTTGCCCTCCTTCCCACACCCTGTTTCCACACACCGATACATGAGATGAGGGCTAGAAGGAGCCCTTAATTCTCATTGTAACCCTGAATGCATTGTGACAAGGTGGGTGAAGTAACATCTTCTATTGGATTAACTTCACCTACCTTATCTCTCTACTATCAGGGGACCAGCACAGCTACAACAACCTTCCAAACTGAATTCATTGTCAGTTTTAGATTGTTCACATTTACTGATGGACAAGAAATTCAAGGGATACAACATACTATGTTGCGTGCCATTAATTTGCATTTTGTTGCTCAAATTGAAGTTGTCTGGATAAATAATGAATTAATATTTAACTGATCTTTTGGGTTCTTTGAAATGTTGTGTCTTTTAAGCAAGAAGTGTGAATTAAAGAATGCAGCTCCTTTCCTTGTATATAATATATATTGTTTAGCTCAACTCCATGAAATAATGTAGATTAAGGATTGTCTCTTACCATTTAAAGAAGAACTGTGATTGCAGTTTACCACAGCTGCAGATACATACTCTGAAATATTTTTTCATATGGCTTTCATATGACAGGTTTTGAAAGGATGAGTAAGATTACCCAGATTGTTCCAGTCCTTGTTTTCTTCCCGAAATGCCTTTCATAGTGTCTTACAATTTTCTGTGCCAAATTTATACACCAAACATTACATTTAAAAATAAAAATTAGTAGAACCATATATACACACACCCCATCTGTATAGAAGATTAGGTGAAAGAAGCCCCAGTGTCTGAAAAGGTCATGTGAACTTCCAGAATTTCCCAAGGATTGCTTCTTGCATTCCTTGCATACTGCAGGCTCTGACGGAAATCAACCTTGGATGCTTAGGGGTCACATGACTAGATACAAATGTTTCCTGAGTTGTCTGAGAAGTTTTGTATCGCGATTTAGGGCTCATCCACTTGGCAAGTTAGAGCATGGTAAGCCAGGTTGCGAATCTACTGTGCACTAATTTACCATGCACTCATTGGCCATCATACAGCATACACTACGGAACTTTTAATGCACTGCAGCAGGGTCCAGATGGCCAATGAGTGTGCTGTAGATTCAAACACTGGTTTACTTCATGTTAACTTGCCATGTTGGCAAGCCCTTATTTTATCTTGTCTAGTCTACCCAGTCCTAAAAGGACAGTGGAAAAGTGGGTATTTTTCCCTGAACTGCAGCAGCCTCTCACCACCACACCATTCTTTAAAAAGAGAATTAATGTAGAGTTAAGTCTTAGAGAAGTAAAGTGAACATACCTTAACCCCTCCCCCCAAAAGGAAATATTTTACTGAGTGGATTAACCATAGCAGGGATTCATCTTGTCCAATTTTGTTTCCTAAAAGGACACAGCCAGTCACTGAATAACAATATTCCAGATGGCTCAAAAAAGTACAGCAACAGAAAGTTCATCTCACTCCAAAAAGACAGACAAGTGGTTTTGATGGACATGTATGTCTTCATGAAATGTGTCAAATCCTACAAGAGGAAGGAGAAGGCGGCAATCTCATGTACAAAGAAATTTGAGCTGGCAATGCAATTTGGAAGAATGAGGAAACATATAATCGAGAAGACTAGTAATTAGAATTGATTTATTGCCTTTCCTTATTAAGCCTGTTATTAAAAAAGGAGTAGTAAGAAAAGGGAAATATTCATATTAAACACTCAGTTGTCTAAATCTTTTTTTTCTACAGAAGCTTCAAAACAACTGGTTTAACAACTGGTCTCCACTTTAACTTAGAATCAAGCTATATTTAACTTTATTTGTTAACATAAAATCTGTTATAAAATCAGTCAGTTCAAGCAAAATTTGAAGAAGTCAACTTTAATCTGGAGTGAAACTGTGACGATATCATTGTGTCTGCTTTCATTTTCAATGGTACTAAAGAAAAATGTTCCCAACACTGATTGTGCAGCTCAAGACATGTTACCTAAAATACATAACCCTTCTTAACAGACTCAGTATAAAGTATTCAAAAGAACATAAGTCCTATATTCAAAAGTGACTTAGGCCCAAATCTTCAAAGGTATTTAGGCACTTAACACTTATAAATTTCAAAGGGAGTTTGATGCCCAAATACCTTTGAGGATTTGGACCTAAGTCACTTCTGAAAATGGAACTTGGATTGTTAAGGCACTGAGGTACTTTTGTCAGTTTTACCCAGAGTACTACAATGTGTTGACTGCACTCATCTCCCACTGGAATCAAACGAGAACTGAGGATGTTCAGCATCCTGCAGGAACAGGCCTATAATTTACTAGAAGTACAATTATTCAATTTCCATATAATTCAAAGAATCAATTAATGGTGTACGTATATTTCAGTAACACACACATATGTAAAGTAACTCTTCTACCTACAGCAAATAGCTTTTGCCAAGTCAGTAAAAGGGACGGCTGATGAGAGAGCCATGTCTCATGTCTTCTGATCTGTTTATACAGCCTTGAAGACTTTCAGTTCTTAAAACTCCCCCAGTGTAGTGTATTTACATTTGCTCCTCCCACCACCTAACGGAGTCATACACCATAATTAATTTACAGTTTCAGTTTCTCCTCAGTTCTCTGCCAAGGAGAGAGGGGGAAAGAGATCTCTCTACCCAGAGATCCTTCCTGGTTCTGCCTCTGCTAGCCTACCTTTCTGCCCCCATCCTTTACTTCCTTCTTATATCTCCTGCATTAATGGGCCAATCTGCTGGTTAGTCCTCTCCCCCATTCTAATCCACTAATTAGGTCCCATACAGTCCACCCTGGGGGAATTAATTGGTGTTTGGATACCAAAGTGTTGGTTCTAGGCAGGGTGACCAGATAGCAAGTGTGAAAAAATCTGGACACTTGGGGGGGCGGGGAGGGGCGGTATACTTGCCTGTAAAAGACAAAGCTCCTAATATCGGGACATCTGGTCACCCTAGCTGATTCCCACCATTGTCACACTTTCCAGGTGTGTGTTATCTACTCTTTGTTTCTCATGTGTGGGATTTTCAAAGGAGCCTATATAGATTAGGTACCCAATTCCTATCAAAAGCCACATTGGTGTTTAACTCCCTTATGCTCCTTTGAAAACCCCAGCCATTGTTTGCAGCACAGATTATGGAACAACACTGGTTGTTGGGCTGGAACTACTGTGAGCCTCAGAAGCTCAGGACGAGACCTCTTTAACTGGGAGAGCTGGAGGAGAGTATGGAATACACTGTCTCTGTTTATGGATGAATGATTGGCCTTGCCCTCTAGCAGCTAGCTCAGAAATAAGGACCATACTGCTGCCAGATATTATAGGAATTGTGAGAAGCGTGTATACTTGGAACTAAAGGACCAGAATTAAAAGGACCTGGCTCAAGTGCTCATGTGTTGTCTACTATTAATTGGGTTTGTTTGCAGCACATAAAAAGGATCATCACTTAAGAACCACTTGTTTTATTCCCCACAGTACTGAGCCAGCCCAACCTTGTTCAGCTTATGACATCTAATGAGATCACATTTTGAGGATTTGTTCTGCAGTGGCTGTAAAACATCCATGGCCTGATTTACCAGAGTGTTTCTCTAGTAACTTCAGTGTAACTCCATTGATTTCAAGGGAAGCAGGCCTATAGTTATTTTTTCCAGCCAAGATTCCCCTGACAGCTCTGTTTATCTCCTGTCACTTTAAGTGCAGACATTTTTTATATTTTCTCATTGGAGGTATCTTTCCTCTTTCTGAATGGTATGGCAGTAGTACAGCCATTTGTTCAACATATATTAAAGGTAAAGCTTGTTGAATATATTATACACACACACACACATACACACACACACACAGTCATAAAGATTTTTGCCTTAAGTTGTGTTACTAGATTTTCATTTAAACAATAAATGCTGACTTTCCCAGCCTTCCTCTTTGTCTTGAGTTCTCTCAGTACTATTTCTTTATTATCAATCACTCCCTAGGTAAAGGTAAAAAAAAGGTAAATAATTGGAGATATACCAATCTCCTAGAGCTGGAAGGGACCTTGAAAGGTCATTGAGTCAAGCCCCCTGCCTTCACTAGCAGGACCAATTTTTGGCCCAGATCCCTAAGTGGCCCCCTCAAGAATTGAACTCATAACCCTGGCTTTAGCAGACCAATGCTCAAACCACTGAACTATCCCTCCCCAATAAGAATGCCATCAGTAATGGTAGTAATAACAATCAGAGAACACACATTCTCCACAATTCTAATCCTGGTTAGAATGATCTCCAGAAAATAAAATAAATGAATAGAGTCAGATCACGTAAGATATGGACCTAGAAACCTTACTTTAATTTTTGAAAATGTGGGGTTAATTATTTAAACAAAACAAGAAGTTACCATAATTGACCAAAGTCTGCACTCGTAAAACCTTGCAGTCCCATTGGCTTCAATGGCAGCAGAATTTCTCTCAAAAAAGTCTTCAAATACACTGAGGCCAAGTGTTGCTTTGGATAAATAATGTTTAGCACTCTTACAAAACTGGATAAGAAGTCTGTTCTTATTACCAGAATTTAAATCAAGGACATCTTGTTCCTATAATCCGTGCACTTTATCCATGGCAGAATTTAATTATGTAATCCAAAACACAATGAATCCAAGGGAACGATTCCCTGTGATTTCAGCTACTTTGGAGCAGCTTCTTGATGTATTGATTAGTCATAATTTGATTTTATATGTAGAGCTCTTATTCAGCCCGTATATTGCAGTCTATCATATCAGCAGCTCTTTTATACTGCTCATTCCCCAGTATCTAAACTAATTTAAAAATAAACTAGAGTCTAATTGTTTAAATTGCAGAAATTGTCTTGAATACTTGAACTGAGTGTAAAGGAAGCAGTGATATCTGCCTGTGGTTGCAGAGTTTGAAGCAATGGCTCTGAGAAGTCTGATCTGCCCCATTCATCTCACATACCATTGATTACTTTTAAAATATTAGGTATTTCACTACCCAGATCATGTCAGAAAATAAAGGGATGATTGCATTATTATGATCTGCATCATCTACTGTGAGAAATCTCATTTGGACACCACCTGAGAGTAGGCTTGGGAGATACCACCATTTATTCCCTCCACTCAAGAAGGTACTAAGTGAGGTATCAAAGGCCCCTCAAAGAGGAGGGAAACACAGGCAGCCAAATAGAACATATGATCCTGAGCAAGGGACACTAAGTACAAGCTGGCAGAAGTACATTTGGAATGCTGATTAGGAACCAAGACCATGAAGCCCAAAGTCCATGTATGGCTATACATTGAACATTTCATATGGGTGGAGGAGATTATTTTTGTAGGTGGAGCTTGGAGAAAAAGAGGTATTCTTCAAATCTACTCCCTGCTTATGTTTTTTAAAGCAAAACCTACATAAAATGAAGGGATATAGATAATTTATAATGGAAAATATTACAAAACATGACCGACAACTGTCTCAAAACAGTGCCCTGAGAGATATTGAGAGATCAGAGCAATGCCTGAACTATTTACATAAAGTAGGGATTAATGTAACTGTTAATTTAATTTTGAGAGTTAGTTCCAGATAAGCTGTACCATGATCCAGCTTCAGGTGGTGCACAGAATGTCTACCTACATCAAAATCTTCAATCAGATTTGGAAATACATTCAGTATTGTCTCCCATTTATAAAACACAAAACAAAACTAAAACACATCAGTAGATACTAGTAAAAAATAAATCTTCAGTAATAAAATATTCATGCCTAAAATTATATTGTCATCATGGGAAAGAAAATTAGAGGGAGACAATGGTTCATGAGAAAGATTGATATACAATTATTGTATGTGTGGAGCAATGTTTAAGGCAAAAGGATAATGATTTATTTTGACAAGTTACAAGTAACGTGCAGTTCTAAGTCACCATTTGTTGCTTTTAAACAATGCCACTGTCAGTTGTATGTGCATACAGTAACGAGTGGGAAGAAGTCTGCTCCCACTCATGTCAATTTGACAGGTATCTTATGGCCAAGTGAATGTATATTTCAAGAAAGAAGGTTGTGGCCCTTTGCATGTCTTTATGGTGAGGAAAGAGGAGGAAGTTTTCCATGCATTGGTGTATGCTTGCAAGTTTCCAGTCAGTAACAGAAGAAATTTGAATATTCCCAGTTTTCATCCAGATGTTGATTCGGTAAATTAAAGTTAGGACAGACTTCTTTTCACCATGGATGTTCCAGCACTATGGGAATAACCATCCATCTCTTCATTTCTGTTAGCATTCACTGCAGCTGATAATGAATGTAGGCTTCCTGATTGGTGCCTCAGCCATCTTTTCCACACACGCTGTTGCAGAGTTGTAGTGCTCACATACCAAAGTGAGGAGAGCATCCGTAGTAAAGAGCCAGACTGTATTTCTGAAGGAGTCAGGAAATTCCATGAAGCTCCCTTTGTAGAGTTTCTGTGACATTTCTCTCTTGTGGTCAAGTTGTTTGGACCCCTCCCCTCTTAAAAATCTTGTCCTGCCCACAAATCCATGATATTGGGGATTCAAGGTGTGCACAAGCACCTCTGTGTGGAGTCCCTGTGCCTCCAGGTCAGCTCTGGCTGCACTGCAATTCTGCCCAGGTCCCTGGAAACATGGGTCCATTCAGAGACCTCTGTTAAGGGGTGATCTCATTGTGAGGAGAACTTCACTGGAAAATTAACATGTAGCCTGCTCCCATGAAAGTCAATATGACAGAACTTCCATTGAGTAGGGTCAGGTCTATAGCCTCTGGCTTTCCTGTCTAGTTTCCATTGGTTGCTTTGGGATGGGGAAGATGTACAGGACCCATTGCCTAGACTTTTGTCCATGAAGGTAGGCTAACACAAGAGGAAAACCTCCATAGGATGTATTTTTCCCCTTTTTCCCTCTGTCCCCATTTTCTCCACAGTGTCTCTCTCTCTCTCTGTTTTCCACCACTCTTTGACCTTGTTTTTCCAATAGATGGGAGGGAATGTTAAATAGACATAATGCATAAGGTTAGGATGTCAGGATCTACAAGTTCCATGCCCAACCCTGCCACCTATTTGCTTTGTAATGTTGCCACTCAGTCTGTAGCTCACTTTATTTTTATTTTTTAAAAAAATGGAGAAAGGCATTCTGGAGACTAAGTTAATGTTTATAAAATACCTTTTTCTCTTTGGACACAAGGCACTGGAGGAGCACAAAAGATTGTTATTTCAGTTACTATCTAAATCAGAGACAGTAGATTAGCTTTGTAGATAAACATTGCATTGTCCAATAGAATGAGAGAGAATGACCTCATGTTTAGTGATTGGTTACATGGCCATGAAAAGAAAAATTACAAACAAAACACACACAATTAACTTCACCTCCATGCAGAGCTAACTGGTAAACATTTAAATCTACCTCATCATAACATCGCATGAACCACGATACAGGAAGGAGAAATCAAAGGTTCCATAACGGTAGGCTGTGTGTAGACAATGGAACAAAGAGAACCAGGGCTGGTGTCTCAATAAAACAAATGCATGCTATCAGGCCTTGCGGTACAGCACAGCTGTATATTCTACTTTATCTGCTCTGTTCTAGATGCCGTTATGATTTTCAGCATTGTCTTGGTGTTATTTCTACCTTTGTGAGAACTTCATATTCTTAACAATTACCAATAAAACCAAACTTTATGTAACTTCTCTATACTACATGCCAGTAATATT
Source organism: Mauremys mutica (assembly GCF_020497125.1). Lineage (NCBI taxonomy): Eukaryota > Metazoa > Chordata > Testudines > Geoemydidae > Mauremys > Mauremys mutica. The sequence continues at coordinate 87,385,055 of NC_059080.1, forward strand.
TATTTTTATAACGCACTTTGGACCCCGGTATGGCTTATATTTTAATAAAGGTTATTACAAAGAAATACCACTCAACCCAACAGGTCATTTTACAAGAGGACAAGTATATTGTTTGAACAAATATCTTTTTGGCGTTTTATAGCAGACATATATTTTGAATTAGGGCAGGCATGTTGTTTTAGATTCAGTGGTAACTGGAATTGTTCAAGAATATCATGTATATTGACAATGGATTAGACTCTGCCCCTCTATTGCTCATCTGAACAGTGAGGTAAAAAAGGAAGAAGGCTCCCTCACTACCTTCTTGCTCAGCCTGATCTTAGGTCTGAGGCAGAGTGTAACCCCTTATCTCAGGATACTCCCTGCTGCAAGAAAAGGGATAGTGAGTGGCAAGGAGTGGACTAAACCTTTTCTCTTCTTTTCCTATTCACAGGATCCATGGGCCAGGCGCAAAAGGGAAGCAATTTGCACCCTTTCAAAGTCTGCAGTAGCTTAGGGACAGATGTTTAAATGTACTTAGGCACCTAAAGACGCAGATACATAGACACGGGACTAGTGGTGTGTGGGATGCTACAGTACCTGCAGGTTTTATGTGGGGTCCTGGCTGCTCGCCCCGCACCCAGGCTCTGCCCCTGGCCTCACATGTGGGGTCCCAGCCCTGCACCTGAGGCTTTGCTTCTGGCTCCCCCACACATGGGGTCCCAGCTTCTGGCTCCGCTCCCAGCCCCAAACGCATGCTCCCGGCCCCGCATCCAGGGCTTAGGGTTGCCAAACTTGGTTGGATGCATTCCTGAAGATTTCATCACATGACAATCTAATTCCTGGAGAGTCCAGGCCAATCCTGGAGGGCTGCCACCCACCTCCAGCTGTGGTACCAGCCGCTGGCCCCCTTACCCCATCCAGGTCCTCCCCTCCCAAAGACATGTTCCTGCTCCCGGCCCCAGCTCTGAGGGCGTGGGTGCATGGATGAGGTAAGGGAGCTGGCTTTCAGCACCCCCACTATTAAAAATGTGCCAGCGCCACTGTGCAGATAGGTGCTTTTGAAAATCCTACTAAACACCTACACCCAGATTCTCAAAGGTATATAGGGGTCTAACATCCTTTGATTTCAATTGACAGAATCAATTGATTCTTTCTTCAGATATCTAGTTTGGCCCCACTTTCTCCCCAGAACATGAAGAAAGAGAAACAGGGAGTGTGATTGAGTTACATGCTGCCTCTTGATACTAAGTGCAGGAGCAAGACCATGTTGTTGAAACAACAGTGCTTCAACTCCCCATAGCCCTAAGTAGAAATGAAATATAAAACTCTAAGAGATGGAGTTGATTTTTCCCCCTCTTAGAATAAGTGAGCTCTCATTTCAGTTTTTTGACACTAACAAATGTGCTAGCATATATTTCACTGCACACAGTATACGGGGAGTTTCTGCTTTTTACATATGAAAGATAAGCAGAACAGCAACATAATTGTGAAGGTTTTTCTTCTCAGTGTCATTTGCATTTTTGCACTTATGTAAAAAAAAATGCAGAGACAAAACAAAGACAAAAATATGGAAGCTTGCAGACACATACGCAATAGTGTGTATGAACATTAGACTCCAATGAGCCAGGATCTGATTCCTAAAAATCAGGCCAATAAAACCACTGCAGTAGAACATCATTGCAGGGTCAGTGTTACCTCGTTTTAAAATAAATCTCTTGAATTTCACTTTGACGTTTATACAGCAGCATAAAACCTAACCCTGTAACAATGCCGCTTCCAGTCATTCTCAAGCTTTTTCATAGTGTGAACCACATTTTAATGCACAGATTGTTAAGTGCACCACCTGCTCTCACACTCAGAACCAGGCTGATCACATTCCCCTCCCACTTGAAATCCCATAATAATCTTGCGGCAACTACAGTAAATATGAACATGGGACAGGACCTCAAGGGAAGCACTTAATATATTTGACCTGTCTTTTAATGTCATTACGGAGGAGAAGCCAGCACCATGTGACCTTCCAGCTCTCCCCAGACCACCAGGAAGTTCTGTGGACCAGCAGTTCATGGTCAAATCTGCTCCTCTGTGATCTTAAAGGTCCTGAAGAAGAGGATCAGAATGCTGAGACCCTATGAAGGCAGCCACACCACTTGTGTAACATGGAGCTGGGTTCAGCGCACTCCAGTATGGCAGAGGAGTGGGGAGGGACTCTACCAAGCTAAGAATCCAATAGCCATTGCCCTCATGGAGCCGGTGTACATACGCACACTGCAGCAGCACCACCAAGCACAGCAGAAGAAAATGGATTCCTCCCCTTAGTTATCAGGGAAGTCCCTCAACACTATGCCTTGCAATAAGGAGTTGGCCCTTTGTTAGCAGTATAAAATAAAATGAGAATATTGACTGTAAAATGTACATCCTAGTAAGGCTTTATATGAATATAGCTTAACTGTGTCTAATTTAAATAAAGGAGTAGATACTTAACTTTCACTTGACTTCATACAGTGATTCAGTAAATACATATTCTTATCAATTATATGTTAATTCTAAAGAAAAGATCCAAAAGTAATTAACAGGTAGTTTTTCTTGATTATTTTTGTCTACATAACTCTGTATTTGCCTATAATTTCTTCTAGCTAATATTTACCCTATACTAACGTGGTCCAAGTACTAGAAGTACTATTTAAAAAGTAGTTTGATGGTTCTCAATTAGCATTTCTCCTGTCCCAGTATCTAAAATACATGTTTTTTTAAAAAAAATGGAATGCACTGTCATACAATGCAGTCAAGAGCATTTGCATTTATTTTCTTTTGGTGGGGTGTTTTGCCCTCTTAAAATATTGAAGATGCTGCACATTTATTGCAGATTTACTTCTATCACATATATAAAAAGCTGTCAATATATGACCTTTAGTTTTCTTCAGAGTATAGAGTTATTGTTTACATAACAGGTTTGATACAGAACAGTCTACACTTGCACTTAAAATCCTTTCTATAACATATGTAAAATGAAGGACAGAGAGTTGAGCTGCTGAGCCAATGAGGGTTAGGTGGATAAATATCTGCCATTTTGTACAGCTTACATAGAACCAAGAGAGAAAGGTACTGGAAGTTGTTTCATACACAAATGTACCTCTCTGAACTTCACATTAGCCATCTGTAAAAATATATACAAAATCCTTGCCCTAAGGCTTATGAGGTTTAATTAAGAAAATGTACCTTAGAAACAGAAGTTTAGAAACTCAAGTAACCAGTAAAAATTACCCATAAATAGTACTAAATAGCATTCATGGTATTTTTTGTATGTTTATGTACATGTAGCCTTATATAATAGCAAAAGTAAAGCTCAAACACTCTAAATGTAAAGGGCCAGATCCTCAACTGGCGTAAAGTGGCATAGCACCCTCCATTTTGATGGGCCTGCCCTAATTCATACCACATAAGGATCTGGCTCCTAGAAGCGAGTAATGTTTGGAGACAGATTATGTGGAGTACTTCCAGAAACTGAGGTGCAAGTATCTCATTTTTACAACTTTTTTTAAGGGATGGGGGTTACTGTTGTTTTAATATTCCATTCACCGTTTCTTAACAATGCATCTCTAATTTGGTAGCAGAGCACGGATGTTTTATAAATTGAACTCTGAGGTGAAACAGGTTCTGATGTTTGTTCAATTTATGTTAATTAAAGTGTTTATGAAAAGTTTAAATGCATTAGCACCCTGCACAGTTAGTTAACATAATCATATGAGACACAACTGTCTTTGTCTAAGACATTTTTAAGAATTTACATACCATATGCCTGACAATAAAGCAGCTGATCATTGGAAAGAACTACCATGCGAGTACTCCAACAAAAACAGGCTACAAGCCATCACTGTCAAACTGACTTTTCTCCTGAGAAGCTAGGCATAGGTGGTTCAATACAGATTCCCTATTCTTGACAAATTACTGTGGTTTTATCCATTCTTTTTTTTTTAAATGGGAGCTCTATTCCCAGAGCCATAATCTGAATCAGTTATTTTTTAAACCAGCCTAGTTATATTTCTTCTGCAGATTGCAATTATATTTCTAAACTAGGCTTTGAGAGTCCAGCAAAGGAAAAAAAAATTGTGAACTTTCAATGAACAAAATTGCCATAACATACAGAGGCTGTCACAATTTTCTCTTCTTGCTGATAGAAATAATTACCCATCCCAAGATAACCAGCACAAAACTACCATCAAATAAGAATAATAGCTCTTCGTTCCTGTCAGAGTCAACCCACATGTGCCGATAGTGCGGAGTGTGGGGGCAGAGTGAGCATATTCCGTGCAAGCCAAGCAGCAACTCTGGTGGGTGGGCGGCATATGACCCCAAATTTTCTCCCCTCGCCCCATGCGTCACCTCTGCCTCGTGTGTAACGCTCTTTGAGATCTACAGAAGAAAGATGGAATACCAAGTATACTTTGTCACTTTGATCAGTGTTGCCATATAAGTGGCTGTCCCTGCTATAATTATAGAAGTCCCATGTTCGCAAGCCTGAAGGTGCCAGCAGGGCCATTCTAAACATCGCTGTCCCACCTCATCTCAGCAAGACGACATTCTCTGACCAAATCAACAACTCTGTCTACTAACATGGCCCAGCGCTCATACCACTACCAGCTATACACACTATCAGCTACCCACAACTCACCTGAAGTATATTGTTGAGAAGGGAAAAATAGTAGAATACCCACCAACCTCCTACTCACTACTGGCAACCACTCAGCCTTCACCATCATATTGGTGAGAGGAAAGCCCTCCAAAATGCCCTTCAACTGAAAAGCAAAAGTTTAATCATGAAGATCTCCGGATGCTGGATTTGTACCTGTAGCCCAGAGCAACTCAGGCCCCACAGCATTATGAAATCCTGCACCAGGAGAGGTGCTGCTATGCTAAATGCACTACCCTGCTGCAAGCCCAGCGGCAGGTTGGGAGCAGAAGTATTGCTAACAACTTAGTGTTGCTATCTCCAGAGGTCCATACTAGCAGATGGGAGAGCAGTTGGCTCAGAGTTACCATGATTATAATCACTTTCTCTTGTTTATCTCTACTCACAGACTTGCAGTAATGCCAACATAATCACTGGACATTATAATATTCTTCTGGACTAAGCATCAAAATTTTAATATTCAGAGACTTTGGGGGCTGTAAAGTCTGCAGCCGTGAACCCAGAATTGTTTTAAACAATACTTGTGAAAGATAATCTCGGCCTCCCTCCTTTCTCTTTCAGAAATAGCCTTGAAAAGGTAAACTAGCCACTAAGAGTGATTTCTAAAATAATCACAGTTTATTAATGGTTCTGGCTAGAGCTGGCCAAGATTAGCCTAACAGGCCCATGAAATCCATGGCCATGTTTCTCAGCCTACAGGAAACCCCAGAGCAATTCTCATCTCTGCTGGGTAGAATGACGCCCTGGCTGCCAAAGTGCGTTAAAACCTTCACAAGCTTTCTGACAGCTGTCAATTATCCAAGTGCAGGATTTTGTTTCTTTATAAGAGCGGAGGGCATCACAAAGATCCAATAGCTCTTTAAGAGTCTTATTTTCAAAGTTTATTTCAGAAAAAGAATTATTATTAATTGAAATCAAACAGGTATAATCTGAACTTTAATGTGATGAGTTTGCCCCGTGTTCTTTGACTGGGTAATCTCAAACACCAGAATTGTCTGAAAGTATATATTTTAAGTTCACCGCTAATTGTATAAACAAGACAAGACAACTTTTTAAGATGCATTTTTAGGCAATTAGAGCTCTTTGAAAAAATGAGATCTTCAGAAATCAAAATTGGAAAAAAAATTGTCAAATTCACGTTTTAAAAGTTTTTCAATCAACTCTAATAATGAAGGGCTGTTATAAACATACCAGCTTTAAATAAAGCAACGCTCGAACCATGTATCTGAACTTCTACTCCAATTTCTTTCTTTTTTGGGGGCGGGGAGGATGGATGGGTGACCAACCTAAACCATTGATCATTTGGGTTTGGCAAGAGAAAACCCATACTGAGGAGGTTTTGAAAAGCAAAATCTAGTTCTTGGGTATTGCCCCTCTAGAAAGGGATCAAACAAAACCCATTTATCTAACCTGCCCCAAAAAAATGGCTGTTTGGATGAAACGTGACCTGGATATCAAGTCACTTCTGTTTCTGCAAATCTCAATCCCAGTAGCAAAGGGTTTGCAAAACCCAAGTCACTTCCTAATTTCTCCCAACTGCTAGAACAGAACTCAAACTACGTCATATCGCAAACAAACCTTGCAGTTGAACAGTATAAAGTGGACCTTCTCCCACAAATGACTGAAAACTATCTCCAGCACAATCCTTCAAGGTGCTGAATGCTCTCGACTTCCACTGACACCAGTGGGAGTTGTCAGCACTCTGTACCAGCTTCAAATCCTGCAGAATTTAAATTCAAAACTAATCATGAGATAGTAATTTTTATTGCAACTTGCAATCAAAAAGAAAGAAACAGCACCTGCTTCAACCCTTCAGCTAGCAAAGGCGAAAATTTTCTTATCTGGACTGCACCCTAGTTCTATTTGATGTACACTCTCCTTTGTGTGATTTTTAGCTCTATCAATAAGAGCTCTTCAAAGCAGTCAGTGGGTAACGATGGGCTGATCTATATTACAAAGTTAGGTCGGCTTAAATACATAGTTCAGGTCAGTGAAGTTTCATGCCCTATGTGGTGTAATTAAGCCAACCTAAGCCCCAGTGTAGGGCCGCAACAAGTCAATCAAAGTCTGTTGACCTACCTACCGCCTCTCGGAGAAGAATTCCTCCCATTGCTGTAGTGAGTGTCTACACTACAGCAACACAGTTGCAGCACTACAGCTGTACCACTATAGCATTTCTAGTACAGATGTACCCAATAACTGCAGCAGACCTGTTGGTCAATTTGCTGCTTGCAGCTGTGTTCTCTCTTTCTAGAGCAATTAAAGGAATTGGTGGTGTTATTTCCAACCAAGATATAACAAGAAGTCACACAGTTCTAAACCACCCAGGTTCTCAGGTTGTTTTTTAATCCTGTAACTTTGATAATGCTGCCACCCTGAGTTCTCAAGACATAAATGACATGCTGACAGCTGTTGTCTGTGAGGACAATGAAAATTGACAGATTTAGCCAAGTATGAAGCATGACAAATTGTAGCAAAGCAAAAGGAAGGCAGTGCTGCGCTCAATTCAGAAGTGAGCTGACATTTGCTAGAAAACTTAAGGGAATTCTTCAGACAGTCTACGAGACATGTGCTAAATGTTACTTGCATTAAAACAAATCAGGTATTGATTGCAAAATCATTTGCTTTTAATGAAGACTGAGAAATAATAATATAAAAAACCCATAAGAATCAGTCATGGTTTCAGTCTTCCAAGTATATTGTGCCTTGCTTGCATTTTAAACATGCAAGAGAACCTCATAAAATGCATATAATATGAGACATGATGACATTAGCAAATTCCCTGTATCCTTTCAGACCTTTGCTCCGCTTTGGTTTCGTTTGCATCTCACTGAGCTGATTTTCTTCCTTCCTTTTCAAAGACCTGATGAGAAGTAAAATTCTCAGAAGCTTGTCCATTTTACACAACTGAAGGGATCACCTACAAGTATTTTTTTCTCTTTCTTTTTTTACTGTTATAAGCTGTGAATGTTCCAGTATATTCAGAAAGCATGTTGTTTTTATAGAGCAGTAGTGGGTAACTACGGCCCATCAGGGTAATCCACTGGCAGGCCACCAGACAATTTGTTTATCTTTGCATGGCCACCTGCAGCTCCCAGTGGCAGTGGTTCTCTGTTCCCAGCCAAAGGGAGCTGCGGGAAGCAGTGGCCCAGCCTGCACTGCTTGCCGCAGCTCCCGTTGGCCAGGAACGGCAAACTGCAGCCACTGGGAGTTACGGGTGGCCGTGCAAAGGTAAACAAATGGTCTGGTAGCCTGCCAGTGGATTACTCTGATGGGCTGTGTGCGGCCCGTGGACCGCAGGTTGCTCACCCTGTAATAGAGTATATACATATAACAGCCACAGTTGTGGCCTAATTTTCACCAGATTCAACCAGGACCTATATTCACTTGATTTTTATAGGATTTTCTTGTATAATCTTCAGTTGTTTTATTAAACAAATTTGTCTTGGTCATCATAAGAATTTTCCTCAACTTCCATAATGTTTGATTCCATTTGCTTTAGAATTTGACAGAACTTTAGACTGGTTCATGTATGAAGGGGAATCTTACATTTAAATACCACTTTTCATTGCAGAGAACTTTGCAAACTGACATACAAACATGTACAATTTCATCTGCCACCAAAATACTGCTGCATTTCATCCCAGAAGTAACATTTTATGAATACACAGCAGCAGCCGCACACAGAAGTTTAACACTGGAAATGGACAATAACCTTCAATTTCAGCTGCATGTTATAAGTGTTTGTAACCAGAATGTAACTGTAAAATGTAGCCCTAACACAGGAACTTATTGCTGTTTTTGTGTAATCCTCTTTTCTCCCCATCCCTCCATCCCTTCTTTTTTCTGTTCAGCCAAAAGTCTTCTTGCGGTAATTACAGTTGCTGTTTCTACTGGCTCTAAGTTGATGGGGAAGCATTCCCAGACAAGGTGACAGTATGGAAGCTTGAGTGACTACAAACAAGTAGTTGCTATTTCAGCATATTCAGAGTATGCAGGAAGTGATTAACCCCATTGAGAAGCTGTTTTGAAGCCAGCATGGAAGTTTTCATTAAGGGCGGACTTTCCTGCATATCCGTACAGACAGCCTCCGTTAGAAGCTGCAAGCTCCTGACCAATCATTAGTAATTCTATCAGGGCGCAGGGGTACAAAACTGGCAGCCATTGTGAGCACTGTAGGGTAATGGAGATGATAATGATGATAGCTCATCTCAGATGATTGGCCTCTTACAGTTGGTATGGCTACTTCCACCTTTTCATGTTCTCTATAAATATCTTCTTGCTGTATGTTCCAGTCTATGCATCCGATGAAGTGGGCTGTAGCCCACAAAAGCTTATGCTCAAATAAATTTGTTAGTCTAACTAGAGTGCATTGTACCTGCTGTGCTGTAACAGTTTATCATTTGGGGTGCTATTTTAGTAAAAATAATTAAAGTGCTAAGAAAGAAAGAAAGAAAGAAAGAAAGAAAGAAAGAAAGAAAGAAAGGTCTCATGGTAAAGATTGGTACAGAATTCCTAAGATGAAGAAAAAAAGGGGAGAGAGTCCTATTATAATTTTCACCCTTTAGCATTTAGAGAGTTCCTATAGAACACCCAGATGTAGTCTCTTGAAAAGATATGAATTCATAATCTGTGCTTAAGTCAGATACAGGAGTTCTGTAAGGGTTTG